>NC_143052.1:92690000-93315000 GCF_052426305.1 Pelodiscus sinensis | reverse complement strand
TGCGAATGGCTCTGAGTAATTGTCACGATCTTGGACTCTGGCAAGCATGCTGTCATGGAGCTGCTTCACCATTTCAATGAAGGTATCTGGGCATCCAAATTTGGCCATAATCTTCCAGAGGCCCTCACAACTAACAGAGTCAAATGCTTTAGTTAGATCCACAAATACAGTGTAGAGCTGGACATTCTGTTCTTGACACTTTTCTTGTAGTTGTCTGGTGGCAAATATCATGTCAGTAGTACCTCGTCCCTTCCTGAAGCCACACTGACTTTCCAGCAAGAGACCTTGGTCAAGGTGCTGTGTGAGTCTGCTTAAAAGTATTCTGGCGAGGACTTTTCCTGCAACACAGAGCAGTGATTCCTCTGTTGTTATCACAAGAGTGGCGATTTCCCTTGCGCTTGTATAGATGAATAATAATCTTTGAAGTCTTGCGGAACGCGTTTCTGTTTCCACATCTCACAGAACATTTCAGTAAGCCTCTTAATTAACTTGGGTCCACCAGATTTGTAAATTTCAGCTGGAATAGAATCAGCTCCAGGAACTTTACTGTTGGAGAGCAATTCAGTGGCCTTTTGAGTTTCCAGTACTGTTGGAGGATCAGCCAGGCTTTCATTGATCTCCACCTGAGGTAGGCGGTTTATTGCCTCCTCGTTGATAGAAGAGGGCCTGTTAAGGACATCAGCAAAGTGCTCTGCCCAGCGATTAAGGATCTTCTTATCAGTGAGCAAAGTACTACCATCTGCGCTCCAGAGAGGGGCTGAACCAGATGTGACTGGGCCATACACAGCCTGAAGAGCATTGTAGAAGTTCCTCATACCGTGTCTGTCGGCAAAGGCCTGGATCTCATCGGCTTTCTGGCTCAGCCATGTGTCCTGCATCTCACGTAGCTTCATCTGTACAGTCTGACGTATCTTGGTGAAGGCAACTTTTTTTGCTACAGACTTAGGGTCACTGCTGTAGGCACGATGGAGACGATGTTTTTCATCCAGGCTTTGTGCGTTCCCCCATCCTCAGGCCAATCAGGGCCTGGGGGCAGGAGAATGGCCTGAAGCTTCCTTCACCCTGCCCCGGCCCTGTGAGGAGCCCATAGCACTTCAAAGTGCTGTGTGCTCCTGGTAGGGGGGAGGAGGCCCTGATTGACCTGGGGGTGGGAGAGCATGCCAGGCCTCTTCCAGGGCAGGGCGGGGACAGACCGGAGAAGGCTTCGGGAGCTCCCCCACCCTCAAGCCTTAATTGGCCTGGGGGTGGGGAAGTGCGCAAAGCCTCCTCCCACCCTTCCAGGAGCACATGGCTCTTTGAAGCACCACGCGCTACTCGCAGAGTGGGAAGGAGAGCAGAGGAGGCTTTGCATGCTCCTCTGCCCCCAGGTCAATCAGGGCCTGGGGGCAGGCAATCCCGCCCCTTCCTGTTTAAGCCCTAGGGTGGCCCGGGGCTACTTCAGAATTTTTTGAAGTGGCCCTGGGGCAAAAATTATTGCCCACCCCAGTCTAATATATGGAGCTAAAAAAGTAGACCGTAAAGATAGTAATAAACAAATGCTAAACAAAGTCATGAGATCAACATTTAGTTTAATTGCACATATTTAAAAACAAAAATCACATAATATTAATTTTTTTTAAATATAAAATGTTATTGTAATGGAATTTTCTTGCAGAACCCTTATTTTCACTTCGCGGAACCATTTGGGAAACACTGCCTGAGAGCTCCATAGTACTAGCTCCACCCCCAGAATTCCTCAGTATTAGCTTCACCCCCAGTGCCAGCCCCCTGCCTCTTAGAGACCCCCGATTCCCAGAGTTCCCCCAGTACCTGACCCGCTCCCCTCACCTAGTTCTGTACTGCCTGCCAGCTGAGCAATGCTGCCCAGGTCGTGGCTGCTCTAAGATTGCTGTGCTGGGCACGCAGCAAAGCGTTCTTTCATGTCCGGGAAGAGACCCCGCCCCTGCCCAGCGCAGGTTGGCTGAGAGGTGAGGCAGGACACGTCTCTCCCCACAGCTGTGGTGGGTGTACCCCAGCCCTGGCCCCCAGAGCCACCATAGCCCAGCATCCAGAGGTCCAAGGCCCAGCAGTTGGGAACCACTGCTCTACCCTACTGCTCTTGCTTTCTCCCACTCTGTTTCTGTCCATCTCCCAAAACACTAACTCCTTCCCACTCTTCTCTTGCTCCTAACAAAACCCTCCCACTAGGGTTGCCAGGTGTCTGGTATTTTTGCCTCCTGTCTGGTAAAAAAATTCAGAAAATACCGGACACCTAAAATGTCTGATATTTTCTTGTCTGGTATTTTCGCCTTCTGGCAGGAAAAAAAATAAGAAAATATCAGACATTTTAGGTGTCCGGTATTTTCTGAATTTTTTTACCAGACAGGAGGCAAAAATACCAGACACCTGGCTACCCCACGACACACTCAGCAACTGGGCCCAGCCCCCGCCCGCAGGGGCAGATGAGAGTGCCACGGGGCTCCGGGCAGCGAAATTTCGCAGGGACCCTCCTTTGACACAGCGCATGCGCGGGGCCTCGGGAAGCACGGGGCTCGGGGCAGCCGCCCCGCTCGCCCTGCCCTAAATCCGCCGCTGTCCGCCTCCCACTCTGCCCCCCCCCCCCCGGTCCCGACCCCTAGACCGCCTGCTTACCTGGTTCCGCAGGGAAGCTCCCTTCTGGCTCGACCAAGAAAACAAGATGGCTGCCGGCAAAAAGCTTAAACACCTGAGCAAGGGGAAGCAATGCCTGTCCTGGGTCTTAGTGCTCAAGCCCTCCTCTTCCTATCCGTATTCTGACTCTGCATGCACTTAAAGGGCCATGCTGTTTTAATGCTGTTTTATTTTATTTACGTATTTATTTATTTATTTATTGATTAATAACTCGTAGGGTCCCTTTTTTTCCCTCAAAAACTTTGGTTCCCCCACCCCCCTTTTTTTCCCTCAACAGAATTTTTTCCCCGGTGGTTGGTTTTTTTTTGGGGGGGTGGGGGGTGTTTGGTATTTTTGGTTAAACCATCTGGCAACCCCACTTTCCACCCTCCATCTCCTGCCCGTCCCCAGCTCCTACTCAGTTCTTACATCTTGGCTCCTGCCACCTTCTCATGCTGTCTTCCCTATTCTCCCCTATGCCCTGGCTCCTGCCTCCCTGCCCATCCTTACTAGACCCAGAAAATCGAATGCCATAAGATTACCTTCAGAGCATCAATCAGCGGGGGAGCATAGACGTGACCTCAGTTTGAGTCCTCCTCCTCCTCCTCCGTGCACTTGGGTGCCAACAGCACAAAAGAGACAACCCCCGCTCTTAGTTCCTGTGGCTGGCATCAAAGCAGCCACAAGAAGCCAGGAACATTATTTGCAAGGAGAGTCCTACTCAGCCAGCCTCTGCAATCCTGGGAAGGTGCATGCCCAGCACAGATGGAATCTTTGGGGAATTTAGCTGCCAAACTCCAGCAAGTCTCTACTGCCCACACAAGAACTGAGATTTTTTCAAAGGCTTATAATTGTGTTCAGTTTGAGCACAGAGGGTATGCCTACACTACAGAGACGATCAAAGCTGCTGTTGTCCATCTTCCAGGGTTCAAATTAGTGAGTCTAGTGAAGACAGCTAATTTGAACTGAGAGGGGCACTCTGGTTGATGCCGGTAGTCCTGCTTCTATGAAAAGTAAGGAAAGGCGAAGGGAGAGTGTTCTCCCTTCGACTTCCTGCAGTGTGGACAGCGCCAATAGTTGAGTTAAGCTACTTCGAGTTCAGCTACGCAATTAACCTAACTGAAGTTGTGTATCTTAATTTGATCTTATACCATAGTGTAGACATATCCAGAGATAGCAAAAGGCACATGCTATCACCAGGGTGACGCCCCAGCCAAATGTCAAGTTTCTTCTGCACATTTCTTCTTGTGCCTCCTTTCTTCATGGAGGTGCAAGAGCTTCTCAATTAAACAGTTGTAAGAATATTTCTAGATTGATAAAATATCATATTTTCCTCTAGTCTCAGTCTTAGAGTTGGACCGCTTTAGCTTAAGCACTTCAAAAATTTCAGTCTAAGACAGACAGCATGGGAAGTTTTATCCTAAACTGTTCAAGTCTGGCAAAGTTAAAAGCAATTGGAAACAGTCTTATCATATAAAGTGTCCTTCAGCAACTCTGATGTTAGAGGGCACTAGCAGCACCACCAGTACATATGCAGTTGTCCCCAGCAGATGAGGCCAGCAAGAGACACAGGACTTGGTTACAGGGCTGGATTAAGGGTGGGGCTAGCCGGGCAGCTGCCCAGGGCGCCAACCTATGGGGGGTGCCTGATGGCAGCTGTAAGGGGTGCCGTGTACCTGGGGTTGGGGGCCGTGCGGCGCCTCTTAGAGTTACCATCAGGCACTGCGCTCCCAATAGCAGCTGTAAGGTGCACAGCACACCGGGGGGGTGGGGCTGCGTATGCACTGTGCGCCCGGAGGCGGAGCTGCGCATGCATCACGCGCCCGCTGCTCGGGGTGCAGGAATGGCTGGAGCCGGCCCTGCTTGGTTAACCAGCGTCATGGTGTTGCTGAGCCACAGTGACCAAGTATGGTGAGGTTCTGGGACCTACTCTTCAATAGGATGGATAGTTGCAGGGAGGAAGAAATCTTTTCGTTGGAGTGGTGATGACAGTGTGACATTTAGACAGAAGCACCTAGTTATGAGTGAAGTAGCATAGGTGAAACAGTGCAGAAGAGGCTTGCAGTACAGTGAGAACTACCAATATTGCTGGATGGAGAGGAACAGCTCTGAGAAAGCTTAGTCCACATTGTTCCTGGGCCATGGATAGTCTCCATAACTCCTATGGATGGATAGGTAGCTATGCTGAAGAGAGCTTGGCTCTGCAGTGAAGATGAGATGGACGGCTGGGTGGAGAGATGGATGGATGGACAGACAAGAGAAGGGCCAGAGAAATCTTTACTCCACAGAAGAGCTGAAGAGACAGATGGGCAAAAGCAACTCTAATGATCATTGTATTGCAGTGGGAACGACTAGTAGTCAGACAGGAGCAGCCTTTGCTCCGTAGGGGAGCTGAGAATAGCTGATATGCCTGGTGCAGAGGATCAGTGCTCAAGAGACCTTCATCCTGACCTCGTGGTGGGGCAGAGAGGGTGACTGATATTGATGGATTCCCTTCCAGGAATGAAGAAAAACAAAACAAACAACAACCTCGGAAGGGCCTTCTTGCAAGAAGGAAATATTATTTAATGTGTATTGTGTTGTGAAATGAAAACACTGGGTCCTTGGCCTTTCTCCAGTTTAGCTGGCCTTTTTTCTTTTCTTTTCTTTTGGTAATTGTTCTCATGAAGTCTCTCTTTTTTTTTTCTTTTGGTTTGTTTTGTGTTGTGGTTTTGCAGTTGACAATGCCCATGGTTAATTTTTCAGCACGCTTCCTGTGTTTTGGCATGGAGAATGCCTGGTCAGTACGCCTCACTTCCTTTTGCAGAGACAATTGCCAGAGCAATAACACGGGCCGCCACTGCTGTGCTGACAGAGAGCACGTTACATCACTAGGATAGCAGGGGGCTCTTGTTTGGCCTTGACTCTATTGCAGGACAACGAGCTGGGGGAGTATAATAGGAATGACTCAGTATGGAAAGGCCAGCACATTTCTAAGAGGTGACTCACCAGCTCCTAGAAAAATTCCAATGAGTTTTTTCCAGGGAGGTAAAGGAGGTCAGTCAGTACAGCAGAATCCTGTTTACCTGAGGTAGTAGAACATATTTGCAGAGAGTATGCTGGAAATGAGAGATGTTTATGCAGGGTTGCCGACAGCCTGAAAAGGACCCTAGGCAAGGTGGGGGGAAGGCAGCTTCATGTTCTGGAAAGTGGCAGAACCTCCAGCAGAAGAGGTGGGGCCCCGGTAGCCAGCCCTCAGCACCATCCAGACTGCGGTAGCTGCCCTGCTCCCCGGGGCAATTATCCTCTTTGCCCTCCCATCAGTGGGCCTGTGTTTATGTGCATCAGGGAAATGGGAGAGGGCACCAATAGGGCCCTTTTGTCTAGGGCAGGCGTGGACAATCCATGGCTCGTGAGCCAGGCCCATACACTGCTCTTTTACCGTTAGAATGTGGCTTGGGGAGCCCCCTGATGCCCACCCCCCCATTCTCTACCTAACACAGTCAGTGGTGGGGGGGGCTGTTGGAGCGTCTGTAGCGGGATGGTGGGGCTCGGAGCTTCTGCCCTGTGGGGAGAAGATTCTCTGGGCCTTAGCCCTGTGGGGAGAAGATTCTCTGGGCCTTAGCCCTGCACCCTCACAGGGCAGGTTGTACACGTCTTGTGGCTATCGCAGGGGGTCTGGAGGGTCAGTCAGCATGGCCATCCCTGGTCTAGGGCATTACTGCAGCAGTCTAAGGTAATTCACTGATGAGACAAGATATTGGGGGTTCAAATCCTCTACAGATTTAGACCCAACATCAGCACTGTTTCCAGTGAACATTTACACCAACATCCCGGACATCTGCCCATCTCTGGTGAAGTGTTACCGGAAGATCCCCATCCATCCATTTCTAGTGGGATGCTACATCAAGGAAGAGGACAGGAAGCAGAGAATGGGGGAGAAGATTCATCTACCGCTATGACATTATTAATGACTGAATCCTCAAATTGTTCCTATATTAGGGAAGTAGTCCTACCTTTTATGGATGGAGAGTGGGGAGACTTAGGCTATATCTACACTGCCGTTTTGGGGGGTTTTTTTTTTTAAAGATATGCAAATTCCAAACTGCAATATGCATATCTTTTTCTGCTTGTTTTTTTGGAAGAAGCTTTTCTGACATTTGGCTGGTCTACACAAGGCCAAATGTCAGACAAACCTCCTCTTTCAGAATATCCCTTATTCCTCATAAAATGAAGAATACAGGGATGCCGAAAGAACGCACCCCGCTTTTTCAGAAATTGTTCCGAAAAAGCGGACGCATTCCCTGGATGCGGCAGAGTTTTTCTGGGATACCTCCAGTATCCAGGCAAAACTCTGCAGTCTAGACATAGCCTTAGATGGCTCATGTTCCACTCATGTAGTTTATTATTTCCTTGAACTACTTTGATGGGAATTTTCCCCTGTATCTCAGTACATTTTCCATCTGCTATTCTCTCTAACTCCCTAATCTCATCTCAGCTGATTCTGGGGACTGGTGGATTATGATGTAAGTAAAACTTCTTGCTGACCTTACAGTGTCACAATGGGTGATCATGATTCCTTGTATATTCTTTTCCAGGGCTGCATGGTAATCTCAGTGCCAGCTGAACAAATTTCTGTAGCCCAGTGTTTCCCTGATGCCCTTTTCCCCAAGCTAACCTGCCCTGGTTTCCTGATGATGAAGCCCTGGTGGCCATCTGGTCAATCAGAACATATTGCAGACGCTGACTGAGTGTTTTTTCCTGATAACAAGACATGTCTCTCTTTCTCTATGGTGAATATCCTGTTCTTGCGACAGGCTGGAGCAGGAGGGGAAAGCACAGGGTGACTGCACATTCCTGGAATTCCTGGCAGCCTTCAGGGACACAACTGCTACAAAGTGGCTGTGTGGGGGCACAGAACAGCCACGGCAACCTGTAACATTACCCAAATGCACCTGGGATGCTCGTTTGCCCCTTTCCCTTGATTTGACTGCATGATACAGATCTCAGGGTCCAGTTTTGTCTCATACTGCTGAAAATTATCACCATCTGCTGGCTTTTTAGTGGGAATGGGAAACAAAGAGGCAATCTCAGCCCAGTGCTTAGTATAAGGAGCAAAAATCATTGTCACAGTAAGTAGCAGTTTGTCAGTCTCGGTGATAGTTGTAGCAGAGAGGCCAGAGATTGAATGGGACAAAGGAAATGAGCTCCTCACTTGTCCATACAGGTGACTTATCCAGCACAAGGTTTGAGGCACATTGGTGGCATTAGGGAGAGTCTTGCTCTGTCACTGTCCTGGCTGTCCCTCCTATGAGGATAAATAAAAGAGATTTGCCTCCAGGAGCACTTGATCTGACACATTTTATTTGTACCTAATTTGCTTTAAACAATTATCAAATCTGTCACCTCAAAAGTCTCCTATCCCCAGTTATGTCCCTTTTCCTTTAGCTATCCTCTACAGCAGGCATGTCAAACTTGAAGCACAGAGCTGCCCAGCCGGCTGGCCTTGAGTAGTTGCTGCAGCACCCTGCACAGAGTGGCCAGCCAGCATGACCTGCACTCGGCCACGTGATCCAAGCAGCCAGTGGGCCATACTTCAGTCTTTCTCAAAATGTACTGGTGGGCCGCAAAAAACTTCGATGGGGCCGCATGTGGCCCTCCACGCTCCAGTTTGACATGCCTGCTCTACAGTCACCTGTCTCTAAATTCACAGAATATTCTTAATTTTGCATGATGTGTTCTGTGACCCTAAAGCAAGGCTACTCAACTTTGGAAGCCCCGGGGGCCACAATGATACTCACAGCACATGCTGAGGGCCGCAACTTAAGTGTGGTTGCATATACATGCAAATATATATGCAAATAGCTTCTTTCACACTAACGGGCATGAATATGATTAAGGCAAGACTACACAACACACAGGCCCCATATAAGTCAGTTCCGCTGCTATTAATAATATGCGATATTTACCCATATGACAGCACTTTTAATGAGTAAGAATTCCATTTAAAAAAAAATTATAAGTACCCCCAGTACCTACAGTTTTCAGTCCAGGAATTTAACTACTAAAATGCACATCGACAGAAGACCATTATAACTACTCTTTTGTTTTGGCTTCATAATAGTCCAGGACTTTAACTACTAAAACATGTATCAACCCAAACTGCACCAGATACCCAAACTGCACCACGGGTTGCAAACATGTAGCCCACAGGCTGTGTGTTGAGTAGCCCTGCCCTATAGCTTTGCATGACACTTAAAGATCCACACATTTATTATTTATGCTGCACTGCATTGCGACATGAATTCATGTGATGGTAACACCCTTCAAAGGGTTAAAGGGTTTTGGTTGTTGCTAAGAAACAAATTTGTCTGCTGTTACAATGTTAGATCTTATGCTCTTGAGTTTCATTGGCTGAGAATGACATTACTCTCTATCCTGGTGTGGACTGAGCACCAGAAAAAATGAGAATACCATTTGCTTATGTGTGTGTGAGTTTAGCACTCATGATAAACACACTTTTTTCTACTTTGTCTCTGGAATCACAGGCTCTGATTTTCAGGTCAAGCTGTGCTTAATGCAGTGACTACATCTCCTTTCTGCTCCCCTAGTTCTGGGCCATTTCACTTTCCAATGCAAGTTAGGGTAACCATAGAGCTCCTCTAACTTGCACCATTTGGTAGCAACTCTCATGGGGCTGTTTCAGCAACCAGGGATGGCTGGAGTGCAGGAATGCTTTGGCCCAGGGGCGGCCCATGAGCCTAGGCAGTTGCCTAGATCGCCGCCATCCCGGGCGCCCGATGATGACATCATGAGGCGCTGGGGCGCCCCATGATTACATCATGGCCATTGACGGCCGAGCAGGCGGGGGCGCCGATCGCACCTTCCGCCTAGGGCGCCAGCTATCACAGCTGGCCTCGGGCCGCTCCTGCTTTGGCCACACTGCCAACTTTATCCTCTGTGCGAAGGGCTACAAGGGTGTGGGTGAGGTATATCCCACAGAAATTCCCCCAGGGCAGAGAAATTCTCAGCTGGCTGGGTAGATCAGTTTACTGCCCCTTTACACAGTGGAGTTGTGCATGTGAACCAGAATAGGTTCCAGCTCCTAATTTAAAACATAGCAATTGCAGCATCTTTCTGCATACTGGTAAAAGAGGATGATGTGAAGAGGCCAACCTCTCAACAAAGATCACTCTTCTGACATGATCACTTTGTCTAGCATGGGCTAAGTCTGCACTGGCACTTTACAGCACTATAATTTTCTGGCTGAGGGGTGTGAAAAAACACACACACACACCCCAGCGCAGCAAGCTACAGCACAGTAAAGGGCCATTGTTAACTAGGTTACAGCACTGCTAGCTTCTGCCCTCATGGAGGTGGTTTACATAGAGCTCTGGGAGAACTCTTGCTCAGTGCTCATGCCGTGGCCACATTTTGAAGTGCTGCCATAGCTGCGCTTTAAACTTTTTAAGTGTAGGTGAAGCTATGGTGAATGCAAGTGATTAGGATCCCTAAAGTCTTACTAAGGAGTGTACTTTGTGAAGACACCGTGAAACATTTTTTTAATGTTCCTTTCTTCTGCATATATTCCGGATCTTGGCTTTCCCCTTTCACAATCTCCTGTGGTTTGGTAACTTTCTCAGTAAAGCATGCACACGTCATATTTTTATAAAGAAGATAGCATAGGCACTCTGTCTGAACACTAGTTTCACATGTGAGTGTACTCAGAGGAAAGAGACAGGGATGAAAGCGGGGGATGCTTTCAGTCATGTGGAAAACTCTGTGTTTGAGGAATTGAAAGTGTGGTGTATTTGCAAGATTTCAGCAAACAAAATGTTCTTATTTCCATGTTTTAAGGAATAAATGTATTAATACATCATTGTTGGCTAGCAAAGAATGTCTTGTTTTGAGGTTCTTGAGGGAACTTTATCAATAGCTTTTTGATACCTGACAAGCAGTGCTGCAAACTTTGATCTGGCTCCTGCCCATCCAAACAGCAAAATAACCACATGCCTTACTCTCAATAGGAGTGGAGCCATGTACCACTTTAGGCCACTGTCAGAGATCCAGATTTGTTGATCAAGATATAATCAAGAACCAGACTCCAGAGAAAATATTAAAAACAAAAATAAAATGGTAATAAGTAACTAAAATTTTTGCAGGGTAACAGATGCCATTGCAGGGTAAGCCTGGAACTCTTCAGCAGCAAAGTTCTATGGCAATCACAGCAAACATCTTGTGTGTTATAATGCAGTATGTCCAGAGTACAGATGTAAAATCCTGTTTGATTGGTTAACTGGTTAAATGTGATGTTTAACCAGCTAACTGATTAAAGGATGGGTGGGTAGGAGGGGTTGTTCCTACTGGGCAGGAGCATCCCTGTCCACGGCGGGCCCTGCGGGACTGGAGCAGTCCCCTGACTGTGGTGGGTGTGAAGGTGCTCCAGCCCCCACTGGTTAACCAGAACCGGTAAGCATCACCTGTTAAGGATGATGCTGTCTGGTTAATGAGTTAACCTATGAGTCCAGAGCCTATCCAGGGACCACTGGAATGAGGAAGAATCTCAGGAGGCCATGAACAGAGTCTTCTGTGAAGCTCTTGAGATAAGCAATTGGCAGATGATGGTGGCATTCAATCTTCTTGACACAGTGGAAAGCTGGTTCTGGTGCCATGAGACAAGCCTAGACTTCTGGGACTGCATAGTTATGTAGCTATGGGATGATCAACAGCGGCAACCTTTGTATGAGTAAGGCCACTTCTGTGGAAGTTTGAGAATTGCTTTCCCGCATCCTGAAGCTCAGCATGAGACCTGCTTCGATAGTTAGGAAAAAGGGGCAATAGCCCTATGGAAGCTTGCAATGCCAGGTCTCTTGGGAATCAGTTTGGAGTGGATAAATCTACAGTGGGGCTGCTGTGATCCAAGTATAACCCTTCTGCTGGTAGCAGTTGGCAGCCAGAAGGGCCAGGTTCAGAATCTAGATAAGGTCTGGGCAAAATACAGCCTGTGGGCGGGATCCGGCTGGCCAAACCACTGGATCCAGCCTATGAAGGCAGCAGGGAGCCAGAGGCAGGCTCCCTGCTTGCCTCGCCCCACCCTCATGCCACTCAGAAAAGCGGCTACTGGGCTGTTTCTCTTTAAAAACTGTGAGCCCAGAGGAGAGGGAGAAAGGCTTCAGGTGCTGCCCCCACCCACAGCACAATCCCACTGGCCAATTTCTGTTTGAATAACAGGCAGCCATGAAACACCACACATGCACATGGCCCTGCAGCCTGTGCGAGGGGCAGGGCAGCCATTGAGGCTGCTTCAGGAACGTGCTGGGCTGCTGGTCACCCAAATAAGTCTCCTAGCCAGAGCCTGAGCCTGCCTCTGGCACTCCAGTCCCTCCCTTCCCCAACCTGCTGCCCCCCACTCCTGCTCCTGCTCCCCTACTCCTCACAACCAAACCCTTTGCCCCCTCCTGCACTCATATCCCCTCCCAGACTCCTGTACCCCAATTACCTGCACCAGATCACAACCCAGACTCCTGAACCCCAATACCTTGCACCTCTTCCTGGAACCCAATTCCCTGCCCTAGGTCACAACCCAACCCCCTGAACCATAGTCCAGTACCCCAGGTCACAACCACCTCCTTCACTCAAACTCCCTCCCAGACCCCACATTCCCTCCTGTACCCCAATCCCTTACCCCAAGCTCCCTTCTGCACCTAACCTCCATCCCAGACCCTGCACTTCCTCTATTAATAGCATGGAAGTAATGGAAGCATTGATTCAGACCCCGCTTACACAAATAGGGGGCAATCAATATCCTTTTGCTACAAATGGTAGTGGCTTTGGGAAATGTGCAGGACATAGTGGGGTTCCCTAACTCTGGTAGCCCAGTAGATGGAATGCACACCCCTATCTTGGCCCCCACCACCACCTTGCCAAAGAGTACGTGAACTGCAAGGTGTACTTCTCGATGATGGTCAGGAAAGGTGCATGACATGCGCATCTTTAGGGACTCTGGTCTCTTCAGAAAGCTGCAAACTGGCTCTTTCTTCCCAGACTTGAAAAGTAACATTGGAGGTGTTGAAATGCCAAGTAATCCTTGGCGACCCAGCCTACTACTTGCGCCTATGGCTCATAAAGCCTTGCACAGACAGCCTGGACCTCAGTAAGGAGCAGTTCAACTCCAGGCCGAGCAAGTACAGAATGGTAGTAGAATGCGCTTTGGATGTTTTAAAGGGAAGATTTTCAGTGTATTGATTTGGTGAAAGAACATTTCCATTGTTGTGGCAGCCTGCTGTGTGCTCTGTAATATCTGTGAATGTAAGAAGAAAAGTTTTACGCCAGGTTGGAAGGCCGAGGCAGAACGCTTAGCCAGTAATTACGAGCAGCCAGATGCCAGGGAAATAAGGAGAGCACATCAAGGGGCACTGCAAATCAGAGCAGCTTTGAAAAACAGCTTTGTGAGTGGCCAGACAGCGACATGGCAGTCATGTGTGGTGCTCTTAATGAGGTGCCTCCTGCAGTAAGTGCGTTTGCCTGTAAACCCTGTATATGTGCCCCCATGCAACACAAGCAATAAAGATACAGTTGTTGAGAAATCGTGCATGTTTGTTTAGGGAACAGAAGGAATAAGGGACAGAAAAGGAGTTTAGGGCTGGAGCTTGGGATCAGGAGAGGCACATTACAATCCTCATGTTGGGCAATCTCACAAATGTGAGAGTGACAATCTTTTGTTCCAGGACATACCCCTGGGGGTCAAGTGTGAGGCTGCCCTTCACTCCTTTCTCTCTCACCTTGCCTGCCATGTTGTAGGGCCCCTGGAAGAGGACGCTATGGATATTAGTGAAGCAGGAATGTGGGTTAGCGTGGGTCAGGAGGGGTGCCTATGCATCTGGCTGTCATGTGGGACTGCCATGCATGTCATCAGATCTGCCATGGCCATAAAGACTCTCTCCTGTATCGTCACTTCGAGTTCCCTGCTCAGTTTTCTATCCTCACACTCTTCTCTCATCTCCTGCAGCAGCATTTTCCTCCACTTGCTTAATCAGTCCCTGTCCAGTGGGGCAGATTGCATTTGCTCATTGAACGGGTCATCCCTAAAATGATTCCTGAACACATTCCTTTCCCCACGCAGCAATGAGGTGCAGGATCTCCTGAACACTCCATGCTGATGCTCATTTGAAACTCTGGCCATTCATGGCCAGGTATTCTGCTGAGGTGCGCTGCCTGCTCTGCAGTCTGCTTACCACATTGGCTACATAGGAAATGAAGTTCACATTTTCTTATGGCTTTTCCTGTGCACCTGGAGAGCAACAGAGTTGAAAGTCCTGGCCAAAAAGGTCACAGTAAGACATTATGGGACACCTCCCGGAAACCAAGAACATTATGGTAGTGTAGACACTGTGAAAGTTAAAGTTGAGCATGCAAGGTCAAATTTATTGTTACTGCTCATGAAAAGCAGGGGTACTAAAATCGACTTTAATGGCCTTTAAAGTTGGTGGAACAGGTTTGGTGGTGTGGATCTGTTTAGAAAATTGACCAAATGCGGTTAAGTTCAACCTCAACTAATATGGACCAGGCCTCAGCATTGGTGTCTTCCCTGTTTGAGTTATTTTATTTATAATGACACTTTCACACATTGCGGTGGAAAGAATATTATGTTACAGGAAGGTCGCTGTAGCTGAACCATTGAATCTCAGTTTAAAAGATGCTACATAAATAAATTGAATGATCTGGGGTTCAAGAAGGGAACTTTATCAATATGCAGCTGCTCATTGGCAGAGCACGTCCCAAACTCAAATCTACGATTCCTTTAGAATAGGACAATGTGACTCCTGCACACCCATGCAACGAAAGCCCAAAGTCTAGGAACCACGCCTGGGATTCCTGACTGAGAAAGAGTCCAGGAACAAGAATCGAACTGGATCTCCCACAGCAGAACACAAGTGTATAATGTCATTGAACTGATCTATTTCCATTTATGGTAAAAACATAGTCTCATTTCCTCTTTTATCTGAACTGTGTTTTCTCTGTATTGCATATCCTTCTTTTGCTGCTAAAATTAAATGTTAAAAGGCACATGGCACAATGTAGTGTTGCAATCCCCCAGATTTACATATTTGTCTCTCTAACGAATGTGTTGAGTAACAAACAATAGAGGATGGAAATAGCCTGGATAGAGATTTCCTCTTTCATTTGCACAATTGTTTCCTTGACTGGTACATGTTGGAACCAGATGGCAAGTATGCTTTTACCCAGGGCTGTCAAAGGATTAAACTAAATAATTGTGATTGATCATGAGATTTTAAAAAAAGTGTGATTAATCACGGTTTTAATTTCATTTTTAAATAGAATACCAGTATTAAAATATTTTGTTTGTTTTCTACATTTTCAAATTACAACACAATACAAAATGTACTGTGCTCACTTGTTTCTTACAAATATTTATGCTGCAAGAAGATAAAAGATTTTCCTCATATAAGTCCTGTAGTGCAATCTCTTTATCATGAAAGTGCAACTTGCAAATGTAAACTTTTTTTACATAACTGCACTCAAAGATAAAACAGTAAAATTTTAGAGCCTACTAGATCAGCTACTAGAAGTGGGCCTTATCCTCCCTGATTGGATCCACCTCCTCATCTCCAGCCTGATCCTGGCCTGCATATTTATACCTGCCTCTGGAAATTTCCACTACATGCATCTGACGAAGTGGGTCTTTGCCCACGAAAGCTTATGCTCCAACACTTCTGTTAGTCTATAACCGTGGTCACCAACAGGTCGATTGTGAGCTACTGGTCGATCTCAAGGCCTCGACCAGTCGCTCGCGAGGCGTCCTGTCTGCCCCGTCCTCATTTCCCTCCCACCCCTCAGAAGCCCCACTACTTACCTCAAGAGAAAACGGAGGTAGTGTCGGCTTCAGAAGTCCCGCAGATTAGCACCACTTCCAGAAGTGCGCTAGCTGCTCTGCCGGCCCTCTGCACCGCACAGGAGGGGTGAGTCAGCCCCGTGGGAGGCGCGCAGGGGGTTTCCCGGCACACGCGGGGGGGGGGGGGTTGGTCCCAGGGCAGGTGTTCGCGCGGGGCTTCCCGGTGCGGGGGGGTGGCACGGGGGGCTTCCCTGCGTGGAGGGGGGTCCGCCCCCTGGGTAGGCGCACGTGCGGGGCTTCCCTGCGCGGGGGGGGGGGGAAGGTCGGCCCTGGGGCAGGCACGTGCTGGTTTCTCGGGGGGGGGGGGGGGAGAATGCTGGGAGGAGGGAGATGTAGGGGACTCTGCCTCCACTGGCACCCCACTCCTCAGCTACAGAACACTGTCCCCACTCCTGTCCCCAGCCACAGAACTCGGTCCCCACTCCCTGAACTCTGTCCCCACTCCCCTGTCCCCAGCTACAGAAACCTGTCCCCACTGACTCTGTCCTCTGCCCTCCCAGCCCTGTTCCCTCTCCCCTGCCCCCAGCCGCAGTACTCTGTCCCCACAAAATGTATAATTATAAATGCTTCATTTTAGATTTAAATAGCATGAATAAAAACAGACCATTTCATAACTATAAACACGTGATTAATTGTATGTATCGCATAATTTAAAAATAAACTGTTTATCAGAGTGTGTAAGTAAGGGCTGGGGATAGCAAGTGATGGACAGAAGGAGAATAGAGAGGGAGGGGCTTCAAGGAAGGGGCAGGGCGGTAGATCTTCGCCTGTTCTGAGATTTAAAAAGTGATCTTGGGTATAAAAAGGTTGGAGACTACTGGTCTAAGGTGCCACAGGACTCCTCCCCGCTTTTACAGCCTAGAAATCCAATCAGTCCTACTTCTTGTTCAGTCAATTGCTAAGACAAACAAGCTTGTTTATGGGCAATAGTGCTGCACACTTTATTTACAATATTTATATCTGAAAGTCAGAACAGGTTTTCGCCTGGCACTGTTTTAGCCAGCATTGCAAAGTATCTTATGTGCCAGATATGCTAAACAATGTATGTCCCTTCATGCCCAACCACCATTCCAGGAATACATCCAACGAAAATTGGCAATTCTATTTGGAGGGGAAGCTTGCACTATAACTGTCTTCAATATATCTTTCACTATCACAAGCTTTGAATTTATGTATGAAACCTAAATAAATAGGCAACACAATATGCTGCATCCCACCCAATGGAATTATCCATGGAAAGGAAAAAACTGTAGATCCTGTTCAGCTGTTCCCTTCTATTTCATCTAATGCAATTGAAGACAGCTTAACTGAGAAAATGCTTTATTCGGTTACTATGCAGCTCACACCAGCCCTTTCAGAGCCAGGAGAGAAACATTCTTTGCCAAAACTGAAAAAGCAGAATTATTTCTAATTTCAGGCTCAGTCCATGATTTTCCTGTAACCCTCTCTCAAGTGAAAAGGACTGGCTTGAGGTATGGCCAGACAGATACGGTCTCCCAGAAAGAAGGAGTGATGCTCCACTGTATTCCTGTGCTCCTTGAAAGGAACTGGGGAGCAGCCCCTAAATGGAGAAGAATCTAAACTGGATTTTCATTCCCTCTGGAATGGACTGAGGGTGAAGCTCCTATAAGGGGAAGACTACCCAGGAATATTTCTGCCTATTAGTATGTGTTCTAGAACAGTGGCTCCCAATCTGTGGGACATGGAAGAACATTTTGGGGGTCACAGTGAGGCCCACAGGGGGCCAGGCAGGAATGCCACCCAGCCCTGATCTGCCCCCAGTTCTGCTCCTGCTCCATCCCAGCTGCAACTTGGGCTCAGATTCAGTCCCCAGCTCTGACTGTAGCTTCACTGCCGACTGTAGTGCCTGCCACAGACCAGCTGTGGATCTGCTGTTGCTTGCCGCCAAAGCCACAGCTCAAGCCTCAGCTGCCAGTCCTAGCCCCACAGGCAGGCCCGTATGCAGCAATTTCTCTGTGTGAGCGCGTGCGCTTTTTTCGTAAATGTGGATCACAATTTTTTTAAATATAAAGGAGTTCAAAATTGTCCTGCAATGAATGTGCATAAGAGAGGTTAATGAAAAATGTGAGTGGAAAAAATAATTGGTAAAATGATTGTTATACAGGCAGTCCCCGGGTTACGTACAAGATAGGGACTGTAGGTTTGTTCTTAAGTTGAATCTGTATGTAAGTTGGAACTGGCGTCCAGATTCAGCCGCTGCTGAAACTGACCGCCAGTTCTGACTTACATACAGAATCAACTTAAGAACCCCAGGCGTCCCCAAGTCAGCTGCTGCTGAAACTGATCAGCAGCTGATTCCACGAAGCCTGGGGCAGAGCAACTCTGCCTCGGGCTTCCTGTAGTCAGCACTGGTCAGTTTCAGCAGAAGCTGACTTGGGGACGCCTGGGGCAGAGCAGCTGGGGTTCTGCTGGGTTGCTCCAGTAGCGCCGCTCCTCGGCGCTACTGGACCAACCCAGCAGCGCCCAAGCTGCTCTGCCACAGGCATCTGGAGAAAAGCCTAGTCTGCTGGGGGGGGGGAGGGTGTACTAGCTGCGCCCCCCCCCCCCACCCCAGCAGACCAGGAAGACGCGGGCGGCGGACCAAGACGCACTGCGGTCCCGCCACCTGGATCCTCCGCGGCTTTGCTCCCCATCTCCCTGGTCTGCCAGGGAGACGGGGAGCAAAGCCTCTGAGGACGCCAGCAGCAGGACAACCGCGGGGCATCTGGGCTGTCCTGCTGCCAGCTTTCCCGCGGCTTTGCAAAGCCTCGGGGAAGCCGGCAGCGGAGCAGCCCAGGCGCACCTGGGCTGCCTCGCTGCCCGAGCCCCCCCGCGGCTTTGCTCCGCGTCTTCCTGGTCTGCAGACCAGGGAGACACAGAGAAAGCCCCGGAGTACACGGGCGGCAGGACCACGAGGTCCCGCAGTCCGTGTCCTTCGGGGGAGCCCCGTTCGTAACTGCGGATCCGACATAAGTCGGATCCGCGTAAGTCGGGGACTGCCTGTATTAAAAATGTACACAGTAATAAAAGTTTTATAGAAATTACCTTCTGGGATCATGGCAGGCAGCATGGCTGGGACCACCCCCCTCCCCGCTCCCTTGGCCGCCTCTGCCTTTTGCTGCTCTCCCTGCTTGGTGAGGCCAGTGCTGGGTGAGTGTGGGCAGGGCTTCCAACCAGTGGGACCAGGCTTAGGTTGCTCCTCACAGGTGGGGGGTGCCATTCCCCTGGCCCTGCCACCAGCCCCGCCCGCCCATCCCTCTAACACAGTGGTTCTCAAACTGTTTTGGCTTGTAGACCACCTGGCTCAATGCAAACCTTTCCGTGGACCAGCATTTGCAATGGAAACTCAATGTTAATTACATAATTATGCCCAAGCCATGTTGCTAGTGGCTTAATTTAAATTTTTAAACCGATTAAGCATTTTAACGGTCTCATGTTTATTTAAAATGAAGTTTGATAAAGTAAAATAATTGATGTCCAACAAACGGTTTCAATGTTTTCTTTATTTATGGCAGGGGTGGGGAACCTTTTTTGGGTCGGGGGCCACTGCCCCACAGAAAAAAAATCCTCCAAAAACTCCCAACCCCAACTGAGGTGGCCCCCAACTGAGACACCTCACTCCTCTGGTGCTCCAGCCCCACAGGGAGAAGGGAAGGGACAGGGAGGACTGAGGTTCAGGGCTTCCCATAGGCCAGATTTACTTTTCTGGGGTTCCAGAGTTAGTGGATTTTGGGGACCCCTTAGGCTCTGGTGTGGGGTCAAAAATGAGGGGTTCAGTGTGCAGGGCAGGGCTGCCAGCAAGCAGGAAAGGGACAAGGGTGCAGGATCTGGTTGGGAGGGGGGTGCAGAAGCAGGCTGGGAGTAGGTGTCTGGCCAGGGCAGGAGGGAGCAAGAGCAAGGGACGATGCAGTGTGTGGCCAGAAGGGAGGGTTCAGGAGCAATGGTGGATGCAGGAGCAGGGCTGGATTAGGGTGTCTGGCCAGAGCAAAGTGCAGGGGCAACGGAGGGTGCAGTCTGGCCAGGAGGGAGGGTGTAGGAGCAAGGGGAAGTTGTACAAGCAAGCTGGGGGCACGGGGTCTTGGTGGGGGGAAGGGGAGACAGATGAGGAGGACTGGAGTGCAGGGGTCTGGGCATCAGGGGAAAAGCTTACCTGGCTTCACGCCCCATTGCAGCAGGGAAAGCCTCTGGACAGCTCATCACTGTGCTACCATTCCCTAGTGGGGTGGAGGTGGGGGAAGGAGCTCAGCTCCCTCCTAGCCAGCAAGCACCCAGGCTCCCAATTTCCATGACTGTCCAGTTCATTTACCCTGCCAGAGATGTCTCCCCGCATCCCCCCACAGCAGGACTCTCAGGGTGTGTCTAAACTACATGGCTCCGTCGGAGCCATGTAGATGAGGCTGATCGGCAGAGGGAAATGAAGCAGCGATTTAAATAATCACAGCTTCATTTAAATTTAAATGGCTGCCGTGCTCTGCTGACCAGCTGATGATCAGCTGTTTGTGGCAGATCGGGGCAGTCTGGACGCTACCCCGTCAACATGAAAGCCCTTTGTTGTCCTCCCCCTTATGCCTTGTGGGATGAGGTTTACCAGGGAGGTCGAAAAAGGGCTTTCATGTCGACAGGGAAGCATCCAGACTGCCCCGATCTGCCAAACAGCTGATCATCAGCTGGTTGGCAGAGCGCGGCAGCCATTTAAATTTAAATGAAGCTGCAATTATTTAAATCGCCACTTCATTTCCCTCTGCTGATCAGCCTCATCTACATGGCTCCGTCGACAGAGCCATGTAGTTTAGACACACCCTCGGGGCGCTTCACAGGCTACGAGACAGCCAGGGACTGTGCAGCATTGACACTCGGGCTGGTTATACAGTGATCTGCATGTGGTGCAGAGAAGCAGCTGGCCCGGGGCAGAGGTAGGAGATTTGTTGAGAGGGATCCCTGTTCAGTGCGGAGATGCAGCCACCTCTGGGGTGGAGCCATCTAAAAGCAGCACTGCACAGTCATTCAGTGGGTTTCAGGAAGAACTGTTGGTTGACACTGACCTCAGTTCCCTGATGTGATGCTAACGGGGTGGATGTTCTGTCCCCAGCTGGGGGCAGGTGGATCTAGTTTGTTAGAGCAGGGACTGACCTGGGCATCCTTGTCCTCCCTGAGAGCAGGCCAGGCCTTGCTCCCTGCCTCCACCTTGCACCGGTCCAGGGCTTGCGCTCTGTCTGTGCCCTGCTCCCTGGCATGGGTCAAGCTGTGGGCAGTCTCCACGGTCTGCTCCTTGCACAGCCTTGCCTGTGGGGAGGAGGTCACTTTTACACAGGTCCTACAATCTGAGCCTGACGGCATCACACCCCAGTCCCCAATTCCCCTGTTTCCTCTTCACCTTGGCCCCTGCTTCTTCTGGCCCCCACTCACCCACCCTGTAGCTTTCTCCTCCCCCAGCCCCTCCACTGCCTCATTGCTCCCCCAACCTGGCTCCACCATTGTCTCCCTCATCCTGAGGTTTCCTCAGACCCAGCACCCTTATCACCCCTTGGTCCCCAACACCCCAGATCCCCCTGCCCATCTCGCACAGTGGCTACTGCTCAGGGGTGGTCCCCTCCATATGCTGGTGGCTGGAGGGGCAACAGCACATGCAAGGGTGGGGCTTCAATCCCTGAGAGGGGGAGGGTCCCAGCTCTGTGTGTGGTCCCCATACCACCAGTGGCAGCAGGCTGGGAGCCAAGGCAGCTATCAGGGGCACCGGGGGCAGTGAAGGGGCAGACTTGAGTGGGGAGCTGGGTCTTGTGGGGAAGGTTGGGGCTTTCTTTACCTCCCCCTCCCCCCATGCACCCTCCCACTGGAAAGCAGGAGCTGGTGCTACAAGCCTCCCTGCTGTGTGGGGGTGGGAGGGGCTGAACTTGAGTTATGGACCACCTGGGAGGTGGCTGCAGACCACTAGAGGTCCACAGACTATACTTGGACAACTACTGTCCTAACACAGTGGTTCTCAAAACTTTTTGGCTCATGGACCACTGCACTCAATGCAAACCTTTCCACAGACCACCAGTTGCTGATGGAAACTCACCATCAGTTACATAATTATGCTCACGCCATTTTGCTAGTGCTGCAGCTAGGGAGAACTGTTTAATTTAACCAGTGAGAAAGGAAATTTAAATTATCAAACAGACTAAGCACTTTAACTGTCTCATGTTAGTTTATCAAACTTCATTTTAAATAAAGTAAAATATTAACTTATGTCCAACTGTGGCAGGGTCACCAGCCCCACCCCCTTCAACCCCAAGGCCTGGTCCTTTAAATACAGGCCCGGAAGCATAGTCCCTTTGTGTACAGGCCCAGCAGCCTAGTCCCTTTGTGGGATCCCCTCTTCGTCCAGGACCTGGGAGGAAGGGGTAGGGAGGCCCAGGCCCTCCCTCTCCACTAGGCCCCAACCCAGGGCCCTATCAGTGGCAGGCAGTTCCCACCGCTGGCTCAGTGGGGAGTTCTCCCTGAAACTCACCAAGCCCACTGGGTCCTTTCCTGGTCCCCACCCTGGGTTGCTTCCTACCCCCTCGCCCTGGCCAACAGCAGTCCCACCTGTGGATGCAGGTCTGGCTACAGCAGCAACATTGTCAGGCACAGCTTGGGAGGCAGCAGTGGCTCAGGCAGTGACCGCTTCTAGGGGGTCCACACAGCACAGCCAGCATTGCGGTCTGACTCATCCCAGAGACAACAGCAGCAGGGGTAACTGGTCCAGTGCCTCTGGTTCCAACTGCAACAGCTGTGGCTCCAGTATCTGGAGAGAAGCTCCTTCCCCTCCAGCAGCCAGCCCCAACTGAGCAGCCCTGCAGCCTTTTATACCTGGGCTGCACTGCGCGCATGCCCAGCAGGGCCGCAGGGGAGGGGCGTATTCTACCCTATAGGCCAGCTCTCTGCCCCCAGGTTCAGTGCGGGGCTGGCCAGCCCTGTCACACCAACACAAAAGGTTCCCATGTTTTGTTTATTTATGACAAGGGTGAGGAACATTTTTGGGTGGAGGGGCCACTGACCCACAGAAAAATCAATTGGGGACCACACAAGTGAGAAGCAGAAAAAAAAATCCCTCCCAAACCCCCAGCCCTCACTGATGTGGCCCCTAACTGAGACACTTCACTCCTCTGGCACTCCAGTCCCACCAGGGGAGGGAGAAGAACAGGGAGGACTGAGGTTCGGGGCTTCCCATAGCCAGATTTACTCTTCTGGGGTTCCAGGATTAGTGGATTTTGTGGACCCTCTCTGGGGTTGGGACAAAAATGGGGTGGTCAGTTTGTGGGACAGGGCTGCCAGCAAGAGGAATAGGTGTGCAGGAACTGGGTGGGTGGGTGGTGGGGCTTAAGAGGGGGTGAGGGTGAAAAGTCTGGGTCGGAAGAAAGGACAGGAGCAAGCTGGGAATAAGGTGTCTGGCCAAGGAAGGAGGCAAGAGCAAGCGAAGGTGCAGTGTGTGGCCAGGAGAGAGGGTGTAGGAGCAAGAGTGGGTTCAGGAGCAGGCTGGGGGAAGGGTGTCTGGCCAGGACAGAGGGTGCAGAAGCAGGCTAGTGGTGTGGGGTCTCAGCATGGTGGTGGTGCATGAAGGAGCTGGGGGTGCAGGGTCTGGGCATGAGGGCTGTGGGGCACTAAATTGCCTTCCTATCCCAGGGACAACCTCCCACTGCTCCCACTGGCCAGATTCCATTGGAGCACCAGCACCAGCTTCCCGTTGGCAGGAGGGAGGGAGGAGAGAAAGCCTTGCTGCGCGATCCAGCATTTGGGGAAGAAGTGCTCCTCCCCCCTTTCCCCTCCCCCAGCTGGGGGATGAGCAGTGTGCCTGCACTCCCACCACACAGTGGGGCTGGGCGAGGGAGGGTGAGGCTGCAACGCCAGAATGGGTTTCCCACTGGGGGGTGAAGGAGGGGAGCTGAGCTTGAGCCATGGACCTCCAGGAAGGCAGCCAGAGACCCCTCACGCTGATTTGGGGGACTAGAGGGGGTACGTTTACACCCTTCGCGCACACTTCCTACGTATGGGCCTGACTTGTAACACTAGCTCCTGGCTGCAGCTTCCAAGCACAATTCCCAATGGGTAGGGAGCTGCAGACAAGTTCTCTTATGGCTAAGTGGGGGTATGACCGAAAAAGTTTGGGGACCACTGCTCCAGAATAACTTCCACCACTATGGCTACCCCTCAAGGGTTTACAGGATCTTTTGAAAAAGCACCCCGTTTTCGAAAGAATCGCGTCTAGACCGTGGTTTTACTTTCGAAATGGCGCTTTTTCGAAAGAGCGCCATTAGGTGATTATGCAAATGAAGCGTGGGATATTTAAATCCCCGCTTCATTTGCACTTTCAAAGTGCTTCATTTACATCCCTCTGCGGAAAGAGGGATGTAGTCTAGACATAGCCTTTGAGTTTATTGCCTCTTCACTCTGTGTGTGAAAGAGAAATTGGCAGCAGAGCATTCTTCGCTATCGAGAGGCATGCTCCTAATTCGTTAGCTTTCACCAGCACTGCTTCAGACTTTCCAGTACAAGGTCCACTTAGATTGAAATGTTTTGTCCACGGCCATCAGGTCGATGGGACACCTGGGAATCCCCCTCTTCCTATCCTCCCGCTCATAGCACAGCGTTTTGTTTTCCTTCTTGATTAGCGGAAAAATTCCTGAATCTGTCATGGGGAAGGAAGGTCTTTTCGCTCTCCCTTTCTCTCCCCTGAATCAATTAGTGAAACACAAACACATTCCATCATGACCATGAAACACTTTTTCCACTTAAATAATACCTCCACAGCCTTTAAAGGGGCAGGGTACTTTTCCACCTCCCCCTACCTCCTAAAAAATCTTTGCAGAATTACATCTCAGATGGGGTGAGTTCAGAAAATGGAAGTGTGCATAGGTTGATATGCCCTGTTCACTCTTACCCCAGGCAACCTAAGAAGAAGGAGAACGGGGACACTGGTAATACACATTTCCATTGCCAGGGACATTGCTCGTTTGGCCTTTCTGTTGGCTTTCATCTAGGGTGATCAGATAGCAAGCGTGAAAAAGCCAGACAAGGGGTGGGGAGTAATAAGTGCTTACACAAGACAAAGTCCCCCGCTTATCAGGACTGTCCCTAGAAAATTGGGACATAAGGTCACTTTCATCACAAACTGCATTTTCACTCTTACTAACATTTGCAGAATAGTGATAGAGATGTAGCCGTGTTAGTCTGGGGTAGCTGAAGCAAAATGCAGGACAATGTAGCACTTTAAAGACTAACAAGATGGTTTATTAGATGATGAGCTTTCGTGGGTCCAGACCCACTTCCTCAGATCAAATAGTGGAAGAAAGTAGTCACAACCATATATACCAAAGGATACAATTAAAAAAATGAACAAATATGAAAAGGACAAATCACATTGCAGAACAGGAGGGGGATGCGGGGGGGGGGGGGAGGAAGGAAGGTAAGTGTCTGTGAATTGATGATATTAGAGGTAGGGAGAGTGGGATGTTTGTGAGTTAATGGTATTAGAGGTGATAATAATGAGGCTGTGGAGTCACTGAAACATTGAATTTGGTATCAGTCCTGTTGATGGAGGACAAGGTTCCTAAACTACCACATTGGGAGAGATAGTGTGGGAGATAGTGTGGACTGAGCACTGGATTAGGACTCAGAAGACCTAGGTTCTAAGCAGAGTTTTCCAATGACCTTGGGCAAAGTACTGCCCCTCTCTGTGTTTCAGTACCCCCAAACTTGGGGATGATGATACTGATCTTCTTTGCAAATCACTTGGAGATCTACAGGTAAAAAGAGCTTGGTATTATTATTACTTATCTTGAGGCACAAGGCTTGGTTCATTCACCTCTGCACCTCTCTGAGCCATCATCGGGACTGCTGTGCTGACCTCTGGGAACTCCAAAGCCTCACCCTTTGATCCCCCCACTTAAGTAAGTTCTGCAGCTGCCAATGAGAGATACCCAGATGAGGCTCTAACACACCGCGCGCGTGTGTGTGTGTTACAAGTCTGTAACAATTGATATACAAAGCCTTTTAAGATGAGACATGTCAAGGGCTTTGCCATGCTCAGTTGGTCATGGGGAGATTACATCAGTCAAGGGAGCAATAGAATGTGGTCACGGGTTGTGTGAAATTATGTGATGAACAGCTGTGTGGCTGGGTTTTTGGCTTTTTTCATTTTTTCTCATATTTTCCTTCTTTTCCTTCTGTTTTTCTCTTCTTTCCTCCCCCTACACCCACATTCACAGGGAAAGAGAGACATGGACATATTTCCAGACATATCATATATGCTTGTTTATAAGCTAATTTTTTTTTGTAAAAGAAATGAAGCATCAAAGAACAGAGGTAGGCTCCTAAATAGATCTAGACTAAAACGTATTAATTTTAAGTGGCTTAACCTGAGGAGCCAAAGTTTGCAGACCTCTGTTATCTTTTAAAACTTGGCATCACAAGGAACACGCAGAAGCTTTGTTAGAATTATTTTAATGTAATCTAACAAAAAACTATTGTTATAATAACTGAACAAATATGCATTCACATACCTTCAAAATTACAATGTTTTAAATATCCATTTACTGATTTTAAAGTCCCACATTGTTCTAATGTACTTTTTTTTAAAAACGTCTTAAAATCCTTCAAAGTCTGAATCAATCTAGGTTTATCAAACAGCTCATTAAATTCAGCTTCAGTCAGAGCTGCACCTGTATTGTCATTGTAGGTGTCAGCAGCAGCATCTTCAGATTCCTTCTCAGCATCAGTCTCTATTGTGTCATCATCAAATAAATATGGCATCATCTTATGACACGCCAAGCACACTGCTGATACAGCACTTCCAAAATGCTTTTTCTATCATTTCGAAGGGAATGGACTCCCATGCATCCTTGACCCATTGGGCGACCAGATTGACTTTGGGCTTCATAAGAGTCCCACCATTTGTCAACTTCATCGTGCTTGAGCACATCTATTTAGACCACATTCTGCGTAAGCTGTCTTTAAAGCAGTGGTCTCCAACCTTTTAAACCACAAGATCACTTTCTATTTAAGTGCAATGTAAGATCTACCTCAAACCCAAATATCCTTATCCCACTTCCCTCCCACACCTTCTTTGAGGCCCTGCCCTTGTTCAACCCCTTCTCTAAGGCCTCACCCTGCTCACTCCATCCCCCTTCCTCCTGCATCCTCACTCACTTTCACCAGGCTGGGGTAGGGGGGTTGGGGTGCAAGTTCTGGTCTTGAGCCAAGTGGTTTGGAGTGTGGGAGGGGCTCTGGGCTTAGCCCAGGGCAGGGGATTGGGGTCCAGGAGAGGTTTCATGGTGCAAGCTCTGGGATGGAGTTTGGATGCGGGGAAGGGGAGGAAGGGGGCGGACGATCCACGTCCGGGGCAGGATGTTGGGTGTAGGAGGAAGTTCAGGGCTGGGACAGGGGTTCAGGAAGCAGGCTCTGGCTGGGCACTGTTTAACTGAGACGGCTTCTGGGGGGGGGTGAAGCAGTGGGGTTAAGGCAGGCTTACTACTGCCCTGGCCTTGCACCATTCCTGAAAGCAGCTGGCATGTACTGCAGTGGCTCCATGGCGCCATGTGCTGCCTTCATCTGCAGGCAATGAGCCCACAGCTTCTACTTGCCACTGTTCCCTGTTATTGATCAATGGGAGCTTCAGGGGGTTTGGTTTGAACTAACACGTCCCAGCGCGCACTTTCACTTTCGAAACAACTATTGATCCGAGTACTGCGCTGGCAAGATCATGCTAATGAAGCGCGGGATATTTAAATCTCCGCTTCATTTACTATTTCGAATGCCTACATTTGCATCCCTAGTTCGAACTAGGGTGCAAGTGTAGACATATCCTGTGTAGACACACTTTGCAAGCTGTAAAAGAAGTAACAACAACCCCCCATGGATGTATTGGGCCAGAAGATGAGAGTGAAGGACAGTGTGTGTTTGTGAGAATGACAGAGACACACAGTATGTGAGAGTTACAGAGATTTGCATTGCTAAGCTCCCTCCATCCCCTTTCTCTCTGTGTGGAGGGTACAGAAATGGGGGAAAGAGGTACATCCTGATATCAGCGCTCCCCTCGTCTCCCTTCTACACACTGCATAGCAAGCAGGGGGCTCCCGGGTGGGCAGCTCCAAGGCGGAGAGAGCAGGAGCAGCCCGACAGTGGGTGGAAGGGCAACTGAAGTGCCAGCGCTTGGTAGCTTCCTGACCAAACCAGTCAGGATCACCTGTCAGAGGCTCCCAGATCTACAGGTAGATCCCAATCTATTGGTTGGTGACCACTGCTTTAAAGAGTTTATTCAGGCAGACATCAAGTGGTTGTAGAACAGAAGTTAAGCCTACAGGTATTATAGCCAAAGTAGTTTTCATTTTTTTGGCTACATTTTTCACCTCATACATCTTGTGTGTGCTGAACATGTCCCTGGTCTCTGAAATGCTCCTGGTCTCTTATTCCACATTTTTTACAGCCATTCGGTAGTCCCAATTCATTAATCCATCCCTTTTCATATGTGCATACAATGATACTAGCAGAAAATTTCATAGATTTTAGGCAAGATTTTTGTTTTATAAATAATATTGGGGAACTTTGGCCAAACATGATAAAAACATTGTAAAATGGATTTTTTTCGTGACAGGTGATTTTAATTAAAACTGTTTTTTCACCAAAACCAGTTACCATTCTGTTGCTCAGGGAATCAAATGCCATAGATGTTTTGCCCATATTTCCTATTTGTGGCAGCTCAAATGCATATTTCTTTTAATGTTTTATAATAAACCTTTGGATTCAATTTTTTTTCTTATTGATCTCACGGCAGCTTTTGTGCTATCTTTGGGTATGTCTACACTACAGCACTAATTCGAACTAACTTAGTTCGAATTAGTTAATTCGAACTAAGCTAATTTGAATTAGCGCATCTAGACTTAAAAACTAGTTCGAATTAGCGTTTTGCTAATTCGAACTAGCATGTCCACACTGAGTGGACCCTGAACCAAAGTTAAGGCTGGCCAGAAGCAGTGCCGGCAGGGCATCAGGTTAGGACTTAGAGTGTGGAGATCCTGTCTCAGGCTAGCCGAGGGCTGTGCTTAAAGGGATCTGACCCCCAACCCGGACAGACAGTTCTCAGGGTTCCCTGCTTGCTTGTCTACCTCGATGAGGGACAGCAAAGCAGTCCTGGCTTGGAGTGTTCTGAGTGCCCACACTCAGCACATCACAGCACTCGGTCATCAGCCCAGCTGCACTTGCTGCAGGATGCCATCCGGGGGGGTCAATTGGGGGGCTGCAGGAGAGTTTCCACCCCAAGGAGCCCGCAGAGCCACCCCAGTCCTCCCCATCGGGGGCTCGTACCCCATTCCTCCCTCACCTCCTTCCACTTACCCTCCCTAGCCCCCCTTCCTGATGTACAAAATAAAGGACACGTGTGGTCAAAAATAGAAACTCTCTTTATTTAACAAAACTGGGGGAGACTGGGAAAAGGAGGTGGGAGAGGGGAAGAGAGAGGGTGGGAGAGGGGAGGAGGAAACCTGGGAGGAGGGAGCTGGAAGGGGGAAGCCAGGGGAAGAAGGAGGAGGGGAAGTATCAAACTATGGTACGCCATATCTTCAGTATTGTGTACAGATGTGATCTCCTCACCCCAGAAAAGATATTTTGGCCTTGGAAAGGGTTCAGAAAAGGGCAACTACAATGATGAGGGGTTTGGAACAAGTCCCATATGAAGAGAGGCTAAAGAGATTGGGACTTCTCAGCTTAGAAAAGAGGAGACTGAGGGGGGGTATGATAGAGGTCTATAAAAGCATGAGTGGTGTGGAGAGGGTGCATAAAGAAAAGTTCTTCATTAGTTCCCATAATAGAAGGACTAGAGGACACCAAAGGAAAGGAATGGGTAGCAGGCTTCAAACTAGTAACAGAAAGTTGTTCTTCACAAAGCAAAGAGTCAACCTGTGGAACTCCTTGCTGCAGGAGGCTTTGAAGGCTACAACTAGAACAGAGTTTAAAGAGAAGTGAGATAAAGTGATGGAGGTTGGGTCCATGGAGTGGTATTAGCCAGGGGGTTGCAGTGGTGTCCCTGCCCAAAGTTTGTGGAAGGCTGGAGAGGGATGGCACGAGACAAATGGCTTGGTCACTGTCTTCGGTCCATCCCCTCCAGGGTTCCTAGGGTTGGCCACTGTCGGCAGACAGGCTACTGGGCTAGATGGATCTTTGGTCTGACCCAGTACGGCCATTGTAAGCTCAGGGCTCAGGGTCGGGGGTTTCAGTGGACCACCTTGATTTTCATGCACACCTGCTCCTGGGTGGCCAGGCTGGCAGCTCTCCTGCCCTAGATGGCCACTTTCCTGTGCCTAGTGTGGAGGTCGTGGACAAGGTCCATGATGTCCGCACTGGACCAGGCGGGCGCCCGCCTCTTGCGGTCCCGGGCAAGCTCCCGGGAGCCGCCAGCCTGGTCCCGGGAAGAGGGGGAGGGCTGGGGGGCATCGGGTGGCTGGCTCGATCTGTGCCAGGTTCAGGGTCTGCTAGCTGGGTGCTGGCAGGCTTGCACCTGGCACGGGCATCGTAGCCAGCCCGAGCCCCTTTAAGGGGTCCGGGGCCGGGAGGGGGGCAGACGAGTTTCCCTGGTGTTGGCCAGAGTGGCCACCAGGGAAAGCTGGGGAGGGCTAGCCTCCCACTAGTTCGAATTAAGGGGCTACACACCCCTTAATTCGAACTAGTAAGTTCGAACTAGGCTTAGTCCTCGTAGAATGAAGTTTACCTAGTTCGAACTAAGTGCTCCGCTAGTTCGAATTAAGTTCGAACTAGCGGAGCGCTAGTGTAGCGCCTATCAAAGTTAATTCGAACTAACGGCTGTTAGTTCGAATTAACTTTGTAGTGTAGACATACCCTTTGTTTGCTGACGAAGACTGAGACCATAACAGTTCATGAAGCTAGTACACCAACCTGCTGATGTGACAAATATTGACAACTTTACTGACTTGTATTTGCCATCTTTTGACATTTGCAGAGCATACGGATGAATTCTGATTCTAGTGATGAGGTAATCACTTTGTCAATATTCAGCAACTCGGTCATTTGAGATCTTTCTGCTGCTCAAGAAATGAAGTGCACCTCGTGGATATTTTTTCTTGCTTGTTGGTATGTCTTTTAGTGTTTTATTTTTCTGCCCATTCTTTTACTTGCTTCTCATTGATATCGAGTTCATGAGCCTTGTTGCAATTATCGTTTGCTTTGCTTATTTGACAACTTTAAGTTTGAATGCTGCGTCATAAGCAGGCCCTTTTTCTCCTGCTTTCACCATTGTTCATTTTAAATATTAGCATGAAAATCTTATAAAATAATAATTTAGTTATAGATTTTATAGGTCTTATATAGAAATGTCACCTGCTCATCAGTCAAATTATTTTTGTTCTTTGTTTTCCTCAAAGCAACCCTTTAGATTAGCATGTCTGTGGCAATAACAGGCTATTTAAATGTTATTACTGATTCCATCAGTTCTGCATGTTATATTTTCAGATTGGTTTGAGACTTATGAGTTCCAGTGGTAGATGCATGAAGAGATCAAATTACACAGTAGCAGAATACTACTACTAGAATACCAGCACCATAATACTATAATTCATTGTATTTTTCTGATTGGCTTGGAAAGTCTAGCATTTTGTGAAATGCCTGCATCAAATTTCATGCAGCCCTGCAGCATTGCTCTTTTAGCATTCATTTCAATACAATCTAATCCACTAAACAAAGCCTTTGCAACTTTAAATGGCTGCAATATTGACATCAGTAAATTATTTGATGATCAACATAAGTACTTGCTGTAAAAATAATTATAATCTAGTCCTGTGGTAGAACAATACTAGAAAAAGCAAAGAGCTAGGATTGTATTAGGAAAATTGAACTTTAGAGACGCATGTGTTTTTAAGTGTTTTGTTTGCATGGACATGAACTGAAAAAACATATAATCCATATTCACACATTTTATATTAATACTTCTTTTATCTCTGTTATATAAATGTACAATTTAAATAGAAATAAACTGTTCGTAATTTTTTTTAAAGAAATGAGTCCAGAATTGATGTTCCATCATTGCTGATCTATAACAGGTGGCCACAAACTTTGGCTTCTGGCCCATCAGGGTAAGTTGCTGGTGGATGGGGAAGTTTTATTTACCTGGAGCATCCTCAGGCATGGAGCCTGTCAGCTTCCAGTGGCTGAGGTTCGCCATTCCCAGCCAATGGGAGCTACAGGAAGAAGGGAGGCTTATCCTTACGGATCAGGAGCCAAAGTTTGCCAACCCCTGAAATATATGGCTGGCATATGAACAGGTCATACAGTTTTTGCCATTTTTACCTATCCATCTTGAGGGGGCAGGGGAAGTCAGCTTATGAGCTAATGAATATGTGGTGTATAAACATACATTGAACTCAGCAGGTGTTTCTATACTAAGAGTCAGAGTGCATCTACACTGCACCTGTCGCTTGAAATAAACTACGCAATTTGAGGCCCATTTCTAAAGAGGGACAAATTGAAGCACTTAATTAAGTGTTTTCCTGAACTGGGGTCAGTGTGAGGCAGCTGTTGTGGGAAGAGTGATGAGGGGTAACAATTTGTTGCATCCTTTGCCCTTGCAATGACTTCAGTATTTCACATGGAAAAATCATGAAGTTGTCTGAAAAATTGTGAGTTTTAAAAATTAATACATTTAGCTGCCTTTGTATTTGCCTTATAGAAACTTTTAAAATGAAAGATTATTTGTGCATTTATGTATTTATTCATCTGTGTTCTTGTGTATCACAAATTGCCAGGAGCTGAGGCTTTAAGTAAAACATCAGTTGTAATAAGACTCTCGACAAAATCATGAGAGCTGGCAACATTGCCATGCAGCAATTTCACCACAGCTATTTTGACACATCCCTATACAGCACTCCTTACAACTTGTACCTGTCAATCCTGGAATTTTTGAATTGCTCACTGTGCCCAGCACAATTTCTGAGAGCTAATTTCTACTTTCTGGGATGGAGTTTGGATGCCTGGCTATACCAGTGCAGCTGCAGAGCTATGGTTTTCTCTCCTCCTTGGAGAGAAATCATTGTAGACTGCTTTCAGTTAGTCCTGAAGTAAAGATTTATCCCAGGTTCTTCACTCAAACATTATAATCAGTTTGAGGAAACCTGTTATTTATGGATGCCAGGCACTGAACAAGTGTTGTAATCTCAAAGCATTCTGAGCAATGGTTTCTTTTACTTATACATTTGTGAGAAGCTAGAGCTATAGATAAATGTTTGCTTGCTGTCCATCTTCCGGATGATTTTATACCTGTCTCTTTGAATTCTGTAGCAGTGGCAGGTGGGCAGGGCCACCAGCAGGCGAGAAAGGGAGCAGCTGCTGGGGCTTGGTGGTACAAAAGTGCAGTTGTAGCCTCTGGCTCTTCAAATCACCACCAGAGCCCTGAGCAGCACAATCTGGGCAACTGTGAGAGCTGGAGGGCGGGGTGCGTTGTGGTACAGTCCCACCCCACCCCTTCTGGAAGCACGGAGCTATCTCCCCCCGCCCCACCTTGCCAGGGGGGCTGACAAATTTGTTGGCTCTCCTGCATGTGTGTGTAGAGGACAGGAAGAGAGAACATGTTCCATACTGGGCTCATGGAGTGGGAACACAATCGCCCCTTCTCCCACAAGTGAGAATACAATACTCAAATTGTAAGAGTATCCTGGGGTATGTCTACACTAGCCCCCTAGTTCGAACTAGGGAGGCTAATGTAGGCATTCGAACTTGCAAATGAAGCCCGGGATTTAAATATCCCGGGCTTTATTTGCATCTTCTCGTCCGGTCACCATTTTTAAATGCCACTAGTCCGGACTAACTGCCCGCGACTGCACACGGTAGTTAAACGGTAATTCAAACTAAGTCCTGGAATGAGGTGTAACAGGTAATTCAAACTAAGGACTTAGTTCGAATTACCGTTTAACTACCGTGTGTAGCCGCGGGCAATTAGTCCGGACTAATGTCATTTAAAAATGGCGACGGGACGGGAAGATGCAAATAAAGCCCGGGATATTTAAATCCCGGGCTTCATTTGCAAGTTCGAATGCCTACACTAGCCTCCCTAGTTCGAACTAGGGGGCTAGTGTAGACATATCCCTGGAGAGGTCTCATGAGGAAATGCTTGTTCTTATGGGAATTCCAATCTCAATTTCCAGACCAACACTTCAGCGTCATCTCTTAGATTTCTCTAGTATTTTCCATTCTGCTAATCCCATTGTGCTGTAGAGAAGTAGATAGAAGCCATTCATCTACCACTGAAGTACAGCTCCTTGTGCGAGAAGTGTAGCAATTGTCCTGCGCCTTTAATGAACAGGGCCTGAACAAGAGCTGACCTTTGGAACATTGGAATCCAGATCCTATATTTGGAGGTAGCCTCTGAATTGGGGACTATACAGGACATTGAGCTGTTTGGATCTGCCATTTAGGGTATGGAATGAACAGCTCCCACTTGCCTCTATATACCTCAGTGACGAATATATTGATTGTTGCTTGGCTCCCTCTACCAGAGAGCAGGTCAAGAGAACTGAAGGCATGTTTTCACTATGAGCAGGGTCAATGAGCAGCAATTGATCCAACAGGGGTTGATTTATTGGACCACCAAAAGGTCCCCTATCAACTCTAGTACTTCACCAAAACATGAAGAGTAAGCAAAGGTGACGAGAGAGTGTCAGCTATCAACTTACTGCTGTGAAGACACCATGGTAAGCAGACGTAATTACGTCAACTCAAGCTATGTTATTCATGTCACTGAATGGCCTGTGGTAGTAGAGACAAGGCTTTAGTATTGATAGTAAGCTCAGCTGAAGAAGCATGGAGTTTAAGAGCTGCCAGCTTGCTTCCTGTACCTGTGATTAGACTGTAAGAAGAGGGGTATTAAATTGTGGTGCTCCTGTGCTGCCTTTAGTCATAAATCACAACAGGCAACACAAGAGTATTTTAGGAAGGAAAAGGAAGAATAACTTCTCTAAACTGTCAGGGGGTTGTGGGTAGCAGAGTGTGGGTAGCAGTGTTGCAAGAGAATTTTGACTGCTGCTTTTCAAAGACACTCTTCTGTTGGTAAAAAGATGTTTTGGGAATGAGAAGCAGAACAGGAGGCTGAGGAGTGGGGATATGGGAGTAATTTACCAGTTCAGTGGGAGATTCCAACAATTGTCTGTGGAACAGCCCAGATTGAGGCATCTGTTTGTGCCCATATGTGTGCTAACTGCATTGTACCATGGGGCATCACTATGACACGAGCGTGCCAGAATGTTCAACACCTCCCTTATCCAGTGGAAGGGGAAACACATTGGCCTTCTGAACCCTTATGAGGAAAGAGCAAGAAGAGCTGTAGCTGTCTAGACGATGACTAAGAAGGGAATATGTCAATGATTTACCAGCCTATGAAGAATGTAAACACCAGAGAGGAAGAGGAATTGTTTTGAGTTGTTCAAAGGAGTAGAACCTGTAATAATAGGACGAAAGTGAGCAATGGTAAATTCTGGCTGGGCATCAGAAAACATTGCTAAAGGGGAGACCTATTAGAATGAGAAATCCCCAGTGCTTGAGTCATTGAAAACTAGACTGGACAAAGAACACACCTTAGGAAAATAACCAGCCCTGGGCTGGCAGCTGGGGTGGACTAAAAAAACTGATGTGAATGTTCAGTCGGCATTTGCTCTGGTTTTATAATCTCAGTTAAAGTGTCCCAGAAATGAAAGAGCAGGAGCTGGGATTTTCTATCTAACTCTGTTCATTTTTTGCTTTGTTAGTTTTGCAAACAGAAGAAACTTAACACTTTGTTGAGAGTTTTGGGTGGTTTTTTTGTTGGTTTTGTATTTTTTTATAACTTTAAATACAGTACGGAGTATAAATTAATCTTACATTAAAATAAAAAAAGCAAAAAACCTCGCCAACTTTACAGACCATGGGAAGGAGATCTTAGAACAGGAAAACAAACTGCCTTAAGACTTGAGAATTTGTGAGGTGGGGTGGAGTGAAGGGAGCAGAGTGCAAGTGGCAGAGAAAGATCTTTATGTTGGTAGAACTCAGCAGGAGAGGAGCTATGGGTTTGAGGTGAGGGGAGATCTAAGCACCTGTCTGATGGACAATGCTCCCCATCCTGTTGTATGATCACCTTTCTCCTGCTGGTGGTCTCCCTGTGGTACATCTGCATGCCTTGAGACCTGAATTTGGTGGGTGGGACCATCAGATTTGCCACTGGGGCACAAATATGAGGGTGGAATTACCTCCATCCTACTCCTTGTTTTCTCTGCCCCAATGTGTAAGCAGTACTGAGTGACCATAGGAAGGGTTAGTCCCCCTTGGAGACAATACTGCATATTTTCCCCCTCTTCTGCCTCATTCTCCCATGGGAGAGAGCTATCACAGTAAAGAAACTGGAATAAGGAGAGGCAGCTGGGAAAGGATAGTTGTAGCTCTGGCTTACACTGAAAACTCCTTGGGGCAGGGAGCTTTTTGTTATTGTGTGTTATACAGTGCTCAGCACAGTGGGTCCACGACTGGGTCTAGTCCTTCAATACATATGAGAAATAACAATGTCTTTAATACGGGTGTGGGTATTTATACAGATGATCCCTATCTGAAGAGTCATTCTGCCCTGCACCACCTAAACTTCCAAGGCTCTCTAAGCCCTGGTCTATACTATATTTTAAAATAACTCCCCTTATTTCGAAATAACAAGCAGAGCGTCCACACTACCAAGCCCATTAATTTGAAATAAGGGGCTGGTTATTTCAAAATAGCAATTCCTGCTGAGGAATAACACTTATTTCGAAATAGTTGTTTCAAAATAGCGGTAGTGTGGGCACTCCACTGCTGCTATTTCAAAATCACTACTCCCCAGAGGCATTCAAAGTAATTAACTCTCCAGTGCTTCCGGGAGATCTAAGTCGAGGTAGCGCGTCCACATTAAGGGAACCTGCCATGAACTAATTTCAAGGCTTCCCTGTAGTGTGAACATGCCCACGCTATTTCAAAACAGTTATTTTAGGAGTTCTTTTTTCGAAACAAGTTATTTTGGAATAATTTCCTAGTGTAGACTTGCCCTAAGATGTCTGTGAAGATAGCAATGCTCTTTCACCAAAAGGGGTTATTTCTATTTTTAATTGCTTGTTGTGAAGTCAGAGGTTCACTTTCTCCCCTTGCCCTGACTCAATCCACCCTCCCAAGAAGTTTGTTGGATCTGTAGTTCTTTTGAAACTGAGAAGGGCTTTAATGTAAGTTAAGGAAATCCCAGTGTGTGTGCTTGAGAAAATGGGTAGGGTTGCCAGGTGTCCAGTATTGAATCATAGAGTCTGATATTTTTGCCTCCTGTCCAGTAAAAACATTCAGAAAACACTGGACACCTAAAATGTCTGATACTTTCTGATTTTTGCCTGGCCAGGAGGTGAAAATCCCGAGTGCTTACGTGGTTCCGCAGGGGATCTGTCTGGCCCAGAGCAGGAAGTCAATATGGTGGACGGCCACCGGCAGCCTGTTAGGGCCAAAGAGCATCAAAGGCATTTCTTAAAGGGGCCATGCTGGTTGGTGGTTTGTTTTTTGTTTTGTTTTGTTTTGTTTTGGGTTTTTTTGTGCACCAGTTTTGGTTTCCCCCTTTTTTTTCCTCAATAGAATTATTTTTCCTCTGGTGTTTTATTTTTTGTGGGGGGAAAGGGGTGTTTGGTATTTTTGGTTAAACCATCTGGCAACCCTAAAAATGGGGGAGGCAAATGGGAGAGCCAGGGAAATAGAGATGGGGAGAGCAACTGAGAGTGTGAGATGAGAAATATCCATGAAAGGGTATTCTGCTCTCAGATATTTCTGGGTAATATTATCCTGCCCTCAGGAGCACGGGTCAGCCAATTATAGTTTGTTCTGATGAAGTAATGTTTCTAAGCCTGTATTTCGTTGATTGAGTGTGGAAGTTGTGAGCAGGGAAAAGAGAGTGAGGGACATTGTTCTGTGCACCATGCACACAACTAGGTAAAGACATGGAAAGTTTGCTTTTCTTTTAGCCCACCGAGGTGATGCATGAACTTGCCTGCCGATTCCTTCCATCATGGAACAAATCCATTTAAAAACCAAAGACATATATACATAGTGAATTAACCAATAACCCAAGTTCCAGACTGGTAAGTCGAACCCTCTACAGCCATGTGCAAAGACAGCATCCTGTGTCAGGGGGCCAGGAAAGCAGAGAATGATTCTGCCAGCTGTCCACTCCTTCCCACTGCTCCGAAAGTTTTCCAGTCTGCGCCAAGGTTGAATGAGATAAATGTATTTTGCTTTCAGTTTTTTCTGTTCCCCGAGATGTTTTACATTTTAGTGGTTTTTAAAATAATATATATATATATATATATATATATACACACACACACACACAACTGTCCAGATGTGGCAATACAAGTCCATAGTGCATTTTGCATCATTGGTTTCCTCTCTCAGTCTGAAATCTGCTGGCTTGAAAACATGGCCATCAAATCATTGATCTCAGCCAGGGTCCCCTGTCCCTCACCAAGAAGAAGGGAAAGGAAGAAAATTGCTCCCATTCCTCACTTTTTCCCCCTCAAAGGAAAATGGACCCATGTTTCTTTTTCCAATTTGCCATTCTATTCTCTACAGCAGAAAAGGCATTGTCCTGTTCCAGTTGCACGTGGGGTTTTGGGTTTTTTTTCTCTCTCTTTTTGGAACACTTTAAAATGCTGTTCATAAATGAAGAGAGGAAAATGGAGGGAGAAAGTCCAGCCATGGAAAGGGAAGCACCATTTGCCGCCCGACTCAGGCATTGAGACGGATCGACAGAGAGGAAGAGTTATCATTCTAAGGGCCCCATGGGGGCAATACAGCAAATACAATAAAACCTGCCAAGAATGACCATTCATGGGAGCTAGCAAAAGTGGTCACTTAGTAAGAGGTGGTCTCTCTTCAAAGGTTCGCACAACAGAGAGCAGTGGTGTTCCGGGGCCTCTGCAAGTAGTTGTCCGTGGCAGGTTGCCTCTCTTCAGAGGTGATCTCTAATGCAGGTTTTACTGTATATTAAATATACCTGAAAGTGAAGCAACATAGACACTGAATTAGAATAAGAAGCCATCTCATTCTGCTCTTCCCCTTCCTTCTCTGTTTCTTCTATAAGAATGTTTGTTTTAAAGTGCCATATTAATAACCCTGGAGACCAAGTCACTGAAATCTTCTGTTTATCTCCAGGACCAAACTAAACTAAGCTTGGCACAGGAGCAGAAAAATAGCATACATCACCTTTGCATGTGGATTCTCCAGGAACAGAGGGGTATTTTTTGATTAAAAAAAGAACACAAAACCCAGAGCAGCCCTAATGCTAAAGATGGGATTAGAAGACTCCTGGCTCCAAGTTTCTTTCCTCAGACCATAGCTCTCTCTCTCTCTCTCTCTTTCTCAAGGCTTGATTTTCCTTTAACTTTCACTGGTTTTACACCAGTGAAATTCCACTGGAGTCCATGGAGTTGCTCCTGATTTAGACCACTGTAAGTGAGAGAAGAATCAGGCCCCGTAGAAATGAAAGATTTAATTCCCGGAGACTCCCTTTGCTTTTTTTAAACTTTGTTATGCTCTCTGACTTCCTGTTAGGACTCATTCAAATAATGCTCCTTTTGTGTCCTTCTACCACTTTAACCAAGAATCTCAAAAAGCAATCCCGTAATAGAGAACGCAAAATGGAAATTAATTCTTCCTTTTCGGTGGAAACTCAGTACCTGATGGGTGATCAGAGTGAGCTGCACAAAACAGACAAATAATATGGTCTCTGGTGGTTCTTAGATATTAGGGAGTGGGCTTGTTCAGCTTTCAGGGGGATGATAGCATGGGGCTCCGTGGCAAAGGAATTTCACCTTTGCAAGAATGAGTTCAAGTGTGATACATCGTAGTGGGATGAATTTGCTGAGTACCAGCCTTGTCCTGTTATTTCATTAGATCACACGATTCAACACTATTGAGCATCTTGGCTCTACACTGTGGAATAGCAAGAGCTGCAGAACTGAGATCCCTGGGCACAACTGTATGTGAGACCCAATGCTGAAGTAGCAGCGGGTGCTGTGGGTAGCAAGTGAGATGCATGGGCATGTGTTTAGGAAGAGAATTCCTCCATGACTGGAAGAGCAGCCTGCTCACTTCCCAAAGTGTCCCCTCCCCTTCAGTGGTAGTTATTGCAGTTACCTGCCTTGCACCTCTATGTTCTGAGGATTTCCTTCAGCACTTTCTTATCATGGACATGCTTGAACTTCCGATGTTTTCTCTTTTGAGCTGGCAGCCGGTGCACTCGTTGTTTCCTCGAAACAGGAGCCGCAGTGATCGATGGTGATGCACCTGCCAAAACAGAGATGAGAATGTATCATGCCATGAGCAGCAGCTGAGACAGCTGGCAATACCACTCCCTCCTCACCATCAACAGTAGCCTTACAGCAAGAGAGCAGGAGGCCCTCTTCTTCCTTCCCCACCGTTCTTCCTCTGCTTCATTTAGTCTCCTCATTTCTCCACTCTCCTTTTCCTCTCTTCTATTTCTCTCTTCCCCATTCCATGCTCTCCTCTGTCTTTCTGTCCCCCTTTCCCTCCTCCATGTCCTCCCATTTTTGTCCCTTTCTCACAAGCAATTCTCTAGGCAAACACTTCAGCCACTGGAAATCAGCAAAGCTCCACAGACTTCACAGGCACTGTGCTGATTCACAGCAGCTCAGGCTTTGGCCTTCTTTTTCATCTTCGGCATTTCTTATCTCTTCCCCTCACACCAGCAGCCTTACCTCTGTGCTCACGTGAACTGCGACTGGAGGGCTGAGATACCAGTGCCTCACATCGGCACTCCAGGTGATCCTCCAAGGGCACAATGGCTTTTTTAAAGGTGGCCTTCTTCTGGATAAATCCAATCTTGTTTACCTATTGAGCGAGAATAAAAACAAACCCATCTAAAATATAAATACTGTTGCTACTACCACTGCATCAGCATGAATACCACCTGACATTTATCTGGTGCCCTTTTTTCTAAAGGGTCCAAAAGCATGGATCAAATCTAAGCCTGGGTCACTTTGGTGCAACTTTCACTGATTTCAGTGGAGTAGCACACAGCCAGGCAGGTCTGACTTTAGCCTTGTACATAGAGAATCATTTCACCTAACTCGTGACTTCCAGCTGCTTCTCACATGAAACGTGACAGCTGGTGAACAGTGCCCAGAAGCACTACTCAACAGAAGCACAGAACAGTGCTGGGCCTGATAGATTTGACACAGGAAGTTTTGGGGTAGGCAGAATTGAGATCCCGGAGTAAAAACTGTTGCAAACAACAACATGGCAGAGAGAAGAAATTCAGACCTGAGGTAAACACGTGCAACTGTACTGACTTCAGTGGAGCCAGGTCTGAATTGGTCTTGGGATATTTAACGACTAACAGTGGTAAGGGGCTTATGGCTTATATGAAAGGAAGCATTTCTGCCAGCACAACGTTTCTGAGGACGATTCTGCAGCCCTTGTTCAGCACTGATTCAGCATGCAGCTTGAGAGAGTCTAATTTCCAGCTCAAGCAGATGGATATATGCTAGCTCTGATTGAGCTCGTGCTCTAAAAGAGCTGTGCCGTTGTGGTAGCAGAGGTTAGCTGCCAGAGTATGTACGTAGGATCTTGGATGGGATTATACTTGAGCAGCCGCAGCCCTAGTTCAGTCAGAGTGAGAGGTTGTCTATCTACCTGCACTGGGACTTGCACCTCCCAGCTACAGTGTAGCCTTACCCTTATCCTACAGTCCCTGCCTTTGTGTGGGCAGTTTCCCATTCAAACACTGACCAGCCCTGACCCAGTTTAGCTTATCTAACAAAACCACATTCCCTGAGGAGGTCTACAGGCTATAAATACTATCACTGCTTTGAGTCTGGGACTGAAATCCTCCCAATGTGCCGTCCCTGGCATCATCACTCAACCAGTGATCAAACCTACTGGCTGTTTATCTTTCCTTGAAAGCCCCAATCTACACGCTTCAGACCACACACTGCTCGCTAGACAAACATTTCCAACCGCACAATATAGAGAGACCTCTGTCCTCAGAGAAGTAATTTCCGGGTCACCTTTCCTGGCTGACTTTTGCTAGTCTTTCCTTTGCTTTTTCCACAAAAACAGCTCCCATTTCTCCTCCTACTTTCCCTCATTCTGAGTGGCTTTTCTGAGAAAGGTATTTCCTGCTAAAGCAGATGGTATGATTGTGCACTCTGCTCCGCGCCGGCCTGCCCAGGGCATAAGGTCTCTCACAGATCAGACAGAAAATGTGCAGGTGACGATTATATATTTAAATGAGCTGTCTGGGAGAAAGCGTGGAGATTACTAGTAACTGAAGTGCTAGCATGATCAAAGAAAGAGGTCAGACATCAGGTGTCTGTTTGCAGCAGGCGTAATCAGGAAGATCACAGAAGGGCAAGGAAAGGAGGAGGGGATGCTGTCCCCAGGCACGTGTTTGGGCTGAGGTGCGTTGTCAGGGCTGTGATGGAGAGGCCAGCACTGTTCGCCCTTCACTTGTGTGGCCACAGGCAATCCCCTGCCGCTGCCCCTTCCCCCTCCCCGCCCTTGCTTTTTATTTTTAGTGGAGAGGCCCTGAAAGAAGGAAACAAGGAGGGAGAGGAGAGAGGATTTCTGTGTACCTGAACGTGCCGCACACGGACCAGCGTGGGACGACACTGAACATTGCGATTGTTGCAGCACCCTGAACACCGCTGCACCTCCACGCAGGGTGGCCACACCACAAAGTTGGCATTGGTGGAATCTACCATGCTCCGGGTGATTTCAAAGACCTCTGTCCGTGTCTTGCACTCTGCAAGTACTGCTGGCTCAGCATCTGCCACTGAATGTAGAGGGGAAAATGGCAAAGTAGGCTTCATATGCTACTCTTGTAAACCTGGTACAATACCACGAGGTAATCTAACCTAGGCTTGCACCCCTCTGGAGCTACAGATATCTGTTCTTTCTCCATCCCATTCTGTGCCCCTCACTGTCTCTTTCAAAGGGCCAACCATCGTGATGACAAAGAAAGAATAATGATAAGGATAGCTAACATGCTGGACAGGAAAGGACTGGGGCTCATCAGTGTTGCCGCCTAACGAGACAGAGTGATTTGCTGCAGAATGACATCTCCTGCTTCCAAACACCACCTCCTCCACTTCAGGGGCTGAATGCTTGGCCTCTGCAACACATTCAGGGCCTGCTGGCCCCAGCTGGAGCCGGAGGAGTGGAAATCAAAAAATGCAAATAATCGCTAGGTCACCAGTCTTGGTCCATTATCATTCTGCTCTATAGAATTATTCCAGCTAATTTCAGTACTTAACAATTAGTAACAATCTCTGCATTTGTTTAGGGCAGCATCACACTCAGCAGAAACACAGTTAGTCACTGGCTGACACCAGGTGCCAACTCCAGTGACCTGCCTAGTACTTGTTTTCCAGCACTGATATGAGCTATGAAGTGAATGCTAATGCAGCCAGGGCACTGGCATTTCCAACACCAAGTCTGAAGCCACAACCAGAGGAGGGCATCAGGGTACAGCGCTGGGAATTCAGACCCAGACTCCCTTACACAAACACACTTGCATGGTTACATTAAGGATGTAAAATACCATTTAACCTGTTAAATATTATGGTTAACCAGTTAACCAGATCCTGCAGGCAGGGCAGGGCAGGGCAGGCCCAGCCAGGCTGGAACACTCCCAGGCCTGTGGCACAGCCCAGCCTAGGGATGTAACCGGTTAACCGGTATGCATCGCCCTTATTGAGTGATGTTTATCAGTAACCAGGCCTCCAGTTAACCGGTTACTGGTAAGCACCACCCAGTAACTGATAAGCATCACCCTTAACCGGTTATGTCTGTAGGCTAAATGCACATGTGACAGTGACACACACACACTTAAACACATACCATCACAGGCATATTTCACAAACATGCACATTTCACAGATGCAGACTGTACATACCCATGTATATTTTTTAGAGGAGTGTCTGTGTTAGTCTGTATGGGTATGTCTACACTACCACCCTAGTTCGTGAAATGAGGAGTAATAGTAGTTCGGACTAGGAAGCCTAGTCCGAACTACCTAGTCCGTGCTGCGTGTAGCCGTGCGGCACGGAGTCCGCACTAGCGGACATTTAAAAATGGCGGCGCCCGGCTTTATGCAAATGAAGCCCGGGAAATTCAAATCCCGGGCTTCATTTGCAACTCCGGTTGCCTACATTACCACCCTAGTTCGAATTAGGGTGGTAGTGTAGACATACCCTATCTTCAAAAAGAGGAGCCTTGTCGCACCGTAAAGACTAACAGATTATTTGGGCATAAGCTTTCATGGCCAAAACCCACTTAATTCATGGCCATGCATAATATATAAATAAATCTGTTAGTGCCACAAGACTCCTCATTGTTCATGTGTATTTTGTGTATCTAATCTCTTACTTACACCGAAATGTTGGCACCAAAGTTAGGTCTGAACCTAATACTCACTTAGACTTCGTTTCCCTCGAGACAAGTTTTGACCAAGATGGGCTTGGGTTGAGTTCAGGTCCAAATTGGAGCCATCCTCTTCTGCAAGAGAAGGTCATAGCCAAATAAGACAATGTAGAGACAAAAAAGTAAGGCAATGGTGTGAGAATCAAGTGACAGAGGAGGCAAAATTTGGGTAATTCATCATTTCAGTTCATGCACTACCATCTTACATCCAGTTTTAGATTCAAGTTCCAGCTCAGATCACAAGTGCAATGAGTGTGAGGCATCTCTACATTTATTCACCTCATCACATTGCTCCCTTCCATATCTTGTTAAAGAGAGGCCCAGGGCTGGACTTGCAGAAGATACTCTAGGGCAAGAGAAGCAAAATGCAGGACAATGTAGAGATGTACTTAGCCGAGCTGTTTGGGGTATGACTGGTGAAGCAGAGGGAGTTGCATGTCAAGATGCAGGTGAATCAGCAGAGCTGGGGTTCAGGGAAGGAACAGGGCGGGATTAGCAAGAGGTGTTATTGGTGAGAACTTAAGTGCAGTGGTAGAAGGTGTGTTTGTCCAACGACTGGTATATCAGAGGATGCTACAGGTCAGGCCTGAGGGGCACTGGCAGAACTGAGTGAAGGACCCAGACTGGAATAGTGGGGGTGCTGGAGGTCAGGTCAGGTACATTAGATGAGGTGGAGGTGGGTTACTGGCATTCTCTCTCTCAACCCACCAAGCTCATTTGAGGTAGTCATCTTTTTTTGACAGGAGAATGGAAATATACATTTAGAATAACTCTTCCCCTCTACTACTGTCAGCTCAGCATCCGGTCCTGGGAGTAGTTTGGCCAGGGGAGGGAGAAGGGAGAGGACAGCCCTGTTCCCAGTACCCCAGTCCCATTGCTTTCCCATAGGAAGTGCTGAACAAAGAAATTCTCATTGTCCTCCTGGGGCACTTTAGCAAGTGGTCGCTCCAGAGCTCCAGACAACAGTAATCCTCAAGCAGCAGCTCTCTCCTTTTGTGGCCTGATGTAGCTGCAGTGGGAGGCAGAATGGACATCGACCTCCAGGGAGTTATTTATTAAAGTGAATTCAGGACCGGGACATGGGTGCTGGTTAATCAGGCACAACAGCAGAGCAAGCGTCCTGCACCTATTGCTCCTCGTAAGGCACTTCACCACCCCTGCCATGGAGAAAGCCGCTTTGTAAGAATACGAAGGGCATTTGGTCTCTGGTCAGTCCATTGCCTCTCTACTGAGACAGTCCTCAAGTTAATAAGTCATCGCTAGTGGATATTGTGATGTGAACACCTGGCCACCAGCCTGCTGTGACAGCACCAAGCTGATTTCACATAGGCCAGCGAACAGTAATGACATGCAGTCACTAACTACTTGAGGACTGACTGGAATCTGTAACTTGGGTATGAAAGCTCTCACTCCCATATGTGATGCGCTGTGTCACTCAGTCTTTCCTGATCTGGGTTTACTGTGGAACCAGTGACCTGGGCTGGAAAGGCTCTCGTGTGCAGTGGAGGAGCTGCTCCAGCCTGTCCACAGCAGGCAGGGAGCCCTGAGCTGCCCAACATTGTTTAACCACTTAACTGATTAACCAGGATTTTACATCCTTGCTTCCAAAAGAATCCTGTTTCATTTCTTAAGCATATGAAGGGTTAGTCACTGGAACAGAAATGTATCCCTTACGTAAGCTATAGGACACGACAGGCTGCATGCATCTTCTCCCGCTCCTCCCCCCCCTTCTTGCATTCTCTGGAATTTTATCAGGCCTGGGTAGGGGATGCCTTTTGCGTAAGGGTTGAGTTGATGAGAAAAAAATAGCAACACTGTTAACTGGAAACAAATCTTCTATTGAAAACTGAGGTCCCCTTCCCCTCCCCACAGTGTGTCTTTTTTTTTTTTTTTTTTTTTTTGGATAGGTCGTTTCTGCCGCTGCTGACAGGGTGGGGACCCAGGCTTGCAAAAGGCAGTGCTGCTAATTTTGGAAACTGCCCCATTGTGTGGCTCATGGACTTCGAAGAAGAACTGGAGGGGGGGGGGAACCTCGTCGCCTCTTTTTAAAGGAAACAATAGCAGCCCACAGCTGGTGCCCTCCCTCTCTCCCCCCTCCCTGTCCCCTCCCAGACCATTTTGAAAGGGAGCGGGAATGCTTTTGAGAACGTGCCAGTGGTCCGACTGGCATAGGAAACAAAAGCAGGAAATTCTGTTCCCCCGTAGATAGTGTCTCGGCAAGGATTACAAAGCTACAAACAGACAAAACACAAGAGAGAAGGCGAGGGGGGTGGAGGGGGACGGGCGGGAGCAGAGGTTAGAATAGAATGGAATTCACTCTGAAGAGACCGTTTATAAATAAATTCCTGATCCCGCCTGGCGACCGTGACACGTGGTCCCATTCCCACACGTGCCATTCTCTCCACACTTTGCTCCCTGAACTGCTGCTGCTGCTCTGTGATTTCGGTCCTAGCCAGGTGTTTTCAGGCACTGCAAACTCTGAGCTATTACTCACAGAAAATGACAAAGGAATTCTATCCCCACCACCCCCTTAGTCAGCCTGACACAGTCCTACATCCTTCTTCCCCTTTCTGTCATCTCATAGAAGGGCCTAGCTATGAACCAGTCCACCCACCTGCCTGTGCCCTTCCCTATCGATTGTACTTGGGGACCAGATCTCTCATCTCTCCCCCCCCCACACACACACACATATTCCCACCAACTCCTAGATAAGTGCTATCAACTCACCTGGCCAGCTCCTAATCACCCACCAGTGCATTTTTTTCTATCCATGGTTCTGCCTATCCATCCACCTGTGCATCACCCCCAAAATCCACTTCATCCTTTCACTGTTGTGCCTTTGCATGTGCCCCTTGGCTAGTTCATTCTTCAATTTAAGCACCTCCTAATCTGCTCACATTTCCCTCCAACCACTCAGGAGCTGAGTGCCAGAAGCTGGGAACGGGTAACGGGAGGGATCACTTGATGGTTACCTGTTCTGTTCTGTTCATTCCCTATGAGGCACCCTGCATTGGCCACTGTCAGAAGACAGGATACTGAGCTAGATGGACCCCAGTTCTTATGTTCTTAGGAGCTTGCTTAGGTTTTTCTCCAGCTCCTCATTCCATGTATGAGGCTATTTAAATCTCCTCAGCACCCAGCCCAAATATAACTGAGTTTTGCAGTGTAGCTTGATAGACTGGCACCTAGAAACTAACATGTTTCTATATTTAGAGTAAGTCCTGCCTGTGTACCTGCTGGAAAAAGAAATGTGTTCCCACCATGAGAATTAAGGAAGGAAGAGGAGTGTTTGGTGTGGAGGAGATTTACCTACGGAGTCTATCTGCAGGGCACGCTGGAGGTCACTCAGGGAGCGCACCAAGCTGTCACTCATTATCTTGTAAATGTCTTCTGGGATGGGGTCCCCCTACCAGACAATAACAAAGTAGGAAACAAGTGTTACACAGGCACTGAATGCCAATCCTGCACAAACAGCTCTAATTATGATGAGGAAGGGGAAGGTGGCAGGGAAAGGAAAGGAACCAGCCAAATGGAGAGAGAAATGCTGCCATGAAAGCGTGGGATGGGAAATCTGAGAGGAGGGAAGTGAGAGAATCTCTGCCTCTTACAAACTGGTCTGTGGCATGAAGGCTGAGACGTGCTGAGCAATGGCATTACACACTGAGGAACTCTAAATACTTTGCCAACAGTCAGGGAAGTTTCATTATAAAGAGTTATACTGTGTGACTGCACCAGGTGGCTGGCAGACCTGGGGCATATAGTACCAGAATTTTACAACTATTAGAGACACAACCTATCCAATATTTCCCTCTGTTCTGAACTCACGCATGTGATCTGTCCCATGTTCTGTGGGTTTGTTTTTTAAATCCCATTGGCCAATTATGTGCACATTTGGGCATTGTTAGAAAAAGGTGTGGATGACTCCTGTATCACAGACCAATTTGCTACTCCTATTTGACCTGACAGTAAAGTCACAAACTCGGCAGTATGACATCACAGTTATTGCCATGGGCTGTGATGTCATAAACAATGGAGCTCAATGTCATAAACCTTGAATGCTGACATTACAAACATCAGATTACAGGTCAAATTCAAGGCCATTGTAAGTGAATGAAAATCCATTAAGTTCTATGAAATCTCACCAACTTACAGCAGCTGTGAATTGGTCCCTATGACTGCCCTGCAGGACTACAAAGGAGAAACATGGAAAGGCAAGTGCTTATTAAAACACATTTCCAAAATAATAGAAACAGAGAAAAGTGCTGCCCAACTGTTTGGTTAGCTCCATGCTCTCTATTAGGAAGTACTCATGTGTGGAAAAATTGGCCTTTCAGCTGCTTGCCTAACTGGGTCACTGTGCAGTGGATGGTAGCTGAGCCCCTGCCTGGTGTCACATCCGTTGGCCATCCTGTTGTAACTGAGGGTATGTCTACACTATAGAGTTTTGTCAGAAAAACGGCTGTTTTTCCAACAAAACTTGAAGAACATCCACACTGCAATTATGTTCTTCCACAAAAAAATGGAAAGAACAGAGGGGGTTTTCCGGCATTGGGAATCCTCATTCTACGAGGAAGAAGCCTTTTTGCAAAAGAGCTCTTTCACAAAAAGGCGTGTGCGGACGGGGAAGAGGGAGTTCTTTTGGAAGAAGAGGAAAAAGCGCAGGTGCCCTGGTGGCCATTTCGTTCATAGCAATCACAGCTTACATGAGAGAGAGCATCCATTCAGTCTGGATGCTCTCTTTCAAAAAAGTAGATGGCTTTTTCGATGCACTTTGGCAGCGCAGATGCTCTCTTTTGGAAGTTTTTCCGAAAGATCTCTTCCGTAAAAAGCTTCTTCCGAAAGAAACCTGCAGTCTAGACGTAGCCTGAGAGTAGAATTTGGCCACATGTTTATTAAATGTAGGTTTTTAATGTGTTATGCTTAGTCAGGGAGATGCATGTGCCTGGTCTCTGGTAAATGCCCTCTTAGCAAGGTTATTCTTTGCTCAACTGCTTTCAGAGTGTAACATTTCATTTCAGTTTAGTGTGGGGGAAAGTGCCAGATTGATGGCTCTAGAAACAATGAATTTTCTGTCCACAGAGCAGGTACCACATAGGCAATGGCGATGCAAGTTTCACCCCCATGTGCTGTTGTCCCCTTCCTTGATACCAATAGGCCTCAGATCTGATGGTTAGGGTCCATTTTAGAGATGAGAAGTCAACTTCCCAGACCTCTAAATCCTTGGACTCTCTGCTGAGGCAGCTAGAGCCAGGTTGCATGATGGGTTTTTTTTGTGACGTAGGCATCTTCCCACAAGACACACAGCTGAGAGAACACAAGCTCATGTCATTCGGGGTCACCTGTCATATGATGATGACTTCCGATAACTACATGATGGATCGTGAGGAGAACTAGGGTAGCTGTCTTTTCAAAAGGCAAAAGCAGGATGCATGTAGGAGATGCACCACTTCTGTGGCCCACCCATCCCTCCTCTTCCCCTGAACCCCTACCACCTGCTCCCCCTCTTCCTGCCCAAGGCCCAGGCCAGGCCAGAAGCCAGAACTGGGCAGTGGTAAGAGCTGCTCAGGGACTCCAAGCTTCTGTGGGGAGTCCCAGACTCTACACCTACCCTTTAGAGGGCACCAGGGTGCCTGCGAGCAGTCCCCAGCCCATGTCCCTGTCCCCTAGGGTGCACTGTCCAGGGCAAGTGGAGGAGTGGCCTGGGCTCCCTGGGCAGCTCTTACCAAGGCTTTGGGGAGCCTGGGGGGAGAGGAGCAGGAAGCAGGCCTGACAACAGATTGCCAGGTCCTGGGTAAGGTGTGGGGAGGGCTCAGCTCTGGGGAGGCTCGGAAGTGATCGGGGCTCGGCTCTTGGGCAGGAGGGATGCTGCTAGGTTGCTTGCCTCTACCACCCAGCCCTCAACGCTGCCCGGACCATGCTGCATGGGAGTCGGGAGGCCATTAAAGGGCCTGGGGCTCTGGCCGCTATTGCGGCCATGGTAACTGTCTGGAGCCCTGAGCCCTTTTAAATCATCGAGTCCCAGGGCAGCTGCCCTCTTCCCACCCCCCACATCCCAGGCAGTGGCCACGATAGGGGGCAGGACCATGTGTGAAGGGAGGGCTAAGGCCCGCCTCAGCTTCCTTCCACCTTCCCCCACACACACATCAGGAAGAGGCTAGTGCTGGCTCCGAGACAAGGCAAGCGCAGAGCAGTGTTGCAGGGAATCCGGGACAAATTCTGTCTCAGAGTCATTCGACCCACCACTGTGACATGAACCCGGCATTTCAGGATTGCAATTCAGGGAAGGTGATCACCTGAGTTGCTTCCAGTAACACAGACGTGAAAGGCTTTGTATCCCTCCTGTACTGTTTTTGTATCACGCACACACGAGCTTCGATATTGGAAAATGGATTGTTTATGAGTCCAAATATCTGAAACCTGAGATCAAAACTGATTTTTAAGAAATGCATCTGTGGATGAACAGCGCGCTGTGCAGATGAGTCTGGTCCTTCCTGATACTTAATATATGCAGAGAATTAGACTTTATTTTAAACTCTGGCACTTCCTGGGGTCAGCAGGAGGGTGCCACACGACTGCACGACTTTGGTGGAATTAGTGGGAAGAAGAAAGATGCGACTTTGCTAGCTGGGGAGGAGGAGGAGAGAAAACCGGAGAAGCATTTATGGATCAGTGCTTTACAGAGGGATTGCGAATGCAGGCCCACTCACTGGAGACCGGATTACAGGAATTAGCTCCACTCCCTGATCACAGAAGGAATTTTAGGTGCCAACTTTTTGTTGTCGCAGATGCTATCAGTTTGACTAAAGCATGTCAGCACGCCCAGGCTGCAGGCCTCATTATTCTCTCTCTCTATCTCTGAAGCAGCTCTGGGAGTGGGGACTGCATGCTTAGGCTGGGAGGTTTCTGACTTTCTTCCCTGTCACAAAGCCAGAAGGACCTGTGAGAGACTGGACCTGGGGTGTGAGGCTTGGTGTGCTCTCCCCACCTCTCTGAGGGAACTGCTCACCTGAGCTGTCCTAGCATCCCCAAGTCACAGAGCCTGGGCTGAGTGGGAAACTGCACCCCCAGGCTACAGACGGACCCTTAAAAGGGAAGGCACACAATGCAGCAACAACCAGCAAATACATCCACCTGATGCTGCGATAAGGCTGGGAGCAGGGTGGAACGGCAGTAGAAGGGTGGAGCCTCTCCAGGGGCCAACCAGAGCAGCTAGGGCTTTTCCTGTTCTGTAGCAGGAGCTGAGGTAAGGTTATTAGTCCAGTGCAAGTTAATGATCTCCTTTTAACTCTGCGGCAGATCAAAGAAGTCTCTTGTTTTGATGGAGTTCCTGGCTGGGTATCAAGTGCCTGAGGTCTGGCCTTGTGCTGCCGCAGGTGACTTTGCTCCTCCATCTGCTGCCACCCCGTTCCTAGCTTCCTCCTGGGCTATACTTGCATGCCCAGCCACCACACTAGAAACATGCAGGCAGACAGACACAGGCGGGCGCACGCCCGCAAGCTTGCGTCTTTGATTAACATTGTCACATGATTTTGGTGCTCATGAAAGCCAGGGATATGCAGGACTGGGCAGGTGCTGTGCAAGCCAATAGGGTCTCCTCAGTGGCGGCTTTGCCTGCCCTATAATAAATAAGAATCGTGTGATCTGTATGTGCGGGTAAGTTCTAAGCGTGTCTCTAGTATATGTCAGATTTTCCTCTCTACTGTCAGATGTCAGCAGCCTTGGCTGATGCAGATGAATCCACATGCAGCTCTGCTAATATTCTCCATACAGCTCTGTCCTGCATTCCCCTCAGTTATTCCACTCGGAAGCCCCCTCACAGCTCTGCCCACGCCACTCAGCAACTCGTATCTCTTTCAGTCCCTGGCCCTCAGCTGTGGTAAGATTTGAGCCCCAAGATGCCAATGGTGAAGCCCAAGATGCATTAACTCACTGTGGCTCTCTCTCTCCTCTGCACATGTAACCATGTACACTGAATAGGGCAGTCTAGCATGGAACCAACCCATGGTGGGGTGGAGAGGGAGTGCTGCAGAGGCCTGTTCACTGCCCTGGGGTTAGAAATATGTAAGCTGGGCTGTGAGGAAAACTCAGATTAGCTTCCAGGTCCAGGTCCCTGAGCCATCAGGAACTGGGAGTGCTGCAAAGTGTTGTGATCCGTCTCTGCAAGGACAATGAATGGAGCATGCGCTGCCATTCTGCAGTGATCTGGATGTCTAGTCATGGGTTCCAACAAAGTCAAGCTCATTCCTCCTCATTTAAGAGCACAGTGAATGCACAGCCCGGAGGGAGCAACGATTGTGAAACTGGGAGGGAAGGAGGGAGAGTGGGATTGAAAAAGACCCTTGGGGCTTGGAGAAAGGAACTGAGGACACGCCCATGGTGAGGATTTTTCCCCGTCTCTTTGAGCTGTGATTCTTCACATCCCAGTAGTGCCACAGGAGAAAGGATGGAAGGAGAGACCCTTTGATAGGAGGGAAGAAAATGCAGACAGTCCGAGCTCTCTGCTTTTTTCCTGAGGAAAGGGGGTAGGTTATGAAACTCCTGATTCCTGGGGATCAGGACATCAGTATGCCAGGGAGGAGTGTGTGAAGGATGAAGAGAGCAAGGTACGAAAAGAGGTTTCCTCTTAACTCTCAAGCTCAGATTGGGGATAATGAGGAAAGACACTGTGACATTCCTCAGCATGGAGTAAGATGGGCAAGTCCCAGCAGAGCCTGGCAAGAGACTCATTCTGACTTATCCCCAGGGGCTGTTGGTTCCTTGTTAGGGCGGATGCATTTAACCCTTCCAGCACCACGCCCAGCTATGGGTAACCCTTCAGGAATCCTTCTTCCCATCTCCAAGGGACCAATTCTGCTCTCTCGCCAATCAGGGAAAACCGCTCCATCTCTCCCTCTCTCATGGGCACAGAAATATAGTTTAGGAGGTTCTGCTCCTTGAAACATCCTATTCAATCTTTGCTAAATTGATTCCAGTTACACAGTCTTGCCCTCTGTGTTCTAACCATGAACTAGTGCTGGTCTCACCCACCCACCTCTGACACAAAGTCCCCAATCCTCAAGTAACATCAGCCTCTGGGCAAAGTGATGGAAGAATTTGCCCATCAACACAACATGCATAAATAGTGTCGGAAATAACGTAAGAGAGAGAGTCATTCTCTCCCAGCCCACATATCAGCTGATGGGGACAGATAAACCCACACCAATTTCCTTGTTGTTTCTACAGGCTTACCCTAGATGTGTGACCCATACCAAAATTCACTGCCATGATTGCAGTTTCACTCCTGCAAGAGCCTCATGTCTGCAGGACAGTATGAGTATGTCTACACTGCATTCCTCTTTTGAGAGAGGAATGCAAATGTAGCCAAGCGAAATTGCAAATGAAGCGCGGATTTGAATTTCCCGTGCTTCATTTGCATAATCGCGTCCGGCCGCTATTTCGAAATACCCTATTTCGAGATAAAAAACGCCATATAGTCGCAGTTATTTTGAAAGAAACCCCTTCTTTTGAAATAACCCTTACTCCTTAAAAAATGAGGTTGAATGGTTATTTCGAAAGAAGGGGTTTCTTTCAAAATAACCGCTCCTACACGGCGTTTTTTAACTTGAAATAGGGTATTTCGAAATAGCGGCCGAACGTGATTATGCAATTCAAATCCGTGCTTCATTTGCAATTTTGCTCGGCTGCATTTGCATTCCTCTCTCAAAAGAGGAATGTAATGCAGACATACCCTAGGGCTATGTCTACACTGCAGACTTCTTGCACAAGAACTTTTTGCGGAAGAGATCTTCTGCAAAAAGTTCTTGCGCAAAAGCGCGTCCACACTACCATGTGCTTTTGCGCAAGAGAGCATCCACACTGCCATGGATGCGCTTGCGCAAGAAAGATTTGATTGGAATTTGCAGAATGGCCCTCAGAGCACCTGTGCTTTTTCCAGTAGGGGTTTCTTGCACAAGAAACCCCTGTTGTCCATCCGCACATGCCTTTTTGTGCAAGAACTCTTGCACAAAAAGGCTTATTCTTCGTAGAAAGAGGAATAACTCTTGCACAAAAAGCCCTGTTCTTCTGATGATCTACCGTACTTTTTCTTGTGCAAAAACACGCTTGTAGCGTGGATGCTCTGCGAGTTTTTGCGCAAAAGCGCAAAAACTCTGCAGTGTAGACGTAGCCTTGCTTCCCTACTGGCAAATACCTTCCTACTTCCATACCCCCCTGAGAAGGGCTCTCAGGAGAAGTGGAGGGACCAAAAGAACTCCCTCTTACAGCTCAGATATTTCTGAATCAGATGCAATCCCAGGGTACGTCTAAACTACATGCCTCCGTCGACGGAGGCATGTAGATTTGTGTATTCGAAAAAGGGAAATGAAGCCGTGATTAAAATAATCGCGGCTTCATTTAAATTTACATGGCTGTCGCGCTGAGCCGACAAACAGCTGATCAGCTGTTTGTCGGCTCCGGGTGCTAGTCTGGACGCTCTCCTGTCAAAATGAAAGCCTTTTATCGACATCCCCTGTAAACCTCATCCTACGAGGCATAAGGGGGATGTCGATAAAAGGCTTTCAGGTCGGCGCGGCGCGTCCAGACTAGCGCGCGGAGCCGACAAACAGCTGATCAGCTGTTTGTCGGCTCAGCGCGGCAGCCATGTAAATTTAAATGAAGCCGCGATTATTTAAATCGCGGCTTCATTTCCCTTTGCCTAGCTGTCTAATCTACATGCCTCCATCGACGGAGACATGTAGTCTAGACACACCCCCAGTGTTTCTAGCTACCCTTCCCCAGACAGTGTGGAGACAGATGTGAGTTCAGGAACAAGTAGTTCCTCCCTGTACAGGCAGTGAGAAATCATCATGCATGCTGTTTGAACAGTGCCTGCCATGAAGCAGCCAGTTTGGAATTTCAGGAGCTTCTGCCAATTGGTGGAGGGGGGGGACAGTGAGTGACAGGGCTGTGAATGTGGGTCTGGGTGAGGAAACTCCATCAAGGTGCTGAATGGAGACGGGGTGTGTCCTCTTGGGCAGGCACCATTGTCATCCTGGTGAGGGAGGTGAGAAATGCCATCACAGTCTCTCCAAAACCCCTACTTCTGGGGGCTAGAATTCCTTCCCCCTACCTTTGCGGAATCAGATACTGATATATGACACTGCAGAGGCCTGAGGATCAGGGAGAGTCCCTTCCCCTTGACCATGTCTCCCTTTGAAGGAAAAACAGCTCCAGAGTTGGAATGGAAGAGAGCCTGGTTTCCATTTGGGGAAATACAAAAGCTGCCCTTGTCACATGTATTCAGTGGATCACTCTTGTCACCTGACCGCTGTTCCCCATGGCGTGTTTCTCCTAAGAACCCTATGAGTGTATGGGTGGGTGAGTATAGGTGAGGGGGTAACTGCATGGTGCATGTACATGTGGATGGATGTATGCTCTAGGAATAGGGTGAGGTGTTTGCATTATAGTGTCTCTGATGCACGGATGGGTATCTCTAACCTAATGTAATAGAACCAGCTTTGACTTGTTGTTTCAGGTCTAAATTGAGACTGTAGGCGTCTCAGGGCAGGGTCTATGCCTTTACTTGTTTCTGCAAAGTGCCTTGCATGCTTTGGGGGTGCTCACAATAAAATATAATAATGTATGTATGACATGTGCATGTGTGTACTTACATGCAGATTTGCATAGGGGTGCATTTATATGATGCATGCTTGGTTGTGTGGGGACTTGCATAGAAGAGGGAGTGTTTAATGTTTCCATGGATGTGTGTCTGCATGAGGTTTGGGGGGAGAAGGGAGCACACTTTGGGGGGGCTTATTAGTTCCCAGGGCATTCTAGCACAGTGACGGGGGAAACTCTACCTTTTCATGCATTAACCAAGACAGCTTTAGCCAAGTCTCCGTTTCTGCCAATTTATTCCAGTTCAGAGGTTTAGGGAGTTCAGATGAGAGTAAAGAACTACAATGTTTATTCCTCCCTTACCCAAAGATGCAGCCTCTTTGTGACTTTCCAAGGAAATGGGGGTTCTCCTGACTCTAATGCCCCATTTCACCCATAAAATGTCTTTTCTTTCCTATTTCCATGCCTATCGGGCAATGCTATAGACTAGAGAAAGGTGTCGCTTAGTGATCTGAGCATATAAGTTCTGTTCCTTACTTTAACTACCTTGAAGCCTTAGCTAAATAATGTAGGCCAAAAATTTCAAGCTGGGGTTTGTGAAGTTAGGCACCTAAAATATTACATAAAATGAGGTGTGGTTCTCAGTGGTGTGGCATGCCCACAGCTCCCATTAATGTCTCTAGTGGTTGTGGCTGAATATCAGGCCACTTCTAGTTCAGTGCCCAAATAAATGCTTAATTATGAATGTTCAAGGGTCTGTCCTTTCATCTTTCCATGCCTCAGTTTCCCCTCTCTAAAATGAGGAACAGTCATACCAGGTCAGACCAATGATCCATCTGATCCAGTATCTTGTCTTCCAGCAGTGGCTGATGCCAGGTGCTTCAGGGGAAATGAACAGAACAGAGCAATTTTCAAGTGATCCATCCTGTTGCCAGTTCCATCATCTGGCCGGTAGAGGTTTAGGGACAACCAGAGAGTGTGGGGTTGTGTCTCTAATGATCTTGGCTAATTGCCACTTATTGACCTATCCTCAATGAATTTATTTAATTATTTTTTAACCCAGTTATCATTTTGGCCTTCACAGCATCCCCTGGCAGTGAGTTTTACAAGCTGGCAGTGCATTGCATGAATTAGCACTTCCTTTTGTTTGTTTTATACCTTCTACCTATTAATTTAATTGGGTGGCCCCTGGTTCTTGTGTTATGTAAAGGGGTAAATAACCCTTCCTTGTTCCCTTTCTCCACACTATTCATGATTTTATAGATCTCTATCAAATTCCCCTTCAGTAGTCTGCTTTTTACCATGAACTGTTCAAATCTTTTCAATCCCTCCTTATATGGAAGCTGTTCCATATCCCTAATAATTGTTTTTGCCTTTCTCTGTACTTTCCCGAATTCTGATACATCTTTTTTTTTTTAATGGAGTGACCAGAACTGCACAGAATATTCAAGGTATAGGCAGACCCTGAGCTGATACAGAGGCATTATGATATTTTCTATCCCTTTCCTAATGGCCCCTAATATTGTTAGCTCTTTTGACTGCTGCTGCACATTGAGCAGATGTTCTCAGAGAACTATCCACAGTGATTCAAAGATCTCTTACTTGGGTGGTAATAGCTAATTTAGACCCCATCATTTTATACATATAGTTGGGATTAGGTTTTCCAGAGCATTTACATTGAATTTCATTTGAGATTTTATTGCCCAGTCACCCAGTTTTGTGAGACCCCTTTGTAATTCTTTAAAGTCTGCTTTGGACATAACTATCTTGAGTAATTTCATCTGCAAACTTTGCCACCTAGCTGTTTAACTCTTTTTTCATTTATGAGTATGTTGAAGAGCACTGGTTCCAGTATAGAGCCTTGGGGGACCTCACCATACCTCTTTCCATTTTGAAAACTGACCATTTATTCCTATGTTCCCAATCTTTTAACCAGTTACTGATCCATGAGAGAATCTTCCCTCTTATCTGATGACTGCCTACTTTGCTTAAGAGACTTTGGTGAGGAATCTTATCTTATCAAAGACTTTCTGAGAGTCCAAGTATACTCTGTCAACTGGATCCCCTTCATTTACATATTTGTTGATTCCCCCCAAAGAATCATCATAGGTTGGTGAGATTTCCTGGCTACAAAAGCCAAGTTGACTCTTCCCCAAGATATTGTGTTCATCTATGTGTCTAATAATTCTATTCTTCACCATAGTCTCAACCAGTTTGCCTAGAAGTTTATAGGCTTGTAATTGCCATGGTTGCCTCTGGAGCCTTTAAAAAAAATGATCATACCTTAGATATCTGCCAGTTATCTCATACAGAGGTCAATTTAAGTGATAAGTTACTATATAACCCAATTAGTAGCTCTGCAGTTTCATATTTTAGTTCCTTCAGAATTCTCAGGTGAATACCCTCTGGACCTAGGGTACATCTAGACTACAGGCTTTTGTTGACAGAAGTTTGTAATACTGCTTATTTCGAATTTGGGCATGTCTACACAGCACTTATTTCAAACTAGAGCACTCTTTCTCTGACTTTCCTTAATCCTTGTAAAATGAGGGTTACAGGAGTTGGAGTAAGAAGAGCTCCAGCTAGACATTATTTCAATATTATGTCAAAATAACTGCTAGTGTGTAGACACGCACTTTGTTATTTTGAAATAACATCAGTTATTCCAAAATAACGGTGCTGTGTAGACGTACCCTGGATGTTTGGCAGGCTTCCTGTGTGATGTGCTTTAAAATATTTTGCTACTTCTGTGTATCTTTTGCTAGTTCCTCTTCAAATCCTTTTTTTTTTTTTTTGTTTTGGCCTATGTATAGTTTCACAGGTGACTCCCCAGAGTTAATATTTCTTGCCATTTTCCTCGATAGAATTTGACTTTCAATTTTTTTAAAAAAATCATAGAATCCTAGGGCTAGAAGAGATCTCAGGAGGCCATCGAGTCCAGCCCTCTGCCCAAAGCAGGACCAAACCCAACTAAATCATCCCAGCCAGGGCTTTGTCAGGCCGAAACTTAAAAACCTCTAGGAATGGAGATTCCACCACTTCCCTAGGTAACCTATTCCAGTACTTCACCATCCTCCTAATGAAATAATTTTTCCTAATGACCAACCTAGACCACCCCCACTGTAACTTGAGACCATTGATCCTTGTTCTGTTATCGGTCACTACTGAGAACAGCCTCTTTCCATCCTCTTTGGAACCTCCCTTCAGGAAGTTGAAGGCTGCTATGAAATCCCCCCTCACTTGTCTCTTCTGTAGACTAAATAAGCCCAAATCCCTCAGCCTATTCTCATAGGTCATGCAGTCCAGCCCCCTAATCATTTTGGTTGCCCTCCGCTAGATCCTCTCCAATGCATCCACATCCTTTCTATTGTGGGGGCCCCAGAACTGGACACAATACTCCAGATGTGGCCTCACCAATGCAGAATAATGGGGAATAATCACTTCTCTAGATCTGCTGGCAATGTTCCTTCTAATGCATCCTAATATGCCATTAGCCTTCTTGGCTACTAGGGAACACTGTTGACTCATATCCAGCTTCTCATCCACTATTATCCCCAGGTCCTTTTCTGTAGAACTGCTACTTAGCCAGTTGGTCCCTAGCCTGTAACAGTGCTTGGGATTCTTCCGTCCCAAGTGCAGGACTCTGCACTTGTCCTTGTTGAACCTCATCAGATTTCTTTTGGCCCAATCCTCTAACCTGTTTGAGTCACACTGTACTCTATCCCTCCCCTCCAACGAATCTACCTCTCCCCCTAGCTTAGTGTTGTCTGCAAATTTACTGAGGGTGCAATCCATCCCCTCATCCAGGTCATTAATAAAGATGTTGATCAAAATCAGCCCTAGAACCAATCCTTGGGGCACTCTGCTTGAAACCGACCGTCAACCTGACATCAAGCCATTGATCACTATCCATTGGCCCCGACAATCTAACCAGCTTTCTATCCACCTCACAGTCCATTTATCCAATCCATACTTCCTTAACTTGCTGGCAAGAATATTGTGGGAGACCTATCAAAAGCTTTGTGTCTCAACTGCCTCTTTTACTCTGTGGGTTAGCCATGGTGGCATTTTCTTGGTCCTATTGCTGTTTATTTTTAATTGCACTTACAGTACCGAAGAGGAGCTTGAGTATTAATTGATTAACACATGCACAGTTCTTTAAATAATATAAAGTGCTATCTAGCTGCTAAGTAGGGTGATTATTATGTCCCCAAGAGCTGTGCCAGCTAGAGCTGCAGCAAGCCCGTGGAGGGGTTACCAGAAGTGTGATGTTGATTTGCCATCATTAAAAGGGAAGAAGTGCTGGTGTCAGGGGAACTCCTGTCGTTTGGAGGGCGAGAAGGAGAACAGACAGCTTTGGGCCGAAATCCTGGAATGGATCTGGGCTGTGTTTTCTCAGGATGATCCCCCGCGGTGGGGAAGCCCTTCCTCCCTCCTGCCCTGGTTTTACTCTGGGGAACGAGAGCGAGCTTCTGACACCCGGGAGCGACTGCAGCGGTAGAAAGGGTGGGGCCCGAAGTGCACCTGCCCCTCCCCAAAAAGGTGAGGCACTGGCGGGTGGAAGGCATGGGCAGAATGGGGGGGCGTCCCCCGCTGGCACGGCGAGGCAGGAGCGAGCGGAGGTGGGTGAAATCTGCATGACGACTCCCAGGAGCCCGGAGAACAAAAGATGAATTCTTTCCACGAGCTGGTGGTCAAAACAACCTGCATTGGCGGCCTCCCAGGTCCCAGCTTTCCAGCTCTGCCAGGCTCACCTCCGCGTTAACCCTCTCCTGCCTCGCTCCCCCGGCACTCCCCACTCCGCCCTTTGTGCCTTTTCGCAGGGCTCGGGTTTCTCCTGGGGTGTTTGTTTGCCCTGTGCTGGGTCCAGCCCCATGGCTCTATGAATAACTCTGCTGCAGAAGTGCCACCATTCCTGTTCCCTGGGGCTGTTCCTCCGTCTCTCCCAGACTGAATTCCTTGCTGGTGCCAGCTCACTGCAAGGAGGAGCAAACTCATCCAACTTGATTTCTTCAGCCCCTTTTTCCTCTCCTTTTTGCTAATTACTCTCCCCTGCAGCTGTGGGTTTCCAGCCAGCCTGCTGCAGCTCCCCTGAGCCTCGGGGGTGCTCTCTCTTACTCAGACGGACACAGAGACATGGGACACACGCCCTGCAACATGCAGACGGCCTGATTCACCACTGGAGCAGGCATAAACCCAGAACCACGGAAGCCAATAGGCCAGATCCTCAGCTGGGGTAAAGCGGCTACACAGAAGTCAAGCCCGATCCAGCTGAGGGTGGGACCCGATTAAGTGACACCGGGGTAAAAGCGGTGCAAGGGATAGCGGCGCGGAGGTCCCTGGGGACGGGAACAGTGTGCTTGACCAATATGACAAATTAAAGCAGGAAAGCGAAGGAGAGGAGCTGGGTCCCTTTAAGAAGCTCTCCCTCCCCCACAAATCTCTCTGCAAATCGTTGCAATCTTCCCTTCCTCTTGGGCATTTGCTCAGAACTGATAGGAGGATCCCTGCTGCAGCTCCCGGCCCCGACTAGCTGGGGAACACGTTGCTGCAGCCAGCACCGCAGGGCTGGAGCTGGGCGGTCGGGGCTTGGGGAGCGCCGTCCCCGCTTCCACTCAGCCTGTCCTCCCGGCCTGAGAGACATCTGCCCAGACCTACTGGGGCTCTTCCGTTCCGGGAGACCCCACCAGCGCCCTGCGATGGACCGCAGGCGCCTTCTTTTACTGCGCCGGGGGCCCTCATTCAGTTTACCCCCCTCCCCCCGTCGAAGCAGGTATCCCAGACGCCCTCTTGAACTGCCAGACAGGCTCATCCCTGTTTAATTGCAGCAGACCCCATTTTGAAAGATTCGCACCCCACCCGGAGATCTGAGATGCCCTTGGATTGCATGGTGTTTATCTGGGGAGTGGTGGGAGAAGGGGTTCCTCCTGCAAACAGCTAGCCACCAGAGACAGTTGCCTAAATAAGGTTTGTTTATTTTAAAGAGCAAAATTCATACATGCCTGAGGGATTGAGAAGCTGCAGTTAGCCAGGATGGGTGGGGACAGGGAATGCACCCCAGACATGGGGATAGTTTGGGGTTCAGTTTGCCGTCGTTCCCAAATTGCAAGCCTTTGGCAGATGCAGAATTTTTCCCCCTTCCCCTATGTAGCTCTATTGGCCTGACTGGAGCTCTCCTCCTCCTAATATAGAAGTCAATCTACATCTGTAATCCTAGAGTCAAAATTGCTCCCTTCTCTCCAACTCCCTTTTTTACCTGTCAGTTCAGCAGCTTGAGTGTTGTTTATTAGAGAGTATTTTTCCCCCTCATTCATTTTCTTGATTTTTTTTTAAAAGTAACATTAAAAATAATCCACAAACATACAGCTGTTCCCACAGACAGAATTAAACTTGCTAAAGAAACACCTGTAAAGAGTTATTTTTCCTCTGGCTCTGCTCTGTATATTATTATATCCTGGGTCTAAAGTTCACTGCATATTGATTGTTCTCAGTTGTAAAATAAAATGGTTTGACACTCACCTCAGTGCTGATGAGAGGCAGGTACCAAAGAGACATGAAGATCAATCTGAAATCCATATCGATTCTGAGCCCCAAAAGTTCCAGACACATTGAAAGAGGAACTTTCTTATTTCTTTTAAATTCCCACACTTAAGCAAAGAGGTGAAAGAAGCAGTCTCAGCTTACAGTTTGGCTCCAGCCTTGTCTTCCTTACAGAGGACTGCACTTCTTCACTTTTCCCTTCAAGTTATTTTCTCTTGCCTCCCACAATCATGGAGTGGGGAAGAAAGGGTTAAAACAGAGACTTTATTTTTTAAAAAGTAATTCTTGGTTATTTGTCTTTCTCTGCCTCATCAGCCAGCAGGAATATAGGAGAGAAGTATAAATAAAAAATAAAGGCAGTCCCCCCCAAAAAATGTGTGCATCCAAAGTCTCTTTCCCCCTTGCTGCAAGAAATCTTTCAGTATTTCCTTTTATCAGATACTGCACACAAATTATTTTTTTCTTCTTAATTTTTGTTCTTTTGAAGAAAAAAGTCCTACACAAAAATGTAAAAAAGATTTGCAAAACCCAAAAAGTCTGAAATCAAGTTTTCCTAAATGCTTATGCAAAATCAGAAAATAAACCTTTCTTAATTTTTTTTGGCTTAATTATTTTTAATGATGTTTTTCTTCCTCTGGCATAATTTTCTTAAAAGAAAAAGTTGAATTTTCCCCCTAAAATATTTTTTGGTTTCAGCATCTTTTCTTTCAAAATGTTGCTAGTAGTTTGATTGTATATGAGGTCTGATTTGTTTGATTTGGTTTTGAAGACAGGTGAGCAAATGTCTTTGCTGGATTCTGTGTGTGTTGAGTCTTGATAAGTCTCAGCCGCGCTGCTGCCGCTGCCTCTTGTGCTCTGTTGCAACAAGAAAAAGGGTAAAAATCAAGTGGAAGGAGAAAGAGTAGCAGGGAGAGAGCGGGTGGATCTTTATTTTAGTCTGCAAGAAAGAGAATAAGGTGCCACCCTTTCAGTGCTCTTTTAAAGGAGAAGAGAAAAGGGGCGGAGACAGCTAGCTTGCAACTCCTTTCTTGGCTGTGTATCAAAGACAGGGGAAAAAATCTAATAAGGCACTGACAATTCAGTATTCAACAGAAATTTTAAAAACCTTCAATGCTAAACATAATTAATATTGGTGATGTCCCTACATTCACATAGAAGTGGGGAGAGAAATTCCTACAGGAGGAGAGAGATAAGGAGAAAGGCATTCCCAGCAGAGTAGTTGAGTTTTCCTGCCCCCCCCCCCCAACTGAGACTTTCACTGTTGCAACTTTCAGCATTTTTTTCCCCTGCCCTGCCATCCCACTTGCTCTGGAGGGAGATATATCTTCGGTCTCTGAGTGCAGAAGAAAGCCAAAAGAGTCAAACATTCTTACAACAGAATTTGTGTTGCTCTTGGCGCTAAAAGGAATTTTGCTGCATGATTATTTCCACTTGTAATAAACATCCGAGGGGAAATTAAGTAAGTAGGTATTTGCTGAAGGAAGCAAGAGGGTTAGTTAACAGGTGCATTCTACATAACGTCATCATATCCTATTAATCACAAACATATGCCTTCTTTTACACTCACATGCTCTCTTCATGAACAAAATTACACACTTACCAACACATTCACAAATCATGCTGTCTCGCATACTCTCTCTTTAAAAGACACCCATGTGCTCTCCTGCACTAATAGCCTTATACACACACGTGCTACAAGCTCCTTCTCTAATGCTCTCATGCTTGACAGACACCCATTTTGAGCTAAGGTGCTTACCCTTGGGATGTCTCTGACAGAGAATTTCAGGTTCATACCTCGGGGTCTCAAAGCACTCTCTACAGCAGAGAGAGATCCTGATGGCTCAGTGACAGCCTAGCAAAGACCCCAGCCATTCTCAGCTCAGCAATGGAATGCACATAGAGGCAGCTATTAGAACTTCATTCACTGTGGGAAAGGATGCTGGCTAGGATGCTGGTGATGCACTTCTAGAAGTGCCTTGTGATCTTTAACTTCTTCATGATCAGCAACCACCAGCAATGGGGAAAAGGATGTCCAGTGTAATGTCCCCTGGACATCACAACTCCCCCCACTTTAGCTATTCATACCTGAAGGGCCCGACTTTGAGCTCATATACTCTGGTGTAAATCAAGCACCTAAGGCATATGTGACAGCAGAATCAGATCCATTGTATCCAGGTCTCTCATAACAGCACAGCAGCCCCCTCTGCTCCCTATTTCCAAGACAAATGTAACCTAACTCACAAAAGCATAACATTCCCATAGAAAGGCTGGGCAAAGCTGAGTGCTCGGAGTTAGCAAAGTACCTGGGCCACTTTCATCCTGCAACAGGAAGCAAGAGGCCAGGTTCTCTGCTGGTGAAAAGTCACCAGTGCTATGCCAATTTTCACTAGCTGAGGATCCAGCCCATGACACACAAATATAGGAGGAAAAACTTGGCATGGAATGGTGTTGACCCAGACCTGAGCCTAATTCCAGAACTGAAGCATAGGATGGCAGGATTTGATAAACCTTTCTGGCATCCTGCCATCTCCCCAGTTTATCACAGATCTTTTAAAGGCGCTTTCTCTTTGATCTTCCAGTCCCTTTAATCACACTACCCTAACCATACAGAAACATCATTAGTGGTACTGCTCTTTTAATTTTCTAAACATGGTCCATTGACCATCCTAGCTTGGTCTCCATCACTTCAGTCATCACACATATGAACATACAGGGTCAGCTCCTCAGTTCGTGTAAATGGGCATACTTGCACTGATTTTAGCAAAGCTACTATGATTTACATCTGCTGAGTTTATGGCCCATGAACCCCACTGACTGTCTCTACACTCAAGACTAGACCAGTGTGTGCATAAGTGCTGGTCAGGTCTTGAGATGCATCAGTCAAAGTGAGTGGGGCTAAGGAGTAAGCTAGCAGGAAGTGCTGCATCTTTTCTTTGAGACAAAAGACATCAGGAAATGTTGTATGATTTTAGGGTCTGCTTTGAGGGGACTGGCTTTTCTGTATCCAGCTAAATTACGTGTGAGGTTGGATGTAAATAAAGCTATTTATTTTGATGTGGATGATGCTGGGGAATTTTTAGAAGCTCAGCAACAGCAAAAAGCTAATCCTAATTGAATCTTTAAAGGACAAGGAAGAGGATGTTTGGAAGTTGACTAATCATCCACCTGTAACCCTGGCTGAAAATAGAACTCAATAATAGTCAGAGTTGCTTGGATTTCAAAGGCTATTTATTTATCTTCTCTGTTTTTAACAGAAGGACAGATTTTTCACTTGTGAAAAATCATAAAGGTACTGAGCCAAATTCAGATTTGGGCAGATGCAATTCCACTGAGCTAAATACCAATTCATTGGAGCTGCACCTGCTTACCCCAGCTCTGAACTTGGCTAGTTCTCTGTTTTCTTTATTTCAATAATTTTTATGAAATGGGATTGCTGCTCACCTTATTCTTTCTAAAATCGTTACCTGTCTAATGAGGCAGTCACACCTGCTATAAAGACCGCTTGTGAGACTTTTGTGGGACTCCAAAACACTTTTGAGGCAAGTAGTAATGTCATTATGTGGTTATGTCACATCACAAGAGTTGGAAACTGCATTGTCGTTTGCGTACTGCAATGGGTTGAGGTCTGGCAGTAGTGGGATGTTGTAGCACCAAAATGTCATCATGATTTGATGAAGCAATGTCACAAACTAGTGATGGCTGAGTTGATTCCATCAAAAAAGCCACATATAAGACAGCCCTACAAGATCCCTCCACATTTGATAGCCTGCAGTTTTAATAATTACTTTTTTTTATAAATTCCCCCTCTAAACAACAAACAGCTGTGTGCATCCTTCCCTAATCATTTACTAGTTATTGGGAATTGCTTTCACATGCACATAAAAGTCCTAAAGCAATGTAGGTTCCCTAGCACATAAACAGCTTCTTCCCCATCACCTCAACTGTCTGCAAACAAGTCTTAGCTGGTCACAGATCACACATGCAACATGCGAGTGTTGTTAACCTTTTCTGAGGCTTTTGTAGGGACAGGAAGCAAAATTGGGTTTATAGTGGGAAGCATGTTTCAATCTGAATTGTGGACAGGTCTCAGCTACTCCATTTAAAATTAATCAAGAGAAAAATAAGAGGTCTGAAAGTCAGGGTCTAAGCTCCTCCATATAGCTGGGTGAGAGTCCTAGGACTATGTTACTGCAGAGCAGGAGTGAGATGCATTGGCCCAATAGTATGGGAGCCCAGAACAGGGAAATACAGGGTGTCGCTGGTGAGGATTAGGGGTATTATCTGCAGAGGGTACTGCAGGTTAGCCCATTGGCAGAACTGTGGGGGGAAGGCAGACCCATGGGCAGAAGAGCAAAGATGGAGATTCATTAGCTAAGCTTGGGTGGGGTTCCCTGGGACAGAAATAAGAGGAGATACTTTACCATGATTGCATCCAGATAAATTAATCTCTTGTGTAACTCCAAAGACTTCAGTGAAGTCACAGCTAAAGATGAATTCAGCCAGCCTAAATCTTGCTTTGTGACTAGCACGCACCAGGGACCAGTTCTGTTTTCACCTCAGTGGCACTCTATTGGCTTCAATGGAGTCACTCCAGGTTCACCCCTGTATAAATGTGGTCAGAATCAGGCCCTCATTGTGTCACTGCACTATGATTGGTCATTTGCCCCAGAACCTTCCATGGGAGCTGAATAGGGTTACCATACATCCGGTTTTTCCCAGACATGTCCTTCTTTTCGGTCCTTAAATCTCCATGCAGCTGGGTTTTTTAAATATCTAAAAATGTCTGAGATTTTGCCCTGCTCATCCTTTTTCAAACACATTTAGATATGTTTATATAGAACCTTGGAGCAGCCCGCCTGCCCTTCCTGAGGGAAGCGCGGAGCACAGCACAGCCCAGCTCCGAGCCTCACTCTAGGGGCTGCAGCCGCAGCTGGGAGATCCTGGCTCTTCCATGTGTTCAGGCGTACCCCGGGGTACTCCTTTGCGTATCCACGATGCATTGCACATGGTTACCTGAATCCCTGGCCCAGGAGCTGGGTTTGTTCCCAACCTCTGGTTCTGACATGAAAACTCGGGCTTCCCGCGCACCCGAGCAACAGGCTACAGAAGGGAGGATGTTGCTGGCCAGTGTGTGTCCTCTTTTTTAAAAGTTCAAATATGGTAACCCTAGAGTTGTATCCACTTCCAGAAGGTCAAACTTAGCCCTAAAAGAATCAGAAAGGAGGCAAGGGAAAGAGGGAATGAAGGAAGGAGGCAGAGATAGGATGAGGAGCATTGCTTAGACTATAGGAAGAAAAAGCTACTGTGCAGGGGTTGCATATTCTGTCTTTGTGTTGTATTAGGCTCCATTACCCTTCTAATTACATTTCAGGTGTTAAATAAAAGCCTGGCAGAGCAACTCCATGGCAGAGAAAGATGCCACCTGGGCACTGTGAACTGCCAGTATCTCCCAGAGAGTCTCCATTTCTATTGTCACTCACCTGATCCAGGATTTCCTCTGCCCCCTGTGGTGGGCTTGTAAAGCTCTCTCACTTTTATTTAGGGATCCCTGACAGAGACTGAGGCTACGTCTAGACTGCAAGCCTCTTTCGAAAGAGGCTTTTTTGAAAGATATTTTTGAAAAAGCTTCTTTCGAAAAAGAGCATCTAGACTGCAACCTCTTCTTTCGAAAAAGTGAGCCGCTTTTTCAAAAGAGAGCCCCCAGGCAGCCTGGATGCTCTCTTTCGAAAAAGCCCTGTTTGCATTCAAGAACGCCTTTTTTCGAAAGAGCACTTTCGAAAAAAGGCGTTCTTCCTCGTGAAATGAGGAATACCGCCGTAGAAAGAAAAGCCGCGTTCTTTCGATTTAATTTTGAAAGAACGCGGCTGTAGTCTAGATGCAGGTGAAGTTTTTTCGAAAAAAGGCTACTTTTTTTAAAAAAAACCTGCAGTCTAGACACAGCCAGAAGAGAGACTGGGGAAAGGGACACCACAGGCCAGACCAAAGGGACCTTTCACAGGATTGGGGAAGGGGCTCTTACAATGGTGACTGGCACTAGCCACCCCACCCCCTACATTGTGGGGGAGAGGGGCAACAGGCAACCTCTTTGTCCCTCCGCGGATCAGTGAATGAGAAAGAGAAGCAAAGAGACAATAAGCTCATGCAGAATGAAAAGATTGATTTATGCCTCAAATCTACCTGTGTGCATGTATTTTTATGAGTGAAGGCAGGAGAGACAATGCACCTCTCCCAGTACATACATACCCTGCTCTCCCCTCCAAGTTTAGGGCAAAGGGCTGCCATCTCCTTACTGTGGCAACATTTTACTATGTGTATGTTTCTCTTCCCAACCCCATTCCCCATCTCTTTCCTGTTTTGATGGAAGAAACAAAATGTTCTGCTTTCCTTCTTTATTTTTCCAGACTGGTGACTAGCACTGGAAAGGAATTTCTGTCCCCCAGTATAATTAATAATAATAATAATGTATATATGGGACATACATCAGAGCTCATCCTGTTGTTTTTGGATATTAATATATTGCTTTTGTTTCCAAATTGGGTGAGGCTCACTCCTCCCTCCTCCCCCAGCAACCCACCCTCTGTTCACCTTCCCCTCCACTCACCGTCCTCATGTCCTTCATCCATCCAGCAGCAGCGGTAGAGAGAAGGAAGCCTGCTGAACAAGAGCAAGAGTAAAAATAGCCCCGGCAGTTATTCATCTCCTGAGAACATAACATGACTCATGATGTGCAGTAAAGATGAGGGGCGAAAAACAAAAGTGATCGTCTCCTCTCCCCCTGCTCCCCTCTTGCAGTATTATTTCTCATAACTAGAGAGAAAACTAAATATCAGTTGTGTCCCTTTTATGCTGGTGGAGAGGCCTGCTTAACAGTCCTGCAAGTTGAGGGCCAACATCTACAGTATAACTCCAGTGAAACCACTCAGGTTATGCCAGAGATGAGTGTGACCCAGAGAGTCAGATCCTGCTCACACTCAGATTTTATACCTGAGTAACTAGCTCTGCTGACAGACCTCATTTGCATCCATTTAAATCTGCAGTAACTCCGCTGACTCCAAAAGAGCAAGGGTCAAATCTCGCTCCCTGTGACTTTACGGGGACCAGGATTTGGTCCTGCCTTCAGCTTTGCAAAGGTCTAGCTGTGGTCAGGATGCCACCCTGTAGTGCTGTTTACCAGCAGCAGAAGCAACAGTGTTAGCTGTGCCTGTGCATTGTTCCCTGCCTATGTGGCTTGAACCTGCTCTCAAGGAAACACCTCTAGCACAGAGAGGACAGTAGGTTAATCGTTGGCCTATCTGCTGAGACTGCCCACAAGTTAGCATCAGCTAGCTTGGGGTAGATTCTGTGCCTGCTGCCCTCTCTTCCCACAGAATGCATTACTCTGAATTGTGTACACTCAACTTCCTTCCCCAGCCTAAAGTGGAGCTCCACAGAGCTTTAAAGCTTGTCTCTTCTGCCAACACAAGCTGGTCCAGTCACTTTCCTTGCCTCATATCTTGGGCCCAATGGGTCTGCAACAACGCTGCAAACACCACAAATTCTAGATACACATAACCTGTACTGAGATCCCAGGAGGGCTCCAGTGCGTGAGATAGCAGGATATGGCACAATACAGGCTAGAGGGGCACTTGATATCTTGTAGGGTATGTCATGTGTTTAAAAATAGGCTCCGAGCTGAAATGCAGGAAATAGAGAGGCGGTTATATTGAGAGATGGGTATATGTGTCCTGCGTATCTATGGTCGGATTCTCCAGTGTCTTACACTTTGTATAATTATTTGCACCTATGCGAAGTGGGTGTAGAATGCTACTAGCTCAGATTTCTCCTCTCACTTGCATCAGGCAAAGTACAAGGCATTGGAGAAGCAGGCCCATGGTGAGTAGGCAACTCATCAGCATGATACAATCAGACCTTTTACCTCAAGAGCACGATAAGAAGCAAGAATGTCAATGAAACGGCAAGCTTTATACAGTAGCATAGTTGGGGCTGTATCCAGAGTCCGTTCCAGAGAACAGGAACCCGGCTCATGTTCTCCCCTCCCTCCAGGGGCTACACCCAGAGTCCCTTCAAGGATGAATATATTATGTAATTTGCATTTCTGTCTCACTCTTAGGATCTGGAATAAATGGGCAGCCCTTGATTCCCTCCCCTTCCATCCACTCTGGTAACTTCCATACATCATTCTGCAAACTGAATCCCCCTGCTCTTATCCCCTGCCCCCAGAAGGGAGCAATAAGCCGCACCCATCCCTCTGTCACACGCTCTGCGTGGTGTGAGTCACTATCCAAGGACAAAGCAAAGAAGTGTTCCAGGTCCAAACCTCCCCCAGTCATGGTTACCCTGTGACAGCATCACTGATACAAAGACTCCCACCTACCCAACCTAGGACTCTTTGAGTAACAAAACACCCCAGAAAACACCCTTGACTAGCCTCATATTCCCCTCCTCCACCCCTGGTGTGCCCAGACAAAGTGGCATCTCTTAGGACAAAGCTTTTTCAATAGATTGCCTGCCCTCTGCCCTCTCCCAAACAATGAGAAATCAAGGAATATTGTCCTCAGCTGAATAAAAAGATCTAAATATAGAGTGTCTGATGTGTTCTTGGTTTCCTGCCCATGACTCGCCTCCCGTCCCCTCCTCCCCCGCCTCCCTCCTCTTTGCTTCTCGTTCACTCATGCTAATCTCACACACCAGCACAGAAGGTTTTAGATAGGTTGAGATCATCACAAAGACCCCCTTTCCTCAGTGATGAGACAGAGGGGATTTCCAAGCTTAACTCTGTCACCTCTTGTTTCCATGGAAGGGGGTCAGGTAAATGTCAGGAGCCACCCCTATTGGCCCTCAAAAATAATTCTGTTAAGTATGTATGGGAGACAGACAGCCGTTCTCTTCAACATTACTATTTCCTCCTCCACTCCCTACTAATCTGGTGTAGGCCACCCGCACAGCTCTGCCAGAGTTCCTCCCCCTGCATGCAGCACTCTCTTCCACTCCAGCCCCAGGTGCCCCTATAGCTATGTGTACTTACCTGCAGCAGCGCCTGCTGTCTTAAGTCGAGGAGCCCTATACAGTCAGTTTTAGTTCCCCCACTCCCTCTGTTCTCCCACTGACTGTTATGAGAAGAACATAGAGTTTCTCAGAACAAGCAAGCTAGTATATACGGGTATGTCTACACTACAGCACTAATTCAAACTAACTTAATTCGAATTAGTTAATTCGAACTAAGCTAATTTGAATTAGCGCATCTAGACCCAAAAACTAATTTGAATTAGTGTTTTGCTAATTTTAACTAGCGTGTCCACACTGATTGGACGCTGGGTCGCATTTAAGGGCAGCTGAAACCGGTTCCGGCAGGGCATCAGGTCAGTAGTTGCTTTGTGTGGCTGCTGTCTGAGGCTATCTGAGGCTCGTGCTTAAAGGGACCCCCCTGGACAGCCAGTTCTCAGCTTTTCCTGTTGCTTGCCTACCTCGCCAAGGGACAGCAAAGCGTTTTCCTCTCCACCTGCCTGTGTCAGTGGTTCCCATTGGGGACGCAGCCACAGTTGGCACCGTGGAGCCAGAGCTCGCCCTGGGCATGCTGCTCCCGTTTTTGACCTTGCTGCTGCAAGCCTGCCAGCAATGGGTGGAGGCTGCCTGGCACCATCTGGTGCACGTCAGTCCCCTGCCTCTCCCCCTGGCCTCCCTGGGGGTCGTGGAGGAGCGGCAGCAGCACCCAGACGCCAGCGTGCCCCGCCACATCTGGCGTCTGGACACCAGCAGCGACAGGTGGGACCGCATCATCCTGGAGCACTGGTGAGACCAACAGTGGACCCCGAACTTCAGGATGAAGAAGGACATCTTCCTGGAGCTCTGCGAGTGGCTCACCCGTGCTCTGCGGCGACGGGACACTCACATGAGGCCCGCCATCCCCCTCCAGAAGAGTGTGGCCATCGCCCTGCGGAAGCTCTCCACGCCGGACAGCTACCAATCTGTCGGGAACCAGTTTAGCATGGGGAGATCCACCATCAGAGCAGTGCTCATGCAGGTACGGCACCCACCGGCCACTGGACCAGAGGGGTTGGGGGGCTGCAAGGAGGGGATAGGCCGCACCAGGGAAAACGGGGGAGGGAGGAGGTGAAAGTGCCCCGCACGGGAGGATTCGGTCTGTCCCAGCCGTACTACACGCTGCCCGCAGGGTTTGCATCCGGGAGTGGGGCGTGAGGCAGTGCCAGGGAACGAACACTCCCAGCCACCCGGGTGCCCCAGTGATTCGCGGTTTGCTGTGTCTCTCTGCAGGTGGTCAAGGCCATCAACCAGGTGCTGTTCCGCAGGGTGGTCCGTCTTGCTGAGCCGGACGCAGTCATCCAGGGGTTCGGCACCCTCGGCTTCCCCAGCTGCGGGGGGGCCATCGATGGGATGCACATCCCCATCAGTGCCCTGGAACACCAGGCCTCCCAGTATATCAATCACAAGGGGTACTTCTCTGTCCTCCTGCAGGCCGTGTGTGACCACCGGGGCCAGTTCATGGACATTAATGTGGGCTGGTCCGGCAAGGCACACGACTCCAGGGTGTTCTGGAACTCCTCTGTGTGCCAGAGGCTGCAGGCCAGGACCTTCTTCCCCGACCGCCACATCAGGGTTGGGGACGTGGACATGCCCGTCTGCCTAGTGTAGGATGCGACCTACCCCCTACAGCCCTGGCTGATGAAGCCGTACACGGGGCACCTCAACCCCTCCCAGCAGGCCTTCAATGCCAGGCTGACCAGGGCCCGCATCATGGTCAAGGGGGCCTTCGGATGCCTGAAAGCCTGATTTCAATGCCTCCTCACCCGCCTTGACCTCGCCGAGCATAATATCCCTCCTGTGGTGGCAGCATGTTATGTGCTGCACAATTTATGTGAGCGGAAGGGGGAGGCTTTCCTGCCAGCCTGGATGGCTGAGGCTGAGTGCATGGCTGGCCAGTATGTGCAGCCCCGCACCGCCGCCGTCCGGGAGGCCCAGCAGGGGGCCGTCCAGATCAGGGAAGCCCTGTAGGAGAGCTTCCAGGTGGAGGAGGACTGAACTCTCCCTGCATACCCCACTGGGGCCTTCTTCCACCCTCCCCTCCTTCCCCTTTCCCCTCCCTAACCCCCCTTCCTAATATCAAATAAACACACCTGTTTTGCCAACAAAAATCTCTCTTTATTGTACATAACTGGGGTGGGGGAGGGAGGAGTGAGTGTGGGAGGGGGAGGGGGAAACCTATGAGGAGGGAGCTGGAAGGGGGTGGAAGGTGAGGAAGGGAAGGGAAAGCTCAGGGGTGGGGGTCCTGCTGGCTCTTCCGTCTCGCAGCACTGCAGGTGTGGGGGCGTCGGGGGAGTGGGTGTGGAGGGTGGGGCAGAAGGGACAGGGGGTGCGGAGGAAGCAGGAGGGGGAGCAGGGGTGGGAGGAGGAGTGAGAGCTGGGGCGGCCGCAGGGGCTGGAGCAGGAGGAGGCAGGAACCTGTCCACCAGGGTCTGGAGGTGATCTCTGAGGGCACGGCTCTGCTCCTCCAGCACCTCCAAGCTCCGCAGCTGCAACCGCAGGTCCTCTCTGACCCAGTGCTCCTGGATGCGGATCTAGTGCTCCAGTAGCCGCAGGTGCCGCCGCTGGTAGTCCTCCAGGTTGTGGGTGTGCCTGCTGGCCCGGGTGTGGGTGGCTGTTGCAGGCGGGGTGGTGCGCCCTGCAGTCCCAGGTGCTGCGGCTGTGGTGAAACAAGAGCAGTGGTCAGTTCTCCCTGAGGACATGGTGGGTGAAACCCAGCTCCCCTCTGCAAGGCGAGGTCAATGTGTGGGGAACGGGCCAGGGCCCCTGCATGACACCCAGCTGCTGTTCCATGGTGAGCAAGGCCCAGGTGCACGGTCCCTGGGCTCCCTCTCCCCCCACACACCCCCATACACATAAGGGGAGCATGATGGCACTCACATGTGGAGCCCTTCCCGGCCTCGGACGACACAGCCTCGGGGGTCCTGGGTCCTGGGCAGGCTCCCTGCAGGATCCTGGCTCTTGGCATCCTTGTCCTCTGTGTCAGGGACGGGTCCCTCTACCCTGGGGTTGATCACCACCCGGGGGTCATGGACTGCGTGAGCCCTCAGGATGAGGTCCAGGGCCTCAAAATGAGGGCATGCCTCCAGGTCAGCCCCTGGCTGGGAGGCCCTGGAGTAGGCCTGCCGTAGGTCCTTAATTTTGCAGCGGACCTGCTCCCGGGTCCGCATGTGGCCTCTGGTGGCCAGGCTGGCAGCCATGCGGCTGTAGACGGCCGTGTTCCTGTGGCTAGTGCGGAGATTGTGGACATTGGAGGCCTCCCCCCAAAACTTGATGAGGCCCACGATCTCCGCACTAGACCAGGCAGGCTCCTGTGAGCCGCCAGCCTGGTCCTGGGAAGAGGCGGAGGGCTGGGTGGCAGCAGGTGGCTGGCTCATCTTGTGCCAGGTGCAGGGTTTGCTGGCTGGGTGCTGGCAGGTTTGCAACTGGCACAAGCACCGCAGCAAGACTGTGGTCCTTTAAGGGCTCCGGGGCCAGGAGGGGGGCAGAAGAGTTTCTCTGGTTTGGCCCAGACTGGCCACCAGGGCAAGCTGGGAAGGGCTAGCCTCCAACTAGTTTGAATTAAGTGGCTACACAGCCCCTAATTCGAATTACTTAATTCGAACTAGGCGTTAGTCCTCGTAGAATGAGGTTTACCTAGTTCGAATTAACTTTGTAGTGTAGACATACCCTACTATATTATATTTATATCTCTGTATATTTGTTAGTCTCTAAGGCTATATCTGCACTACAATGGTTTTTCGGATATAGGTATGCAAATTACGCTCCGCAATTTGCATACCTTTTTCCGATAGTTTTGTCAGAAGAGGCTTTTCCAAAATGTGGCCTGTCTACACTGGGCCAAATTTAGGAAAAGCCTCCTCTTTTGGAAGATCCCATCTTCTTCGTGGCATGAGGAAGACAGGGCTTCCAAAAGATTGCATCTGTTCTTCCTCAAAAAAAGCGGAAGAGCAGACGCGTCCCCTGGACGCGGCGGAATTTTTTCAGGATACTGGAAGTATCCCAGAAAAACCCCGCAGTCTAGACGTACCCTGAGGTGCCACAGACTACTCGTTTTTAAAGCAAGCAAGTGGTTGCAAAATAATGGAAGTGGCGTAGTGAGTGATTTGTGCCCATGTTTTAACCGGCAACTCCCATCAACATTTTCTCCATTATCTTGTGATAACCAGCATGTATGTTAGTGTCCGGGGAATCTATTCATTTGTATATAAAAATGCTTTCTCATAACCATTACCCCAAGAAGGAGCCAATACCTCTTTGCAAACAAACTGGTCTGACGTGCACATGCAGGAAATGTTCATATTTGGTTCTGGAAAAAAAGAGGAAGTGCATTGATAGCATCACTGGGTGCCATTTGAAATGGGGATGGGGAAGAATCAGCTACATTCATACTTCCCAGGAAATGTTTTTGAACATACCTGATGCTTGGAGCAGTCTGGGGCATGCAAGTACATTTGTTCTGCTGAAGTGTTTGTGTAAGCCCCTGGGACAAAATCCAACTCTGGCAGCCAATATCCAGGGAGAGGGTGAGTTCTATCAACTGCAGGGCAATCTCCGCAGCTCCCTCTTTAATTTGGCCAAATTTAATGAGCTCCTGCCCCACCCCTGGCATGTCGCTGGGGGCACATCCACACAGCAGGGCTAAAGCCGAACTAAGCTACACAACTTGAGCTTCGTCAATTGTGTAGCTTAAGTTGAAATAGCTTATTTTGGCTTTTGGTGCTGTCTACACAGCAGGAAGTCTGAGACAGAGCACTTTGCCTCCGACTTCCCTAACTCCTTGTAAAATGAGAGTTACAGGAGTCAGAGTAAGAAGTCCTAAAGATCGACATTATTTTGACATTATGTCAAAATAACTGCTTGTTTTGTAAACACAGACTATGCTATTTCGGAATAACGTCAGTTATATAACTGCTGTGTAAACTTATTCTGGGTTTTGTCCTCTTACCCAATTTCATTTCTAATATGGTGAGTGAGCAAGTGGACAAGGGCTTTGAAGATAGCTAGACCCTCCTACGCGTCATGCTCTTTCTGTGGCTGTGTAATTTGTCAAGGGGTGGTCTTGTTTTTTCTTTTTGCCAAGAACGTGGGGACAGGCTCTTTGGAATGTTGCTTTCATTTGCCCAGGCTCATGTGCCAAATGCAGCAAAGGCATTTGGAGAAGCACCAGATCCCCACAAAGAGCAGCGGAAAAGAGAGCAGGACAGTAGCAGCTACAGTGTGTCACAAGGGGAAAATAACCTAATTGGGCTGTATAGGGCAGTGTTTCGCAACCAGTGGTACGAGTACCTTTAGGGATACGTGAGAGAAGTCTAGGGGGTACGTCAACACAACTGAAATTTGGAGAAAACTGAATTTTTGTTTTAAGTTTTACAGAACTTTATTATTTTGTACTTTTTACACCCAAAAATTTCATTGCCAGCCTGGCTACGATTAAGTTGTTTAAACAAATGTGTTGCAATGGTAGAAAAAAAAATTGTGTGTCTGAAAACTGTAGGTACTGGGGGTACTTACAATTTTTTTAAAGGGGGGTACTTATAATTTTTTTTAAAAGGGGTACTTTATAAAAAAAAGGTTGAGAAACACTGGTATGGGGGTTGGTAATAATAGATTGGACATGGGTAGTGTTGCCAGGTGTCCGGTTTTGAGCTTTCTGTTCGGGGAACAAATTGAGAAAATATAAATGAGAAAATGTAAATGTCTGGTATTTTCTAAATAAGATGTAATCTAGATTGTGATGTAATGTCAAGTGTGTCCAGTAGTTTTGCTGAAACCATCTGGCAACCCTAGACATGGGGGACTGGATGCTTACCAAACTGGAGTGGCCATCTGGAACCTTTTACTCTTAGGTTACGAGTTCTATTCCCATCCTATGCTGGGAGGACTGGATGGCTCAGGAAATCAGAGATAGGAAGTAGAAATGTTCACCTATGTGTCTCTGAATCTATTCATGGCTGCCAAAAGACATCAGATCACTTAGTGTAGGGTGGAAAGGAGAATAGACCATGCTACCAGAGACAAAGCCTCCTTAAATAAATTAGATTCACATAGTTAGAAATTTCCATGGCAGGACATCTCTACCTCTCCAGAGTCGAAGACCCGCCTTCTCACACTAATGGGGTACACCACGCTCATGCCTGGAGCAGCCAGATAGGAGAGAGACTTGAAAGTCAAGACACACCTGAGCAACAAACAGTTGGATTAGCTAACTTTTTCCAACCCCATCTACCTCTTTCTCCCTAGAAGAGAGAGAGAGAGTTGCTGCTTCCACCCCTGCAGCCTATGCCAAGTAATATTTATTTTTAAATTCACAAACAATGACTTAGCCGCTGCTCCGAGACAGGCTTTTCTATAATTGGATGGAAATTATATTTATATATTAATTAGCTCATTTGAGCTAAATGTCCCTTCCCACCATTCAACATTAAGAACAGATGCCAAAATTACCTTGATCCCTTTTCCTCATCACCAACCAGCAACTAGGAGATTTCAGAGGTTCAATTTTCCTATTCCTTCAGCTTGTTCTCTCCCTCCTCATTATTTGCAAAATGTATATTTGGTAATCGATTTAAAACACTATTATTTATTATTACATGTATAATGCCAGTGCGCTTGGTCATTTACAGATGCAAAATTAGAAGATAAGGGGACAAGTGCTGTAATCATTGAAGGCTCTAGTGAAATTCATGTTGTTTTCAATTAAGCCAATCAAAATGTGCAGGAAAAAATAATTCACAAAGAAACTTTAGATTCTTTTTGCAAAATTTGGAATTAAGAAAAAGCAACCACTCTATATGCTAGAAAAGGCAGCAACAAACTTACACCAATAAATCTTCAAAAAGTTTGCCAAGAATTTTCAACCAGATTAAACCTTCATCAGGACCAGGATTGGGTGCCCAGTCTCCTCCTTAAGAAGCTTACGCACATTTTCCAGAGACAAGAGCTTTCATGCATATTGGATCAAATGCATCTCTGGTGTAACTCTGATGTCATCACCATGTGTGATTATGGCCCAAGGCCATACAAGCTATGTCTATGCTGCAAAGAAAACCCCATGATAGTGAGTCTCAGAGCCTAGATCAGTTGACTTGGGCTCATGGGATGTGGGCTTCAGGGCTAAAATTAGCAGTGTATATCCCCACATGGTCTGAGCCCCAGACTCCGAGACCTTCCTCCCTCGTTGGGTTTCAAAGCCCAGGCTCCATCCCAAGCAAAACGTCTATAGGGCTATTTTTAGCATTGAGCTAGAGTCAATTGATCAGGGCCCAACCCTTTTACTTTGCCTTTTAGACATATGCATAGCTACCTAAAATGAGCAGATTGCGTGTGGCATACACCCTCTGTTAATGATGGGTCAAATACAAAGCACTGCAACCGCAACATCTTTTGTTTTCTTATTTTTTTAATCGTGCTGACTCCCTAGTAGCAATAGCTTACTTTTCCTAACCATTCTTTTTAATTCTAAGTGAACTAGATGTGGGTAGAAGGTGCCTAACTTATAGTCCCGGGCCTTAAGGATGAGATTTTCAAAAGTGACTAAACAAACGTTTCCTTGTCTTTCACTGGCTCTTCTGTTCCTAGATTATTTGGCACTTTTGAAAATCCTGCCCTCAAGCCCCTAGTGTATCACATTTTGCCTCCCTTATGACCCAGAGGGACCACCTATAGTGATGGAGGGGAGAGGAAGAAAGACATCAGAACAACCTTTTTCTCCTTTTGCCTCCCTCCTGGTTTCTGAGCATCAATGAACTGGACAAGCTTTCTACCAGAAAATAATGATAATTCTTCACAGATTCATTTACCTTCGGAATCTGAACTTCACTCCAATGTTAAGGGTTCCCTGTAGCATTGCCCCAGTCTCAGTGTGTGGTGGTTGGATGGTGGTGTGATAGTTTGAGAACTGTTTGATTACCTTGTTTATCTTCTCCAATGTTTGGGAGCCACAATAGAAGGTCAAGTTATACGTAAAGCCCCAACTCCTGCCTCAGCTATGGGCAAGTGTGAATAGGTCACACTTATCTCAAGAAAACACAGTTCCAGTCACAGTAAGAGCCCTGAATCATGTTGCCAACCTGTCCAGCCTTCCTTTCCCCTTTACCCCCCACTAAAGTCTCCTTAGGTCACTCTGCCCTGCAGGAGCACCAGCGGCACTGTCAAGGCAACTGGAATGTCAGCAATGCCAGCAGGACAAATAACTTTCTGGTGACAACAGGCCCCCCTTCCTTCACTTCTGCTGCTCTCACTGAGTCTGGGACCTGCCACTCAGGGACTGAGGTTAGGTTTGGTTCCAAAATGCCCTGAGCAAAATTCCTCTGTCACCCCCCAGGTGGCTTCTTGGCACAAGGTCTCTACTGAGAGGCTGGTCAGGTAGGGTGTGTGGGTGTGTGTGTGTGTGAACATGTGCATGCATGCACACTTATGATTGTATGTGTCTGTCTGTGATGGAATTTGTTGCTTTGTTTTCACATGTTAGTAAGCATAAGTGAATCCCTACATATGTGTCTTTATGCCTTTATATTGGTCCACACATGAATGCAAACGAGTATGTACACATATGTGTATGATCATATAAGCAGGCCCACCAACAGAGGGGCAAAGGGGGCAATTGCCCTGGGACCAGATTAGGGATGTAATAGTGTAGTTGATTAACCAATTAACCAATAAGCAAAAGCTTATAGGTTAATGCCATAGACAACACACATTTCCCTCCCCACCCTGCCACTAAATTTTTTAGCAGACTGGCCAGCAGCACAGCTCAGTCCCAGCTTGCACTGGGTCCTGAACCTATCCCCGCTGTGGCTCTGCATTTAAAGTGTATTAGGAGACAGGTGGGCAAGTAATCTAGCTCAGTTCCAGCTCATGCCGGGCAGAGGCAACAGTGCAGGATGACAGGCAGTCAGTCTGCAAGGGGAGCTCGTTTTTAAACTGGCTCCCCTTGCGAACAAGTTCCTATCTGGCACCCCATGTTGCTGCCTCTGATACAGAGGCAGCAGAGCAGAATGGCAAGGAGCTCCTCAGAAGTGGGGCGGGAGTGCACTGGCTGCCAGCACCACCTCCCCGGGGACTATAGAATAGTCAAGTAGCTATTAAGTATTCATGAGGTTAATTGACTATTCAATTAACCGATATTTAACATCCCTAGACCGGATGAGACAAAGGGGCCCAGGGCTCTCAGCCACTGCACTGCTACTGCAGCAGTGACCAGAGCCCCAAGCCCTTTAAATAGCCAACAGAGAAACCTGGCAGCAAGCTCCAGGCAGCACTGAAAGGCTGGCAGGAGGAGGCTAGCTCCTAGCCCCGCCCCTTCCACCTGAGGTCCCACCTCTTCCAGGAGCATAGAGCTGGGCCCACCCTTACCTTGATCAGGGGCCTGGCAATTCTGTTGGCCTTCCTGCATATTAGCATGTCTGTGTGCATGTGAAATTATAGAGATAAAATGGGTAAAGTAATAGCTTTTAATGCACCCATTTCTGGCAGTGAGACAAGCTTTCCATTTTACACAAAGCACTTTATTAGGTTTAGGAAATGCACTCAGATTCTAGACACAGGCAAGTCTAAGTGTGTTTGTGTGTGTGTGTAATATACATGTGCATCTGTGAGTCTGTTTGTTCAAGAACTCCTCCTAAATGTTAAGAGCTAGGGCCACCAAATTTCGTATGCAGCTTCCTCCTCTCCTCACTTAAAACAAGGTCAAGGTTTGGTTGTGCCAGGACAGCTGGAAGCGCCAGGAAAAGGACTGTTTCCCATTACATGCAAAGGGAGGGGCTTCTGTTCGGAGGGACACGATATGAGAGTGGCCACTGGAGGCAGCAAGCCTGCAGGGTAGAGCTATCCTGCAGAGTGTCCACTGGGAGCAGCCGCACCACTAAGGGAGTGTCAGCAGGGCTGGGGCTCTGCCATCTTGCCTGCCAGCCCACTAGTAAGTAGTCCCCTGTCCCTGCCCTAAACCCTTGCTCTCCCTCCTGGCCCTTGGCTGCAGCACCAGAGGGGGAAAAGGCCCTGGTGGACGGGGATGTATGAGGGGAGAGAAAATGCCCTTTGGTGGCTGGGGGAATCGGGGAGGGGGAGAGAAAATACCCCTGGCAGCTGGAGGGAGCTGGGGAGAGAGAAAAGGCCAATGAGGAATGGGATCCTCTGCTCTGAGTCCCTCCTCGCCTCCCCAACCTCCTTCACTCCTCCACCTGCCTAAGACCCTGCCCTGATTCCTGCACCCATCACATTGCCAGACCCCCTGCCCTGAAGGACCTGGGCAATGCCCGGTAAGTATCCTAGTATATATATGTGTGTATGTGTCTGCATGCACAGTATGTGTGTTTATACATGTATATATGTCTCTTCACATAGGTGGCTGAGTTCATGTGTGCTTCTGCAGAGATGCATAAACATAGGTGCCTATGTACCAGTATATATACCTTTGCCATTAACCTTGTCCTCAGGGAGCTGATGCTTCACAAGTCACTAAGTCACATGAACCTCTTCTTTCCAGCTCAGAGCTGGAAATCATTTTTCTTCTTCTGTACGTGTATGGAATGGGGAGAGATTAAAAGAAGCAGCAGCTTTGCAAATAACCTCCTGCCTTTCCTCACATGCGGCCCAGCTACCAACACAAATTCCTATCCTGGAGAATGGACAGCTTTCTGTTGTAATCAGCTGCCAGCCAAACCCCTGGATGAAACTCCCCCTACTTCCCAAGAGACAGAGTTCTATGTGTCTCTTCTTTGCTGTCAGGGTGGGCTCACAGCCAAGGTCATGTGTGGGAGCATGAGCTGTAATACATGTAAGGAAAGGGTATGATGATAAAGGATCTTTGAACCTCACTAGGGTGTGAGCAAACATGCCTGTGTGCTCTCTCTCTCACACACACATACCTGGGTATGCATACAAACTCACACACATTTTCTGGGCCATTGGGAAGGGATAGTTTGCGTGAGAGGTATTTCTCTTACCCAGCATGTAGGAATGGACCCCTCAGGGATAGAGCAGATAAGAGGCAGAGCAATGACCTGTTAATTGGTGACAGGTTTTGCACATTACATCAGAAATGCATTCCCAGCATTCCAAGGCTTTGTGACCTCAGACTGTCCATGTTTTATGGTTCACTAATGTTCCGTGGGGTGGTCTCTCTGTCTGTCTCTGTGTCTCTCTCTCTGTAGTAGCCCTTGAATTCTGGAGAGTGCTTTCTCCCTCCCTCTTAGGGCTCATCGATTCATAGAAAAAATAATATAGCGGTGTAGTTACCCTAGGATTAACCACAACAATTAAAGATGTTTTAAAACATGAGGCTGTGTCTAGACTGGCAAGTTTTTCTACAAAATCATCTGCTTTTGCGGAAAAACTTGCCAGCTGTCTACACTGGCTGCTTGAACTTCAGCAAAAGCACTGATGATCTCATGTAAGATTGTCAGTGCTTTTGCGGAAAAACTATGCTGCTCCCGTTCAGGCAAAAGTCTTTTTCCAAAAGACTTTTGCGCAAAAGGGCCAGTGTAGACAGCAGAGATTTCTTTTCCGCAAAAAAGCCCCGATCGCGAAAATGGCGATCGGGGCTTTTTTGCGGAAAAGCGCGTCTAGATTGGCCACGGATGCTTTTCCACAAAAAGCGCTTTTGCAGAAAAGAGTCCTGCCAATCTAGACGCTCTTTTCCGAAAATGCTTTTAACGGAAAACTTTTTCGTTAAAAGCATTTCCGGAAAATCATGCCAGTGTAGACGTAGCCTGACTGTTTTTATCCACAATAAGGGCAAAATCATGCTTAAGCTGTATTAGTTAACATGTGCTAGTTAATTTTCCAGCATACTCATTTTCTCAGTACAGTATTGACAAACTCTGAGATCCCCCGTGACCCTACAAGAAACATCTGGGTCCTGCCACTGCTCTTTCATCTAAGGGATGAAGGGAATTACTGATCTAAAGAACCCATTACATCAATGCCATTTACTTGCTTTGCTGATTTTGTTTTTGATCTGAGGGTTTTCAACTTGGTGTTCAATAGCATGAAGTCACTTTCCCTCTGCCTGTTGTCTTCTCACTAGCATTCCAGGGGAGCAGGTTTCATCAGAAGCATTAAATAAATGGCACCTTAATACCACTTTCCCCTGCAAGGCATCTAAAATCCAAAGCTTTGCTGACACCATTCTCCATGGGCACTGAATTTCAAAGGATTGGGGCAAGATGCAGAATCTTTCATCTCTGGGAACTTTCTGTGTATTTCTCATCCTAACTCAGTTTGGTCATAACCAAAGGGATGTTCAGAAGGTGGGCTGAAGCGATAAATTGGAGTCACAAAATTCTTTCCCCAAGTGTGAGGCAAGTCAGCTGTAATTCGGGCCCATCCCCTATATTAAAAGTGTAGATCTGGATCCCAAAATTCAAGAGTGTTCAGATTTGGAGAGATTTATTTAAACTGTGCTATAATAAAATGATCATGTGGTCTAATAATAATAACAACAATAATAAAATCTATATGGCACTTTCCTTCTTCAAAACTCTGCATATAGATTGACTAACTCATCTTTACCTGATTAGGTAGGGAAGCATCATTATCCCCAATATATACACAGAGGAACTATGGTCTAAAGCTGACACAGATTTCATGTCAGAAACTAGATTATAAATCAAGAGTTTCTGCCGTGTTCAGACAATTCATCACCACTGCCACCCTCCTTCCAAGGAAGCCAGATGTCTGCATAAAAGAAAAATACTGTCACAGTCGCCAGACACTAATTTGCTGCTTGTTGGCAGTCTCAGTAAAGGGATCAAGGACTCAGCGAGCCATGGAGATTGAACTTTCCGGGTGAACTCTAGAGGTGGTCCCTCTAGAGCAGGGCTGAGGTACATTAGTGGTGTAGGTAGGTAAGAGGCTCATAACCATGCGGTCAGGTCATGCATTGGGTAAACAGGAATTCAGTCTCCAAGGCGGTTGATCTGGCACCTTGCACTGATACTAAATTTACTAAAAAGCATAGCTAAGCATGTAAGCATCTGTGAGATCCCAGAGAGCTGACATACCATGGGGAGAAGCATGAGAAATCAGGTGCAAATGAAAGGCAGGCTCATGGTTTAAATCTTTTTCCGGGACAACCTCCCCCGCACCCAGCTGTGCTGATGCTAAGCGGAGCCCTCTTTATATGGATGAGAGCAACGCCTTTGCTGTTGCAAGTCATAATCAGCATTCCTGACAGATTTCAATACAGCCATTGTCCTAGGGAAAGGTCACCAAAGCCAGACACTCTGGTAAGCTCTGATCTGCGGCAGCAGTGAATATGGATTATGTTATTAAAAGGGTGAACAGGATGACCCGGGAAATTAGAGGACTGTCAGCCTAACATCAGTCCTGAGCAAAATAATGGAGTGGTTGATACAGAACTCGATTAATAAAGAATTAAAGGATGGTATATAATTAATGTCCTTCAGCATGGCTTTATGGAAAATAGATCATATCAAATTAACAATGTCTTTTTTAATAAGATTACAGGCTTGGCTGATAAAGATAAGGTTAATGTAATATAGTTGGACTTTTATAAAGCATTTGATTTAGTACCATTTGACATGTTGATTAGAAAACTAGAAAAATATAAAGCTAATATGACACATATTAGATTAAAAACTGGCTAACTGGTAGGTCTCACAATGTAACTGTAAATGGGCTGTGTTTCTAGTGGAATGCCTCAGGGATCAATTCTTGGCTCTATGTTGGTTAACATTTTTGTCAATGACCTGGAAGAAAATATAAAATAATCATTGATAATGTCAGAGATGACACAAAAATTGTGTGGAGAATGGTAAATAATGAAGAAGACAAATAGAACGATCTGGATTGCTTGGTAAACTGAGCACATGTAAAACAATGTGGCTATGTCTAGACTACATCCCTTTTTTGTAAAAGGGATGTAAATTAGATGTATCGCAATTGCTAATGAAGCGGGGATTTAAATTTCCCCCGCTTCATTAGCATAAAAATGGCTGCCGCTTTTTTTCGGCACAGAGCTTTACCGGAAAAAAGCGCCAGTCTAGACGCAGATCTTGCGGAAAATAAAGCCTTTTCCGTAAGATCCCTACTCACTCTATGAAATAAGGGATAAGGGATCTTACGGAAAAGGCTTTATTTTCCGCAAGATCTGCGTCTAGACTGGCGCTTTTTTCCGGCAAAGCTCCGTGCTGAAAAAAAGCAGCAGCCATTTTTATGCTAATGAAGCGGGGAAAATTTAAATCCCCGCTTCATTAGCAATTGCGATACGTCTAATTTACATCCCTTTTACGAAAAAGGGATGTAGTCTAGATGTAGCCTGTGTGTTTTAATACAGCTCTGTGTCAATGCACACAGGTAGGAACAAAGAATGCAGGCCATACTTACGTGATGGGGACTCTGTCCTGGGAAGCAGTGAGTCTGAAAAAGATTTGGAAGTCATGGTGGATAATCAGCGAATAGGAGTTTCCAGTGCTATGCTGTGACCAAAAGAGTTAATATGATTGCTGGATGCATAAACAGTAGAATCTCAAGTAGTAGTAGTAGAGAGCAGTATTCCCTGTAACCTGTGCCCTTGGGTGGCCACCCAGGAGTGATTCAAATTAGGGATGTAAGCAACTATTCGAGTGACTATTCAACTACTCACTTCCCCCACTTGCTGCCTCTGCATCAGAGGCAGCAGGGAGGTGGGGGAAGCAGGAGCTGGTGGTGAGGGAAGCTAGCTTAAAAGCCCATCCCCCCCCCCCAGTATACCTTCTCCATGGTGTGCAGGAGCAGAGGCAGGGGATGCATTTAAAGTGCAGAGCCACAGTGGTCCCAGAGCTAGCGTGAGCCAGGACTGCTCAGTCCCGGCTTGCGCCACCCCTGGGAGCTAACCTCTCTGCTGCTCTGTATTTTAAATGTAGTAAGAGCCTGGTGGCTCTTACATTTAAAATGCAGAGCCACAGTGGCGATACCCGTGCCCCCCCATCAACTAATCAAGTAGTCGATGGAAATTCCATCGACTGCTTGAGTAGCTAATTAACCGTTACTTAACATCACTAATTCAAATGCAATCCAGCTGATTAGCAGAGCACCCAAAGCTGGCAGCAAGTGTTTATGTTGGTAGTGTACATCCACACATGCCTCAGTGTACGTAACATGGATGGAAAAAATTAGAGGGAACGTTGGTAGAGAGGTTATTTTGTTATCCACCATGACCTCCAAATCTTTTTCAAGGTCACTGTTTCCCAGGATAGAGTCCCACATTATGTAAATATGGTCTACATTCTTTGATCCTGGACATATACATTAGCCCACTCTGTATTTGACATTTTTGGAAGCACTGCTGGACTACTGTGACCAGTTCTAGTGTTTCTTCTTTGGGTAGTGTCCCTATGGGTGCTCCACTGTGGGTGTCGGGTCCCATCCCGGCGCTGCAGATCAGAGATCTCATAGCTGTTGTTTGCCGGACCGCGCATGCGTGGCGGCCATCTTGAGGCTTTTTGTGCCGTTTCTGCGTTGCGCGGTCCGGCTTGCCAGTTTGTCTCAACCGTCCACGGACGCAGACAGAGAAACTGCTCCCTCTCCTGCCGGAATTTATTCCTGTCAGGACTGAGTTAGTTTAGTTCGTTACTATTTATAGTTATAGTTATTTAGTAGTTAGTTGTTTAGTCTTAAAAGTTTAAAAAAAATTTTTTTCATAGTTCTAGTTATTTTGTATTTCATAATGCCTGGATCCCCAGGCTTTAAGAGGTGCGCTCTTCGTAGAGACTCAATGCCCGCTTCGGACGGGCACTCAGCATGCATCAAATGCTTAAGTGAAGGGCACATTCCACAAAAGTGCCCTCACTGTTCCAAGCTCACAGCGCAAGCTCGGAGAGACTGTGAAATGTGGCTGAAAATGCTGCTTTTTGACAAGGCTCTTGCACCACAGCCTGACCCTCCGGCAGAGCCTGCCGGTTGTGTCCTCACGAAGGCGGCTTATAAGAAAAGACCTTCTTCCCCATCTCATTCATTACCAGCAAGAGTGGGTTCGGTGCACAAGCCGGGCACCTCAGGCTCAGCGGGGTCCCGCAGGCCAGAGAAAGACAAACATGCCCGAAGTGCGTTGGCACCGAGACCATCTGAGCACCCATTGCATTAGCACAAGGCACCCCTGCCTATGCTGTCGCCGGCACCGGCTCATATGGTGCCAAGATCATCTTTAGAATCAAGAGTCAGGGCACCGTCTTTGCCCCCAGCATCGAGAGGCTCGACACCTTCGGCACCGTTGGTACTGAGAGTGCAGTCGGCACCGAGAGCTAGGGCACCGACGACGCCTCCGGCACCGAGAGCCAGGGCACCGACGCCACCTACGGCACCGAAACTTGTAGCACCTCCAACTACTGCACTCACCAACAAACTAGGACCATCCAGAAGATCAACCCCCTCTGCGTCGCCTATCCAGAAGTCCAGTAGAATTAGAGAGAGAGTGCAGTGCCTCCCTTCTCTGTGCCCCAGCCCAGGACCAGACACATTTTCACCGGAGCCGCCTTCTCCACAGCCACGCTCACCCAGAGTGAGCCATCACCATCACACCTCGCCTCCGCATTATTATTGCCGGCGTTGTTATTCTCCATCACCTTCATATGCCAGACGGCGTTCCAGATCACCTTGGTCACCATCGCATCACAGGTCATCACATTATGAACACTGTTATGTAAGGCACTATGATTATACACCTTACCACAATAACCGATGGTACCGTCCGTATGATCCCAGGTCACACTCCTACTCGGTGGCTAGATCATTATCACCAGCTCCATCATCCCCAGCGCCACCTACAGTTGTTTCCATCTCGCCACAGCCTGACAGACCACCGACTCCTTCAGGTGATCAACACATGCCGCTTGTCTCCAGGCAATAAGAGGTACTTCCCCCTCCTGATACAGAGGACTCTTATCGTCAGTCCCCGACGGAGGTCGCATCATCATCCCCTGATGATGCTATATTCCAGGGTGATGCCTCCCCTACCGATGATATAAAAGACTTTCAAGATCTTTTTAAAAGGGTTGCCGAGTCCCAAAATGTCAACGTGGGTGAGGTTCAACATAAGCAGCACCATTTGCTGAGAAATCTACATCCTTCTCAGTCCTCAAAAATAGCACTGCCATTGGACGATGCAATATTAGAAATCACCGATTCCATCTGGCAAACACCGGCCTCTGCTTCGCCCACGAACAAAAAAAGCGGACAGGAAATATTATGTTCCTGCTTCCAGCATAGAATTCTTATTTAACCCATCCTGGACCCAATTCTCTCAGCCTTGATGCAGCCCAACAGAGAGCGAAAGCGCCTCAACCTAAGACCACCAAAACAGATAAGGATGTTAAGCATCTAGACCTCTTTGGCAGGAAAGTCTATTCCTCTGCCACCCTGTCGCTCCGCATGGCTAATTATTCTGCTTTGTTAGCGAACCATTCCTTCGACAACTATGCCAAACTGGTCCCTCTCCTAGAGCATCTCCCAGAAGCAAAGCGACAGGTTTTAAAGGGCGTAATACAAGAGGGCTTCACGTCCTCATGGTCAGCGCTTCACATTGCCTTGGACACAGCAGACACAGCGGCTCGTACCACAGTGACAGCCGTCGTTATGAGGCGAGCATCATGGCTCCAAGTGGCGGCGACTCCCAAAGAGCTCCAGACAAAAGTGGAGGATTTGCCCTTTGATCGGCAAAATCTGTTTGCAGACAGGAAAGACCACATTCTGCATTCGCGGAAGGACAAGCGCACTACGTTAAGAACTCTAGGGATGTATACCTCACCCTTTAAGCGCAAGCGTTTCACACCCTACCAGAAGCAAAGACCTTTCTCTTACGCGCCATATCAGAGCAGACAATATGATGCTCAAAGAGGTCGTCAACGACCCCAGAGGTGTCGCCCGCAGCAACACAAGCCAGTTCAAAAGCATGCAAGCAAACAGGAAGTTTGACGCGAATATAAAGGATTTGCGTATCATTCCATTGACACCCGAGGCCAAAGTTACTAAACCACTGTTTCACCATCGTTTGAGGCCCTTCCAACATCGCTGGGCCACCATTACCTAAGATCGATGGGTCACACAACTTATAACATCGGGTTATATGATACCATTCCTTTCCATTCCGCCAACCTCCCCTCCCCTTCCCTACCTTTTCAGGGACACTTCTCACGAATCACTTCTCACTCAAGAAGTATCCCATCTCCTTCAGTTAGGCGCTATAGAGGAGGTTCCACATCCCTTTCACGGAAAAGGCTTTTATTTCCGTTACTTTCTGATGGAAAAGAAGTCAGGCAGATGGCGGCCCATACTCTACCTGTGTCAACTGAATCATTATCTCAGACAGCAACGCTTCCATATGGTGACACTGGCAAAGATCATTCTGGCACTCGAGCAACAAGATTGGTTCGCATCCCTCGATCTCCAAGACGCCTATTTCCACATCACCATACATCCAGGTCATCGGTGTTTTCTTCGTTTTGTAGTGGGAATCAACCACTACCAATACAAGGTCCTCCCGTTCGGGCTATCATCTGCTCCGAGAGTTTTCTCGAAGACTCTCACAGTAGTGGCCGCTTACCTTCATCGGTTAGGAATTCTCATTTTTCCTTACTTAGACGACTGTCTTCTAAGAGCGCAGTCGCTCACTCAAGCCTCCCAAGTGGTCACTATTACTACCCAACTGTTCGATCTACTAGGGCTTATACTCAATGTTCAAAAGTCCACACTGACCTCCCAGCAATCCATAGAGTTTATTGGGGCCCTCTTGGACTCTACGACAGTGCACGCGAACCTACCTCTCTCCAGGTTCCATGCCATCCAAGACTTAATACAGGTTCTCTCCACGAGTCCTACCGTGGCTGTCCTTACATGCCTCCAATTGCTCAGTCATATGGCTGCCACGACATTTGTAGTGCCCAATGCAAGACTTCATCTACGCTGTCTTCAGTACTGGGTGTCCAAGATATACACGCCTGGCAAACGCGACCTGCGCAGGTCCGTAGTAGTTCCCATCATAGTCAAGCGTTCTCTTCACTGGTGGACAGAATCGAACAACATCATGACGGGTATGACCTTTCACAAACTGCAGCCCACAGTGCAGCTTACAATGGACGCTTCTCTGGTCGGCTAGGGAGCGCATATTCAAGACAAGCAGGTACAGGGTCAATGGTCTCTGGAGGAGTCTCTCCTCCACATAAATTTACTGGAGTTACGGGCCGTCTCAAATGCATGCAGACACTTCCTCCCATATCTCCGCAATTGTGTCGTCTCAGTTCTCACGGACAATATTACCACTGTTTATTATATAAACAAACAAGGCAGAGCTCGGTCTCACTCCCTTTGCATGGACGCCGTTCGCCTCTGGAATTTCTGCAACCTTCACATGGTGACTTTGGTTGCCGCTTACTTACCCGGAAAGGACAGCATTACTGCCGATGCTCTCAGAAGGCAATTCGAGAACCACCACGAATGGGAGATACACCCCCGCGTACTCTGCGATATTTTCGACATGTGGGGTCACCTGTCAGTCGACCTCTTTGCCATGCACCACAATGCGAAATGCCCTCAGTACTGCTCCAGAGAGGGCATAGGCCGTGCATCTCTGGGCAATGCCTTCCTTTACAACTGGACCGGCAAGTTGCTGTACGCTTTTCCCCCCATACCCTTAATACCGAGGGTCTTGGAGAAAGTTCTGATGGACAAAGCAACAATAATTTTGATAACACCATTCTGGCCCAGGCAGACATGATTTCCTTACCTCTTTCGGATGTCTCCACATCTCCCTTTCCGTCTTCCGGATCCTCCAGACATTCTCACGCAGAATCACGGTCACACTCTCCACCCGCAACCACGCCACCTCGCTCTCATGGCTTGGCTCCTATCTGGTTCGAACAAACAGAAAAGACTTGTTCTTGAGAGGTACACATCAGAAAATCATCAGTACGCAGTACTTACCTCCACAAATGGCGCAGATTCCAGCAATGGTGCTACTTCATCGTTGCAGTCTATATTAGACTATATCCTACATCTTAAACAGGTCTAGCTAATTCCTCGCTCAGAGTACATCTAGCAGCAATTACAGACTTTCACAAGCCCGTGGAAGGATTTACCCCCTTTTCTCATCCAATTACGAGGAGATTTCTAAAAGGACTCACTAACCTCTTTCCTGAGCACAGGCGACCAGCAGACTCCTGGAATTTAGAGCTCGTATTAGACACGCTAATGCATCCTCCGTTTGAACCTTTAGCTACATGTGACTTTAGTACTCTCACCATGAAAGTCATTTTCCTTTTGGCCATTACATCCGCTAGACGGGTTGGCGAGTTGGCAGCTCTATCGGCCAAACCCCGTATACTATTTTTACGCCTCAGGCAGTTATCCTTCGCCCCCAACCATCCTTCCTGCCAAAGGTTAACTCTCCATTTCACATTAATGAACCCATCATTCTACCAGTGTTCTACCCGAAACCCCATGCCTCCGAGCAGTAAGCAAGATTGCACTCTCTGGATGTACACAGGGCCCTCGCTTTTTACATTGAACAAACTAGGGAAATAGGACGTTCCCACCACTTATTTATTTCTGTGGATGCCCGTTCTAAGGGGTCCCCTCTGTCCTCGCAAAGAATCTCCAAAATAATCATTTCCCGCATAATTCGATGTTACAAACTGAGAAATAAATCACTCCCTCACACCATTACAGCTCATTCCACCAGAACAATGGAGGTTTCAACTGCTTTTCTTAAGGGAGTTTCTCTTAAAGACATTTGCCAAGCAGGAACCTGGTCTTCCAACTCGACATTTGCGAAGCATTACGCTCTACAAAATATTATCATGACTGACACAACGATAGCCACAGCGGTGTTAACATCAGCACAGAACCGTTAATTCCGAACCCGCCTCCTAGATTGGGCTACTGGTGTGAAGTCACCCACAGTGGAGCACCCATGGGGACACACACCTCAAAGAACCATCGTTATTGCAGAAGGTGAGTAACTTCTTATCATTAAAGAAGGATGTTCATAATGCAGTGAGTTCAGAGAAGAAACATGAGAGTGATCACAGGATTAGAAAACATGCCTTACATCGGTGATAGGCTCAAGGAGCTTAATTTATTTTGCTTAAAAGAGAAGGTTAAGGGGTGACTTGATCACAGTCTATATTTATAAGGATCAACACAAGGATAATTGCATCTTCAGTGTAGTAGCAAAAGATAAAGCATGGCCCAATGGTGAGAGGTTGAAGCTAGACAAATTTAGACTGGAATTAAGGTTTGCATTTTTAACAGTAAGGGTAATTAACTATTGGAGCAATTACCAGCTGTCATGGCAGATTCTCCATCCCTGGCAATTTTTAAAGCAATGTTTGATTTTTTTTCTAAAACCTATGTTCTAGGATTTATTTTGGAGATGTTCTGTGAGTTGTGTTATACATAGGTTTGGAAGGATTCGATTTTTATCAGTAAAGGTCAGTAAACACTGAACTTACCATACACACATAACCCTATGAAAATAATATTTCTATCAATAATATTTGAAATATACAGATCGGAAAGAAAAAAATGCTCCTTGGGAAATTATTAGTGTCAAAATCTGGTGATTTAGATTCTTGAGTTAGGCTTGTTACAAATGTACTAGTGAATGAATAGTAAAAACAGGTAAGATTTGTTGATTTAAGGATATTTACTTTATGTATTTTGACATGTGATATTGACAAGTTGCGTTTTAACAGCATATAAAGCTTTCACTTTTTTAATCTCAACATCTACTGTCCTTAAATGGTTCTCTGACCTTCCCATAGTATCATGCAACCATCAAAGTTTAAATCAATAACATCTATAAAAATGCTGAAAATAAACATTGATATTGTCTGTTGAAATTATAAAAAACTAAAAATTGAATTCTGCCAAACCTAGTTACACAGGAGCTTAAACTAGGTGATCAGAAAGATCCCTTCTTGACTTGAAATGTATTAATATATGAATCTATTGGAATGATTCAACATGGGGAAGTTAAGTGGGAGGAGAAGGTAAAGAGAACTGTGGTGATGGAATAGATGAGAAATAGCGGAAGATTCAGTGTGTCTTTGACTTCCTCTTGCATACTGGAGACTTGTGTCAGAGTCTGCTATCAATGGGGACCTCAGTGATGACTCAGCTGATTTCAGTGTTGGATTTACACTGGTATAATTCAGAGCAGAATTTGGCCTTCACTGGAAAAATTCTTATCTCATGAAGTCGGAGACCAGAAGCAAATGAGATCTCTTAGAAGTCCGCTTTTCTCATAACTGTTTTTATTTTTATCTGAGGTCCCCCTACAGAGTATGAGGGGTCTTAAAAGTATTTGCACCACAAATAATGGCTAGGATAGGACATGTCTGGATCTGTTATTACATTTTCCAATACCCAGGTGATCACTGTAATTTTTGCTTGGTATTTCTGACCTCATGTTAGGTGGTATGATGATATAATGGCCTGTGCACAGAATCTTATATGCAACACTTTAATCTCTCTAGCCAAATAAGTGTTTATAGTTAGAAGTTCCTTGGATAGTTATGTTGACCATTCTTCTAGCATTATTATCTTCAGTTTCTTAATGTTGAGTCATTTTGTGTTCAGCATCTATCAAATTTTGCTTCAGAAAAGAGGTCGCATTTGAGTCATACTTACATAAATTCCACTTGCTGTATCCCTTTCCTTTTGTTGTCTGTAGGTGCTCTTGATAGCGTGCCTGAATTTCATATTTAACAAAAAGTTCTGCAATTTCATTATAATTTTCTGAGGTCTAGGCAGTGTTTTGGACAATATTTTGTGTAATCTGGCTTCCAACAGCCTAAAGTCCAGTTCTAACTCCACCAATTTATGCCCATAAATATATCCATGAAACTACTCATAAACTAAAACAATTGCCAGATTCCCCCCCCCCCCAAATCTTATCATAGTTCTGAGGTGTTTTAGGACCGTGTGATCGCCTTGCATTCAGACAGTTGATAATCTCTGCAAATTTGAGTCTCAGTATTTCAGTATTGGTGCTTCTATAACCAGTATTTTTAATTTCCAAAAGTTTTCTCAGGCCAGTCGTCCCAGTGCCATTTTGTACCTGCTGCCAAAAGCATTGAGTGGACAACTTAATTGTGACAAATTAGGGATGCATTTTTTTTAGTGAGGTTAACATAGCTATGTATCTGCATAAGGACACGTTGTTTGGGGATCTTTCCATCTGTACTATTGTCTCCACCTTTCTTCAGTCTGATCAAATTCCTTTGTCACTGAATAGACTCCTACATAACTAGAATTTAAACTGGGTGGGAGGCAGGAGAAAGTGCAGAGTACCCTTCTCAACTCCACCCACAAAATAAACTCCACCCAGATGAGCTGCCAAAATGAGACCCTCTCACACAGTAGATTGTTGGTTGGTTTAGAATAAGGACAGTTTTCACTAGCTTTGCAAATAGCCACTTGTCTTTGCCAAATCAAGTCCTTTTCTTGTCATAATATTGGTTTGACCTGGTTATCAGTTATACCACATACGCTTTTGTCTCTACTCAGGCCAGCCTTCCAGTAACTGTTGTGATTTGTCTTGCTTTTTATTTCCTAAGCTTGTCACATAGCAATCAACAGCCTTACCTGGCTGGTAGCTGATATGTGTCTTTCCCACGTGGTGCTCTTACATCAATCAAAGTCACCTTGACATTTTGCAATGACTTTGTCTAGCTCAGTGTTTCTCAAAGTGGGTGGTGGGCCCGCTCCCATTGACCCCAGTTCGTCGTTTCCAGCCACGGGGAGCCATGGGAAGCTGGGAAATTCAGCTGTCTCCTGTGAATTTTGGGGTGGGCAACAAGCACTAAGTGAGAAGGGTCTCGATGCTGGATTAGCGGTGTGCTCTGCAGGTCAGGATGGAAGTACACTGGTAACATTTCTCTGCACGTGCGCATGTGTTGTGGGAAATGGAGGAGCTGGGCTTGCTGTGGGTCGGGATCCAATACCACATAGCCACAACCGCTGGCAGGTGGCAGGTGACAGGTGAGAGAAGGGAGAAGGGAGGGCCCCCTAAGGAACAACAGTGCATTCAGTCTGCCATATCTCTCTGGGGCAAGGGAAACGGAAGGGAGATAAGGGCCCTTTTGGATCAGCAATTTCTTCTCACTTTCCCCTTTCTGTTTGTCTTTCGCCAGAGATAAGGCCAGGTCTCACAATCTACCTGCTCCAGAGCTGCCAACAAACAACAGAGCAGCTGTGATTGTTTCTTCCCTCTCACCCTCACTCCTCCTTCTGCCAACCAGGGAATAGCACTGAAGGGGTCTTGAGGGAGTGCTGGCGAGAAGCCCCTCGCCATGTCCCCTTGCTCCATGCAGGAGGCCCATCTGGTTATCAAGCTGTGTAATTCGAGGGGTGCTTCGGAAAAGAGAAACAAGATTTCAGGTACTGAAACGAGGAGGTTGTTAAAGCCAAGATCGATAAAGATGGGAGAACATTTGGATCGTGTTTCACCACCCCCCTGTGCTGGGGGCATGGGAATGGAGGGATGCCTGAACAGCTCTCTAAAGCCCTATCGCCTGTGTGGTGCAGCAGGTCAGGCTAGATTAGAACGGTCCCTTCTGGCCTCAGAATCTAGGACTCCTAAGGAGAGCCCCAAGGGCACATCTTAGTTAGTGACTTTCTGCCAACAGACCACTTCCTTCTGACCTTGTCATTGTCTCTCTCACAACCAGCCAGAGGGGGCACTGCAGTGTGGCCAGATTTGTGCCTCCATAGTAACTCACCCAACCACATTATGCAGCCAGTGTGCTGCTGCTGACTAGAGCAGCCAGCTCACACTTCTGAAAGGCCAGTGGCTTCTGCCTAATGAGAAGGGGCTCATAATGGGTTAGGCCTGAGCCTTTCCCACTAAGTGCCAACTATATCTCCTGCTTCTGTAGGTGCAGGAGTAGATCTCTAGAAAGAAAACCTACCAAAATCACGAGACCATTCTGAGGCCATCCGCTTCACCTCCAGAATAGGGTGACGATTCCCAGCATTCCTTTCCTAGATCTAAGACCAGAAGGAACTATTGTGATCACCAAGACAGACCTTCCTGCATAAAACAGGCCGGGGAATTCACCCAGTATTTTCTTGCATCATCGTGTGGTTGAGCTTGTGCATCCTTGTTGATTGACTCCTTAGCAGATGTGTCCAACTAAGGCTTTGTGAGTCTGAATTGCTTCCCACCCTGCTGTACAGCAGATGGGGCCTTAACTTCTCTCCAGCAAGACAAAAAAGCTGAGCTGGTGTTCTGTCCCTAAGTGCAGTAGTGGGTTCTAGGTGTGGCCCTCTGGAGATGGAGAGACGGGGAGAACTTTAAGTGCCAGCTATGATAGAAATATTCCCAGTTGTGGATTTTTGTGCTTCCTGGAACGAACACTGGGTACAGACCCTGGGAATAGGCGTACCTCACTAAATTGTTTCCGCCCTGAGTGAACTCAAGTGTGTACAGTGTTTAGCACGGAAAGCTGGTCTTAAATAGCTGTGGTGGTGGTGACAATGGAATGTACATGCCAACCCCGCTAGACCTTAGATGGCTTGCAACTGTTCAGTCTTCATCAAGGCCCCTTCGATTTCCGGAGGTGTGTGATTCATTTTTTGTTGTTTGTTGCAACTCCATTCGATATGAGGGATCTGGGAGGTGGGGACTGCAGGAAGAGGGGATGAGTCAGTCCTGAGCCCAGGTGGCAGTTCTAGCGGAGGGACACCCGAGCAGCCGCGGAGAGGCAGGAAAGCGATTGGAAGGGTAAATGCACCCAGGGGAGTAAGGCTGGAACTTCAGAATAACAAGGGTTTCCTTGCCTTATTGTGTGCCTGTACATTTGGGAATGTAATCAAGCAAATGCCTTTGAGTGAGCTCATAGACAGGGAGGGAGGACAGATTCAGAAGCCTTGTTTCTACAGAGGATTTACTGAAATTCTCCAACTGTACTAGTGTTAGGGCAGCTACAATGTTGCTAGCAAAGGGAGCAGCACTAGGGTAGCCCCGCTGTAGGTACTTTGTACTACCAGGTTAGGCCAGATGTATACTAGACCTGGAAGGTTAGCTTAAGATATGGAACTTCAGCTATGTAAATAATGTAGCTGGAGTCGACATACCTTAAGCCAAGCTTAGCGTCATCTTCACAGTGCAAGGTTGACAGGAGCAAACGCTCCCTTTGGCTTCCCTTACTCCTTGCAAATGAGAGGAGTACTGGTGCTGACTGGGGGTGCCCTCAGCATTTGATTTAGCGGGTGTTTACTAGACCAACTAAATCAAACACCAGAAGATCGCTCTCCGTGTGGTAAGAGGAGACATGGCCTATAGCACCATACGAGCCCTCTGGTATTCCTACCATTGTTACCACGCTGGGAGCAGCATCCGCACAAGAGCCGCACAATGTCAGGATCAAGACAACCAAAGAGAACTGAGACTGAATGGCTGGAGCAGAGGGCAGAAAAGGTGGAGAGAGAAATTGAGGAAAGCAGAGAGAGAGAGGGCAGGAAGACAGGAGTAGGAGTGGAGGGGATGAAAGAAGGAAGGAGAGGATGTAGAAAAAGACAAGAGAACAGGCAGCAACAGAGTGAAAGCTGAGAAGGTTTGCCTGAGACTGACATGACATGAAGGAAGGATGGGTTGGGTAAAGGGGGAATTGAGTGAGGTGATTGTGGAGCTGCTATTCAATGATGTTATGAATATTGAATGTGATCTTGTTATTGAGACAGACTGTATGACTACATTAGGGTTAGTGGAATGTTTATTATACTTTAATTCAATGGAGGCTGTTGGAAGAACAACAAGCAGGAAAGCAACACAATGTGTCTGCAGATGAGAACATCTCTCCACACACTTGAAAGACAATGGGAATAGCTATTATCTTCAAGGATCCGATATCCTGTCTCCAGTGTCCTGTTTTGCCAGGCTGGGAGCTTAGAGATCAAAAGAACATTTAGGCTCAGTCCACATTACAAACTGGCCAATGTAAGTCACGTCAGCATAAAACTGTGCGGGCAGTCTATCACTTGTGTGTGTTCATATTTGGCTGTTTGCGTTAGCGTGGCACGTACTTACCAGAAGTGCTTGTATCAGTGCACAGTGTGATGGCCTGCGCCTGCCACCATCCAGCACACTGTCTTTTGGGAAGATTTGGGAATGCATTGTGGGGCAGAAATGGCTCATAGCAGGGTGACTATGAGAAAGGTGTCAACTTCCCAACGTATGACTGTCTCCATCCCATCTATTTCTCATAATATTCATGCCTTTTTTTCCAAATCCGACAAACCCATATGGCCATCCTGTGTGACAGAAGCATGGAGCCTCCACATCCAGGGCTATCTCTAGAGTGGTGCAGGACTCAGGGCAATTCTCCCCCTCCCCCCCCCCCCGCTCCAGGCCCTGCACCACATCTTCCTGCCTCTCCTCTGCCACTGCCCCACTGCACCCCTTTCCCCAAGCCCTGCCCTTGCTCCATTCCTGCCACTCCTGTTCCCACCCCTGCTCCGCCCATTCCCCCCATATCACCCCCTCCCCTGAGGGATGCTGTGATGATCCTTAATGTTACTGATGGGGGCACAGGACATAGTAGAGGAATTTGCAACAATTTGGTGGAGCAATCCCTGCTCATATTCCTATTTTTGCACATGGGCACCTTGCCACAGAGTACCTCAAAGGGAAAGGCTTCTATGGTTGTGCAAGCATTGGTGGATGACCAGGGATGCTTCACTTACATCAGCATTGGCTGGTCAGGAAGGGTGCATGATACTTACATTTTTAAGAACATAGGACTGTTCAGAAAGTGACAGGCAGGGAGTTTCTTTCCCAACTGGTGGATTACCATTTATGATGTTGAAATGCCAATAATGATCCTGGAAGACCCAGCCTATCCCTTGCTCCTCTGGCTCATGTAGCAGTACATTGGTCATCTTGATGGCACCAAGGGAAGATTTAACTACAAGCTCAGCAGGTGCAGGACAACCGTTGAACATGCTTCTGGTATGTTGAAGGGACGCTGATGTTGTTCACTCTCAAGATTAGATCTGAGTGAAAACAATCCCAGTGATGCCTGCTGTGTCTTACATAACATCTGTAAAGCAAAGGAGGGAAGTTGCTACTGAAGTGGAATTGGTGCAGCTGCCTGCTGCAGTCAGACACAAGGTCTATTAGAAGAGCTCAGTGGCTCGGGAAGGCTTTGAAAGACCATTTTAACAGTAAGCCATAGTGATGCATTGTGATGTATAGTGCTTTATCGGAGTCTGCTGTTTCAGGGCCAGTTAGGAATTGTAAGGTGCTTGGTGTACATCTATGAATATAACACTAACAATACATATATTGGAAAAATTTTAAAAACAACAAATTGTCTAGTAGCACCTTAAAGACTAACAAAACATGTAGATGGTATCATGAGCTTTTGTGGGTACAGCCCACTTCTTCAGATGACCGGAGTATTAGAACTCCATATCCAAGAATAAATAAAGGAAGGTGGAGGAGAAAAAAAGAGGGAAAAAAAGGAGGTGAGGAAAAAAAGAGACAGCGAGTAAATGGTTCAAATAGTTACAAGAGGCTGAAAAGAACAATTAACACCTCCATTGGTTGGTTGGTTGGTTGAGTCATTAAGATGTGCAAGGTAGTGTGCGAGCCAGCTGATGTTCCTATTCATACCATTTGCATAAGTTAAACTTGTGAATGAAGTTAAGTTCCAACCCTTCTCTGTGCATTTGGCTTGTGGAATTGGCCTGAAACAAAACGTTGACTTGGAGATCCATTAATGAGTGTCCAGGCAGATTAAAAGGTTCTCCACACTCACCATGCAGAGCACAGTGGGAATAGGTCCCAGACACAATGTGAGCTAGGACTGAGCCAGGCTGCTGGCCAGCCTGCTTAAAAATTTATTGGCAATGGGAGTGGGGTGGAATGCGTCTAGTCTATTAACCTATACGCTTTTGCTGATTGGTTAATTGACTACACTATTACATCTATAGTTGGGACAGGAGATTGGGGTGCCAAGGGTGTGAGGGCTTCACCTGGGGGAGTGCAGATTCTGGGGTGGGACTGGGGCTGAGGGATTTGGGGTGCAAGAAGAGGGTGCTCTGGGCTGGGATTGAGGGGCTTGGAAGGCAGGAGGGGATCAGGACTGGGGCAGGTGTTAGGCTGTGGGGGCAACTCAGGGTTGCAGGTGCCAGGCAGTGCTTATCTCAAGCAGCTCCCAGAAACAGTAGCATGTCTCCCTTCTGGCTCCTACATGGAAGCGCAGCCAGACAGGCAGGTCTGCACATTGCACTGTCTGCAGGCACCACCTCCTCAGCTTCCATTGGCCATGGTTCCCAGCCAGTGGAAGCTGCAGAACCAGTACTTGGCGTGGGGCAGTATGCGGAGCCACCTGCTTGCCCCTACACTTAGGAGCCAGAGGGGGACATGCTGCTGCTTCTTGGAATTGCATGGAGACATGGCAGGTGGGGAGCCTGCCTCAGCCCTGCTGCACCTTTAATGGCCCAGTCAATGGTGCTGACTGGTGCCACAAGGGTCTCTTGTCTACCAGGTGCTCCAGTTGAAAATCAGACACTTGGCAGCCCTGCAGGGGATGTCTGGAAGACAGGCTGACACAGAGAGAGGCTCTGTGGAGGGACTTCCCCAGATCCTGGGAATGGTGAACCTTAGGCAACCCAGAGTCGGGTGTGTATATTGACTAGTTTATTGTTTTAAGCTTTGTTTGGACTTGAAAGCTTTGCTTCTAAATAATAATGCTCTGTGCTAGGAAGTGTGTTTGGAGAGTGGATAGCACCGTCACTGGTCACAGAGGGCACAGAACTGCCGGAACTGAGGACGAGTCAGCCTGCTGAGGATCACAAGGCACTGGAGCCAGAGCCTGGTCTGCGAGTGGGAGAATCACGGGATTGCACCCAGCGAGAAAGGCTGTATGCTGAGACCAAGGAAGCTGCTCTGCTCGCTAAGCGAGCAGGATGGGTGGGAGCAGCCAATAGCCTGGTAACTGTGACAGCGGGCTTTTAGGGGTGGCAGCAGTGGAAGATTAGCCACAGGGCTGACGTGACCCCTTCCCACAGGCTTTGAACAACTGCGAGGCCCTGGAAAAATACACCCGTGGGCAGTGGAAGCCCAGAGCCCCAGCCACCGAGCAGGCAGGTCATGGAAGCTGCCACATCCTGACCCTACTTCGCAGCACTAGGCAGGTGACATCCCCATATTCCAATTCTGCACCCCGGCTGCAGCACCAGGTGCATAGGATGGGGGAAGCTCCCTCCCCTCTGCAGCAGCCCTTGTCCCCAGCACAAGCTGCAGGGCAACAAGGCAAGTCCCCATGCCTGACCTGCTCTGCGGGAGACGCCCAAGTACCTCACCCTGGTGCCCTGCAGGAGCATGGACTACGGCTGGGGAAGCCCTGGGACTGCTGGAGCTCTCACTCCCTGAGGCGGCCCAAAGGCTGTGATGCAGGGACAGAGCTTCTCTAGTTTTTGGGGCTGCAGTGGGGGGGGGGGCAGAAAGGAGCAAAGGGATTGCGAGGCTGCATGGGGAGCCCTGAGTGGAATACTGGTGGCCCCAGGGAAGGGACAGGATGGGGGAGGTGGCGGGCGGGGCTGCAGGTAGAAGGGGTGGAACAGAAGCAGGGCCACAGTTGGAAGGGATGAGGATAGGGAGCTACCCCTTCCCTCTACCCCCCCCCCCCCCCCCGCTTGCTTTGGCTCAAGGCCTCAGGAAACCGTAATCCACCTCTGGTGGCAGGTGGGGTAAGAGGTGAGAGTGGGGCTCACTGAAGAGGGACTGGTTAAGAGCAGGCTGGTGGGTTATGAGATGAGCACTGAGCTGGGAGAAGGGGGGATTGGGTGAGAGAAAGGCAGGGTCCAGTGATTAGAGCCTGGGCCCAGAAGCTCTAGAGTTCTAACCCTGACTGTGTCATTGACTGTGGGCAAGTCATTTAACCTGTTTTCCCAATGGGAATAATGATGCTGACCTCTCTTACAGGGACAGAGCGGAAGTTATGTGGTTCATGTTTATTAAGTCTTTTGAAAATGAACTGATCAGTATTGTCTCATTGTTTCCTTATGCTCCCCCATCTAGCTGTAAGAATCTGCTGTCTCTTGTCTCATACACTGTCCGCTCTTTGGAGCACCGACTGGCTTGTTGTTCTGTTTTGTACAGCATCTTGCGCTTTGAGGCCCAGCCCCGGCAGGAGAGCTCCTACTAAATGCTACAATAATACAAACAAATAATAATGATTTGTAACTGCTATTATTACTGATTACAGTATCTCTGGCCCCCATCCAGCTCTGCCAAGCCATCTCAACACTGCCCTCCGGCATCTTTGTGCTCTTATTCTGTCTCTCTGTCTAGGCATGCCTGTCTGCCCTGCAGCATCACCTGCTGCAACAGTCTTGCTCTTCTGCCACAACTTTGCTAGCCTCTCGGTCCTGACCTAACAGCAGGTCCCTGTTTGCTTTGGGTGGGCTCATGTTTTCTGTCTCTGATCCCACCTGAATAACTGCAGTTTCTATTTCCAAATGTGACCCAGAAAAAAAATGCAAAGCCAAGTGAAGAAAGGGAGCCTGAGAGAAGTAGTGGGAGCTAGCAGAGCAGTGTAGGAGGAAGGTGGGAAGGAATTCATTATTCCTGCTCTTTGGAACACCTGCTGTGACTTCCCCTGCTGTTGCAGGGGCTCAGAGCGCAATCCTTACATCTTGGCTCAGGAGGAGGAGGAGAGGGGATATCCTTAACATCACTTCTTTAAGCATTCCGGCCTGGCATCCGGTCCCTCTTCCTCCTCCCCAAGTTCCTATCCTCTGGAATGTGAGTGGTGATCTAACCTCCCTCAATGACTTCAGAAGCTTAGTGATCTCAGATCTCCCCATGCTCCTTCTGGACCATCATGCCACTTCATTCATTTCCTGGTCTAAAATAACCTGTTACTTCAGGGGATCTTTCCCATTCATGAGGTTATTCTCCTCTCGGGTTTGAATTATGTCCCCTTTGGGACTGTGTCTTTTTATGTGTTTTTAATGCTGTACCTACTGTAAGAGAACCCCAATCCTGACTAGGGTCTCAATCTGCTACCTCAATACAAAATACAAACACCCCCCAGCGGAGCAGTTGACAAAGTGTCACAGCTGTAGTGACTGTAAGGTGTTTCCCTGCTCCTGGTGTTTCCCTGCTCCACTCCTGTTTCACAGCCAGTGCATTCCATCCCACATTTCCATTCTTTGGGTACATCCCCACTTCCCATTTCGGTTTCCACTCAGTGCTCCCTCACTTTGAGTGCCCATTTCTGTTACAATCCAGTTCCAATTCCCAATATCCCAGCACCGTTCCTCCCCTTCCTTCTTCCACTCCCCATGTACGGCTAGTGCACTCACTCCTTGAGTTTCATCCCTGCAGCTTCTCATGCCAGGTTCCAATTTCCAGTGCCTCCCAGCCCCACTCCTGTGTCCGTTTTCAAGGGAATCCCAGCCTCCAGAGCCCTGTTTCCCAGCTAAGTTTCACTCTTCTTCTGTTCCCATCCCTGAATCTGAGCTCAGGACATGCACAATGCCACTCTGACTCCTCTGTACATCTCCGCATTACCCCACACTCCCCTTCCCATTGACTCTCCTCTCTCATTGCACTTGGACACACCGGTTCTCCCTCCCTCTCCTATTGAATACTGTTCTGTATGAACATCCTCCCTATTGGCTCCAGTTTCTATACAGTGCAACTCAGATCTTGCTCTTAGCTTCATTCCCCGTTTATCCCAATGCCCACTCCTCGGGCATCCCTACGGCCCTGCATATACTGCAAATCTGTCTTGGCCTCACTCTCTTTGAGGGCAGGGCCATAAAGAATAGCATAGAAAGATGTTTGTGTTCCTGAGTTTGGTCCTAATAATAAAACAGAACTTCCCAAGCATCAGTGAAATAAACTCCCCTGTGATCTAGGCACTGCATTTTCTTCACAGATGAGGAGCTGAAGGACATGACACTTAAGGGCCTTGTCCAAGGTCACAGAGAGTGTCAGCAATGGAATTAGAACTCAGGATTTCCTACTTCCCAAGGCCAAGAGCAAACCACTAGACCATGCAGCTGTACAGGAGCATAATTCTCCGTAAGGTAAGGGAGGTTGGGAGCACCAGGCGGTGCAGCAGGTGCAGAAAAGCTGGAGTTTAAGTAGTGGGAAGTGGTTCTGCAGCCTAGAGGAAACCAGCTGCTGCTAATTGCTAGCCTGGAGTCAGAGGCAGTGCAGGAGAAGAGATTTCTTGAGGGAAGTGGAGCATCCCACTACCTAAGAAAGAAACTTCTAAGGGATTGGGATGAGGTGAGGTAAATATAGAGTATCCGGAGCTGGCTTGAAGGCCAGGTGATTACTCATATGGCAATTCCTGCTCCTTCCTGGGAATGGACAAACAAGGGCTTTTCCTCCCCCATCTTCCTCCTCTGCTGCTCATTCCTTTTTGGGATATGGGGAAAGTGCAGTCACAAGCAGCTCCTTCCCCGTTGTCCATTATGTTTGGACAGTGGCTCACCTGACTGTTTCTGCGCCCTTATTTTCACACTTCCCTGGAAGCGCTGGCACCGGAGGCAGCGGAGCTGGAGGTCAGCCTGCAGGTGCAAGGGCAGCACTGTGTGCTGCTGAGCTGAGCTGCAGATCTAAGAAACAGGGCCTGTGGGTAACAGTGCAGAAACTTACTGTGGGCGGGCTGCGTCTAGGGGCAAAAAGCTGGAGGAGCAGATGTTGCTGCCGGGCTGGAATGAGGTACCTTGGCAGAGCCCTGCTGTGTGTCCATGGGAAGGTTTCACTGCCTCTCCTTGTCCCTGGGTCTCATGGGCAGTAAGGTCACTGCTGTGTTTTTGGAGTGTGAATGTGAACAATAATAGAGCAGAATGTCACTGCAGAACCACAGCAGGAACCCTTCCCAGTATCAACTTCAGCACTGACGGGCCCTGCGTCAGCTCTATTTTGGTGACACATTCTTTGCTGTGCTCTGTTTATTTTTAGAGGCTGAATGGGTATTAACAGGACTCGGACATTTTCATACCAATGTCCCATTACAGACATATTCACAGACACAGAGACACCGAGAACTAATTCAGTCAACATTTTCCAGGATCTTCCTCACAGCAGTGCCTGGTCAGTGTATGATGGGGCTTAACCCCCTTCACCTGCAAGGCTAGCAAAGGATTCAAACTAGTCATGCTTTGTGCCTGGAGAGGGGAATACATAATTGGCTCCTGGCCAGAGCTAAGTGGCAAGAAGTAGGCTGAAGGCACTCCACTGGGGGAGAGATTGTAGGAGACAGGTGTCTCAGGATTGGGGTACACAGAGGCAACAGGATCAGTGGAAGACAGGGAAAGCAATATAGGCAGGACCTGAGATACAATTTGTAAGTAGACAGGAAAAGATTTCAGTAAACCAAGAGGGCCTAAGAAACATTCAGTCTTGCTGGACTTGTTTCTGATATCCTGAAAGGGATCTGAACTTAGATGACTTGGATGGAGGACTGAGCCACAAAAGGACTGGGGACAAGCAGGTGGCCTTCAGGAGATGCTGAAGATAGAGACATCATTCCAGAGACATCATTCCAGACTAACACAGGAAGGTGTTCCAAGGGTTAGTGAGCACCACCACTTGTTGGTGCCAGAAGTGGGATTGTGAAGTGAAAGGTGAGGGGTGGATGGACACATTATCCCCCCTCTTTCCCTTTCCAGGAATATGGAGGAGGTAGTCTGCAGACCAAAAGGAGCAGACTCATGATCTTTGGATGAATTTGTTACAAGGGCTGCAACAACAGCAAGAAGTTCAACTGGTTCAGCAAAAACATGTCCTGCAATGCCTAGAGACATGGATCCCAGGGCCCTCAGTAGTTTCTGGAGAAAAAGATTCTGCCAGTCCAGTACCTGGCGAGGCAAAACTGGGGTCAACTGATGACCTAGGAGCATTCCTGCATATTTTTGAAAGGATAGCAATCTCAGTAGAGTGAGCCAAATCCTGTTGGGCAACTTGAGTGGCCCTGTTCTTCTCAGGAAAAGCTCAAGCAGCCTACCACACTTTTTCCAATGAGCAGGTGCAGCTCTGCACAATTGTAGAAGCAGCAATTCTGGATAGACTGGGGCTGATCCTGGAAGTACATTGACACCTTTCCCCCAGAGCTGTTCCCTAGACTGGCAGCTCAGCATTTATAGGACTTAGCCACGCAATGGCTACAGCCCAACATGAGCTCCTTAGACAAACTGGTGGATCTTGTAATAATAGAACAATTCCTAGAGTCTTGTCTGATGGAGCCCAAAGTTGGGGCTGGAGATTCTGACTGATGTGTACTGAGACCATGGAGAGAGAAGAGGCCCATATGGAAGAGGATAATCTTGAACCACCGGTACAAGGGCTTAGTTCAAAGGGACTTTGTAAAGATGAACCAGGTGACAGAGAATCCTGACCTGGAGCAGCAAGAGGGACATTCTGGGGGAGTTCTTAGGCAGTTTGGTACCTGGCCATCTGAGTGGTGCCTCGGTCATAAATGGTGCGCAGGACAGGCACCTGGGAACTGTCCAGGAGAATACCAGTGTGTGTTTCCAGACTGCTCAGCAGTATCATTTAAGAAAGGACTGCCCACTCATGGAGTTGGCTATTTGGATTGTTCCTGTAGCCAAGTCTTTGGCTTGGGATGTTGTTTGGTAAGGGGCACAATACAGCTTACCAGATAACTGTGAATGTGGCTGGATGTGAAATGAGAGGACTAATTGCTTCCAGGTGCTGATATTGGTTCAAGGGAATAGTCTCCCCACTGTGAAAATAGATCAGCATCTGCTGATGTACATCTTGAGTAGACTCGTGTCTCTCCATGCATGCACACAGTCGGGGTGGAGATAGAAATGTGAGGTAAGAGGAACAAGCTGATGGTCGGACTCGGTATAGTACTTGTAGGCAGAGACTGGCCTTGATTTCCAGCTCTGTTACAAGAAAGAGGACCATGTAAATGAGGTATCTGTAAGATGGCCCTCACCTAGATGAGGGCTGTTGGGCCAAGCAGTCCAGGGCAGGGACTCAATGAAATGGGGGAAATTAGTTGAGAGAGTTCAATGTGAGATGCCAAGTCAGCTACAGGCCTTACACAGGGTGAAACAAGAGCTGGAGGAGGTGAAAGCCGCACAACAGAAAATAATAGAGGAGGCCACAGAAAAACAGCAAGAACTGATTTGGACAAGACTAGACCTGACATATGAAAAGAATTGTTGGCAAAAACTTGAGTAGGAGTTGGCTGCACTTCAAACCAGGGAAACCCGTGATAAAGGTGCCCCAGGCTCTGGAAGCCAAGAATAGACCCCCTGCAGAAAAGGAAATGAATTTGGTATCACTCAGCTTTTGTGTAGAATAGTAATAGAAATGTAGTCGTGTTAGTCTGGTGTAGCTGAAGCAAAATACAGGACTATGTTTACGACAACCTAGAAGGGGTCTGAAGACAGGTGACTTGTCCAGAGGGCTGAGTCAGAGGACCTGGGGACAGAGGCTGGCAGACAGTAGGCAGGGCTGGAGCCAAAGATAGCAGCAACATGCTGCACTGACCCAAAGCAGTGCTCTGAGTGTGAGTGAGCCCTGACACATAGTGCCAGCCAGGATGCAAGCACCATGAGCGTCCTCACAGCTTCCTCACTGTGAGCTTCTGCTGCAGCCGAGGTGGAGGCTCCATGAGCTTCTTAACACTTATACTCTCTCATACCATCCACGGTGTGAGCTTTCTCAGCATAGTGCCTGGCAGGAGATCAGCTGGTGCCATGGCAGTGCCCAGCTGGCATTTTTCCTCCCATGTCCATGGTAAATTCAGCCATGTTAGAGTTGCCGCCTGTATGGGTTATACTCAGGTCAGTGCTTGGCTTCTGTGCCATTTAAGGTTGCCAGGTGCTCAGTTTTTGACTGGAAAAGCCAGTCCAAGGACCTGGCACATCTAAATGACATCTGAACCTGACATCTGACATCTGAAGTCTGATTACCTGGAGAACAAGGGGAAGCTTAACCTGCACCAGCCAGGGCCACCACCTCCTTGAAATGATCCAGCAAGTGACGGGGTAGGAAAGAAGAAGAGCAAGAAATGTGGATGGAAGAGGTGGGGAAGGAGTGGTGCCTTGGGAGAAGAGGGCAAAACAGGGGCGAGGCCTTGGATGGAGAGGCCGGGCGGGGGGTGGAGCCTGGAGAGTTGATGGCAATTCTAATTAGTATGCCAGCTCTTGGGACGGTGCCTGGCCTGAGGGACAGGAGCATGTGCCTTCCTAGTTCTGTGGCTGTGGGTGCAGATTTGGCCTCTGTTGCAGTTTAGGTCAACCCCGAGGCCAAGAACAATCTCACCCTAAGTCTGTACCATTAACCCCTTTAATTTGGAAGGTGTTGAGAGGTCAGGACAGTTCCCATCATCCTGACAGGCAGCTGTTTTTATTGTCTGATTCACAGAACGTTGCACACAAAGGCTGGTTTCTTGGAACTTCCTTGCTGCATGGTGATTTTGATCTGCATGGGAGGGGTCTGATGCTGGTCATTGTTAAATCTGGCACTCAGATGTCAGGCCCAAACTTGATTGGTCAGTGGAGGTCTTCCCCATACCCTCTGGTCAAAACTTACTGGGGATGCCAAGAGGCTAGAGATATTTAGGCATTGGGTTGGAAATGTGGTTTCTCTTCCCTGTGCCAAGCCCACAGAGTCTGTGAGGAGGTGGAGGAGACGGGGGTAAAAAAATGAGTAACTGGCATACAGAAAGTAACATCACTGGAGACCGGAAGTGGTGTTGTGTGTAATCTTTCAGTCGAAGGAGTCAAGAACAGGCAGGGTGATCCAATGTAGAGGAAGTTACATTGTTACGTTGTCTTCTCCCTGCCCCCTCCCCCCAGTCTCCGTTCCCATCAAATTGGCTCTGAATAGGGGCGGCCGTAACTCTGAAAGAGATGGGCTCACAGAATGACTAGGGATGTAAAAGTATAGTCGATTAACTGATTAGCAAAAGCTTATTGGTTAATGCTATAGACTAAATGCATTTCCCCCCACCCCCGCCAGTACATTTTTTTAGCAGGCTGGCCAGCAGCCTCGCTCAGTCCCAGCTTGCGCCAGGTCTGGAACCTATCCCTACTGCAGCTCTGCATTTAAGGTGTATTAGGAGCCAGGCAAGCAGGCAGCCTGGCTCACTTCTGGCTCATAGTGGGTCCTAGAGCTCAGACCCCGCCCCAGACAGGGGCTGCTGCCATCCCATGCTCCTGCCTCTATATCAGAGGCAGCAGCGCAGGGCAAGGGGAGCTGGTTTTTAAACTGGCTCTCCTCCTGGACCAGCTCCCGTCTGGCACCCCACGCTGCTGCCTCTGATACAAAGGCAGCAGCGTGGAGTGGCAGGGGGGCTCCCTGGGAGTGGGGCCAGGAGCATACTAGTATAGTCGAGTAACTGATAAAAATTCATGAGGTTAATTGACTATTCAATTAACCAATGTTTAACATCCCTAAGAATGATGTACTGATCTTTTCCTCCTGACTTTCTGTGAGGAAGTCAGACAGGCCTTGGGGCCTTTTTGCTCAAAATTTCCTTCTGTGAATTTGGGACAGAGGGTCTGTTGTGTGTGAGAAACAGAGAGACAGCTGCCCTGGCATTTTGGAGTGGAAAGTGAACGGTTTGAAATGGCAGAAAGACCTGCGCCCACGCCACAGAGAAGCAGTACTGTGTTCACATCCCTCCACCCCCTTTGGCATCCAAAGCCAGCCAAAGCTTTCAAAGCAGCTGGATCCAGGTTAGAAGGAAGTCCCAGGGCTCTCTCTCCCCCTCCCCACCCCATGTCCTGGCCAGAGCTGATTCCATTCCAAAAATGTCAGCATTATTCCTTTTCTTTCCTGCCCTCAAGAAATGACTCGGCTCTTATGAAGTCTCCAAGCTGTCCTCTCAGTCTTTGGAATACAGAGAACTGATCCACAGAGATACTGCAGCCGCTCGGATCTCAGACACTCTAGGCCAGTGGTGGGCTACCTGTGGCCTGGGGCCCACGACATGTGGCCCATCCAGGCTCTATGTGTGGCCTGTGAGACATTTTGTTTATTGTTGCCCATGCACAGAATTGTCAGATTCCGCTGGTTTCCATCTGCACAGCTTTCTTCCTGCCAGTAGTACTAACATGACATGCTTGTAAAGCAAGGGCACGTGAAGCCAGGTGGTGCTGATTGCGCACAACACTGACTGTGAGAGTCGTGCGCTCCCTCTGCATCCAGTCAAAGCTCAGCTACCATTCAGTCAGCGCAGCCCACAGAGTCTAGAAACGGAGGCCCACCGATGAGGCGGGCAAAGGGGGCAACTGCCCTGTGGCCTGGCAATTCTAAAGTGCTGGGGGCTCCTGGCTGCTACAGCAAAGGTGGCACTCGGAGCCTTGGGCCTTTTCATTTGCTGGTGGCACTAAGGGCTGGTGGGGGCAGGGCCGGACCAAGAGGTGGGCTAGCCAGGCAGCTGCCCAGGGTGCCAACCTATGGGGGGCACCCAGCTCCTGGCAGGCTGCTGCAGCAGCCACCCAGGGCGGGGGCTATGTTAACCCACGCAGCACCGACCAGCAGTGCCCTTTCCCCCCGCGGCCGGAAGGCCCTGCACGGCCAGGCGCAGCCTGCCCAGGGCGGCCCCAGGTTGCGCGCCATCGGCGGTGGCCGGGCCAACTGGGCAGCGCATGCACCATGCGTCCACCCATGCGCCCCAGGGGCGGGCCCGTGCATGTGTCGTGCGCCTGGGGGCGGGGCCGCGCATCCCAGGGGTGGGCCCGCACATGCGCTGTGCGCCTGGAGGTGGAGCCGTGCGCCCTGGGGGCAGCGCCTGGGGTGCCAAAATGGCTCGGGCCGGCCCTGGGTGGGGGGGGGGGAGTGTGGAATGGGGTGCTCTGGGCAGCACTGAGGGCTGGCTGCCTCCCTTCTTCCCCAGCTTGCCCAGGGACTCAGCATGACTGTCAGCTCCCCTGTACGTAAGCAAGCTCAGTTAGCAAAACTAACCTATCCTGGGAGACTGAGCTATGACAATCTTGAGCCCTACTGAGATGAAAGAGGGCCACTCATGCAGCCCATTGCTGCCCTAGGTGAAATCCCGAACCCACTGAAGTCAATAGCAAAGCTCCCATTCACTTCAGCATTCCCATATTTCATTCCCCTGAAGTCAGAGACTGGCATGGGGAATCCTGGACTGGAATAGTGGAGGATGGTAAGGTTGGGGCTGAGGTGCATGTGTAGGGCTGTATATTCAGGGAACCCTAGACTAGATTAGCAGGGAGTACAGTGCATTGGCGGAGCTGTATGTGGTTCCAACCCATGAAAGTGGCTCTTCTAAATCTTGTATTTTTTCCACAGAGGCGTCAGCAGCTTTTCATTCTGTTTGGGAGGTGATTCTGCTTCTGTGCTGCAATTTCCTATGTTTCTTTCTCCCTCTTATTCTTAGAACTCAGGCAATATTAGCACAAAAATAGGATCTGAGTTTCTTGAGAACGCACCAGCTATTAATTCTCCTGCCCAAGATCTCCATTGTTGCTGACATCCCAACTACCTCCATATCAGCCAGTTAGTGCAGATGGCACCTTCAGAAGGTGAGAATTTCAGGCAAGAGAATGAGTAGCTGAATTCTCAAGAGACTTAGGTGCTATTTGCACATAAGTATGTTCCTTAAGCCCTGGCTACACTAGAAAACGAAGCTATAGTGGAAAAACATTTCCAAACATGACTTCCTCCCACCACAGTCCAAAGCCAAAAGTCAGTAAGCCAGCTTGTACAGACTATCACAGGACCAAACTGTGTTCCTCAAATCTACTTCGTCTCCTTCAAACACAGCTCCATTTCCTAGGGCAGGGGTTCTCAAACTTTGTGATACCACGACCCCCCTCTAAGTTGCTCGCGACCCCCCTGGGAGTTGGGACCCAGAGTTTGAGAAACGCAGTCCTTAGGGTCTTAGTGATTCATGGCACATGGAAACCAAGTCCCCTACTGGTGGCCATATAAAAACAATTATATCTTCCCTATCCGAATTCCAGTAACATGACCTTGTGAGGACCCCAGAACTCCTGACATAAAGTGTTCGTATAACCCTCCTTTAGCATACATGCAGGAGGGAGAATCAGAAAAGTGTGGCACTCCAAATGGAGTCTGAACTTCTATGTGCCCTATAATCTCATGTCTGGCTTCTCTAAGGAGTCCGTATGACACACACTCAACAAGTACATCACCAGGCCCTTTCTCTGTTAAAGCCATCATCACAGTAGCTCTGTACCATTGGACTTTATAGTCCAGAAATGGTTTTCATCATGTCTCACTTTTAAAGGGCACTTGCTCCATTTCCTTATGGAGCTCACCTAAGTTACCTCTAGCCTTTGAGAAAGAATAACAGGGTGCCAATGCCTTGATTTAAGAGGAGAAACATAAAAGAATCAGAAGATGCTGCAATTTGCAGGACGGAGGAGATCCTATCAGAAAAAAGCCAGGAGAGGTAACAAAACTGAGCCTTGCTTTATCCCTGAAAGAATTCTGTCCCAAAACTGTGGAATTAGGGAGGGCCCGCATCACAAGTCTCTTGCATGGGTGGGTGAGTGTGGGTTACACCTAGGGTGGCTGGTTTTCAGCCAAACGCCTGGTCAAAAAGCGACCCTTCTTAGCCCTTCCCAGGCTGGTGAAAATGAGCGAGAGAGTGAGAGTGGGGAAGAGTGAGTGGTGGAGGGAGGGGGGCCTCAGAGAAGGGGTAGAGCAAAGGTGTTCTTTTGTTCAGTCAGAAAGTTGACAAGCCTAGGTATACCATCAATTGGTAGACCTAGTCCTGCAAGCCACTCTGTGCAGGCAGACTCCTGAGCCCCAATGAATATGGCTACAGACCAATACATAGATCCCACCTAGTGGAATGACTTGCAGGATTGGGTCCAATACTGGGAAATATCAGGCTTGTCTCGTCAGAGTGTATAGGTTATTGGGGGTGTCTGACCAATAGGTTCAGAATGGATGTGGAAAAGTGGACCTCTGGCTTTTATCTGAAGTGTGAGATCCCTGACCAATACTGGGAGATAACAGCTACAGCGTTCTAATAAATTGGTTGTAAATAAATGGTGTACTTACCCCGTAACTCTGCCCTAAGTGGCCTTGTTAGGGAACGACCTTTTTTTTAAAAAAACAACTTTTTATAACCCTGTGTATAAAAATTATTTCAAATAAATCTCTACCACTTACTGCTAGGAAAATCAGCATCGAGCCTTCTGCAGGGCTTAGAAACATCATAACAGTCCCTGAGAATTTTATAAACTTTGCAAGAATCTCATTATGTTGATAACATCTGCAGGAATCCCTGAGTTGCTTTGAAATTCCTGGGGAATCCCTGCAGTTCATGTATGGCCCTTGAATTTATCTCATCAAAATCACCCATTCCTGTGCTTCGCCACCTTTTGAGTGAAATATTTTTTCCTAATATCCAACCTAGACCTCCCCCACTGTAACTTGAGACCATTGGTCCTTGTTCTGCCATCCGTCACTACTGTGAACAGCCTCTCTCCATCCCCTTTGGAACCTCCCTTCAGGAAGTTGAAGGCTGCTATCAAATCCCCCCTCACTCTTCTTTTCTGCAGACTAAACAAACCCAAATCCCTCAGTCTCTCCTCATAGGTCAAGCACTCTAGACTCCTAATCATTTTGGTTGCCCTCTGATGGACCCTCTCTAATGCATCCACATCCTTTCTATAGTGGGGGGGCCAGAATTGGACACAATACTCCAGATGTGGCCTCACCAGAGCCGAATAAAGGGGAATAATCTCTTCTCTGAATCTGCTGGCAACGCTCCTCCTAATGCGCCCTAATATCCCATTCACCTTCTTGACTCATATCCAGCTTCTCATCCACTGTAATCCCCAGGTCCTTTTCTGCAGAACTGCTACTTAGCCATTCGGTCCCCAGTCTGTAACTATGCTTGGGATTCTTCTGTCCCAAGTGCAGGTCTCTATACTTGTCCTTGTTGAACCTCATCAGATTTCTTTTGGCCTAATCCTCTAAATCTGTCCAGGTCACTCTGGACCCTAACTCTGCCCTCCAGAGTATCTACCTCTCTCCCTAGCTTAGTGTCATCTGCTAACTTGCTAAGGGAGCAATCCATCCCCTCATCCAGGTCATTAATAAAGATTTTGAACAAAACTGGTCCTAGAACAGATTCTTGGGGCACTTCGCTGGAAACCGACCGCCAACCTGACATCGAGCCATTGATCACTACCAATTGGGCCCGACAGTCTAGCCAGCTTCCTATCCATCTTACAGTCCATTTATCCAATCCATAGTCCCTTAACTTGCTGGCAAGAATATTGTGGGAGACCTTATCAAAAGCTTTGCTAAAGTCAAGGTATATCACATCCACTGACTTTCCCATATCCACCTCAGTTATCTCATCATAGAAGCTAATCAGATTGGTTAGGCACGACTTGCCCTTGGTGAATCCATGTTGACTATTCCTGATCACTTTCCCCCCTTCCAAGTGCTTCAAAATGGATTCCTTGAGGATCCCTTCCATTATTTTTCCGGGGACTGAGGTAAGGCTGACTGGTCTGTAGTTCCCTGAATCGTCCGTCATCCCTTTTTTAAAGATGGGCACTACATTTGCCTTTTTTCAATCATCCGGGATCTCTCCCAGTCTCCACAAGTTTTCAAAGATAATGGCCAAAGGCTCTGCAATGACATTTGCAAACTCCCTCAGTACCCTCAGATGCATTAAATCCGGGCTCATGGATTTGTCTATGTTTAGCTTTTCTAAATAGTTCCTAACTTGTTCTTTCCCCACCAAGGGCTGTCCACCTCCTTCCCATACTGCATTGCCTAGTGCATTTGTCTGGGAGCTGACCTTGTCCATGAAGACAGAGGCAAAGAAAGCATTGAGTACTTCAGCTTTTCCCACCTTTAATCCATTCCTCTGGGAGAACTTTGTGAAGTCCCTCGTACCTCTGACAAACTTCATAAACTTCAGGGGGTAGCCGAGTTAGTCTGTACAGGATAAACTTAGTCTATAAAGTGCTACACTACTATTTGTTGTTTAACAAAACATGTAGATGGTATCATGAGCTTTTGTGGGCACAGCCCACTTCTTCAGACTTCACAAAGATTACCTGAATTTTTGTATCTTTCTTTCGTCCATCTTTTTAGTTTTCTCTTCCGTTCTGCCTTTCTCTTTCCCCCTCTCTCTCCCTCTGTCTTTTTCTCCTGCTTCTGCCATCATCCCTCCTTCTTTTCACTGGCAGAGGTACTTTGGAATAAATTCCATCTCCTTGAAGCAGCTGCTTGGACCAGCCCCTGGCAGCCTGTACCCCCTAAAGGTCAGCTAGGTCAGGTTTTGGAGTAGGGAGGATGAGGGAGGGTGCCTGCAAGAAAACACCATTGTTGGCTGGATGAAAAATTGAAATATACGCTGACATTTAAACAATAGGGCTGAGGCTTGGATGGCTGGACAGTGAGGTGATGGGGAGTTCGTGTCAGGGCCCTTGGTATGACTGCAGGATTCAGCTCTTTGCAACTGGCCCTGCTGCCTCTGCTCTGCCTGTTCTAACAAAGTTCATTTATTTCTCCAATGGGTGTGTGCCTGTGTGTATCCCTCAGGCCTAAGTCATTCCCACAGCTCTGTCAAGGCACCTGTGGCTTGGCCTGTAGCATCCTCTGCCCTTTAATCTCAAACCTGAAGCAGTATCAAACCCACCTGGGCTTCAGGCTACTGCCTAAAGGAGGGGTGGGCAATAAGTGGGCCATGGGCTAGATGTGGTTTGCCAGGGTTAGCCCCTGGAGGGCCCCCAAAGCTTTATTTACCTGGCTTGCATCTCCCATTGGCCGCAATTCGCTCTTCCCAGACAATGGGAGCTTCAGGAAGCAGCAGGGACTGGGACACTGCTTCCCACAGCTCCCATTGGCTGGGAACAGTGCTTTCTGGCCAACAGGAGCTGCAAGCAGCTATACCCATGGATGTGCAGGTAAATAAAGCACTGGTGGCCCAGAAAGGGCTAACCCTAGCAAATTGCATCTGACCCGGAGGCCAGTACTTACCCACCCTGGTCTAAGAACTTCTCTGTTGAAAACTACAAAGTATAGCATCCTGGCATGGCCCTGCCAGCAGAGTCAGGGGGCCTGGCAGCTACAATTCAGCTGAATGAGCATTCAGAGATACAGGGAACAATGAGCAGAAAGGGGAAAGACCAATTCTGGGAAAGAATCCCATCATTTGGGAAATGACCTACAAGATAGTTGGCCTTGTACGTCAAAGAAGCACTTCCTTGTTTCAGTGTTTGTGGGTGGGAGGTCAAAGGCCAAGCCTCTGAGCAGAAGGTCAGGCATAGGGTTGCCAGGTGTCCGGTATTGACCCAGACAATCCGGTATTTTCTCCTCCTGTCTGGTAAAAAAAAATCAGAAAATACCAGACACCTAAAATGTCTGGTATTTTCTGATTTTTTTCCCAGCAAGAAGACTAAAATACCAGACAGCTGGCAACCCTATGACACACTCAGCAACTAGGCCCAGCCTCCGCCCCCCAATCCCTAACAACCCCACCCCCAGAATCCTTGTTTACCTGGTTCCACAGGGAAGCTGCATTCTGGCTTGATCAAGAAAACAAAATGGCTACCAATAAAAAGCCTAAAGACCAAGGGGAAGCAATGCCATTCCTGGGTCTTAGTGCTCAACCGCTCCCCTGTTCCTATCCCTATTCTGACTCTGCACACACTCTGAAAGGGGCCATGCTGTTTTAATGCTGTTTTATTTTTAAAAAATTTTTCTTGCTTAATAATTTGGAGTCCTTCCCCCCCCCCCCAACAGAATTTTTTCCCTAGTGGGTTTTTTTTTTGCAGGGGGGTGGGGAGGGTTGTTCGGTATTTTTGTTTAAACCATCTGGCAACCCTAGTCAGGTAGATTAAGCTTTTTAGTCAATGTTTGGCCAGCAGACAGGATGGGAGGAATTAGATGATGTCACCAGGCTTAAAGAGACAAACTATTTCTCAAGTCTCATAGCCTTCCCTGCAGTGCCTCCTGCTGTGAGGCAGGACTGAAGTAGTTCCCTGTTCCCTACAACCAGTGATTCTGTGCCATGCGCCTTGCTGTAGGAGGGGCAAGAGGTTAAGGTTAGGGTTGGGATTGGAGCAAGCATGAGCTGCCCCACACAGTGCTCCTACACTGCTCCCTGCAGGGAAAAGCTTGGGGCTGAATCATCTGCAAACATCACCATCTGGAGCCTCCATTTGCCACTGATCACTGTCTGTCTTTCTGTGAGTTGTTCATTCTCCTTCAATGGACACCCCATGTCTAGTCCAGGTACAGTTTGCAGTGTGCAGAGAAATAATCTCAGTGTGACACATGCCACAGGTGTTCAGGGTTGATAACAAAACCTGCTGGAGGTCATCAATATTTAATTAGCAACAGGGCTTGTTTAAACATTAACCTGAGGCGCTAGGGGGAGAGAGCAGGGAGGTACTAGAGTGCAGCCTGGTCTTAACTCTTTGTGGGATAGACAAAAGAAAGAAAAAGAGAAACTCTGTTACTCTCCGCTCACCATGGAGAGGGAAGGTGGTGTCAAAATTTCCCCCCACCTAGGAACATAGACAGTTATGTATTAGAATGGCACCGTGGGCACTCTGATTAGGAGCGCCCACTGTAGTCAGTGCTGAATCCTGTAGTGTTCACCTCACTGGGGAGAATTATAGCAGTGGTGACATAAGGTGCATGTATTTCTTCCTGGCCCTGGCTGGCAACCAAACTATGTCCTGAAGCATGAGGAGCAATAGCCCTTGTGACTGTTACTTTAACTAGTATTGCTGCTGAGGCTGTCCTGGACTGGGTGCTGTGTTTGTGTTGTTTACTGATTGATCGCTCTCAGGCTGCAGTGTTCTGACACACACCACACTTTCTCCATCAGATGAGTCAGGACTTCATTACCTGGGCTGACTTGCACCTGGATAGCAGCAAGAGTGTGAGGGAGGCTCACACAGACACCTTGAAACAAAAACTGTCTCTTTCACTTCCTTTTGTGGCTTAGCCAAGCCTAGTTTACTCCCCCATCCTTACACCCAGTGTTTCTCTAGGTTGATGAGAGACACTTGAGTGAGCTACTGTACTAAGCAGGGCAGAGGTGCTAGAACAATTTGTACAGTGTGTGCACTGAGAACCATTGAACCACACTGTAAAACCTGGATATGATGGAAACCACTTCAAGCTGGGGGTGCAGCAGCACCCTCCATACTGCTACTTCCAACACCTATGAAGCGGGGTTTGATTTACTTAGTTCTTGGAATAGATTACACACACACCCCAGGAAAACTCATGAGCTCCAAGAAGTACAAGTGATTTAGAAGGGGGTGTCTGCCCCTCTGAATCTGTGTTGAGCATGGTGCTAGGGGACGTTCTGCTGACAGATGAGACCTACAACCTAGGCCATGACCATGTACAGTCACAGACACTCCCAGAGCACTTTTCACTGGACTAGGGGTGCCAACTTCTGTAACCTGGCCAAATTCCTACATGTGGGTGTTTTAGTGTCAGTCGGGACTGAGCCCACTTTGGCCACTTGGCTGTCTGTGTACTTAGTTCTGTTTGTATTTTTAGGAGTGCAGGAGTGAGCCCAGACTGCCCCTCCCCCTTCCATGGGAGTGTGTGTATTTTTAGTGGTATGGGATTGGGTCCAGGCTTGTCTGCTCCATGTGTGAATGCGGAACAGCTGCAGGCGGCAAAATAGGTTGGACTGTAGCAATGATGTCACTCGGCAAGTCCCACACTGTCAATGGAGGGCATGAAGGCAAGAGAGGGAGATGAGCAGGGAGGAGTACAGGCCCACACAACCTCCTACAACATTCATCAGTCTCAGACCAGTCCCCGTTGTCCTTGAACCAGTTACTCCTGCTCAGCTGCTCTCAGCAGGGAGCACTGGGAGAAGGGTTCAGAAATGTTGGCTGTGACGCGCTCACAGCCACTCCTGCCCCTTTCAAGAAGAGGCACAGTTGATCCAAAGCGCTTCTGGAGCACTACCTGTGGGGCAGTCACTACTCCATTCCCAGTCTCCCCCAGCAGAGGGCACTAGGGGGAATGCTGCAGGAGTGCTGGCTATTGAGCGCAGACTGCAGTGTTTTCCAAATGGTGTTCCACAGAACCCCGGGGTTCCGCGAAGTGAAAATAAGGGCTCTGCGAGAAAATTCCATTATAATAACATTTTATGATTTAAAACAATAATAATTAATATTTAAGCATTTATTAATTGTATTGAAAACTATTTTCATTTGTGTTTGCGCTGTGCGCACAGTCAGTGGTGCGATCTCCTGTTATTTATCACTGTAAATACGTGCAATTAAACTAAATGTTGATCTCGTGACCTTTTTTAGCATTTGTTTTTATTATTATCCTTACTTATTTGTGGCCAGCTCCATATATAAGACTGTTATTAGAGGTTCCACAAAATTCTTTCGAGTTTAAAAGGGTTCCGTGGCCAAACAAAATTGGGAAACACTGGCGTACTGGCTCTACCAGTCTCAGCCTCTGCCAGCCAAAGGCACTAGAGGGGACAGGGGACTCAGCCGGGCGTTAGTGAATCCTGAATCATATCAAGCAGCCTACAAGGCATGGTGGCAGGGGATGGGAGAGGTTTCTAATATTCTAAAACCAGAACCCGCTGCCAGCCATATGGGGGAAGGGAAAAGCTGTAGAATGTTGAGTCAGACTATAATGGGATCTGTATGATGGATGAAGGGAATGTCCTTTTCTATTGTTGGCTATGCTCCCTGCCACTCATCCGGAGGAATGTAGAGAGATGTCGGGGAATGTGAGTTCTCTCCTTCTGGGCATGTCTCCTCTCTTCTCCCTGCAGAGAGTTGCTTCTTAACCTTATGCCACTGGGAGATTTGAAAGGAGGATTTCTGCCCTTCACATTTCTGGAGGCGTTCCTCAGACCCTTCAGTCCTTCCACATACACATCCGCTAGGCCCAAAAATGTAGTGAGCTTCTGTCCACCTGGGCACAGCAGAGCTCTTAGATTTCCAAGCAAGGGACGTTGCACCGCCATGACAGATGTGCAGCCTCACCTGTCCCCAAAGGGGTGAGCACATGGAAGGGAACATCTCCCTGCACTAGTGCTGATCCTGGCATGGGGACTGATGATAAAGGGGAAAAGCAGGTTGGACCTTGCCTGAGGAAGCTGGGGCTAGTTCACACCTTCAGCATGGATTGGAACAGCCCCTGCGGCTGCCCTATCTTGCATCCTGGCTTCAGCAGACTCTGTGGACCATTGTGCTACCAGAGAACAGCTGGGGCGTAGGAACACTTTGCATAACCTTCTCCTATACACAGCAAATAGCTGTGCCAAGAGCCACTATGAAAGTAGGTGGCCCAGAGCCAGCTAAGCTGGCCGTGTGCCTGCTGGGGAGACCCCACTTCAGCTGCCGATGTAAAGTGAGCACCACATAACTATGAATTTCCCTCATTGTCTCTGCAAGGTGCGCGCGCACACGCACACACACACACAGAGACACAGACACACACACACACATACACTGTGTTATGAGGTCAGTTTGCCTCCCTCCTTTTCTGTGATGGGTTTCAGAGCTAGGGGCTCTTCCCTGCCCTGCAATTGGGAGAATGAAAAGAGGTTTGCTATCAAATTCACAGTAAGTGGTAGCCTAAATTTCCCCTCAGATTAGTTGCCTAGTGTTACGGTTCCCTTGTGCACCCCAAACTGGATGTAGGGTTCTAAGAGATCGGGTTACATGTGCCACAGTGAGCTGTGGGGTCCTTTTAGGGTGGGATCAGGAGCAAATGAACATATAGCCTGTCAGGAAAGTGGCATGCCCAGAGATACATGCACAGTGCCATGTAAGAATAGAGGCACTTACAGAGCACATTGCTGAGGGGACTACACATACGCATACATGCACGCGCACACACTTACAGAAACACAGCATCACTCACACACACCCCGGACACACACACCCCCCCCCAACACACACACTCACTGCACGCACATTTTACACACACACTTTATACACACCCACCCCGTCTCTCTTTTCTTCTCTGAATTAAGACTGTCATAAAAATGCCCCCAAGGCCTTTCTGCCTCAGCTTTCTACTCCATCAGACCCTTCCTACACTGGGCTCCTCCTATTGTCATGGCTCCCCCTTCCACCCAGAGCTGTTCCCTCAGCCTCTCTCCCTGTGGGATCCCTCCTTCCCCATGGCCCCTCTCACTCAGAGAGGCCCTCCCCCAGTGCTTTGCCTTGTTCTACAGCCAATTCCCCTCTTGGCTACTCCAAACCTGACACTGTTAATTACCCAGTGACATCATGGCAACCTGGTGAAAGAGAGAGTGTGAGTGAGAGGGAGACATGAAAAGAAACCGCCATCTCCTGCTTGGGGTGAATTCACCGGGCCCCTCATCTGTTCCAGCAGGCTCCCATGGCAACAGACACACCTGGGAAAGGCATCCATCAGTATCCAGTCCCTACTGCAGCAAGGCGAGAGAATGAGAGAGAGCACAGAGGTAGGGGGGAGACCAACATCTATGTGCCCTGACCTGTTCAGTCCGACAGACACCAGATCCCTCCCCTATCACTGTTTGTCCTCTGCACCCCTCTGAAAAAGACCATTTTATGTCTTTCTCTTGCCTTCTTTTCAGCTGGTTGTCTCATCACCTCTCCTCTCAATTGCTAGTCTGCCCCCAACCCCACTCAGGAACAGGGACAAAGGAAGTGTGACCTGGTGGCTCAAGCCCAAGGCTGGGAGCCAGGAAGCCAGGGTTTTCATTCTCACAGACTTGGTTTGTGCCATTGCGTATGTCACTTGGCCTCAGTTTCTTCATTGCTAAAAAGGCAATAAATGTAATAGGGGTATGGTACAGATTTATTCGTTAACTTTTTTACAATGCATTGAGATTCCTATTTCCCGCTAGAAAATGCTGGAGGAAAATACCCCAGCCTCCTTTTTCTTCCTTTTTTGTTCTGCCCTTACGTGTGGCAGACAGCGCTCTTGGGATGAGAGTTCAGATTCCATGACTGACCACCGTCAGTTCTAGCAGCTGAATTTCTCTGGGAGTAAATTCCCGTGATCTTCCCTGGGGTTCTATCTGGAGAAGATGCAGGACAGACTGTCCTCCAGCTCAGCAAGGAGCGCCTACTGAACCTAAGAGCAACCTTCTAGTACTCTGCGGTTCACTAGGAGGTTACATATCTCCGAGGGGAACAAAAAGCCCCTCTTGACAATTGGGTTTGGAGATAAAATCCCCAGACTAGTGGCTTGAGTCCTGCTTGTCTTTTGCCTTTTCTAATCATTCCACCAGGTTATTTTCCAGTGACAGCTGGGATCTGAGATTCACAAGGGAGAGGTATTTTCCTTTCCCCTGTGGGCACTCTGAAGGGCACTACTGTGGCCCAGTGCCCAGGATTTCCATCCAGTTTTGGCCCTTTTTCCTACAATTTCCCACTTCTGGGCTAGGGGAAAGGAGGGTTTTATTTAGAGCAGGGCTACTCGACTTTGGAAGCCCCGGGGGCCACGATGATACTCAGAGCACATGCCAAGGGCCACAACTCAAGTGTGGTTGCATATACATGCAAATATATATGCCAATAGCTTCTTTCACACTGATGGGCATGAATACAAAGATTAAGGCAAGACTACACAACATGCAGGCCCCATTTAAGTGAGTTCTGCTGATATTAATAACATGCAATATTTACCCAATTTCCACCCGTATGACAGCACTTTTAATGAGCAATGACAGTCCAGGAATTTAACCACTAAAGTACACATCAACAGAAGACCATTATATTGACTGCTTTTTTGGTTTGGCTCCCACCCATGGGCCTCAAACAAACGGGCCATAGGCCACATGTTGAGTAGCCCTGATTTAGAGTTTGGATGTTTGGTGCTCTCTTCTCCACAGCTCCTGCAAGTTCCGATTCCCATGTCCCAGGTCAAGGCTACTCTTTCCCACCTCCTTTCCTCCCTTCCTTTGGGGCCTACTGGGAACAGCCATGAGGAATTCCTGGCCCAGCTTCAGAGGAGAAGCCTGTACAGGCAGCAGCACATACACGTCAGGGCTGCTACAAATTCCAGCTCCCAAAGGCAGAAACAGAACCACAGCCAAATAGGGCTGGAGATGAATAATTGGGGGGGGAGAGGAGGGAGGGAGCTCCCAGCCACCTGCCACCTCAGCATGATACGCACATTCTTCTCCTCTTAACGATGAGTATTAAAGGGTGAACTGTATTGAAGAGGAATGGGGAGAGATCAAAGAATGGACCATGCTAAATAGGAACTGAAGGTTCTTTTTTGTTGGGGAGGACCAGAAAGGGCATATTACAAATGGCATATCATGATCAGCAGGACCAGGAGAGGAAGGAATTTAATGTGGCCAAGTTGTTGTCTGTATATCTGGATTGCAGGACAGGTACTGAATGAAGAGGTCAGGGATGTTCTGTGGTCCTATGGACCATGAACCACATAATATGAACAAATCCAACCAGACTCTGGTGGTATCTGACACAGGGAATGTCAGAACAGTACTTCTCATTTGTTCCTTGCACATCTGGAATGGAAAACACTAAACTCCGGCAGTTCTCAGATGGTCCACATATCTGGAGTGGTGAAAGCTTAGCAGGCAATGCTTGGATGCACGCTTCACTTCTCAGGGTGTGCTTATATAAGCATCACTCGCCTGCACTGGTCGCATCTGGAATGGGAGTTACCAAAGAACAGTCCTTGCATGCTGTGTCCCTTCTGGAATGTGTGATGCTATAAGGCAGTTCTTGAGGGCCCTGTGCACAACTGGTCCAGAAGTCACTAAAGGTCAGTTCTCAAATGTTACCTGCACATCAGGAACAGGCAACCCTAACAAGCAATTGTTGAATGTTCAGTGCACATCTGGAATAGGAAACATTAAAACTTAGTTCTTAATTGCACTGTGAACATCTAGATGCCACTGGCCAAAGGGCACTGGTTTAAGCTCGCTAAGCGTTGTTTTAGCATGGTTAGTATTAAGAGTGATATTACTGGGAGGTTAGGGTGATCAGATGTCCCAGTTTTACAGGGACAGTCCTGATATTCAGGACTTTCTCTTATATAGGCACTTATTACCTTCCATCCCTGTCCTAATTTTTCACACTTGCTATCTGGTCACCCTACTGCAGGTGCCCACTTATAGATTATTGAAAACAACAAAAAAGACAATATTTTTGAACTGGCCAAAAAAAAAAAAAAGTCAAAAGATTGTTTCAGAGCCTTCAACAGGGTCTCACTGCCTACCAGTCCTCCCACTTCTCCTCCCATTGCACAAACAGATGTGATGGGTTCAGGCGAGTACCCCCATGAATCACTGTCAATACGGGAGAAAGGTTCCAACATCCAAGCAGCACCTGGCTGGCCCATGCCATATTCTGGGGGGGGAGGGCCCTCTCGTTCCCCCTTCTGGATCACTTTTCATCATCCCAGGAGTGCCAACAATAACAGAAAGGAGGCAATGCCTTTTTTTCACAGAGCGCAGGCTGGAAGGTAAAGTGAGAGGCCACATGGAAGGCAAACAGATTCAGAGACCAGTTAACAAAAGCCCACTGGAGACAACCAGAACAGTTATTACTGCACTGTTCATCCCAGAGGATTCTCAAAGCACTTTTGCCAAAAAACAGGGCTATGTCTACACTGGCAGCTTGTTGCGCAAGAACTATTTTGCGGAAAAATTCTTGTGCAAAAACTCTTCCACAAGAGAGCGTCCACACTGCCATGTGCTTTTGCGCAAGAGATGTGCTTTTGCGCAAGAGCATCCATGGCAGTGTGGGCTCTCTCTTACGCAAGAAAGCTCTGATGGCCATTTTAACCATAGGGGCTTCTTGAGCAAGAAGTTCATGTTGCCTGTCTACACTGGCCTCTTCTGGAAGAGCTCTTGCGCAAGAGGGCTTATTCCTGAGAGGGAGCGTCAGAGTTCTCGCACAAGAAACCCTGATTTTCTACAGTACAACGCCAGTTTACTTGCTCAAGAACGAGCGGCCAGTGTAGACAGGCGGCAAGTTTTTGCTCAAGAGCGGCCGTTTTTGTGCAAGAACGCGCCAGTGTAGACACAGCCCAGGAGCACGAATCCACCGCTGGAACAAACCCATTGAACCCATAATGCTGCACTAGAGCATCGCAGAACGGGCTGTGTAAATATTGTATCCAGCTTACACTGCAGGGGGAATTTGAGGCTGGCAAAATGAAAGACCTCCACACTGGAATTTGGCCAGGGCTAAAACCACATCTTGCCATGGGAGATTTCATCGGGAGTGTTCAAGTGCTGAGAGTTTTGTGGCATTCCAGCACCTCCTCGCACCAGACTGGGGCACTAATTTCAGAAACAGCAGCAGCCTCTCTTTGGAATCAGCCTTGGGTTCTCCATGGCGTTCTCCCATCCTGGTAGAGGCATGATCTGAGTTTACCTAACACATGAAAAGAGCTGATAAGATTACAGCCCAAAGTAGCACTGCTGACAAAAGACACATAGGGCCTCATTTCACAAAGGTACTGCCCAGCTTCTTCGCCAACTGAGGCTATGTCTACACTGCAGAGTTTTTCCAGGTTCCTCGAGTTATCCTGGAAAAACTCTGCCACATCCAGGGAATACGACTGCTCTTCCAAAATGTTTTTCTGAAGAGCAGACGAGCTTTTTCGGCATCCCTGTAAACCTCATTTTACGAGGAAGAAGGAATGTTCCAAAAAAGAGGGGGGGGGTTCCGACATTTGGCCAAGTGGAGGAGGGCCAAATGTCGGAAAAGCCTCTTCCGAAAGAAGAAGCAGAAAAAGCTATGCAAATTGCAATTTACGTCGCTTTTTCTGGAAGAACAGTGCAGTGTAGACATAGCCTGAGAGACCATAGCACCCCTGAAAAAGCACACTGCCTGTGTCAAGTCAGACACCCAAATACTGCAGCACCCAAATCAGTGGAATTTTAACTATTCAGTGCCTCAGTTTACGCATGTGTGAAATGATGCTCACAAGGCTCTTGAGACTTTACATGTACTAATATTTGTAAAGGACTTTGAGAACCCCAGGTGGCCCATATACAGTGTTCATTTTTACAAAAGGCCAAGGCAGGCAGCTTAAAGATGGATAGTCCTGATGCTCAAACTGGTTTACTCTCCCTCCTTTAAAAAGAAAGCAAAGGGTTACTTTGTGGCTGTTTTAGCATGAAGGGCAGTTTTTGTGGCTGTGGATTTTTTGCTTCACTTTTAATATTTAAGTCCCTCTGAGGAAGTTGGATGTAACTTGCCTTCTTGTATTCCCCTTCTATCATTTCCCATCAACTTCATGTTTCCCCTCACCCACTGATGATATAATATGAAACCTAGAAAAGGGAGAGAACAAGGTTGGGAAATTCCCTTCTTGGACAGAGGTAACCCCCTTCCTGCCCCCAAACCCTAGAAAGACATATCAATGCTCTGGGCCTTATTGATGTCAGGGTGCTGGGCTGTTTACAGCTTCAGGAACAGGCAGGAGACAGACACATGGCAAGCCACTTTAAACTGCTGTATCAGAGAGCAGTTCCACTTAACTAGCCAATGAGACAGTGATGATCCCCATTTGGAAAACTACCTCTTTAGTATTTGGGAGTGAATTACTCTTCCATAGCTTAAAAAACAACAATGGTCCTGTAGCACCTTAGAGACTAACCAAAAATATATATAGATAGTATCATGAGCTTTGGTGGGCACAACCCACTTCTTCAGTTGATAAATATGGAGCAAGAGGCACAGAGGTTAAATTATAAAGCAGAAAAAGAGGGAAGAGGAGGAGAAAAAAAACCCCTGTCAGTTAAACTGTCTATGCTAAATGAGGCCAAGAGTGGGCTGTAAATGCCTGATACTCCACTTTTTATATCATTTGGGTGTTCACATCTTTATTCAAGCAGTGCAAGATAGTATCAAATTTACATATGATGGCTAGTTCCGCAGACTCTTTCTCTAGTTGATTCCTGAAATTGCTTTGTAAGAGAATAGCCACCTTTAAATCCATTAGTGAGTGCCCAAGCAAGTTAAAATGTTCCCCAACAGGTTTCTGTGTGTTACCATTTCAAATATCTGATTTGTGTCCATTAATCCTTTGTAATAGAGATTGTCCAGTTTGGCCAATATACATGGCAGAGGGGCATTGCTGACACTTGATGGCATAGATCACATTAGTGGATGTGCAGTTGTATGAGTCTCAGATGTGGTGGCTTATGTGGTTAGGTCCTGTGATGATGTCACTTGTGTAGATGTGCGGACAGAGTTGTCACTGGAGTTTATTGCAGGGGTAGGTTCCTGGATGAGTATGTTTGAGGTGTGATATGTGATTGCTGGAAAGAATTTGTTTCAGGTTAGGGAGGTGTCTGTAGGTGAGGATGGGCCTGTCCCCAAAGGCCTGTAAGAGTGAGGGATCATTTTCTAGGCAGGATAGGTTATAGATTGTCAGTGATGCACTGGAGGGGTTTAAGTTGGGGGCTGTAGGTGATGACCAGTGGTGGTCTGTTAGGGTGTGTCTACACTTACACTCATCTCAAAATAAGCTACACAATGTGAGCTATGCGAATTGCACAGCTTATTATGAGTTAATTTTTAAATAGCTTATTTCAATATTTGGTGCTGTCTACACAGCATCAAATTTCAAAATAGAGTGCTATTCCACAACAGCCCTTAATCCTCATGGAACGGTGTTTACAGAGACATCAGAATAGCGAGCCCGTTATATTTCAAAATAATGGGCACGCTCAAAAGACATGGAATAGCTATTTTGGGATACTTCCAGTATCCCAAAATAGCTCTGCAATGTAGACATAGCCTTATTGTTTGTAGGGCCTATCTTGAAGAAGTTGATGCCTGGGTACTTGTCTGGCTCTGTCAATCTGTTCCACAGCTGACAGACTTGTTCCACAGAATCTCAATTTCTTTCAAATCAATTTTCTTATCATTACTGTATGTGGTAGCATTTGGGACCGCTGATGGCTGTTGGGTTTTACTGGGAAAGAAAGAGTTCAAACCTTCACAAAATGTGCAGTGACTTCTGAAACTGCCTGTACATGATAAGAAATGGGGAGATACATCCTCACACTTAGTACAAAAAAAGCTTTAACTTTCTCCCAGGTGCCAAACCCCTGTATCACAGTACCACAGCCTTTCTAGATATCAAACCTTCAACTCCTCCTGCCCCACCCCCGGCAGCTTCCACAGTGCAGTTTCATGTTGGTGCAAGATACTGCAGCACACTGCAAAGAACATGGAGCTGCTGCACTGAGCCTGGTGCTCATTTCGAAACTGACTTGAGTAAAATCCTCTGGTTTCAGCTGAATCTGCCACAGACCATGTGATACACTGGGTGCTAGCACTATAGGAACCCTGGGACTTGCACAGAGCTGAGATTCAGCTTGCTGCAGAGGGCCTAGAGTCCTGTCCTGTGGCTGCCTTCAGCATGGGCACGAGGGAAGAAAACGTGGGGTTTCCATCTCTAGAACATTCTCCTTCCAAATTCAAAGCCAGAGGAAGCCCCTGCTGATCCCAAAAGCTCAGCTCAGGCAGGCAACGTCATGATGGCATTTTGAGGAAGTTATGAGTATAGCACAAGCTATATTAAATGCTCACCGCAGTTTGCTGATGACTGCTGCAAAAAAACCACATGATTCAACAGTGCCATGAGGAATGAGGAAAGACTTCCCCAAAAGTCACGGGAACTACTGAGAACTAGGCGCCTTTCAATGAAACAAGGGGGTTCCCATCCCATGGCAAGGTCCATAACAGGCATGCCAGTGGGAGTCAAGAGTCACCTCCTTTGTGATTGGTAGACAACCCCTCACTTAAGAGAGGAAGATACTTACCTACCCCACTGTAACTTTAAGCTGAAACAGAGCTCAAGTAGGTATCTCACAAGACCCTGCAGAGTTGGAGCGAGGTGCATTGACACAGCGAGAGAAGGTGTGTTCAGAAATGGAATAGCAGAGCAGTACTGCAGTGTGTTTAGCAGAGCGCCATGTTTAATTTCCAGTACCTATCCCTATTTTGCTCTAGCCAACCACTGTCATCTGCATGGCTTTGACTCCATAGTCCCTGAAGTGAACAAGAATATAAACCTTCTAAATCAATGAAAGGGCTGCCCACTGAGCCAACCAACTGCTGTATCAGAACAAGCCAACTCAGAGCCAACATTGCTGAGTCATTGAAGCTTTGTGGCAGTTCCTCCCAGGGAGGGTGTCTCAGCTACTCACATGTGCAACCTACCCTCTGATCAAGATGGACTAGGCAACTGAGGGACTCCCAGGGACTCCCCATTGAGCAGTTACAAGAGCCAGTACAGATAGCCTGTGCTCTGTGCTCCTTCTCTGGGGGGCCTCAGTTTCACTCTAAGAGCTAACCAGCGACCATGCCTTACCAGAGAATGTCCACATGCCAATATTTTCCCAGGCATTGTCATTATCATGCTAATGAATACAAAACCCATGCATTGGGGTCCGCATCCCACAGAGCTATTAGCACAGCAGGACGGATGTTTCCACAAGAACAGGACTAGACCAAGCCAATCTTGCCTCACAGTCCTTGATATATCGCTTACACATGCACATGCTAGCCCCAAAACACGTCACAGAATTTATAGCTATTGCTACGTAGGATCAAACCAGCGGGCTGGCTAAATCAGTATCCCAGCTCCAGGAATGGCCAGTAGCAGTTGCCATTTGAGAGGTAAGGTGTTAAACTGTAGGACATGTAAGTTACACTCATGATGGGCGCTCATGCCAGGGAGACAGTATTTTGTAGATTGCCAGCAAGCTAATGTGCATGGGTTGACATCCTTTAGACTATTTTATCCTAGCACAATTGCAGATGGCAACGTGTAGTCCTATTTTTGTACCCTCCTGATTTAGTTGCCTCCATTTAAAAAAAGAAATCATGCTCATGAATTAAAGAGAAATTTGGGGGAGATTTAAAGAGACGGAGCAAGGACTTTTCAGGAGGACGTTTGCAGACAGTGACAGCACAACTAAAAATGGCATTCAAATAGGAAGAACAGTGCAGATGGAGACCAACTCAGAAAGGATTGGGTGGAGCCCAGTCTGCAGACCATGCTAAAAAGCAGCCGGGAGAGGGGTAGGGTGTGATAGGAAACAGTGAATGTGATAATGGGGGTCCTGAGCTCATTAGGGACTGCCATACTGTATATAACAGTGAAGGGGACAGAGGAACAGGACTTCCCAAACAAATTACAAAAAGTACTGTGTTAAACAGAAATTTTGGGTTAAGCCAGTGCTAGAAAACAGCCACATGCACGAACCCAGCTTCATTCCCCTTGGGCATATTAATAAGCACCTCTTTCACACTAAGCATATTTGTAGCTCTTCACCTGTCTCTGTGATCAAAGGCAGAGGCAAGAACATCAGCTGGGCTACTTGTGAAGCTAATTGTGGAAGCCAAGACCTCAAACCTGAACCCCTCTCTTGCCCTTGAGGCATCCTCAAATGCTTTTAATGTCTTCTTTAGTGATTTGCAGGTGCTTTCTGATTCATCTCTAAGAGGAAGAGCTTAAGAAAAAAAAGCAGCTCCTGACCAAATGTGCCACAGCAAGATGATAAAAATGCACCAGCAGCCCATGCCTGGAGTGGCCCAAGAAGCTCTGCACTGAATTCTGCCTGCAGGCAGGTAGAACAAATTCCAATACTTGTGTTCTGGAACTACAGATTCCACCAGCCTCAGAGGAGAAACATAAATTCCAGGCCTTGTGCCCTGGGGTCTGGATTCCCACAGCTCCTGAACAGAGGGAAGCAATATCCAGGGACTGAAGAAAAGGGCAGGCAGTTATGAGGCCAGGTTGTCCTCCTAGACTGTCAAAGTTTTGCAAAAGCTTCAGAGGGGTGGCCAAGTTAGTCTGTAACTAGAAAAACTTAAAAAACAACAAATAGTCGAACAGCACCTTAAAGACTAACAAAACATGTAGCTGGTATCATGATTCTTTCGTGGGTACTTCAGAAGAAGTGGGTTGTACCCATGAAAGCTCATGATATCAGTTACATGTTTTGTTAGTCTTTAAGGTGCTGCTAGACTAGTTGTTGTTGAAGTTTTTCCAGATTTTTGCAAGTCATTTATGTAGGAGGAAGTGCTCTCTCAGCTCCTCCCACTCCTATTAAATAGAGATAACCCCTGCCTGTTTCACAGGGGAGAGGTTTAGTGTCTGTAAAGTACTTGGAGAGCTGCAGAAGGCCCAAGTGATCATTTCTGTTAAGAGGGACTTGCATAACAGAGCATTGCACATGAGAGCAGCACATACACAAATAAAAACCAATGTGGTTTCTGTCCTGCTTGCCAACTCTGAGCTCTAGGTTTTAGAAACCATTTATTGTCTTCACAGCCAAGTCTCCTCCAGTCTGAGCCCAGAGAAGCCCTGGTCTGTGACCTCAATTGATTGCTGCCTGTTGCTATGGAGACTGTGTTCTAAACACAGGATGCAGACTACTGCAGGAGGAGGAAGAGCTAAGGGAGGGCGCTCTGCTAGACAAGCCTGTGCACACAGAGCCGACTGCCCGCTGGCCCACTTAATTCTCAAGTAGCACATTCTAGTTTACCTCAGCAACTTCTCCCTCTATATCACCCTTCTCTTCTAAGGCAGCTCCCATCTGAGCATCCCAAAGAGCTTTAAAGCAGTGGCTCTCAGATTTTGGGTTGCAAACCTGTCTTGGGTCATGGAGTATCAGGCACTGGATCACCTTGCTGTAGGGTAACCAGCCAAGGTGCTAAGGCAGGTTTCCTGCCTGGCCTTGGCACTGCACTGTACCCTGGATGTGGCTAGCACTAGGTCCCGCTTCTAGGTAAAAGGGCCACGGGGCTTTGCCCATCTCAGGCATCGGTTCCATACTCCCATAGGCCAATTCGAGGTCAATGAAAGCTGGGAGGGCAGATGGCTATAGGTAGGAGCAGCACAGTCCCTTATGTGCTTCCACCTAGGAACCAGACCTGCTGATGTCTGCTCCTGGGGCTCAGCACAGTCCTTGGTGACTGGATAGGCAGGGAGCTTGCCCTCAGCACTCCTGCTATGCCTTTGGGTTGAGGGGGCTGGTGAAAGGTGCTGGTACATAGGGTTTGGATGCTGGCTTAGCTCCAGCAGCTCCCAGTCAAAGCCCCCTTTGCACCCCAAACACCTCATTTTGGAGCCCTCATTCTAGTAAAAAGATATAATTATGCCAGGTCATGGGCATCAACATATTCTTTAACTGGGCTGCAAGAAAAAACAACCCACCTTGGAAAACCACTACTTCAAATCATGACAAGCATCAAAGTATCTTCTCCCCATTTTGTGGAGGGAGAATCAGGCAGAGAGGTTTAATGAATCTGCAACCTGCTTCCTTTCAGCCCTAATACCCCATTGCTCCAGGCTACAGTAAGGAACACATGCACCCAGACTGAACATTCACTCCACAGCCTCCCTGACCATCAAACTGCTCTAACACATGCCATCATAAGGCACATAATCATTGAGGTCCAGAGGGAAGAGCACCATCTTGTGGCAATATCTGTCCATTACACTTTTGTCCATAAAGTGATTTGCAGTTCGAGGAAGAGGCTTACAAGGGAGTTTCAAAATTGGGCTTAGGGCTTTTTGCTTGAGGCAGCATGAATGTATAGAAATTTGATGTCAACTCCAGTCTTCCCTGACTTTGGTAGAAGTGAAGTCTCACAACTATATAATGGCCTCTCTCCCATGTACATCCCCGTAGGTGCTAAATCTTTGAGACCTTCTTTCAAAACTGTTTTAATCAAATTAAATAGGTGTTAAAAGTTTGACTTGAAATCCCTTCTCACTGAATTACAGAGCTCTCACTGAATCCCAGATGTCAATTTCATTCATTTGTTCTCCAGACACCAGAGCCTGAAATAGAATTTGTAACAACATTGCAGGGGTCTTTCTTTTAAAGAAAAAGCTCGTTTTATTATGCTTTCACTGGTCACCTTACCCAAACTGTGGCAAGTTTTTAGCCACAGACCAGGTTTTCTGCTCTCCCTCATGTTTCCCCCTCTCCTCCCCCATTCAAGTCCAAAGAGACACCACCTGCAAAGTTGAAACCGCAAGCCCCAGCAACTGCACCCTGTCGAACTTTATGATTATCATATGTGGCTCAGAGTGTCAATAAGTTTCACGACCCTGCAATAAAGGATTAAACCAATGATTTCATCCAATGCAATACCTTTGGGTGCGGCCACTGTTGGATGCTTTGGAGGAAGTAGTAACCTTTTATTTCTCCTATATGGGCTACAGGCAGGGAGGAAAATTTTGACCTGACCTTTGAAAGTGATCATTTTATGCTCTGAAACCTGAGAATTGATCTCAGACACTGAGTACTTGTACAGCCATCATCACTGTAAGCTCTAGTGCTTTCCAGTGTCACTAGGATGCCATAAACAGTGCTTACTTCAGGTGCAATAGCAGGTGACAAATCTGGATAGGTTCCAAGTGCTTCCATATCAAGTCTGGTACTTTTACCAGACTTCAAAGAAAATGGGGCAGGGAAGAGGGACAGAAGAGAGGCAGAGATTTGTCTGAATTCTGGCTGAACAGTCTGTCTATACAAGAGCAGAAGAGTTATGTTTAGTAGTACAGTAATACCAGCTAGTTTTTACGTGAGGGTCAGAATGATCCAAAGCTTAGTTTCTCTTCCCCTTCCACATTCCCGCAGTTACACGTTTACCAGGAAGTCAGACTAACATGAAGTACTTAAAAAATAGTCTTGCAGCACCTTAGACTAGCAAAAAAATATAGTCTCATGAGCACAGCACTTCTTCAGATGGAGTTTAAGGGGTCAGTCTAGTTTTCAAATAAATAGCAGAGGAAAAAAGAAAAAGGGGGAAAGAAATTGCCAAGTGTCTATGCTAAATACAGCTGATAATACTTAGTATCCACCTTAAATACCCTGTTTTGTTTTTATGTCATTAGGATGTGGAACGTAGCAGGCCATCCAGCCAATGTCTTTGTTTAGACTTCTGTTATGAAAGGCCAGTAACCATTTTTTCATGAGTGCTTACTCATGTACATCCCATGCTAGGTGACTCAAAATGGTCAGAGGTGGAATCTCAGCCTGCTTGGAACAAGATCAGATGATTATCTAGGACAAGATTCTTGGCAATCTGAATCTGAACCGCTGTTAGCAAAGTCTTGCAAGAGTAACGTCTTTCCCAAGAAACTGGTGGTAAGAAAACAGACCACATGGAACTGTTGGCATCAGTCATATTAGTACATATGCATGGGAGGGACACCAAGCGGTGCTACGGTTGGCCCTATGGATATCACAGGGGAAAAATCTCCAGCAACTCTGTGGCGCGCACACCCAGCATGGAATCAACATGAGCAAGTGCTTTAATCAGTTCAAAAAAGTTTTGCATCTCCTTACTTGTTCTACAATGCAGGGGAGCATGGTTCCCCTCCTGTTAGTAAAGAGACTGGTAGCAAGAAGCTTGTTCTGTTTCTCCCCTCTCATACCAATTACTGCTGGGAAGCCAGAATACTTTGGCTGTGGCCCCACTAAAGTGTAACCTAAAGTGTAACAGGGAGTGGGACCTGTGTGAAGAATGTGGAGGGGACTGGGTGTGAGGGGAGCTTGCTCTGCATAGACAGTGCAGACACTGAATGTTCAGGTCTGTCTCATTAAATGTACTTGAAGAAAGTACCAAAGAAGTTGCCATACCAAATCACAACAGGGTAACATTTAGTCCAGTTTTTGGTCTCCAGCAGAGTATAGTCGCAGGTGCAGAAATCCTGAAGGGGGTTATCATGGAATATTCTTAAGACATGTGCATTGGAGCATGAGGGTTCTTGTTTTTGGTATTCCAGTGTCCCTGTTTATTCTCAAGAAGGGATGTGAGTCATGAAGGTGAGTTTTCATTGTGCTACAGGAGCCCTTATTACAGAGAAAGCCTGGGGCTGAAGGTAAGATAGGAAGCCCAAAATTCTCATGGTGACCCAACTAAAGCTAAACAGGAATAAGACCCACAAGAGCTTTCAGATTTTACCCCGATAGTCACAAAATAAGAGGCAAGAGGGTTGGTATTTCTGAAATATCTAGTTTTATTTGTTAGAGGCAGACCACAGAGCTGTACCAGATGTTAAGCTGTCTCCTCTTTAGCGATACGATCTTTCTTGAGTGGTCCCTGCAAAAACAAACAAAACAAGCAGTCACCTAGCAGAACTGACCAGTGCTGTAGATTACACCATCCTCAATAGCTCATTGTGGAAAGGTTATTTTTGCTTTAAAAATTACCAAAGACATTAGACAGGCCTACCTGTGGTGCAGATCTTAGCTTTTAATTGTGTAACTGAACGTTGAAGCAAGCAGCAGAAATAAGAATAGAGGCTAGTGAAGCTACATTGCTATGCACCATCTCAAATTAACAATTTAAATATAAAAATCTGGCACCACCTAGTGGCAAAGCTAATTTTAGAGCTATCTCCTCTTTGAGAAAGCGCTAAACAGCTTATACATAGCTCTTCCCTTTGAAACCACGCAATGTTGCATGGTGAATGAAATCGTACTCAAAACTAGTTTGCCACATTACAAACTTTCAAGGTTCAAGAAAGGATGAGAGATCTGCTGCTTCTCACTAGGGACAGATCGGATACTCAATGTGCCAAGAACAGTGTGTGCTTGCTCCACTTCCTGAAGCAACCTGAGCACTGTATCCAGGGACAGTTCTCAACTGGTGCATCTCCTTATGGCCTGTCAGACACTGTAGTGTTAGTTCCATGGCCTCATCACCGAAAAGCCCATGTACCTGGGTGGTGATAGCACCTAAGCCTCCCTGAGCTCTAGATAACAAGGACTATGTAAATAAAATGGATTCACAATCACATGCATTTTGAAGTTTAGAATCCTGTGGGAGGTTCATTTTTCATCTGGATTTGTTTAGTTTTTGAAATCATGGTACTTCATGACTACACATGTGTCTCATCAGCAGGTGACTCAATGGTCATTAGTAAGGCTTGCTGAACCATGGCGAGCCCCGCTCGCCAGCTGCACATGCACAGATAGCCCAACCCGGCTCTTCTGGGTTGCAATCTACTCTCCACAGGCAAGTAGGTTATATTATTTGTCGAGCCTTGGTCATTAATAAGTGCAATCCTCACTGTGGAACCACACTGCATAGTCACTCACATCTGTCCAAGTTCACACAGAAGCATGCCTGTGCAGCCAGACAATAGAAAGGTATGCAGTACCAAGCTGGGTTCCAAGATATCAATGTCCTTACCATGAAAGCCTTCTTCTCCTCCACAGTCTGGAAGCGGCCATGTCCAAATTTGGAAGTTGTATCAATAAACTTCAAGTCAATCTTCTCTAAGGCCCGACGCTTTGTCTGCACCAGCAGGGACTGTGGGGAAGAGACATTAAAATTGACTAGGGCTGTCACCGTTCTAAGCACAGGACCAGCTTTCCCTGGTACGTGCCATAACTTGCACCTGGCTCCCTCCCATAGATGGGTAGAACAAATATTCTTTCACTGCTCACCTTGCGCAGGGTTAGAACTCTCTTCTTGGTCCCAACAACGCAGCCTTTCAACATGATAAAGTCATTGGTCACTTCACCATAGTGGACAAAGCCGCCCTGAGTAGAGAGGGATTGATTAAGCACACTGCAAAACTAGCCAAGTACTGACCTCAACTGAACAGTGGCTCTGATTGTCAGTGCTGGGGTTCCTGCACAACATGCATGCTGGCTGTACAAATGTAACAGCTGTTAAGAAACGTTTCCAGTGTAAGGGAGAGAGCTTGGAAGCATAGGAACAACTCTGTGCAGTTCCAGACACACAGGCAGACTGGAAGAGATAAGGTGTGGCCAGAGCTGCAGGAATTTTGTGCTTCTGGATGGCTCCATTGGGAGCAGTGACAGCACAGCATACACAAGCAGTATCTAGAGATTTTAGTCCTTTCACACTGCTGTACCATTGGCTCTAACAAAAGGATTATGTTTGCCTAACAAGCCACAAGCTACTTTTCTTAGCTCTCCCTCCTGCCCCTTTCCACTTGTCCTGCCTGGCTGTATATTGCTCTTCCAGGCACACTGCACTGGCTCATATACCCTAAGCAGACAGCATGACTTATGGATACTTAACTACTCAGCTTCCTACAACCTGGCTAGTCTTTGCCCTAAATGAAATCCCCCAGCTACCACTGATTCTCTCTCCAGGCAGGAATTTAAAAAAAAAAAAAAAAAAAAAAAAAAATTAGAGGCAAAACTAAGTTGACAGCATTAAGTTGCAATCAAATGATGCAACACAGCTCAGCAACCCACACTACTATATTGGTCCACTTAACAGAGAAAGAAAAATGCAACCTAAGGCTGCAATGTCATTTCCTGCAGTACGTGAACTTTTTTTTACTGACTAGAATAAGTTGTTTGGTTTTTTAGATCCCAGTCCAAGATTAAATTCTCATACCCTTCCCACACACCACACCTTGAACAGCTGGAAAGCTACTCACTAGAGGATTAATGCTCTTGTCCGACAGATCGTAGTCAGTTGATGCATTGTTCTTTATCAGCTTTCCATCCTTGATTTGGTAACCTTGGCCAATCTTATAGACCTAAAATGACAAAAGGAGAATGCTATTTCACAAGTGCTGGGAGAAATGGTTTGTTAGCAGCAAACAACCCAATACAGAAACACTATTATAAACCCTGTACAAAATCTGTTGGGCACAGAGGAATGTAAAAAACAAATGTGCCTGGGGTTTAGTGCAGCAAATTTAGAGTCTCAAAGATTGCATCTACTATGAAGCCAATGCCTTGTCACTACATTTTAACTTGACACTATGGCACCTTATTAGCAGAAACAAAACAAAGCTGAGAGATTCTGTGTACAGATATTTTTGGGCCACTTACCGGATTCACAAAAAGACTTAAGTTTAATTATGCTGAATTGCTTTTGATTTCAACTGTTCGTTACTAATTGCAACAATACCTACCATTTTAATAATACCACAGCATGTTCCATGCCAATGGGATAAAGTAGCCTTATCCTAATTTTTATGGACAAGGAAGAAAAACGTGTAAAGTCTACGTAGCAGAGACAATTCACATCTGGCCTGTGCCATCCAATGTGGCTTCAGGCTGCAGAGCTGTTTCACTGCTGTGTGTAGACTTTGGGGTTCAGGCTAAAATCTGGGCTCCAGGACCCTGTGAGGTGGGAAGGTCCCAGAGCCTGAGCCCAGAGATCTAACACAGCAATGAAATAGGCCCAGGTCCCTGAAAGTCTGAGTCACTGGGAAAGAGCCATCCATAGGTTTTTCTTTGCTGTATAGACATCCTTAGTGACTTGCCCAAAGTCTGTCATATAGACAGAGCTGAGAACAAAACTGAGTTTCCTACCTGAACTGTAGTGACTATTCAGCTTTTTCCTGAACAAATACAAAGCAGCTTTAAGTGCTGGTTCTAGGCAGAGCCTGAGCCCACACTGTAGGCCACTGACCATTCAGATTAGTTACTGGAGTCTATATATTCCATTGCAAGGTTGCTGGCCCCCAATTCTAGTCAAATACATAAAACCTGAGCTGTAGTCTGAAAGCTTCAGTCTACTTGATTGTGCCCATTGACCTGATGGAACCATGAATAGTTTGTCCAGGATTCTTCAATACACATCTCAGACTCTTACCTTCTTGTTGATTTCTGTGCGGTGGTGGTACCCCTTCTGACCAGCTCGGGCCACAGAGAAAGCCACACGAGCGGGATGCCACGCTCCAATGCAGGCTACTTTGCGCAGACCCCTGTGGGTCTTGCGAGGCAGCTTTTTGGTATGCCAGCGACTGGTGACCCCTGAAAATAAAATATTACAAGCATTGTAGGACTGTCATAACTGCTCAGCTATGGCATGCACTTTCACTAGAGGTGTTTAATTCACCTGGGACAAGAAAAACTATGTACACAGTTTGTGGCCGTTGCATAAGGAGACTATGTATCCAGTGCAACAGCGGGATGTTAAGGAACAGGTTATTTCACTAGTTAATACAAATTGCATCAACTACATGATTAGTCGATAAGAAAAAGCTCACTCTGGGACCGCTGCGCTGCTGCATTTTAAATGTAGCAAGAGCTCAGCGGCTCTTAAAACAGAGATGCAGCGGTCCTGGACTAGCGCAAGCTGGGAATGCTTGGTCCTGGCTCATACCAGGCCCAGCAGTCCATTCACAGCAGTCAGGGCTAGCTCTTGCCAGAGCTGCCTCCCCCTATCACCCTCCCCCACTGCTGCTTCCAATACACGCAGCGGGGGGACACCAGAGATGGTGCTGGGGGTAACTGGCTTTTAAGCTGGCTCCCCCTAGCACCGGCTCCAGCCCGCCCCTGCCTTTCATTCAGAGTGGTGGTGGGGGTGTGAGGGGTGAGTAACTGAGTACGCCACTCGATTACCCGATAAGTTTAGGTTCATCAGGTAGTCGAGTACTCGCTTACATCCCAAGTGCAACACCAACAGAAATTCAGATCAGCATGCCAATTAGGCACGGGTGTCTCTGTAGAAGACCCATCCATAGGGCTTGTGTTTTCCCAAATTGGTCCCTGGGTGCTGTTCTCAGAAGGAAGGCAGCATGGAATAATTCCTCATGGATGTCGGATGCTGTGCCCAGCACGTATTCCATGACTTCATCACTGAACAGTTCCACTTCTGATGTGAGAGCAACACTGAAGATACCTCTCTGACCATATACTGGAGCCCCAAGCATATGGGAACTCCAAACTCCTCGCTAATCTCTGGGTACAAGTCACACTAAAGCCCCAGCCACAACACCTACCTTTGTATCCCTTGCCCTTGGTGACTCCAATGACATCTATCATCTCATCTTGGCCAAAGACAGTTGACACAGGCACCTGTTGTTCCAACTTCTCCCGGGCCCAGTCCACTTTTTCAGCAATGGTGCCGCCATTCACTTGGATCTCCATCAGGTGAGACTTCTTCTGCCGCAGCGGGAGCAAACGCATCTGGAAAACAGACCCAACATTAGCTATTATAACCCAAACAAAGTGCTGAGATTTCTAGTGCAATCTATCAAGGGTTCACTTCCAGGGTCTGATGGATTTTTCTACCTCTGCTGTATCCCAATATACACAGTGCTTTGAACACTGAAGCTCTGGAGATAAGGGCAGGAGTTATCAAGGCTGTATAATGGCATAAATAAGTCTCACAGTCAGACCAACCAAGGGAATGAGATGCAGTAGAGATGGTAGGTGAGGTAGTTTATTAAAAAAACTTCTGTTGGTGAAAGTGAGAAGCTTTGCACTTATACAGAGCAGCAATAATACATGCCTCATACCACCATTAAAGCTGGCTGTCAGGCTGAGGATTTTTAAAGAGGTCTGAAGATAAAGCCTCTGGGACTGGATAACAAGGTCACATCACTTATCCAGTTTTCTATACTATATTTAGGCAAAGATGACTGACATTAAAATGCTGACAGCAGCTGTACGTACCTCCCCCTTTGCTGCTTGCCACAACAGACCGTCTCTAATATAGTAAAGTCTTGCAACCAGACAGCTTACTCCACTTACTACCACACAGGAGATCCTGTTACAGTTTTTAGTCTGGAAGTATTTTGCACTCACACAGGCTGGGGGAAGGAGGGGAAATCTTCACATTGCTCAGCACTGAGCAGATGAATCTAGAGGATTAATAAAGGCCACTCATGGTCTCTACAGGAGAGCCATGCCAACATATTTCTTGGTCTGAAGCTATAGTTGGCACCTGTTTTTAAAAAGCAAGTGAAATAAAGTAGATTTCTCAGGAGGCCAGAGGATCCCAAGACAAGTATAAAACATTAAATCCTATTTCAAGCTGTAGTTACAATCAGATAAATAAGGTCTAGGGGTCTGGACAGGACAGGGTTCAAGAACTCAAGTCCCAATGTTAGCCCTGAGACACAAACATGCATACACACCAGGTAGCTGTAAACAATCCAAACTCAGTTTACACACCCATAAAATGGGGATGGGAGCCTTACCTCAGAGGTATTGCAAGGGTTTGTTAGCTGTTTGCATGAGGCTTTGAAGCACAATACCATATCTAGCTTTTATATTGTGCTCTTAATCAGTAAATCACAAAGTGCTTTACAATGGAAATCAATACCATTATCCCCATGTACAGATGTGAAACAGGAACAAGAGGGGAAGTGACTTGCTCAGGTTCACTCAGACTAGTAGCTGAACTGAAGGAGAACCCAGGTCTTTGAAGTCCCAATCCAGTGAGCTATCCAGTAAGGTCACACTGCCTCTATAAATATTAGGCATAAACACTGAACACCAGATGTGGGGGACAGGAATCTGAGAACAGCATTAGAGAGTTTCTGTGGCCAATGGCAGCACAATCCTAATCTTTGTGGATTCTCTGTATCCAAGCCCTCTTTACAAAGATGAAAGAACACTCACCTGAGTGTGAGCTATGACCCGGATAACCTGGCAGTACTTCTTCATGCTATTGAAATCCTTCTCTAGCTGCTTTTTGCCCTCCTCATCCTGCCACTTCTTGCAATACTTGGTGAAGGCCTTCTTCTTGGATTTGTGCCTTCAGGAGCAGAGCACAGAGAGGGTATGGCTTAGCCCTTCATCAGTCCCCCAAGGAAAGGGGGGTGAGCGGAAGGAGCTGCCATCTGAGTTGGTTTCGGCTCATTGCCAGCTTCCAAGGAATCTTTTCCACCAGCAAGAGGAGCCTGGAGCTCATCAGACAGGCTGAGTTGCCAGAGCTGAGCGGAGCTGCCATGAATTCATCCAAAGCATATTAATATAGACCGTACAGAACATTCACAAAAATGTCATAGAACAATGCTCTGGCAACAATACAGTGCCTATCAACTGATTATTTGCTACCTTAAAATACTATTATAAATGCTCTTTCATTGCTTCTATATCTATAAAGTCTGCCATCTTTCAACTCTGACCTACAGCTGAATTAAGGACACCAGCCAAAGCACCATTCAGGCATTCATTTGGATGCCTCTTTTCCCTGGCAGTGTGAAAAGTTCATGAAGAGCATCTAGGAGAAATCCTTCCTAATCCCATAGGCAAATGAGAACCTGGTAAACACTGCAACCCTATTCTGTGACTTTTGTGAAAACATAATAGCAGTGCATGGAATCAAAAGAAAAAAGTTCCCCCTCCCCCCCAAGAAATCTTGAGCATAGTCCTCTTAAAATCAGCAACAACCTTTTTATACATCCCTAGAAAAAATATCAACTATAGCATGCTCAGGTAGAGACAAGTAACAACTTGACTCCAGGCCCCCTATAAAACAGTAGTTGACAAGCATTAAGCAATCACTATTCCAGCCAGCTGCAGTTTTATATCATTATACGTGACTAAAACTTCAGCCTGGCTCCTACATCCCAAGGGTAATCATTGGAGCTGTGATGTGAGTGTACCACTATGCTCATTCAACAAAGCCAGCAGTGCAAGAAACAGGCTCTGGAAGCTTGATTAAGTGAGGTCCCTCCTCCATGTTTCTTACCAGTTCTTGTAGAAGCGTCTCTTGCACTCATCACTGATGTGCTCAGCAAAGATGGTCTTGAAGGTGCGAAGGCCACGGGGAGTCTGCACGTAGCCCACGATGCCCACAATGACCATGGGAGGAGTGTCTACTACAGTGACTGCCTCTACCACTTCCTTCTTGTTCACCTCTGGGAAGGAAAAAATCACATCGTGCCAGTTAGCACTACAGCGGATGAACCCCCCCCCCCAAATATCAGGAGTGTCCAGTGTCTCCCCCCCCCCCCAAAACAGGGGTGGGGAACATCAGGCCTGATTCAGCCCCCAAGGCTCAGAGCATTTGGGGAGCCCATACTGGCACTCCAGCCTCCCTGCCATCCCACCGCAGAGCTGGAAAGCACAATCTACTAGCCAGAGCGCCCCCATGCACTATGAGGAGGAAGACACTCCTTGCATTCCTCTTTCTCAAGTGAGGGTTTGGGGTCCCCCCCTTCTCACATGTGTGCAGCCCCCAACTGATTATTCTGTAGGTCAGCAATCCCTGACCCAAAAAGATTCCCCACCCCTGCCCTAAAAGGTTTTCACATAGCAAAAATCAGTGAGCTCCCAGGGCCCCGATTAGCCACCAGAGCTATGAAACATGCCAAACGTATAAAGGTGCTATAGTAAAACCCAAGGTAGGCATGGCTGGCCTTTTGGTATGATTTCCATTTCATAACCAAACTGGGTGGTGGCTGATAACAGAACTACATTCAGGACTCGACAGTCATCAAAAAGCGCCAGAGGCGATTTCTTTATGTCCGCCCGTCGAGAAAAAATCATCATAAGTAGCCTGCTACAGCACAGTATTACCATCCCTGCAAGACACTTGACTCCTTCCAAGAACAGCAGTTACATAAAATTAAGACACCAACCACCAAGGGATCCATTTGAACCTGACAGTCCCCTCCCACTGCCTCAGTGTAGGAAAAAAAATTGTACAGTGATCTCCTAAAACAAGAGCAGCAAAGAAATACATACTGGATCCAGGTCTGTCCACTTCCCGAACGATGTGGGTCATGCCAGCCTTGTACCCAAGAAAGGCAGTGAGGTGGATAGGTTTGCTTGGGTCATCCTTGGGAAAGCTCTTCACCTTGCCCCGATGTCGACGGCTGCGTTTGCGGGGCAGAAAGCCAAGGGATCCATGTCTGGGAGCTGAGAACTTCCGGTGCGACTACAAATAAAGAACATACTTTTAATATTAACGTTCGTGTGGCTAACTTGCCAATGGTATGCTAGTTGCTGTATTTGTTGTTCCCTATGGGGGGAGGCACATTACACAGCCATGCCAGTATGTCTTGCTTTCTACAAATTCCTGTCCTCCACACCAGCTCTTCTATATTTGGAGTTTAAAATGTCACAAACGTTTTGTTAGGGCAGGCCACAAAGAAAACCTTTCCTCACATGCATAGGAATGGACATACATGAGAATTCTTAGAAAATTGCAAAATGTGATTCTACTCTGAGAAGTAATGCAACAGGAACTGCTTGCTCCATGGAGTCCAACTACGTTGGAGTCACTTTTAAATTAAATGCAATTAGCTACCAAAAAAAAGTATTCTTAAGTGCCAGCCCTGCGCACACACCCTAAGATCTAAGGGCCAAGATGACGTACATCGATATGAGAAGGCCAACTCAGGCTAATGGGCAGACCAATCTGGTATCCATACTGGAATGGCAAATTCTACATGCCCAAGGAACGTGCAAGCCCTATAATAAACAATTATGGGCAAACCTGTTTTATGTAGGATAAGTTTCAGAGGTAGCCATGTTAGTTTGTCTCAGCAATAACAATGAGTCTTGTGGCATCTTATTAAGATTAACAAATTTATGAGGGCTACAACCTACAAAAGCTTATGCACCCTAACAAATTTTTAGACTTAAAGGTGCCACCAGGCCTAGTGATTTTGATCTATGCAATGCAACTACAGTGCCTTCATTTTCCAAAGGTCAAGCTGCCTTCAATTCTAATAAACTCTTAGAAACCACATTTTAAAGAAGAGTCACTTATAGCTGAAAGCTGCTGCCCATCTGTACCGCCAATCTCCTGAAAAGAAATAAGACGCTAGAGGCAGCACCCCACTACAGATTATGGGCAGGCCCCAAGAAAAGAGAACAGGCTTCTATGGGACTGCTGTGTAAATCCCAGGGCACCAGGCGGGTTCCCCCCCAGTCATTCCTCTATCCTTTTGAGCTGCGCGTGAGAGCAGCCGACAAACAACTCGAACCCAGGGGCCCTGCAGCTCCCCGCATCCCTCCCATCCCAGGCCCGCCACAATCCCCTCTGGGTTCCCCAAGCCCAGCCAGCGATTGCCCCGCCCGCGCTCTCTAGGCCCGCGCACGCCGGGGGGGGGGGGGGGGGCAGCTCGCCCGCCCCATCTCTCCGTCTCCGCCTCGCTAACCCAAAAAATGGGCCCCACGTTGCCTCCAGCAGGGCCCCAGTATCCGCGCGGGGCAGGCCCAAAGGCGGCCGGGGCCAGGATGGCGGCGATGCCAGGGGATGGCGCGACCGAGCTCCGCTCCCACTAAAAGCCACCTACCATCCTGCAGCCGAGCCGAGTAGAAAGGGGCAAGTAGGCCGCGCAAGCTCTATTTATAGACGCTCCCACGTCTGCTTACGTGCGGGCGTACGATCTACGTTCCGCATGCGCGTACACGTCATCATCTCCCTCCCCCGCCAGAGTCTTCTTCCTCCACCCTTCCCCAGACAGGAGAGCGGTGCGCGAGGGGCTATGGCTCCTGCTTAGGGACACATTGTTTGAGAATGCGAAACGCGACTCAGAGGCGGGTGGGGGAGGGGAGAGCAGTCGGGCGGTATCGGAAGCCAAACTGGGGCTGGGCGGGAACCTCTTAAAGACACAGCAGCCCCCGCCCAGCTCTGCGTACGGGGGGAGGCCAACCGCCAGGCCTGATGGGGCTCCCCTGACGGGACCCGTAGCTCGCCGTGGCAGGCCGGGGAGGGGCAGTTTAGAGGCACGTTGGTCCGGCCGCCGGCTCAGGCAGCTCCAGGCCGGGGAAGGGGGTTGCTGGGCAGCAGCTGGCAGCCCTGAGTAGCCTGGGTCTGTGCCCCGCCCCTTCACGGGGGCAGGGCGGGGGTGGGGTGCTGCAGTGGGCAAGGGGAGCAAGCGCAGGTCTGGGCAGAGGCTGGGGTGCAGGAGAGGATGAGGGGCGCAGGCTGAGAGGTGCTGGGTGGCGCTTCCCTTACGTGGCTTCCAGTTAGGGTTACCGGGTAGCTTCAGAAAAAATAACAGACACACTTGATGGGGAAGGGACCGGCCAGGAGGGGAGCAGGGCTGGTGGGGAGAATGGGGGGAATGGGAAGCGCAGGGCTGGCTGGTAAGGGGGGGGGGGGGAGCAGGACTGACCCAGGCACATGCAGATGCCAGGGCACTGCCTGTCCCGCACACAGTCCCGGCGAAGCATGAGCGTGTCCAGCTCCACAACACACTTGAAAAACGCTCAGGAGCAGGGACAGGGCTTCTTCTCCCCAAGGCGTCACTCCTATGTCACACACAACCAGAGGCTCCCAGTGCCAATCATGCCCCGCCTCCAAGCCACTCCCCTGCTCCCGCCAGGCTTCTGTCAGGCGCCCAGCCAGAAAACCAGAAAATACCAGACATTGCACGTCTGGTATTTTCTGAATTTTTCTACTAGACAGAGGGCCCAAAAACTGAACTGTCTGGTTGAATACCAGACACCTGGCAACCCTACTTCCAGTCAGCGGTGCAGCAGGACTAAGACAAGCTTCCTGCCTGCCCTGGCCCCACCTAGCTCTTGGAAATGGCCAGCACACCCCTGCAGCCCCTGGACAGGGCGCTATGCGCAGCCCTTACTTCCAGGCACTGCCACTGCCATTGGCCACAGTTTCTAGCTTATGGGAGTGGAGAGCTGGCAATCAGAGGCTATGTCTACACTGGCAGGTTCTTGCACAGGGATTCTTGTGCAAGAAGTCTTGCACAAGAACACGTCCACACTGCCATGTGCGAGATGTGCAAGAACCTGCAGAGCATCCACGCTGCTCGCCCGCTCTTGCGCAAGAAGATTTACAGTACGACGTTGTAAGTGAGGGCTTCTTGTGCAAGAGCTACTCTCTTTTCTTACAAGTGTAAGCTCTCTTGTGCAACAGGTCTTGCGCAAGAGGGCAGTGTGGCTGCACGGCAGGGGTTTCTTGTGCAGGAAAGCCCTATCGTTAAAATGGCCATCAGAGCTTTCTTGCACAAGAGAGTGTCCACACTGCCATGGACACTCTTGCACAAAAGCAAATCTTGCACATGGTAGTGTGGACGTGTTCTTGTGCAAGACTTCTTGCGCAAGATGTTCTTGCTCAAGAAGCCGCCAGTGTAGACATAGCCAGAGTGTGGGCAGTGTGGTTCTCTGCACTTCCCAGGGGCCGCAGGGTCATGCCAGCTGGAGAGGAGCAAAGCCTGCCTCAGCCCCTCTGTGCCATTAGACTTTGTCTAAGGTCTCCAGGATTGGCTTCAATAGCCTCTGAGAAATCAAGCCAGATTCTAGGACCCTACCATGCTGGAGTTAGAGGAAGTGAAGAGGGGGAGAAGGATGAGTGGGGTGCAGGGCTTCAAGGAAAGAGCTGAGACATAATCAGGCTTTGGGGGAAGAAGCAGAACAGTGTGTATGGCCTCAGGGAAGGGGCAGTCCAGTTATTAGGGAGTTGGTCACCACAGCCTGAAATCAGACCTAAAGGAGGGCAGAGAGCTGACATAACTCTCAAAAAGGACCTTGTTACAACCAGAGCAGGACAGAAAGCAGGTGCTCCCAGCAAACAGTCTGTAAACCCCATGCACCACATTAATATTCTGTGAGCAGCCCTTTAATATGGGGACAGTGACAAGAGGATGTTCAATCATGACAGGAAGCGTAAGGACTTGAGTGTTAGGCAGACATTGCGTCATGACTTGGAGACGTTGAACTAGGAAAGAAAAGCACTACATAGTGGCAGGAGTTAGTGTGCCACATGACACTTCCTAAAATGAGCTTAAACTACCAGTAAGGAATGTGTTTGCGTGTGTGTTTTAGCACATCTTAGAAATGTGTGTTTCTGCAGTATGAATCCCATTCTTGCCAGCTTCTGTGAGTAGGGTTTGCCTCTCACTTACAAGTTAACTTTGCTTAATCACTGGCCTCTGTACAAGGGCTTATGTTTCAAGCCTTCTTCTTAATACACTCTCCCATTTTGTCTTTATGGGGAGGATATTTACCCAATGTTTTGAAAAAGATATAATGCATGAACTAAAGATGACCCAATGGACTAACACTTGTTACCTTCATTTGCCATTTATACAGTTTTGTTTGTTTTTTTATTTGCCCATTTTCTTGTTCAACTGATGGCCAGATTTTATTTCCCAATTGCGTCTAGTTCCTTATGGTGGACCTAGGAATGTTAGTTCTGTGATTTGATTGATGAATATAGTTTTATGACCAAGCCTTGGGGCACTCCCAGATAACACATCTGAGTAATATGGATATGGTATAAATATTTGCAGTGGTATGAGAGTATAGTATGGATGTGTACATGACAACACCACCTTATAGGTAAGTACAATGTTGTTTTTAATTTGGTGTTGTGTGGCCCTTTTATTGTGGTGTTGCAGATAGCAACACACTGCTATTAGGGTAATTGCAGTTATTACTTGTATAAGTGGTAGGCTGAGTTTTTAAATACACTATAACAATGCCTATCCCAGTGTTTCACAGTGATTATTTTATTTTTATATATATATATATAAAAATGAGAGAGAAGGAAAACAGAAATTTGTAGGAGTGACATTACAAATGAGGCTTTTAAATATAAATATCTTGTAATTAGTTACTACTAGGATTGCCAGGTGCCTGGTTTTCAACTAGAATGTCGAATCAAAGAGGATCTGTGGCAGCATTGGTGACTGAACTATTAAAAGTCCAATTGTTGAGCCTGGCACACTCCCTCCCTGGCTCCGTGCAGATCCTGGAAGCGACAGCATGTCCCCCTGGCTTCAAGGCAGATAGACTGTCAGGATAGCTCCACATATGCTAGCCCTGCCCCATACACCAGCTCTACAGTTCCCACTGGCCAGGAACTGCAACAAGTGGTGATAGCACATACACAGTTGCCCAGCTGCCCCTAAGAGCTAAGAGCAGAGGGTTATGTCACCACTTCTGGTGAGCCCTCCAAGATAAGCACTGCCTGGATCCCACTCCCTTGCACCCAAACTCCTTCCTAGAGGCCCCAAGCCCCCTCCTGGGGCCTGCACCCAACTCCAGCCCCCTGCTGAATCCAAACTCCTTCCTGGAGACTACACCCCACATTTTCCTATACTTCTGAGCCTCCTCCTGCATCTCATCCTCCTCCTGTACCTTAACCCCCTTGTTTGTGGCCCCATCCTAGAACCTGCACCCTCAGCCCCTTGCCTCAGCCAGGAAACTCCCCACCCTCTGTATCTCTCACTCCCCCCCCCCAACCTGGAACACCTCCTCTACCTCAAGCTCCTTGTCCCCATCCACTCCCCCAGAGTCTGCATCCCAACCCCAGAGCTCTCTCTTGCACCCTGATCCACTCATTTCTGGCTGCACACTGGAGCCCTCGCACCCTGTGCCCTAGATGAGTGAAAATGAGCGAGTGAGGGTAGGGAGAGTGAATGACAGAGGGGGAGATGGAGTGAGCAGAGTGTGAGGCAAGGGTGTTCAGTTTTGTGCTATTAGAAAACTAGCAAACAGTCACGACAAGGGATGTAAAAAGCCAGTTAAAAAGAACCATATAACCATTAAAAGTCTTAGCAGTCACATGGCTGTGTCTAGACTGGCCAGTTTTTCCGCATAATCAGCTGCTTTTGCGGAAAAACTTGCCAGCTGTCTACACTGGCCGCTTGAATTTCCACAAAAGCAGTGACGATGTCATGTAAGATTGTCAGTGTTCTTGCGGAAATACTATGCTGCTCCCGTTCGGGCAAAAGTCCTTTTGCGCAAAACTTTTGAGCAGCCCAGATTTGTTTTCCGCAAAAAAGCCCCGATCACGAAAATGGCGATCAGGGCTTTTTTGTGGAAAAGCGCATCTAGATTGGCACGGACGCTTTTCTGCAAAAAGTGCTTTTGCGGAAAAGCGTCTATGCCAATCTAGACGCTCTGTTCTGAAAATGCTTTTAACCGAAAACTTTTCCATTAAAAGCAATTTCCGGAAAATCATGCCAATCTAGACGTAGCCATGCATTGCAGGCTCTGCAGTACAAAGTTTAAATAAGCTTTATTCTGCAGAGCCCGGCAGCAAAGTCACCTTCCCAGGAGCAAGGTCACCAGGCCCTGCCAGCCCCATTCCCGGGGCAGGAAATAGGAACTGCTAGCTTTGGTGTTTTATTGGTTAGTGATACACCAGCAGCTGATGTTGACTTTGGTTTTTTACGGATATTGACTTCCAGATAGCAATATTTTAAAAATTGGGTACTGTCAGTAGGTTGTTTTACAAAGTAGCATTGGTACCCAGATACTGAATACTTTTGAATAAAATGTGCTTTTGTTAGGATGCAGTATCACTAGTCATAAGCTGGGTTAGTAAGAATTGGGAAATTTATAGTTATTGTGTAACATCACTTTTTTACCACTGTTTTTTCCACGGTTTTTTGTTTGCTGCCATTCATTTCTGCCTGATGGTTAAAAAGTTTAGCAATGTTATATACATTGTAAATATACAATAATACAGTTGCTTTTACATATTAGCCAAGTTTAAATTAATTGGCAGTGGTTTGTAGCTCATTGTGAACCTAGTTGTCCAGAAGTGACAAAGTGGGATTAAATTCACCTTGTGTTGCATGTGAACGTCTTACTGTCCTATACTAATACTGTTTGTACCGCAGTTTCCCTGAGTACCACATCAGTGCCTAGATGGTGATGGGAATTGGATGTGTGAGGCTGCCCAGTTGTCTGCACATTTTCTATATTTCATGCCCTTCCTAACCCGAGCCCCAGGATGGGATGCAGCTAGATGACACCTTTTGCCTGGGGAGCAGGACAAAGGCTGGGGCTGTGTCTAGACTGCATCCCTTTTCCGTAAAAGGGATGCAAATTAGACATATCGCAATTAGACATATCGCTTCATTAGCATAAAAATGGCTGCTGCTTTTTTCCGGCTCGGAGCTTTGCCAGAAAAAAGCGCCAGTCTAGACACGGATCTTTCGGAAAATAAAGCCTTTTCCAAAAGATCCCTTATCCCTCTTAAAATGAGGGATAAAATGAGTCCCCCCAGATGGACTGTACTAAATGTTCCTCTTTTCTGTCCTAAAGAGATTAGTTCTACTCTGTGTCCTAACTTATCGGGCAATAAACCTTCCCTTTTACAAAGCTAGTTGAGTCATTGCTGACTGCAGAGTTGGGGTGCAGGCCTGTAGCAGATTGTACTCACCGCTTGGCGCTGCCTGCTGGGAATTAGCTCTGCAGCTGAGTGCACTGCCTTTGGCTGGTGTCCTTCACTCCCTTCCACTGCAGGAAAGGGAGTGTTCCCTGGGCAGCTTTCCCATAGCCCTGGGGTGTGGAACCTAAGGCCGAGAGGCTGGATGCAGCCCTTAGGTTGCTTGAATTTGGTTCCCAAGGCTTAGGGCCTCCCTTAGCATTAGGGAGCTGGTACTGGCACTCCAGCCACCTCCCTGCAGCCCCTAACCCCAAAAGAAGTCCCCATCCCTGCCATAGCCTTTGCCCCTTCTCTATCCTTTCAAGCCTGCACAGCACTGCTCTGTCCAAGGTACTGCTGGTTCCCTCCCCTACTCAGACCCAGCTCCTTCTCCCTTACTGATCAAACAGAGAGTGAGCATCTGTCTTCCCTGCAGCCTTTATAGGTCCCAGCCTGGCACGGATTGGCCATCTCTAGCTGCACCCTGATAGGCTGGGTTTGCACAGGCTCCCTCCAGAGTGCTTTTTACCCTTCTGTTGCCAGGGTGGGGCAGCTTCTCCACTACAAGGCTGCTCTGGCTTTCCTAGGCGCCTACCTCAGTGGACTTGCTGCAGGAAGCACATGGTATGGGAAGGGATGTTGAATGCTCTGAGGTCAGACCCAGGAAGATCAAAACTGTGTAAGCTTCTTGTCCTGGTGATAGTGTGCTTTGAGAGAGGAGGCACACTACCTCAGAATCCTGACGGGCTTCATACAGAGCAGTTCTAGAGCATTGCCGACAACTCTGTGACACCACATATGGTAGATTGTTAGGCCAGTCTCTTATTTATAAAGCACTTCATTTTTCTTTTCTTTTTTTTTTGATGCTTGGGTTGTTTTTGTGTGTGTGTTTTTACATTATACCGATATCTTCTGGTGTTTTTGTGGTGTGTTATTTTTTGGTGTCTTTTGTTTGTGAAATACAGCTAGTTAGTTAAAGCTTTTCTTTGTTTCACATTTCTCTTGTTTTTAGTACACAGATTACAGTAACTTCATGAGTGTATAATGTAATAGGGATTGAGTCTTTTATTATCAAGCTATACTTTTCCAATTATTGTGGAGACATTTATATTAAGTGCAATGCTTAAGGGCTAAAATAGATGGTTACAGTCTTCTATGAGAAAAGGTGTATTGCTTTCCTCTGCTGAACATTTTGTTTTAGTAAGGCAGGTAGTAAAGTAATGTTTACACAAGCTTTTGGAGTTAATTTCTTATTATACCAATTGTTGTGGGGTCCCAATGTTGCCACCTTTATTTTTGTACTGCCTTCAGAGCTGGGTGGCCAGCTCTGAAGGCAGATTTGTTGTTGGCAGAAGTGCAGAATTGAGGATGGCATAGCGTAAGTGGTAGTTGCCATTTTTGGGGAGACAAAACTGGCCCTACAAGATGGGTACCATGGCCAACTGCCTGGGGTGCAATGATCATTAGAGTGCTGTCGGCACCCCATACCCTCACAGTCAGCCTGAAGGCCCTTAAACTCCTGCATGCTGGGCCTGCAGCCTGGGTGTGGCATGGGTGAGGGTGCCACACAGCTGGGGGTTCCTAATGTATGCCAGACTCCAGCTGCTAGTTCTGGCCAGGCTGAGGAGAGATGGAACTGCCTCTTCTTGTCCATGGTCCATTCCAGGGGCCTGGACAGACCATCCTTGGGAACTTCCTCCAGCTGCAGGAAGCTCTCTGGCAGTTGGCCTGCAGCTCAGCTCTGGAGGCAGTGCTGCCATCAACAGCAATCCCAATTTTGGGATGGCATGATATGGTATTTCCATTCTCACTTGTGCACTGCTGCCTTCAGAGCTATGCACCCCACTAGCAGGCACTGCTCTCTGGCTGCCCAACTCTGAAGATAGCAGCAGCACAGAAGTAAAGATAGCAATACCACAACCCCCTTACAATAGCCTTGCGACCCATACACAACCTCCTTTTGGGTTGGGACCCCCACGATTATAATATCATGACATTTCAGATTTAAATATCTGAAACCATGAAGTTTGAGATTTATTTTATATCCAATGACCATGAAATTTACCAAAACAGGCCATGAATTTGGTAAGGACTTCCTTATCAGACCTTCTCAATCCTCTTTCTCAATACTAAACGTACAGTTTTTAAATCTTTCTTCAAAGGTCATATTTTTCTAAACCTTTTATCATTTTTATTGTTCTTCTCTGGACTCTCTCCACAACTTTTCTAAATAATGGTTCCCAGAACTGGACATAGTACTCCTGCTGAGACCATGCTGAGTTGTGCGAGACAATTTCCTTCCATGTGTTATATATGCTACTTCTGTTCATACAGTCCAGAATGACATTAGCAGCCTTTTTCATATCTGCATCACATTGTTGTTTCCTATGCAATTTGTGATCCTCTATAGTTGCAAATCCTTTTCAGCTGTATTTCCACCTAGCCAGTTATTCCTCATTTTATAGCAGTATGTTTGATTTTTCCTTCCTAACTGAAGTACTTCATCCTTGTTTGTACTGACTGTCATCTTGTTGAATTCAGACCAGTTCTCCAATTTGGCAAGGTCATTTTTTGAAATCTAATCTCGTCCTCTGTAATGTTTGCAATGATTTCTAGTTTGGAGTCATCTGCAGATTCTATAAGCATATGTTCCACTCCATTATCCAAGTCATTAATGAAAATATTGACTAGTACTAGATATAGGACTGACCCAGTGGGACATTACTAGATGGCTGTGTCTAGACTGGCAAGTTTTTCCACAAAATCATCTGCTTTTGCGGAAAAACTTGCCAGTTGTCTACACTGGCCGCTTGAATTTCCGCAAAAGCACTGACGATCTCATGTAAGATTTTCAGTGCTTTTGTGGAAATACTATGCTGCTCCCGTTTGGGCAAAAATCTTTTTCTGAAAGACTTTTGCGCAAAAGGGCTAGTGTAGACAGCAGAGATTTCTTTTCCGCAAAAAAGCCCCGATCGCGAAAATGGCGATTGGGGCTTTTTTGCGGAAAACCACGTCTAGATTGGCCACGGACGCTTTTCCGCAAAAAGTGCTTTTGCGGAAAAGCATCCTGCCAATCTAGACATATTTTTACGAAAATGCTTTTAACGGAAAACTTTTCCGTTAAAAGCATTTTCGGAAAATCATGCTAGCGTAGACGTAGCCGATATGTGTTCCCACTTGATAACCATTGATAAATATTATTTTTGTATGGCTTTCAGCCAGCTGTGAATCTGTCTTATAGTAATTTCATCTAGTTTGCTGTTAGAATGTCACATGTAACTGTGTAAAGCCCTCCTAAAAATCAAGATATCACATCTACTGGTTCTCCTGTCCACTAGGTCAGTAACCCTGTCAAAGAAGGAAATTAGGTTGGTTTAGTATGATTTGTTTTTGTCAGATCTATGCTGGTTATTTCTTACAACCCAATTATCCTTCAAATCATTGGTTCTCAACCTGTGGCCCACAGGCCACTTCCAACCCAATCAGCATGTAGCTGTGGCCCATGTGACATCCTTAAGACCATACAATTAGTAAATATATTGTGTGGATTTGACTCACATAACACATAAAGAACTGCAAATTTGGCCCATAATGTTAAATGGATTGTGAACCACTGATCCAGATGCTTACAAAATTATTAATAATGTGCTTCAGTATCTTTCCTGATAAAGTTAGACTGATTGGTCTATAATTCCCTGTGTTCATTTTGTTTTTCATTTTCAAGATAAGTACTGGGTCTGCCCTTCACCAGTCTTTTAGGACCTCACTCACCTTCACAAGAATTGCTCACAAATCTAAGATTGCTTCTATTACAGGCAGTGCCCGAGTTACGCGGATCCGACTTGTCGGATCCGCAGTTACGAACGGAGTCCTCTCCCTGGTCTCCAGCAGACCAGGGAGAGGAAGCAAAGCGGTGGAACACGCGGGCAGCGGACAGCCCAGACGCGTCTGGGCTGTCCGCTGCCCGCGTGCTCCGTGGCTTTGCTCTGCTTTGCTCCCCGTCCCCCTGGTCTGCAGACCAGGGGGACGGGGAGCAAAGTGGCGGAACATGCGGGCAGCGGGCAGCCCAGACGCGTGCTCCGGGGCTTTGCTCTGCTTTGCTCCCCGTCCCCCTGGTCAGACCAGGGGTGCTACTGGACCAACCCGGCAGCACCCCAGCTGCTCTGCCCCAGGCATCCTGATTCAGCCACTGCTGGTCAGTTTCAGCAGCGGCTGAATCAGGACGCCTGGGGCAGAGCAGCTTGGGTGCTGCTGGGTTGGTCCAGCGGCGGCGCTACTGGACCAACCCAGCAGCACCCCAGCTGCTCTGCCCCAGGCATCCCCAAGTCAGCCACTGCTGAAACTGACCAGTGGCTGACTACAGGAAGCCCCTGCCCCGGGCTTCCTGGAATCAGCCGCTGATCAGTTTCAGCAGCAGCTGACTTGGGGATGCCTGGGGTTCTTAAGTTGAATCTGTATGTAAGTCAGAACTGGCGTCCAGATTCAGCCACTGTTGAAACTGATCGGTTTTAGCAGCGGCTGAATCTGGACGCCAGTTCCGACTTACATACAGATTCAACTTAAGAACAAACCTACAGTCCCTATCTTGTACGTAACCCGGGGACTGCCTGTATAACAGAATATTATATTTCTCCATAAAAATGTTCAGTCACTCAATGTTAATTTATTTGCCTCAACAACATGGCTGGGATGATAACCCTATGTTCCAATAGCAGGTGGAAAAAACAAGAATCAACAAGAGAATTTTTCCAGTTTCACAATACATTGTCCAGCTTGCTCTTGTCCCAGGGGCTGAGGGGAGTGGTTAAACCTGCATAATTAACTCCTCAGACCTGCTTATCTGGAGTGTACCTTTACATTAGCACTAAAATAACAGCCTACAGGGTGTTCTTTCTCACCTAAAGGAGATCTCCAGATGCACAAAACTGTTAGACATGCTCTGTGCCAGCCCTTCTTCTAAGCCCTGCTGTGGGGAGTGTGGTAAGGAGTGGACAGAGTGCAGTGCAAGCCAACTATTCTTAACTGATCACAGTCCTCTGGGCCTCTATTCCTGGGACAGGGTAGCAGAGCCATCCTCTCAGTGTTTTAAAGGCAGGTTAACCTCTCCTTTGGTTTAAAGATATAAATACATTCTATGTTGGATTGTAAGTACAGGAAGTCCCCGGGTTACATACAAGATAGGGACTGTAGGTTTGTTCTTAAGTTGAATTTGTATGTAAGTCGGAACTGGTACATATTGTAGGGGAAACTCTAGCCAAACATTTCTCCAGAGCTCCGTTTTATTCTCCCACACCTCACTTCCCTCAGTCCTGCAGACCAGGGAGACACGGAGCGGCTTTTCTTGCCGCGGAGGACGCAGGCGGCAGGACCGTGGCGTGTCTTGGCGGTCTGCTGGGAGGTGGGGCGCAGCTAGTGCGGGGTTGCCTCACCCCGTTTGTAAGTAGGGATCCGATGTAAGTCGGATCCATGTAACCTGGGGACTGCCTGTACACGTGTGCATTTAAAAATTAGAAATTAATGGCAACCATCTGTCCAAAAAGACAAAGGTGGAAGTGCCAAAGCAGATCAGTTGCTATGTGCTGTGCTACAGCACTGCAAGTGGTTAAAAGTCCAATTCTCAATGACAGTCCTTGCCACTGATAGCACAGGCGTAAAGTGCAGGGCTGGAGGATGAAGCCAGTGCATCTGAGGTCTACTCTGCTGTACTTTCTTCTCCACTCTTTTCACTTTCTCCTCTCTCAACCCCCTTTCCATCATCTTTTTTGAATCCTTCCAGCACAGTCAGTTGCTAACTGCATCTTCCCAGCTTGCTGTGTCAATGTCAAAAGTTTTCAGGCCTCTTTTGCAAAAGGCCATGCACCTGAGCCTAGGTCAACTCAGTGTCCTTGGAACATCCATAAGTTCTCCATAAAGGAGATACTCTGAAATGTACCATCCATGTGTGGTGCACATGATGATGCCAACACAGATGTCTGTGTTTGAGAACAGTGATAAGACTACCATTTTGCTTTCTCAAATATTTCAGTCACAGGACTTTGGTGTCCCACTTGATATTCAGAATAAAGCAGAGAGAGTGAGTGTGGAAATTAGCCAGCTTGTGTCTGCTGTAGCTGGTCCAGGTGTCACCACCATATAGCAGCATGCTGAAAACACATCTAGTAGAGCCGTATCTTGTTGCATGGTGTCAGTTTCCAGCTCTCCCACATGTGTTTGGACAGCTGCGCAAATGTGCTGGCTACTTGTCTGTTATGAAAATTAAACTTCAAAGCTGGATATAAGCTATCTGATACAATTGATCCTAGACAGCAGGACTTGTGCACAACTTACAGCATGAGGCTAGCTATTAGAACTTCTGGTGTAGTCAACACACCTTTTGCACTAAGCATTGGTCAGACCCACCAATAGGGGGAGGGAGGACAAAGGGGGTAGTAGCCTCAGGCCCTTTAAATTGCTGATGGAGCCCCTGACTCTGCACTCCTGGTGGCACTAAAAGGCTGGCTGGGGGAGGCTAGCTCCAGCCCCGCCCCATCCTCCCGAGGACCCATCCCTTCTGGGAGCACAGAGAGGCCCCTCATCTTGCCCAGTGGCCTGACAACTCTGTCTGACCCCCTGGCATTGGTTTGGAGGGGAGGGGGCTCACACTGATGGTTAGTTCAAATTTTTCTGAAGCTAGCACAAGTCTACTGCAAAGCTGCTGGAGCTCCTCTTCACTGTGTGTGATGAGTACTGTATCATTATTGAAAAGAAGTTATCTTATCAACAAGTATTTGACTTTACTTTTCACTCTTAAACATGTACAGTTGATGAGTTTTCCCCGACAATCTTGTATGGAGATGTACACACTAAGGATGTTAAGGACTAGTCAATTCTTCCACCTCCCCCCTTCCTGCCTCTATCAGATAGAGGCAGCAAATGGGGGAGGAAGATGAGGTACTTCAAAGCGGCAGTGTCGCACAACTAAGACAGAGATCAGCTGTACGGTGCTGCCATGTGTGGAGCCGAGGGTCAGCTGGGGACTCCCCAGCGGATCCGCAGCTCCTGCGTGGAATTTCCATGGAACCCGGGATCAGCTGGGGATTCCCCAGATCTGCATTGCATTTCAAATCGGCAGTGCAGCAGGGAGCCCAGGGTTAGTGGGGGACTACCCAGCTGACCGTGGGTTCTGCACAACATTTCCCCAGAATCTGGGGTCAGCTGGGGACTGTTGTACATTTCAAAGCTGGCACACTGTGTACAGCCCAGAGTCAGCAGGACTTCCCACTGGCCCCGGACTGCAGGTGGAGTTCCGCATTCCTCCTTTAAAATGTACAAGAGCCCTAGCGGGGTCTCTTGTACATTTCAAAGGAGGAATGCAGAGGTGCCTATCGTCTAGTCAAGTACTCGATGAAAATTCCATCAACTACTCAACTAGTAAATTAACTGTTACTTAACATCCTTAGTGCACACTGTGTGGTCTGAGAAAGCATAATGAAGGAATTGAGAGAAGAATATACTGAAGAGTGTCAGTACCAAAACAAATCCCTTTTTTACACCACTGCAAATTACAAATACATGCATTATAACATTTTATATCATTTCTTTCTTCACTTACAGACAGAGATCCACATTCATATTTCTGGGTTTCCCTCTTACATACTTGATGGGGACACTATATTGAGGGTTAAACCGTTGTAAAGAGTTTAGACATGCATGTTGCTCTGCTTTAGACATGCATGTTGCTCTAAATAGTCACAGGATAAATACAAGAATTAGTACAGAACCTTGGCACATAAAAAAACCTTCTAGTAACAATAGCAACTGCGCAGGATTGGTTTTGCCTTCCCTGATGTGAGCGAAATGCAGTATAATCTTTGTATCATTAGTCATAGTCCTCAGATTTAAAGGAAGGGATCTACTTTGATCACCCTGTATATCACAGGCTACCAAACACCCAATCACACTCACATCAAGCCTAACAACCAGATCTAAGGATCACAAATGTTAGGAAACTAAACTATCGTATGCTACAGCCAGAGAACAGAGGGAGGGAACAACATGCACCACTATCCAAAGCCCCTGCAAGTACTTTCCTTTCACTTTTGCCTATTCACTTCCTTCTACCTCCAGTTTCCACTGTCTTTATGTTGGTCCTGTGTCTTCAAGCTAGTGGTGTCTTCTAGCACCACCTAATGCCCCTCCTCTCTTTCTGATGCAATTGACTGTGGTGTCATCACCCTGTCATCTGAGAGGGTTATCCAGAACCAAATATAGGGGACAGATGACAGGGTAAAATGGTTGGGATGAGCACAGCCCTACCACTGAGGAGCTGGGGTTCTAGGATAGTGAAGAGCAGGGCCAGAAAGGTTGGATCTCCATCTGCCAGTGAAGGAAACTACTAGACGCAGAGCAGAATGGCCTGGCAGCTACATCAAGTCCACCTGGTGCTACTCTGCTTCTTGACCCATTCTGTCTTTGAGATCATCTACAAGCCATTGTTCCATCCCCTCACCGCTGTAGCAGGCCTAGTGTCCCAATGCGTCATTGCCCAGGTGATGAGACTCTTCATCCTGTGGCGCGGCAGCCTCGAGATGGCAACTGCTTTACTTCTAATTCTGTGCAGGAAGCTCTGGGCTGAGATGCTAATGAATAAGGCCCTATGGCAGTCTCTGGCAGCAGGTAAAGTCTTCTGCCTTCACTTAATCACCATCCTGCTGCACTGTGGTAGAACATGTGCTGTGCAGCTGCTAGGGCACCTGAAACAAGTGGTTTGGGCTACCTTGTTATCTGGGGTTCAGGGGACCCACCATCGTCTGGTTGCCTGTTTCCTGGAGAAGAGCAAGGACTGTAAGACTGTACTGCGAAGAGGCATGCGGCAGGCAAGCATCTCGCTTTTCTTTGGATTCCTCGATGGGGTGCTAGAAGTTTTCCACATGTTAGCGCTGGCAGTAAGATGCGGAATCTCTCACATCTTCGGCCATGCCAGGCCCACATGGGATCTTGCTTCAGAGGACAACAGCTTAGTAATCATCACTTCTGTCCTGCCCCCTTCCCGGGTTCCCTTGAGCAACCGCTTCAAAGGCCCTACAACCCCAATCGTCAAAGATGTCACTTCATCCACTGACAAGCTTAAGTTTGTGGTTCTCAGTGAAAATTTAGGCAGGGGTGCTGATAAGAATAGTTTGGAGGGCACCAATCTCCCCCTGCATGTACGATTCCAAAGCTACATGAAAATGAGAGAGCCATTTTCTGTGCAGCCCAGAAGCACTACAGTGAGACAGCTCAAGACAGCTTGCATGGTCTTCATTGTGCTCTACATCTCCCTTCTACTTTCTATCATTGTCCACTGAGTCACATAAAGGATCAGCTCACATACCTGTAGTATTGTATTTATGAAATATGTCCTTGCACTGACATTTGAACCCTGTTTTTGAGGGGAGGGGCCTAACAGCACAAGGTGTGTAAAGGCAGCAGGAAGAGACCCCGTGGTGAAGTGTGGTTTAAGCACAAGGAGGTCCACCTCTGAGGATTTGGGTACCAATCCTAACTTAGATGACAAGTGCTAAGAATGCGGAGGCCTAATCATATTTCTTAATGGATTGTAAAAACTCTGTCAAGGAATGAAGAACATGTAGCATAAGGTATTAAGAGCAGGAAGTGGGATACAGTGTGAAAGGAAGCCAGAGAGAAGAGATGTAGAAAAGGAAGAAGATGAGGGGTTGGGAATGAAAGAATAGGAGCAAAGAGAGAGGCAAGAGACCAAGGAGGACACAGTGAGAGTAGAGCAAGCAAAAGAGTAAGGAGGGGAGAGTAAGAAGGAATGGAGGGAGGGGCAGGCTGAGAAGAGAAGTAAGGAAAACAGAGAAGGTACAGAAGAGTGACAAAAGGCGAGAATAAGCAGGAAGAAAACAAGGTAGAGAGAGAATGCAGGGCAATTGAATGTCTGTGGTTATCCCAGTCACTGGCTTGTCTCCTGAGAATGCCAGCGTGGGAAGCAATGTGTACCAAATGGGCATGGGGTTCTTTTGGCAAAGGTTGTTCAGTGTTCTACCAAGTGTTTCTCAAAGTGGGCGGCAGGGAATGGGAGCAGCAGCAGAACAAAAAAAAAAAATGCCACAAAAATCCCAACCCCAACCCACCCTATGAATGGAGAGAAAAGGTCTTCAAAGGTCAAAAGAATTAGGTCTCAGTAACTAGCATATGAGGAGAGAAGAAAGAGATAATAAAGCAAGAAGAGTCCTAATAGCTAATTAATTTTATTCAAAAACACTAAGCAAAAATTGCACTATTCCAAGCCAGTTTGTATTGGATGGTATTTATTTTTGCTACAAGTTAAAACAGATCCAAGTTAGACACACTCTCCTGAGGTCTTTTTGTATGCAAGTTGTCATTGTGGCCCTTGGCATTGCAAAGTTTGGCCATACTTGACTGCCTCTATTTCTTTCCCATATCTAATGGTGTGATTCTGCATTAATTGCTGGAGGGCTGTCCAGACTCTATAGACAGGCTGTGCAGGGGAGGTTATTTCCCATTTTATGGAGTGCAGTTTGCATGGTGAGGTGAGGAATAACGAGCAACTGGAGCCTCTAGAATATCTGAAGTGTTTTTTGCAGAGGGACATCTGAAAGGTAGGGACTGTTTAAGGCCCCTAAGCATCTTGGTATCTTCCCTTTTGGATAATATAATTAACATGCATCTGAGCAGTGATGACTTTTTTCAGTTCTCTCTCTCTTATTCTTTCTGTTTGCCCTGTCTCAGAAGGGGGTTTGTCTCACTAGCTAGGTGAAAGACCTGGGCCTTTGTAGGAACCAGGCAGCTGACAGCTGAACCTATTTTGGCTGATGTTGAACTGTGTTTATGCCTGAACAATAAATGCATCACTGGGAAAAGGGAAGGAAGGGACTACAGAGAACTTCACTGATGTGGCTGCCTGGTGAGTTGTGTCCCACTTAGAGGGGAGGATGAGGCAAATGCAATTACAGTGGTGTTGCATTGTGATAGCACCCATGATGTCATGATGTAAATGAATTTGTCTTGCAAGTTTAAAGATCACCCTCTCACGGGAAAGGGTTGGGTTTGGTCATGCCTTTGGACGAACCCTTCCAAAACTCAAGTGGTTATAAAACATGCAGTGTGCTCATGACATGATCAGCTAATGGGTAATTAATCAGGTGAACTGCTGCTGCTAATTGGTAATCCATCATCTGAATGTGAAGGTTCAGATTTATGTGTTTTCCTTCCACCAGGACACTTAAAAATACAGGTTGGGAAAATATCACGAGGCCAAATCCTGAATTCCTTATATAAGAAAAATCTCAAAGCCAATTAGCATTTACTTAGGTAAGGTCTTTGAAATATGACGTAAGACAGTTAACACACAAAATACTTTCTGAAGTTTAAATTAGGGCTGTCGAGTTATTAAAAATAATCATAATTAGTTGCATGATTAATTGCACTGTTACACAATAAAACCATTTATTTAAATAAGTTGGATGTTTTGTACATTTTCAAATACTTTGATTTCATTTACAATGGAGAGTACATGTACAGTGCTCACTTTATATTTGTTTTTATTAAAAATATTTGCTTTGTAAAAATCAAAAGAAATAGTATTTTAATTCACCTAATACAAGTACTGTAGGGCAATCTTTTTATCATGAAAGTTGAATTTACAAATGTAGAATTAGGTACAAAAAATAAACCGCATTCCAAAATAAAACAATGTAAAACTTTAGAACCTAGAAAGTCCACTCAGTCCTACTTCTTGTACAGCCAATCACTCGGACAAACAAATTTTGTTTACATTTGCAGGAAAGAATACTGCTTACTTCTTGTTTACAATGTCACCTGAAAGTTAGAACAGGCATTTGTAAGGCATTGTGACAACTGTCATTGCAAAATATTTATGTACCAGCTGTGCTAAAGATTCTGTCCCTTCATACTTCAACCTCCATTCTAGAGGACACATGTCCATGTTGACAATGGGTTCTGCTAGATAAGAATTCACAGCAATATGGAGCAACACCTGTTCATTTTCGTCATCTGAATCAACTGCTACCAATAGAAAGTTGATTTTCCTTTTTGATGGCTTAGGTTCTATAGTTTCTGCATCAGAGTGTTGCGCTTTTAAGACTTCTGAAAGCATGCTCCACACTTCATGCCTCTCAGATTCTGGAAGGTAGTTTAGATTCTTAAAGCTTGGGTCTAGTGCTGTTAGAAATTTCACACTGGTGCCTTCTTTGCATTTTGTTAAAATCTGTAGTAAAAGTGTTCTTAAAATGAACATGTGTTGGTCATCATCTAAGACTGCTAACAAAAAAACAGTAGGAAACATATAATTCTCCCCCAATAAGTTCAGTCATACATTTAATTAACGCATTTTTTTAAAATGAGAGTCATCAATATGGAATCATGTCCTCTGGAATGGTAACTGAAGAAGCATGAAGCAGCATATGAATGTTTAGCATATCTGGCATGTAAACATCCTTCAATGCCAGCTACAAAAGTGCCATGCAAAAGTCTGTTCTCACTTTCAGGAGACATTGTAAATAAGAAGCAAGCTGCATTATCTCTTATTTCTCTGAACAAGAAGTAGGACTGAGTGGATTTTTAAGCACTGCATTTTAAATTTGTGTGTTTATAAATGAAGTTATGTAACAAAAAATCTACATTTTTAAGCTACACTTTCACAATAAAGAACACTTTGTTGCAGCCTGGACAGGTATTAACTGAGAACTGGAGGATGAGATAAATTATTAACTCCTCCTTTGGCAAAGGGAAATCAGATATTACTGGAATTAAGAAGCTCTCTAAGGTAGGTCTAGATTTGCAATTGTGCTAGCACATGTTTAACTAGCTGTTTTCTGACATAGCTCATGCCAAGTCAGTACAATTCTTCAGTACAGGCTCCTTTCCCTCAACCATGCATCATAGCAGGGCTCAGAGGGTATGTCTACACTACAACGTTAGTTCGAACTAACGTCCGTTAGTTCGAACTAACTTTCATAGGCGCTACACTAGCGCTCCGTTAGTTCGAATTTAATTCGAACTAACGGAGCGCTTCGTTCGAACTAGGTAATCCTCATTCCACGAGGATTAAGCCTAGTTCGAACTTACTAGTTCGAATTAAGGGTTGTGTAGCCCCTTAATTCGAACTAGTGGGAGGCTAGCCCTCCCCAGGTTTCCCTGGTGGCCACTCTGGCCAACACCAGGGAAACTCTACTGCCCCCCTCCCGGCCCCGGGCCCCTTAAAGGGGCACGGGCTGGCTACGGTGCCCGTGCCAGGTGCAAGCCTGCCAGCACCCAGCCAGCAGACCCTGCACCTGGCACGGATCGAGCCACCCACCCGATATCCCCCAGCCCTCCCCCTCTTCCCGGGACCAGGCTGGCGGCTCCCGGGAGCTTGCCCGGGACCGCAAGAGGCGGGCACCCGCCTGGGCTAGTGCAGACATCATGGACCTCGTCCACGATCTCCGCACTAGGCACAGGAAAGTGGCCAGCTAGGGCAGGAGAGCTTCCAGCCTGGCCACCCAGGAGCAGGTGTGCATGAAAATCAAGGTGGTCCACTGAGACCCCCGACCCTGAGCCCTGAGCTTACAATGGCCGTCCTGGGTCAGACCAAAGGTCCATCTAGCCCAGTAGCCTGTCTGCCGACAGCAGCCAACCCTAGGGACCCTGGAAGGGATGGACCGAAGACAGTGACCAAGCCATTTGTCTCGTGCCATCCCTCTCCAGCCTTCCACAAACCTTGGGCAGGGACACCACTCCTACCCCCTGGCTAATACCACTCCATGGACCCAACCTCCATGAATTGATCTCACTTCTCTTTAAACTCTGTTCTAGTTCTAGCCTTCACAGCCTCCTGCAGCAAGGAGTTCCACAGGTTGACTCTTTGCTTTGTGAAGAACAACTTTCTGTTACTAGTTTGAAGTCTGCTACCCATTCCATTCCTTTGGTGTCCTCTAGTCCTTCTTTATGGGAACTAATGAAGAACTTTTCTGTATGCACCCTCTCCACCCAACTCCTGCTTTTAGAGACCTCTATCCTGTCCCCCCTCCGTCTCCTCTTTTCTAAGCTGAAAAGTCCCAGTCTCTTTAGCCTCTCTTCATATGGGACCTGTTCCCAACCCCTGATCATTTTAGTTGCCCTTCCCTCTCCCAGCCTCTCTCTTCCCCTCTCCCACCTCCTTTTCCCAGTCTCCCCCAGTTTTGTTCAATCAAGACAGATTCCATTTTTGAACACAATTGTCCTTTATTTTGTACATCAAGAAAAGGGGCTAGGGAGGGGTAAGTGGAAGGAGGTGAGGGAGGAATGGGGCACAAGCCCCCGATGGGGAGGACTGGGCTGGCTCTGCGGGCTTCTGGGTGTGGAAGCTCTCCTGCAGCCCCCCAATTGCCCCCTCTTCCCAGATGGCAGCCTGCGGCAAGTGCAGCCGGGCTGATGGCCGAGTGGTGTGATGTGCCCAGTGTGGGTACTCCGGGCACTCCAAGCCAGGACTGGTTTGCAAGCGGGGCACCCCTTAGAACTGTCTGTCTGGGGTGGGGGGTCAGGACCCTTTAAGCGCAGCCCTCGGCTAGCCTGAGACAGCATCTCCACGCTCTAAGTCCTCCTCTGATGCCCTGCCGGCACTGCTTCCGGCCATCCTTAAGCCCGGTTCAGGGTCCACTTAATGTGGACATGCTAGTTCGAATTAGCAAAACGCTAATTCGAACTAGCTTTTAGTTCTAGACGCGTTAGTTCGAATTAGCTTAGTTCGAATTAGCTAAGTTAGTTCGAATTAGCGCTGTAGTGTAGACGTACCCCCAGGTAATCTGGCCCCAAGTCGAAGATTGCAGCAGGCAGAAGAAGAGGAATGCATATCAGAATTCCTGGTTTACGCTGCCAACAACCCAGCAGTGTCAAGGGTTGCCAGGTGTTGGGTCAAAAATGAGTTGTGGCAGTTCCAGTCAACACTGTTGACTGGGCTGCTAGAAGTCCAAGTATGCAGGGTCCAAGTATGTCCTTGTGGCCCATAGGCAATGTAGTGGCCAGTGACATTCTGTGCAGTGGATCTAGAGCTCCCATTGGCCAGGAACTGCAGCTAATGGGAGTTGTGGGAACAGTACCTGCAGGTGAGGCAGCATATGAAGTTCCCTGGCTGCTCGTGCACATACGGACCACAGGGACATACCATCTGCTTCTGGGAGCCAGCTGGAGCCCACCCTCTGAACCTTCCCTCGCACCTCTACCCCCAGCCTGCATCTCTATCCTCCTGCACCTCCCTCTTGCACTCTGAAACCCTCAGCTCCAGCCTGGCGCCCCCACCTGTACCCCAAAACCCTCATTCCTACTCCCTCCCAAGAGCCCTCAGCCCCTTCACAGACCCTTTGCCCCAATCTGAAGCTTCCTCGTGCACCCTGAACGACTTGTTTTTGGCTCCACTCCAGAGGCCACACTCCCAGCCAGAGCCCTCGCTCCTCCCACACCCCAACCACCTGCCCCAGCCTGGAGAAAGTGAGCCACAGAGGGAGGGGAGATAGAGTGAGCTCACAGTGGAGCCTCAGACAAGAGGCAGGGTAAGGGTGTTTGATTTACTGTAATCAGAAAGTCGGTAACCCTAGTAGTGTCTGAGTCATCAGCCAACTGATACCTTCCCTCAGTCCCCTTCGCTGGCTTGTCAGTTTAGGAGTGAGGATGGAAACACCAACCAGTTCTTCTGTAGAGAATTTGGTGGGAAGAAAAAATGCTTTTTTGCCCTGGCTCTGATTCCTGCAAAAAGCTCACTGCTGGGCCTGGTCTACGCTGGTGTGTTTGGGAGAGAGGACTTTCCCACTGCACCTAACATTGGTGCTACTCATCCAGTGAGCAATGACAGGAGCTCTGGGGACGGGTAAACAGGGGATTAGCAGCCATCAGGGTTTTTTAGCAAAGTATCCAGTTAATGTGCTCTAAGAAGAAAGGGAAGAAGGAGAAAAAAGGAAAAGAAAAGATGGAAATATTAACTTTAGAGATAAACAAATATTAAAAGTGTGAAGAAAGGAATGGATAGGTTAGAATGGGGTACTCTGTCCTAGTGATGGGGTTGCCAGGTGTCTGGTATTGTACCGGACAGTCCGGTATTTGCGCTCTCTGTCCAATTAAAAAAATCAGAAAATACCGGACATGTGCAATGTCCGGTATTTTCTGGTTTTTCCGGCTGCGCACCGGATGGAAGGCTGGCGTGGGCGGAGGGAGTGGCTGGGAGTCCCAGTTGGGAGGCGGGGCCACAATTGCCGCTGGGAGCCCTCAATTGGTTGAGTGTGAGAAGAAGGGGAAGCTTCCTCCTCACTCGTGCATCGCCAGGAGCCTGCGCAGGACAGGCAGCAAGTGCCCAGGTCAGTCCCGCTCCCCAATTTTCTCACCCCCCTCCCTTCCCAGCCGGCCGGTTCTCCCCCACTTCCTCTCCTGATCTTCCCCGGCCAGCCCCCCTGCACCCGCCAGCTCTGCTTCCCGCCAGCCCGTTCCTCTTCCTTGTCTCCCCCGGCCAGCACCGCTGCACCTCTCCCTGTCCCCGCCAGCTCTGCTTCCCGCTCCCCCTTCCTCCCGGCCTCCCCTTCCTCCCGGCCAGCGCTGTTTGGTTGCTGAATTGGAGGGAAGCAGCCAGATCGCTGCTGCACCCCTAGGTGGGGGTGTTGGCCCCAGAAATTGGTGTGGGGGGAGCCATGTGGGGTATTGAATGGGAGATTATTGTTTGTTGATCTTATGTACGCTATTTATGTGAGTGTATAATGTCTATGTGTGTAGGTAGGAATCTGTAATCTGTGTGGAAGCTGAATATTTCTGTGAATGTGGTTGAGCATTGCTATGGACAGGCTGAGTAGTGAAGCCCTGTGGAACAATGGCCCTTGATGGCCCAAAGACACACCTAAAGCAGGAGGGTGGAGACCCAAGAGCTGCCAGCAGAGAGAGGCTGAGGACCAGGTGACCGGCTGAGACCAGAAGAGGCGAGGAAGGAGCTATAAAGAGGCCATGCGGTCGATGCCATTTTGTTCTCAGCTCAGCACTTCATCCCAGAGGCAGCACTGCAGGGATTGAAGAACCCGGAAGACCTGTGAACCCATCCTGATCGTAGGATGTGCAATAAGGACTTTTAAACCAGCAGCTGCAACATCTCTGCTAGAGCCTGCATCGAGAACTGGGAGATTCGGTGCATGTAACGTACTGTACTTTAATAACCTTACTCTCAGGCTTTTCTTTCTTGTAATAATAAACCTTTAGATATAGATTCTAAAGGATTGGCCCAGCGTGATTTGTGGGTAAGGTCCAGAGGGTAAATTGACCAGGGATCTGTGGCTGGTTTCTTGGAACCGGACAGAACTTGTTCGGGGTAGGTGGGATTGGGTGCTAGGACCCCCCACCTGTGTATGAGGCCCGGGGCCATCTGGGGCACGGATATTGCTGGGGTGTCGGAGGGGTTTTGCTCAGGAGGCTTCAGGCAGGTTGCTGAAGCGCTCTGTGGGACTGGTTTGTGGCCTGTGTGGAGAGGTCGCCAGTCGGGGGCTGTAAGGAACCCCGGATTTGAGCAATTCGCCCTGAGCGGATGCCCTCAGCTGTGCCAAGACACGGCCTGGTCCGTCACAGTGGCGTAGTCGGCAGGATCCACAGATCTTGGTCAATTGAGCTTTGGGATCAGGACCCCACGCTGTCTAAATTTGATTTTTGGTGTTGAGAGTTTGGTTGATTAAAGAGCCGCTGCGATGAACCCGGAATTATATGAGAGTCTGAGCAAAAGTGCTCTGAAGGATTTGTGCTTGGGGAGAGGCATTGCCTTTAGGAAAAGGGCCTCTAAACTAGATCTGGTAGTGCTGTTATTAACCAGAGATGTGGATGAAAAGGAGCAGAAGCAAGCCAAGGAGGCTGCTGAAAGAAGGCGGAAGGCAGATTAAGAAATTGCTAAGAGAAAGCAGGAGATGGATTGGGAACTTGAGATGAGAAAAGCAGAACATGCAGAGAGAATGGCAGAGTATGCAGAGAGAAGGGCAGAGAGGGCCAGACGTCAGCTTAAGGAAATGGCAGAGCATGCAGAGAAGATGGCCCTAGCCAAGGAGGAAAATGCTAGACTTGACCTCCAGCTTAAGAGACTAAAAGAACAAGAGAGACTGTATTCTCCTGAAGGTTCAATGTATAACTCTGTGGGTATGCGGTGTGCTTATGATATGGCAGACGTATTTTGCCCAGCTGATGTGATGACCCAACCCCAAAGCATGTGTGAATGCAAACCTTTTGTGTTACCTGTAGCTAACAGGGAGGTTTGGGAAGGGGGTGCATGTGGGTATGAAAAGTTTCCTGGAGCTGGTCAGTCTCCCTGTAACCAAGGGGAAAGTGTCTCTACATATGAGCCTGTGGGTGAGGGCCCGTCTGATGCCTCAGAGGTGAGGCTGGAATCAGAACCAGGGCAGGAAGAGCCCAGAAATCAGGGAAATGTTTCTCTGGGGCAGCCTGGAGTGGCTGGCCAGAGTGAAGTTTTAGTTGAGGAGTTGGTGGCTGGTGAGGTTTGTGGAATTGAACCTGCACAAGCTGAAGTTGATTTGTGTGAAGAAGCACAGTGTGTGCAAGCTGGCAATTTGGCTGGTGGAAGTAGCAAGGGGGCAGTAAAGGAAGCTGTCCCAGTGGCTAGCTGTATGCCTGAGATTAGCCAGGGGTGTTGGGACAAGGGAGAAACTGTCTCTGGTTGTCTGGCTGTGTGTGGGGAAGAGTTTCTTCCTGTGTCTGAGGAAGGTGCCCCACAGCCTGTGAAGGCTGAGAGCAGTGTGGTTGTCCCAGAGTTGGGTCTGGATATGGCTAAGGCCCAGGAAGGGGGTGGCCCAAGGTTTGTGTCTGCTGGGGAGAGGGATGAGGTGACTCAGGTAGAGTCAGTCAGTGTTTTACCAGAACCCCAGAGACCGGACAGTGGTGACCCTGATATTGTGCCTGATGCTGCTGTGTTGCTGGCAGAGGGGGGAGCGACTCTGTGGGAGCAGGGAGACCCCTTAGCCCAGGCACAAGGAGAGAATGAGGGTGTGTTAACTCTGGTGCCTAATGATGGTGTGGACGTTTACAGCCATCTAGAGAGCTGCACAGGGAGTGAAGATGCCTCTGACCCTGTCTCTTGTGAGTCTGTCTATGTGCCTGAGAGGGGATTATCTGTGAATCCACCTGAGGGGCCAGAGATGACTCAGGGAGTAAGGGAATTGCAGGAGGAATTGGTTGGGGCTCAGCAGGGCAATGCTACTGCAGAGCCAGGGAAGGGTGAACTGCTGCTTAAGGAAGCTCATAGGGAGGAGAGTCCTGGCAGTGCTTGTAGCAAGCAGTTTGCAGTAACTGAGAGAGGTGACGATGCCTGGCTTGGAGAAGGCATTCAGGAGAAAGCTCTGCCTGTAGAAGGCAGCAGCTTGTTGTGTGAGGCGCTTGTTGCAGTGCCTGACAGACAGAACTTGTCTGTTAGCAGTGACTCCACTGACTTGGGTTTAGGGAAACCCAGTGTGGATGGTGGTGGAGAAGTCTCAGAGGGACTGAGGGTTGTTCCAGATGAGGCAGGAACAGCCAGAGAATTGGAACAGGATTGTTCCCAGGTGAATGAGGAGAGTGGGAAGTTAGTGTCTCAGATTCAGGAGAAGGACTGTGTAGCCAAGTATGCAGAGCAGAACAGCTGTGTGGTCACTCTCCCTAGGATGCAGGAGATGGCAGTTATGCTCCCATCTCTGGACACAGTGGACACTCATAGTCTATCAGGGAGGTTGATATCTGGTTCCATGTGGAAACAGAGGTTAGAGAGGGACAGAGGAGAGACTTGGGAGTCTACAGCTTACTGCTGTTACCCCACTGAGTGGGGGAAGGGGGAGAATTCCAGGGCCATTGTGAGCCAGGGAGTCACGCCCAGCCAGCCCTTTGTCTTGGTCTGGCCAGAGGTTTCAGGCCTGGAGCCCAGAGGACAAGGGGGAGGGGCAGGACTTGCTTTGGCCAAGAAGATTTGCAGTTTAAACCTGAAGGGCCAAAACTGCAATGGTGTGGGGCCAGAGAAGGGGCCTGATGGAGAATTTCAGTATACACCTGGTATAGGATTGTTCTTGTTACTGATGTTAATTCTTGTAACCAATGTATTATTGTTGCAGAGAATTGTAACGGTATACAGTGTGCATGAGCTTATGAAAATACCATGTAATCTGTCTGGAGATGTACCAAACGACAGACGGTATGTAAGGGGACATTGTGATGTTGCTATTTTGTGGTTAACACTTGTAACTGGTCTTGGAACTTCTTACAGGACAAAAAGGGTTCCAGCCAGAAGGTCCTGTGTAAGAAGGGAAACTGAGGCACACCACCATTTTGTTGGGGGAGGCCTGTGATGCCCTCAGTGATGTTACTGGCATCACTTCCTGCATCAATTTTGCGTTGGGGGTGTCACGTTGCTGAATTGGAGGGAAGCAGCCAGATCGCTGCTGCACCCCTAGGTGGGGGTGTTGGCCCCAGAAATTGGTGTGGGGGGAGCCATGTGGGGTATTGAATGGGAGATTATTGTTTGTTGATCTTATGTACGCTATTTATGTGAGTGTATAATGTCTATGTGTGTAGGTAGGAATCTGTAATCTGTGTGGAAGCTGAATATTTCTGTGAATGTGGTTGAGCATTGCTATGGACAGGCTGAGTAGTGAAGCCCTGTGGAACAATGGCCCTTGATGGCCCAAAGACACACCTAAAGCAGGAGGGTGGAGACCCAAGAGCTGCCAGCAGAGAGAGGCTGAGGACCAGGTGACCGGCTGAGACCAGAAGAGGCGAGGAAGGAGCTATAAAGAGGCCATGCGGTCGATGCCATTTTGTTCTCAGCTCAGCACTTCATCCCAGAGGCAGCACTGCAGGGATTGAAGAACCCGGAAGACCTGTGAACCCATCCTGATCGTAGGATGTGCAATAAGGACTTTTAAACCAGCAGCTGCAACATCTCTGCTAGAGCCTGCATCGAGAACTGGGAGATTCGGTGCATGTAACGTACTGTACTTTAATAACCTTACTCTCAGGCTTTTCTTTCTTGTAATAATAAACCTTTAGATATAGATTCTAAAGGATTGGCCCAGCGTGATTTGTGGGTAAGGTCCAGAGGGTAAATTGACCAGGGATCTGTGGCTGGTTTCTTGGAACCGGACAGAACTTGTTCGGGGTAGGTGGGATTGGGTGCTAGGACCCCCCACCTGTGTATGAGGCCCGGGGCCATCTGGGGCACGGATATTGCTGGGGTGTCGGAGGGGTTTTGCTCAGGAGGCTTCAGGCAGGTTGCTGAAGCGCTCTGTGGGACTGGTTTGTGGCCTGTGTGGAGAGGTCGCCAGTCGGGGGCTGTAAGGAACCCCGGATTTGAGCAATTCGCCCTGAGCGGATGCCCTCAGCTGTGCCAAGACACGGCCTGGTCCGTCACACTGTTGCACCCCACCCCTGCCAGCTCAGCCTCCCACTTCCCCTTCCTCCCGCCTCCCCACTGCAACTCCTCGCCAGCTTTGCTTCCCGCTCCCCCTTCCTCCTGGCCAGCGCTGCTGCACTCCCTCCCCCCCGCCCTATGCCAGCTCTGCTTTCCGCTCCCCCTTCCTCCCGGCCACTCTCGCGATTCCTGATCCCTCCCAGCTGTGCTTCCTACCCACCCTCTTACTCCCAGCCAGCCCCACCCCCTTCCTACCAGTCCCCCCTCCTCCAATATCCTGCGGCCAGCCCCGTTCCACCCGACCCCACCCCCCCACGACCAGCCCTGCTTCCCCCCCCCCATCTCCCTGGCCAGCCCCATTGCCGCTCTCCCCACCCCCCCCCGTTAGCTGTTTCCAGGCCTTCCCCGTCCTGGCCAGCACTGCTCCCTTTCTGGTCACCCCCAATGAAGCATGGGTTTTGTTTTGTTTTTTAAATGATTACCTGGTAACCTCTAGCAGTGATTCAGATTTTTTTTTTGGTCAACATCTTCGGTCCCCCCCCCCCTTTTTTTTCCTTCAACAAAATTTTTTCCTGGTGGTTTTTTTTTTTGTGGAGGGGTGTTCAGTATTTTTCTTTCATTCATCTGGCAACCCTATGTCCTACACCACGCCCAAGTAAACAGGGTGAGTGGAAGGAGAACAAATCTCCCCCTCAATGAGAACTGCTCTACCAGTGCGACCTCCAAGTTCATACACAAGCGTTTGGTCATGTGTGGTCAGGGATTCATTCCCCGCCTTTTCTGCAAATCCTTCTCATTCAATGGCCTGGTGGAACCTGACACCCACAGTACCATTCCATCCATCTCACCTCCCCCAGAACTGGAGTCACACCCATTCTGTTGCCTTCCCAGTGGGGCATGTCCAATAAGTGGAAGGGGGCAGGATTTGCCCCTCATACAGCAGAAGAAAAGTAGAGTGAAAGAAGGGAAACTAAAGTAGAAGAGCAAGAAAAGCAGTACAGAAAGACAAAAGGTGTAATTAAATTTGCTATAAACGATCAGATTAAAATGACTTATCCAATGTATATATAATTGTTATGGCAGGTGTTTACAGGTAGCACCGTTACCTCCAAGAGTCTCCCAAACTGAATTATTTTCCTTAGCATGTAAACAAGCTTTGAGTCTTGAAAGAAATGCTTGTATTAGATTTTGGTTACTCACAGTTCCAGCTAGAGGGAGCTGTGTGAGTGGCAGGAGAGTTTTCTTTCTGCCTACTCTGGGATCTGAGGAGTCAATTCCTGAAGCAGAGTCACTGTCCAGGAAGCAGGTCTTTGTGTTGGGCTGAGATTCCTGGAAGCTGGATTTGTCCTGTGGGCTTTTTGTCATCTCATACCAAATCTGCGGTATATATGTAAATAAAACAGTTTACACTAAGACTCTGCAACCCTGGATTTCTCTTCCACAAGGAAGCTAGACTGCAGGAAGCCAGTGTCTGTCACCATTAGGCAAATGGGGCAACACTCATGTCATAATGGGAACACTGGTGTCAGGAGAAGTGTGGGGGCAACAATACATAAATAAGGCAATCACTTTCAAAGTTGTAAGTTCTAAATATTTACAAACAAATTAATGAAGTGAACATTTAAAAGAACAACACATTTTAACTTTAATTTTTTAAATAGTGATACACATAAAGACTTGTTGGCAACCAATCAGCAATGAAACAACTACCAATAGGTCAGGGTTTCTCAAAGTGGTCTGCAGACACACTCTGAGAAAGTTGCTAACGGATTTCTCCAGTGTGTTTATTTACCGGCTCTGCAGCCATGGAGCCTCATAGCTCCCATTGGCTCTGGTTCGCCATTTGCAGCAAAGGGAAGCTGCAGGAACCAGCGGCCCAGGACATGCCACTCCCGTGGCTCCCCTTGGCTGCAAACTGAATCGGAGCCGTGAGGCTCCGTGGCTGCGGAGCCAGTATATAGACAAATTGGAGTGTCCCATTAGAATCTCTCTCAGTGTGGGCCTGCAGACTGCTTTGAGAAACACTGCAATAGGAGCACACTAGTCACACATTAACAAAGAATCATCATGTACCACACCCCAGGAGCCTGGACAAGGAACCCCTCCTCCCTGTGGTAGAAGACACCCCCTATCTCCTGCAAAGTCTCTGGGAAGTGTATGTACACTCATTGCAACAGAATTACACAATTAGATTCAGGAAATGCTGTGAAGTGGGCTCTGTATTCTTATTATATTGATAATTCAATTAATAGTTAAAGTAAAAATACATATAAAGCCAAATTCTGCTGTCAGCTGCACTGATGTAACTGAGAGCAGAATTGTATAACACTGTGCAGAGATAGTTGAACTTCCACTGTACAGTATAAAGGATACCTAAAGAATGCACCTAACATATAAAATATTTATACAAGCTTAATAAACTTAGAGAGCTTCCATTTCTTCTCCTGGTTCAGTGACACCCATAGAATAAACTTTTATGGGAAGACATCTGCATTAAGATTCTTACAGATATGTCCCACAGCATGGACTGGGATTTGCTCCACAGGGAGAAAGCCTCAGGACCTATACAACAAATTGGCAGAGCCCAAGGCATCTGCAAGAGTCCAGCTCCTTCTGTGTAGAAGCCCTGAACCTTTACCATAATCTGCTACCAAGCATTGCCCCTAACTGTGGCTGTTCCTAGGACCGGAGGGAGAAGGCACCCAGGAAAAAAACAATGTAGTCACAGACCATATTATCTTTCTTGGGTGAGCTCTGAAGAACTGGCAGGGGCAATGTGCAATTGCTGTCCCAACCCAGTCTGTTCACTTCTGCCACAGATAACTCATCTTCTACCCTGTCCCGCAGTAGAGCCCAGACCTACAGAACAGCCTCCATAGCAGTGTTTCTTAAACTTTTTAAGACCAAGGAACACCAAACAATAATTGTTTTTTATGAGGAACACCAAGGATTTTTTGTTGAGGGAAAAAAGGGGGGGGGGGGGAGTTATTGAGCAAAAAAAAAAAAAAGTCAACTGCTCCTTTAAGGGCAGCCATTTTGAATTCTGTTGTTCTCCACGGCACACCTCTGACTGCCTCGCAGCATTCCCGTGTGCTGTGGAACACGGTTTAAGAAACACTGCTCCGTAGAGTCCTAAGGAAGTGGAGAGAGCCTCAGAACCAGCTGAGAGACCCAGTCCAGACTCATGCATAGAAGGCAGCCTCTGTCCACAGAAATGAATCCAAGCTCTAGCAGGAGTAAGTGAGTTAAGTGTGCTCCAAAGGGAGCTCTTGTTTGTAATTTTAGTAACACCAAATTTGAGTCTGTGCATAGGTCTAGTCTGAGGGTGAGTTTTGATATACAGTCTGCTTTTTTTTAACCCTGTTGCATTCTGCAGCATAGGATTAAGTGCTATCCTTCCTCTGATCCAAAGCTGTAGTTTCACACAGTGTAAATTTGACCAATTCCACAACAAGCAGAGCTGTTAATCCAAAATGCTGTGTTTCAAACCTCCATTTGGCATCAACTCCTTTTTTTCATCTGGGGACTTACCCTTAAATTCTGTGTGTCTCACGTTCCAGACTCCCAGATGATTTTCCAGTGCTTGTAACCTTTAAAGTCTTTGAAAGTGCCATCATCAGCTGTCTCAGGTGTTTACACAACTGCTTCTAGTAACCCAAATTGAGCTTCAAGTTCAATAACTCTCTCACCAAGATGCACAGGGTGCCATTTCAGATTTTGGTGAAGGGGGGGGGTGATCTGTGAATACCATGATGGGGGGAGGGAGGGGAGAGTGAGAGCATGGGAGGCAGACTGAGGACAGCAGCTTCAGCAGTATTAGTGAGCATACTCAGCACAAACCAAGCACCAAATGAGGAGGGGGGAGGGAGCCAACCCCATTGGCCCTCCCCCACACACATCATCTCTATCCAGGGGCTACCAAGGCACTGGAAAACTGCTTTTTTGGCAGGCAACCTAGCAGTTAGCTGACCAGAGCACTGTATCTAAATCCTATATAAAAGAAGGAAAATTAAATAATATTAGATTCACTCATCTCCAACACTAACATATTCTGACATCTTGTGGCAAGTCACTTAAGGGGCACTAATTAACCTTAAAATTTTAATATATATTCTGACTTTGTTACTAAGTCTGAGAAGAGAGAGATCCAGTCAGTACTCCTGGTCTCTCCCTCAGCTCTGGAAGGGGAGTGAGGTCTAAGGGGTTACAGCAAGGGGAAAAATACATTTCAGCTCTATATAAGAACATCAGAATGGCCACACTGGGTCAGATCAAAGGTCCTTCTAGCCCTGTATCCTGTCTTCAAACTGTGGCCTATGCCAGGTATTTCAGAAGGAATAAACAGAAAAGGCAATCATCATGATCCACCCCGTCTCCCATTCCCAGCTTCTGGAAAATAGAAGCTAGAGATACCATCCCTACCCATTCCAGCTAGTAATCATTGATGGACCTATCCTCCTTGAACTTATTTTGTTCTTATTGGAACCCTGTTATAGTTTGGGCCTTTCCACCATCTTCTGGCAAAGAGTTCCACAAGTTGACTGTGAAAAAAATTATTTATTTTGTTTGTTTTAAATCTGCTACCTATACATTTAATTGGGTCAGTTTCTTGTGTTATGTTAGTGAAGGAATGAATAACATTTCCTTATTCTATTTTTTCCCACCATTCATGACTTTCTAGACCCCTAGCATATCCCCTACTCTTTAATAATTTCTAAGATGAAAAGTCCCAGTCTTGTTAATCTCTCCTGATCTGGAAGCTGTTCCTTACCCCCTAATCATAGAACCATAGAGCTGGAAGAGACCTCAGAAGGTCATCAAGTCCAGCCCCCTGCTCTAGGCAGGACCAATCCCAACTAATCATTTCTGTTGCCCTTTCTGAACCTTTTCCAAATCCAATATATCTTTTTTTAGATGGAGTGACCAGAGCTGTATACAATATTCAAGATGTGGGCATATAATTATTTTATATAGAGACAATACGGTATTTTGTCTTATCTATTCCTTTCCTAATGATTCCCAATATTCTGTTAGCTTTTTAGTTTTTAGAGTGCCACTGCACATTGAACAGATGTTTTCAGGAAACTATCCAAAAGGAGGATTCCAAGATCTCTTTAATGAGTGCTTAGGGTTACCAGGTGGTTTCAAAAATATACTGGACACACGTGATCTCAGACCAGCCGGGAGGGGAGCGGGGCTGGCTGGGAGGAGGTGGGGGAGAGTGGGGATGGCCGGGGAAGATCGGGGGAGGGGGAAACCAGTCGGCGGGAAGCAGGGCTGGCCGGTAGGGAGGAGTGGGGATGGCTGGGGAGGGAGAAGGGGGAGAACTGGCTGGGAGGAGATTGAGGGGCTCGCCGGGGGGAAATTGGAGGGAGAAACCAGCCGGCAGGAAGCAGGGCTGGCTGGGAGGGGATTGGGGCTGGCTGTGGGGGACCAGCCAGCACGGAGTGGGGCTGGCTGGGAAGGAGTTGGGGGGAGCAGGGCTGGCTGGGGGAGATCGGGGGGGGGGGGGAACCAGCCAGCAGGAAGCAGGGCTTGTTGGGAGGGGGTTGGAGGGAGTGGGGCTGGCCTGAAGGGAACAGGGGGCGGGGAGGGGGAACTGGGGAGCAGGGCTGGCCTGGGTGCACACAGATCCTGGGGTGCTGCCCGTCCCACACACAGTCCTGGCAGGGCACACAGGCAAGTCCGTCCCTGGGGATTCCATCCCACCCCAGGCCCGCCCCCTTACTCTCTACTGTATAGTTGCTTACTGCCTGGCTGGTAGACACACTCACACAGCGTGAGCGTGTCTACCAGCCAGGCAGTGCACAACTACGTACTGATACTCATGATAATAATAAAACTTACATAATTAGAAAATACTGGACATTTATATGTCCAGTATTTTCTGAATTTGTTTTTCAGACAGAAAGCTCAAATACCAGACTGTCTAGTTCAAAACCGGACACTTGGCAATCCTGAGTGGTAACAGTTATTTTAGACCCCATCATTTTTGTATCTATAGTTAGGATTATATTTTCCCGTGTGCATTTCTTTGCACTTATCAACACTGAATTCCATCTGCCTTTGTGTTGCCCAGTCACCCAGTTTTGTGAGATCCCTTTGTAACTCTGCAGAAGTTTAACAGCTGTGGTCCAAATGCAGATCTGTGCAACACAACAATTATTCCTACACTTCCCCCCTATCTTTTAAGTGGAGTACCCAGCAATGTTTTCATAATGATCTAATGATCCTTCAGTTACCTGAATAACCAGCCTTTTGTTATTCTTAATCACCCTGCCCCTCCCTCTTTTTATAACAAACTCCCTGCCCCAAAGGCAAAGCTACAAAAAGCAGCTCAAACTGTTGTGTTCAATCTGGACTTCTAATACTCCAGTCCTCTGAGAAGTGGGTGAAACCTCATGATACCATCTACATGTTTTGTTAGTCTTTAAGGTGCTGCTAGACTGTTGTTTTTTTAAGTTTTTCCAGTTACAGATTAACTCAGCTACCCCTCTGAAGCTGTTGCATTTGAGAACTGCCTCTGGAGTCAGCATGCAGCTTTAAGCAGACCTGAAGCATGAAATCTAGGGTTTCAAATTTAGCCCCCCATAAATGGCACCCTTGGATGCACAGATTTTCCATGGTTTGCCATGAAGACATCTTTGTACAGGCAGTCCCCGAGTTACGCGGATCCGACTTATGTCGGATCCGCACTTACGAACGGGGCCCTCTCCCTGGTCTCCTGCAGACCAGAGAGAGGAAGCAAAGCGGTGGAGTAAAGCGGCGGAACACGCGGGCAGCGGGCAGCACAGACGCGTCTGGGCTGTCCGCTGCCTGCGTGCTCCAGGGCTTTGCTCTGCGTTGCTCCCCGTCCCCCTGGTCTGCAGACCAGGGGGACGGGGAGCAAAGCGGTGGAACACGCTGCCCGCGTGCTCCGCGGCTTTGCTCTGCTTTGCTCCCTGTCCCCCTGGCAGGGGGACGGGGAGCAAAGCAGAGCAAAGCCCCGGAGCACACGGGCAGCGTGCAGCCCAGACGCGTCTGGGCTGCCCGCCGCCCGCGTGTTCCGCTGCTTTACTCCCTGTCCCCCTGGTCTGCAGACCAGAGGGACAGGGAGCAAAGCAGAGCAAAGCCGTGGAGCCCGAGGGCAGCAGGACAGCCGTGGCGTGTCTGGGCTGTCCCGCTGCCCCCGTGCTCCGCGGCTTTGCTCCGGGCGGCTGTGGTACAGCAGCTGGGGTGCTGCTGGTTGGTGCTGTAGCGCCGCTCTGGGCGCTACGGGACCAACCCGGCAGCACCCCAGCTGCTCTGCCCCAGGCGTCCTGATTCAGCCACAGCTGGTCAGTTTCAGCAGCGGCTGAATCAGGACGCCTGGGGCAGAGCAGCTTGGGTGCTGCTGGGTTGGTCCAGCGGCGGCGCTACTGGACCAACCCAGCAGCACCCCAGCTGCTCTGCCCCAGGCGTCCCCAAGTCAGCCGCTGCTGAAACTGACCAGTGGCTGACTACAGGAAGCCCCTTCCCCGGGCTTCCTGGAATCAGCCGCTGATCAGTTTCAGCAGCAGCTGACTTGGGGATGCCTGGGGTTCTTAAGTTGAATCTGTATGTAAGTCAGAACTGGCGTCCAGATTCAGCCACTGTTGAAACTGATCAGTTTCAGCAGCGGCTGAATCTGGACGCCAGTTCCGACTTACATACAGATTCAACTTAAGAACAAACCTACAGTCCCTATCTTGTACGTAACCCGGAGACTGCCTGTAGTTGAGTATCTCTACTCTGCTTAATTATGGGTGCAACTGCAGTCCAATGATATTCCTACTGAAGTTATTGGAAGCTTTGCCATGGACTTCTTTGGAAGCAGGAACAGGCTTGAAGATGTCACGTTTTTTAAAGGGGATGCAGCAGCCACGTGCTTGAAGAAGTCACAGACCCAATCTAAGGTCCAGAATATGTTCTTGTTACAAGTAATAGGCCAATATGGGTGGAATCCTTTGGTGAAGCAGATACAGACATTGATTAAAAAGGGAAGAGAGTCTATACAGTTGCCATTTTATTCTTCACCTGTGACTCCCCTCCACAGTGTCTCCCTCCCTCCCGCCAGCACTGCTCAGATTTGAAGAGGCAAACCCCACATGTCCAAAGATGCTAAATTAAACAAGCCTAGTTTGTTCACCTTCAAGCATGTTGCGACATCTGTTTCTCCAGGCTTTTCTTGAGGGAGTTCATTAACTATGTTGAGAGAAGAGAGCTTAACTCTTGGTATGCAATGTTTTTTCTTGTTGGCAATGGGTCAGCCTAAATTCTTTGTAATAGATTTGGTTGCACCTAGAGCTCTAGATAACTGCATGCCCATACATAAGACAAGTCCACAGAACGGGAAGGAGGATTAAACAATTAGAGCACTAGCCTCACCCAACTCTTAGGAGACCTGACTTCAATTTTCTGCTCTGCCACAGACTTCCTGTATGAGTTCGAGGAAGTCACTTAGCACTTTTTACAAAATTTAAAAACCCAGTGAACCTGCTTCTGATTTCAGTTCACCAGTTTAAATCAGAAATAACTCTATTGAAGCCAATGGCAGCTGGGCATAAAATCATTGTATGAAGCAAGAAAAATCAAACTGTGTCTTGAGCCATGTCTCCACTACATTTTTCTTCACAGTTTCCCACAGAGGCAGTTCCACTGGTAGCAGTAAGGTTAGAATCTTACCGCAGACCAGCAGTTTTTCCATTTCTCATGATTTTACCATGAGTCTCAATAATTAGTGTTTTTTTAAAGCCCCAGCTCTTGGAGTCAGGTAATCACAAAAGACCCTCAGCTTTCATTTCTTAAAAAGTGTTTTTTAGCCCTTAGAGAAATACTTGAAAATATGAAGCGAATGCACCTAAGCAGTCAGAAAGAAGAAAAATTAAAGGAGTCCAACATGTATTTGACTTTAAAATGAGGGTTTAAAAACTATCTCATGATTTTGGGTCCTGACTCATAATTTTTGAATGCTGAACTAGTGGCACTTTACAAGGGTGACCAAAGGGGGGGGGGGCTACTGGCGCTTGAGGCTTCAGCCTTGTGGTGGGGAGGGGTGGTGCTTGGGGTTTCAGCTCTCTGGGAGCAGGGGAGCCGCCAGCACTCAAGGCTCCAGCCCTGAGAGGAACAGGGGAGGGGAGCCGCTGACACTCGGTGCTCCAGACCCCCACACTAGGGCGGGGGAGGAGCCGCCAGCACTTGGGAGTGCTTGGGGCTCCTGCCCCAGAGTGGAGGGGGAGGAGCCTCCAGGGCTCAGGGTTCCAGTCCTAGGGGAGAGGAGGAGCAACTGGCGCTCAGGGCCAGTGGCTCCCTGCACCGCTTCAGGGATGAAGTTCATCCCCGCAGCATGCAGGGAGGGCAAGGGAGCCATCGGTGCTTAGGGTTTCAGCAGCTGAAGCCCTGAACACAGGCAGCTCCTCCCCACCCCTTGCTGCAGTGGAAATATGGAACACTGTGACCATTTTTTAAAAAAAGTCAGGACACCAGCAACAGACCTTAAATATGGGACTGTCCCAGGAAAAACAGGATGGAGGGTCACTCTACAGTCCTACACTTTACTCACCATGTCATCTGAACCTGCTCAGAGGAGGTCCAGAAAACATGGTGGCAAAAAAATTGGTGGCATCACATCTGCACTAGAGCAGTGTTTCTCAACCAGTGGTATGAATACCCTCAGGGATAATCGAGAGAAGTCAAGTCGAGGGGTACATCAACACAACTGAAATTTGGAGAAAACCAAATTTTTGTTTTAAGTTTTACAGCACTTTATTCTTTTTGTACTTTTTACACCCAAAAATTTCACCGCCCGCCCAGCTACAATGAAGTTGTTTAAACAAATGTGTGGCAATGGTTGAAAAAAAATTGTGTGTCTGAAAACTGTAGGTACTGGAGGTGCTTATAATTTTTTTAAAGGGGTACTTTATAAAAAAAGGTTGAGAAACTGTACTAGAGTACACATGACATTTTAAGAATCAATATCTAGGGTACACAATCAAAGCTTATATCTGAATCATATGCCAACAGTGTGGCTGAATAGTGTGGATGTGATTGTTACAAAAAAGTAGTTTAGCTCAGGTATCAAGTATCAGCAGGGTAGCCATGTTGGTCTGAATCTGCAAAAGCAATGAAAGCTTATGCCCCAATAAATCTGTTAGTCTATAAGGTGCCACAGGACTCCTCTTCACTTTAGCTCAGGTAATTGTCCAAACTACCATCCATTGTGAATCCTGTTCTTTGAGTGTGTTAGATCTGGAGTTTTGTCTACAACCAAATTTAAACAGATTCCCTGCAGCTGCCACCAGCCAAGTTGTAGCCAGAATTGCCCAAACACAGAAAGCTCCAGCCATTCCCATCCTGTCCATTGCCCAGCATGAGGACAGATACTGTACAGGGATTCTCTCGGGAGTCATTCTACCCCCTTTCTGACTCCTTTACAGTGCTGGAGTGGCACAAGAGCATCTGGTCTGTGACTGGGGCTCCTACATGCTATGAGAATACAAATAAATAATTAATAGTAACAATAATAATAATAATGGAGCCATGGAGGCCAGAAACTGGCTGTGGCTCTGGCTCTTTTCTCTGTCTCCTGTGAAGCCCCTGGTAGGCGCTCCAGCACTGTCAAACCATAAACTATGTTATTTGCTGGCTTGCAAGCAAACTGAAGATGAAGCGGGAGGTTCACTCTCTGGCCCATATGGTCAGATCAGGCCTGCAGCCTGCCAGCTCAGGTTAGGTGGTGGGATCCCAAAGCGTCCTTCCTCAAAGCCAGAATGAGGTTTTGACACACAGGGAGGCAACCTGCAATCAGTTTCCAAATCGCCCCTGCGGCTGCAGCAAAGATGAAATGTTGTATCAGCAGGACGGAGGCAAAGTAACTCTTTAGCTGGACTCAGGCTGCGGGCACAGGCACTTGTGAGCCATACTTTTTATAGACCCTACAAAAAATAAAGCAAGCAGCATTCTCCCTTGCCTGGAGCGCTGCATTTAAAACACATACCAGCTGGTGAGGCACAGCTTGCCTTTACAGGGGCGCGCGCTTCCTCCCACACTTTGCTAGGGGCGCGCTCCCGGCCCTGGTCTGGCACGTCCCCGACACTCAGCTGCTGCTGGGAGGGAGCGCGCGTCGCCTGCACTAGCGCCTGTCCTGGAGGGGAGCTGCTGCTGCTGCTCTCGCTCTCTCCGGCGGGGAAGAGCCAGCGCGGCCATGCACAGCTAGCCCCCGCCCGCCGCCCGCACAGCTGCCCGCTCGCCCCCCGGCCCGACGCGGCTGCTCGGCGCGTCTCGCACACACACGCGGGAGGCAGGGCTCAGCGGCGCCCCAAGGATGGAAGGGGGCGCGTACGGCGCTGGCAAAGCCGGGGGGGCCTTCGACCCCCAGACCTTCTTCCGGCAGCCGCACACCCTCCTGCGGATACTCTCCTGGGTAAGGGCCCGAGGCGGGGGCCGGTTCCTGGGGGCGCCCAGTAGCAGTCGCGGGGGATGGGGGGCCGTGCCAGCCCGCCTGCCACCGGCGGTGGGTGGGTGGAGGGGGGATACCGCGCTGGGTGTGGGGCTGGAGCCAGGCTCGGCCGCGAGCCCTGCCTCCCCCCACCTGCCGGGCCGGGCGGGCCCCCGGTAAGACACCCCGCCCCAGCGGGAGGCGGCTGCCCCGCCTGAGCTCCCAGCTCCGGAGCCGGTCGCGCGTGTCTCGGCTGCCCGCAGCTGGGGAGTTTCTGCAGCGCGCTGGGGGGTGGGGAGGATGGAAAATGGGACGTGAGCCAAGCAATCCCGCGGGGGGAATCCGCCTGGAAAACATCCATGCCCGACCGGCCCCCTCCCGGGGAAGGATCCGTGCAAGGGGGCTCCCCCGGCAGCCAGTGGAGGGGGGACATTTCCAGGGGGCTTGTTCAAGGGGGGGGACTTGGAAACATTGGGGGGAGGGGATGCAAATGACAGGGATGGTTCTGTCTGGCAGCGCCTATGCTCTAACTCTGCCTGCTTGCTGCTGGGGAGCAGCGGGGGGGAGGGAAAACTGGGCGAGATTATGGGGGGGGGGTGTCTGGTTTGTCCTTTCTCGCCCGCCCGGCTCCCTTGCGTTTCAGCTTCTCCCCCACCCCGCAGTATGTTGTGGTTCTGTGCTGGAGGGTGTGAGCAGGCAGGGTGGGAGCAATGGGGGAGGGGAGGGGTCTCCAGCCTCTTTCTCTTGCAACGGTGGGGAAGGAGGGTCTCTCATCTTGTGACACTGATCCCATGGCTACTGCCTCGGTGGTTGCAGCGTGTGTGCGGGAAGGTCATAGGGATTAAGGGAGCTTGCAGCAAACAGAGAGATTGCATTAAGAAGGGGTGTGGGGCAGTGAGAGGAGGAAGCAAGCATGAAGAGCGACTCCTACAGCAAGATGGACAAGCAGGAGCCTGAGATGCCCCAAAGCCACTCCCTGTTTGGAAAGGGAAGGGCAGATGGGGCATGGCAGTGGTGTTGGGGGTGTGTGTATGTGAGGGATTGATCCACTTGGTCAGCCTAATGTTGGCACTAACATCCTTTGCAAGCTACTGGTGCTGGTGCAAAGGAGGCATTCGTGCTGCTGGGGCAGCCAAAGCTGCACAGTCCACTTCTGTCCCAGAAGATGCCCCTTTGGCCTGACTGCATGAGACTTGGAGGGTAGCACTAGCTGCGCCCTGAGTGAGCTGAGGACATGATTAATATGGTCAATCGGGGCCTATGTACAGTACAGCATGGTCGTTACCCAAGGGAGGGCAATTCAGTAAATCTCCTAGTGCCCAGCTGCTATGGAAATCCATTGTGAAATGATGGGTGCACTTCCCTCCCATTGCTTGGCTTGGGAAAAGCATCAGAGAGTGTTCAGCCATGAATGACGGGCACAATGTGACTCCAAAGGACAAAGTCCTTTTTCTTTTTTGTAATTTGCAACAACTTCACTCTGCTACTGCAGGCAGGAGTCTGGTTTTCCAAAGCCACAAGGGAGAGAAAACGAGAGTTGGTCCCTGCTGTGCATTTCTTTCTGCTTGTACCTAGTGGCTTCCCCATCAACTCCCCCATGCTTGTACCGTCATGATTCCCCAGGCTCCCTTCAATGCCCTGGTTCCCCATAATCACCAGCCTTTTGCATGACCTTCATAGAGGACAGAATGGGATTGACTCCATGCCACAGACCTTCACTGAGCTATAGAAACAAATGTTCTTTTGTGGAACACAGGCAGTGCCCTGGGTCAGCATCCGAAGAAGGACATCCAGCTTGTTAGTCATTGTTGCATGGGGGTGTGCACTCTTTTTCACCTTTTCCTATTTTACCCCCTCTTTAGCACCTCTCCCCCCTGTGCTGCTGCCAAGCCAGAGTCTGGAGCTCACAAGCTAACCCAAAGCATCTGTAATGATAGTAGCTTCAGGGGGTAGCCAAGTTAGTCTGTTACAGAAAAAGAAAACAACAAATGGTCTGGTAGCACTTTATAGACTAACAAAACATGTAGATGGTCATCTGATGAAGTGGGCTGTGCCCACGAAAGCTCATGATACTATCTACATGTTTTGTTAGTCTGTAAAGTGCTACCAGATCATTTGTTGTTTGTAATGATACCTCTGGTGCTTCACAATAAACACTAACACCTGACCCGGTAGGTGCTAGAACTAGGTGCACTGGGAGGGTGCTGCTGCACTCCTTGCTTGAAGTAGTTTCCATTATATTCAGGGTTTACAGTTTGGTTCAGTGGCTCTCAGCACCGCCACTGAACAAATTATTCCAACATCTCTGCTGGTCCCTTCCCCATAGAGCACACAGTCTAATTTAAAGGCATGAACTGCACACATTGAAAAGAGGTAGCACAAGTACTCCGGTGGGTTGTAGAAGATGGTGCACGTTGCATGACATTGAGAAGAAGGAAAGGCCAAGTGATAGGGTCTGACACATAGGAAGGAGGCTTAGGCCGGTGTAGAGAGGTTGGCATTACTAGAGTGCCCCTCCAAGTACTGCCAGGATCCGGGTGGGAGGAGGCTCTTGTTTCCAGACTGCCGCTGTTGAGAGGAAGCAGTGGCTCCTAGTACACACATAAGGACACTTGTTATAGCACATGGGCAGAAGATTTGTTTCTTTCTTTATACCTAGAAAAAAAATGAAACTAATTTGGTGCTGGCAAAAGGTGTTGTCTCAACAGTCCTGGAGAACAGAGTCCATTTCCCCAAATCTGCTTACCATTGGGCAGTAACCACTCAAAGCTCTCCCATGCTGCTCCCCATCAAAATACTTCAGCCTGGAAAAAACAGCTTAGCACCTAATTAGAGCATAGAGGAACACAGATAAATTGATTCTACATAGTCCCTTCCGTCCCTGTGCTCCCTGCATAGACTCTCCTTCCCTGCCTAAGGGGGCCAGTGGAGCTGTGAAGACTTGTCCACTGATAACCAGACTAAGCGCGCCAACTCCATTCACCCAGGTCATGCTACACACAGGGAAACTGGGGCACAGAGAAGTTAAGCAATGTGTCCAGCATCACCCAGTGATCATGCAGGGCTAAAAATAGAACATGCGGATTCTACGTCTCAGTCCTAGATCACTAGGTCACGTTGACAGGAGTTGTGTTTGTATTTTACTTTAGAGGTAAAAGACTTTGTCTCCTGTTTGCACAGACGCTGTCTTTTTGCTCAAAAACTAAAAAACCTCCCATTTTTGCCACTACAGCTGCAGCTTCACTTCTGGCAGCGACCGTAGGAGCCCTAGTGGGAATCAGGCTTTTACCACCATGTCACGTAGACTTGTTCTTAACAGGCAGGCTAAGTCAATGCTAAAAAGTTAGGTCGACTCGGGAACGGAAAATCCACACCCACTTAGGTCATAGTTAAACCAACCTAAGTGTAAATGGTGGATTAACTATGGCAGTGGGAGAATCCCTTCTGTTGGAGTAGGCAGCTTCTTTGCTTAAACCGCGACGACAGTGCAGCTGTTCGAGTTCTAGCCTTAGATGATCCAGTGGATGAAATGCCAGTGGTTCTACTCTAGAGCTCCCATAAACGTTAGCAGCGCTGCAAAGCTTTACAGAAACCCTGTGTAGCTCTGAATCATCCAGTCACACTTTTACTCTGATTTGTGATTTGCAATGAAATCCGTGTTCCTCTTTGTACCATTGCCTGCTACACTGAGCAAGCCAGCCCCTACTCCATGTTTCAGAGAAGAAGCTATTCCCATCTTCTGCCCCACCACTTACATATGGTGGATTTGGGGCTGGTGTAAGTCGCTAGGGCAGGATGTCATGTGCCCACTCTGAATGTAGCTTTAATTCCACACACAAATAATGTGTTAATTGAGAAAAGGCTTGTTGCCTATTGTACAGGATTTCTCAATTGCTGGGAGCTGTTAATTCCAGAGACCTAAGCCTCATTCAGTTTAAAAAAACATAAAACAGCTTGGGGGTGTCTCTTTCTTTTAGACATGGGGGTTCAGTTAGGTGACTTGGTTCTGTGCATTTTATATGGCAGCTGCTCAGAGAAAGCTTTGAATAAAATGTTGCCACATGACCAAAATAGCAAAGTTTCCTTCAACCATATGTGAGCTAGAGAATCAGCCAGATAGGAATAATAAAAGCAGCCCACTGCCGTGTCCTCTCCTCTACCACTCCATGTTGCTGTTGTCATTTATTTCTTTAAATTGCAGTACCTCCTTGAGGTTCTGTTTAAACTGAGATCAGGGCCACATTGTGCTAGGCCTGCTACAAACACAAAGTGAGGGAGTGTCTCTGCTGCAAAGGGCTTACAGCCTAAATATACACAACAGACAGAGCAACATTAGTCCAGAAAAGGGAAATAAGTTGCTGTAGCAGGCCAATGGTAGAGCTGGGATAAAACCTAAATCTTCAGGTACCTAACTGCATAGCAAAATGCAGGACAATGTAGCACTTTAAAGACTAACAAGATGGTTTATTAGATGATGAGCTTTCGTGGGCCAGACCCACTTCCTCAGATCAAATAGTGGAAGAAAATAGTCACAACCATATATACCAAAGGATACAATTAAAAAAAATGAACACATATGAAAAGGACAAATCACATTTCAGAACAGGAGGGGGATGCAGGGGTGGCGGGGGGGGGGGGGAGAGGAAGGAAGGTAAGTGTCTGTGAATTGATATTAGAGGTGGGAGAGTGGGATGTCTGTGAGCTAATGGTATTAGAGGTGATAATTGGGGAAGCTATCTTGGTAATGGGTAAGATAGTTTGAGTGTTTGTTCATTCCTTCTCGGAGAGTGTCGAATTTTAACATGAATGACAGAATGACAGTTCAGAGGATTCCCTTTCAAGTGCAGATGTAAAAGGTCTTTGTAGCAGAATGCAGGTGGTTAAGTCATTGAGAGAGTGTCCTTTCTGGTTAAAATGGCAAGAAACTGTTTTTTCTTTGTGATCTTGTCTGATATCTGTTTTGTGGGCATTAATCCTTTGGCGAAGTGTGAGAGATGTTTGTCCAGTGTACATAGCAGACGGACACTTTCGGCACATGATAGCATAAATTATATTTCTGGATGCGCAGGAATATGTGTTCTTGATCTTATAACTCACTTGGTTTGCGCAGCACATTTCGTTAGGGGGTGCACACAGGGAATTTTATTTTTTATTTTTTTAAAGGCAAACGTTTATTGAATACTCAATCATAAAGGACATGCTGCGAGCGAACGCACGCTTTCTATACATTTCTACAACATCTATATTACACAATTCGGTGCTTATTGCATAATACAACAATCCATACTTTAAAACTAAAAGAGCGTATCATGTGATTAAATTAAAACGCAAAGCTACTTTTTTTTTTGAGACATTAGGGTGTGCCTGGGCACACCCAGCACACCCCCTGTGCACATTTATGCCTAACTGCATGCCCTATGTGTAGGGCTCTACCAAATTCACAGTCCATTTTGGTCAATCTCATGGTCATAGAATTTTAAAAACAGTAAGTTTAATGTTTTCATCTTTTTAAATCTGAAAATGTCACAGTGTCGAAATTTTGACTGACACAAAAGGAGTTATAGGAAGGTCATAAGATTACTGTAGGGGGAATTGCAGTTCTGTTACCCTTCTGCGCTGCTGCTAGCAGTGGTGCTGCCTTCTGATCTAGGCTGCTAAAGAGAGGCAGCTGCTGGCCAGGAGCATGGTATGGTATGACCACCCTTATTTCTGCTCTGCTGCCTTCATAGCTGGACACTTGGTCAGCAGCTGCCACTTTCTGGGCCCCAGCTTTGAAGTCAGTGCCGATGTAAGTTTACCCCTCTAAATATCCTTGCCACACCCCCACCGCCCTCTTTTGGGCCAGGAGCCCTCTCCCCAATGTGAGAAACATTGGTCTTCCCCTGAAGTCTGTATGGTGTAGAGTAAAAGCACGCAAGCCCAGATTTCATGGTGAGAGACCAGATTTCACAGTCCATGACATATTTTTCATCAGCGTGAATTTGTAGCCCTGCCTCTGCACTACATCATGTTCTCTCCAAGTCCTGCCCTTGCTGGACTGCTAAATGTTGGGGCCACCTTCAGTGGACACTTAAATGAGGGGGTAAGCTGCACTCGGAGTGCATGTGAGTCAAATAATGGGTGTAAATAGTAAAACAGTGAAATTTATACTGGTTTGGTTTTTGGAGAGCAAATCCAGTCCCAGGTAAATAGTAGGCTATCCCCACTTCCACTGGCTCTGAGTGTCCCTGAAGGTATGGAGGATGGTGTGAAGTGTGTGTGTGTGTGAGACAGCTTTCTCTAACACCCTCTTAAGGACTTTCTCTTCTGTTCCCCTTTTCTTACCCCAACCCATGGCCAAGTAGGGAAGCTAAACTCTTAGCGCACACACATGGACTGCTACATCATTCCAAAGAACACTGTTTCCACTCTAGGTGTACCTCAGTCAGAAACTGACTGTAACTTACTGCCCATTTATGTCACCACTGAATTCAGTCTAGACATTGGTATTTCACTTATTCCACGCTACTGAGTGAGAGGAACTTACTCCCTTACCTCTTTGATGGGTGACAAGGGAATTCAAAGCTGGGTTTTTGTACATACTGCTCCCTGCAGTGAGTTCCCAGTCTTACCATGGTAGCAGAGGGTCATTCAGGAGTTTCCAGGTTTGCTCTGCCTTGAGTTTCTGCCAGAAATAGCACTGTGTGCTGTGATTGGTAGGTGCCTCATCTTGCTCACATGATTTGACCACACCCAGCTACTGGGTGTCATCTAGATTTGTCAGCAGACAGGCTGCTGAAGGGAGCAGAGCGGTGCTTATAATGTCTTTGGAGTTGATTAAAGCAGTGAATATAGTGTGTTGTGGAGACTTATTCACAACTATAATGCAAATGAGCTTGGGCAGGGACACCGTCATGTGATCTGAGAACTGGCTGACAGACCACAAGAATCAAAGAGCACTGGATTGCTTTAGGTGAGAGGCTGGCTGGGTTACAGCAGGCAGTTGAGTTTTGTTTAATATTTCAATAATGATCTGGAAGTGGCAGTACGCCTCATGTTACCCGACATCTGTAGATGATACTAAATTGGGCAGAGTTGCAAACCCCTATGAGGACAGAGAAGTAACACAATAACTGAGTAATAGAGATGTAGCCGTGTTAGTCTGGTCTTGCTGAAACAAAAGACAGGACTATGCAGCACTTTAAAGACTAACAGGATGGTGTATTAGGTGATGAGCTTTTGTGGGCCAGACCCACTTCCTCAGATCAAATTGTGGAAGAAAATTGGCATGACCATATATACCAAAGGGATACAATAAAAAAATGAACACATATAAAATTGACAAATCAGATTTTAGAACGGGGGGGGTGAGGTTAGTGTCTATGAGATAATGATATTAGGGGTGATAATTGGGGAAGCTATCTTTGTAATGGGTAAGATAAGAGCAGTTAGAAACATGATCAAAAAGTAATAAAATTTGATGTAACCTTGGAAAAATACAGACTGATGGGGGGGGGGGAATACTCCAAAATGGGAGGGATTATTGGGGGAGCAATAATGCAGAAGAAGCTAGGGATGACAGTGAACTGTAAAGTAGACAACAACCCACAATAGGAGATGGCAGCAGATGGGGCCAGTGTGATTTTTAGGCATGTATGCAGAGGCAACATTACATCATGGAGTCCAGCAATGATAGTTCTCTACAAAGACTGTGCTGCTTCAACTGGCTTACTGTATTCAGTGAGAACTTTCATCAACATCTCTCTAGTAATAATTAGATTAGGTGTAGGCAAACCTTTTGGCCCAAGGACCACTTCAGAGTATGGCAATTGTATGGAAGGCCATGAATGCTCATGAAATTGGGGTATAGGAAGGGATGAGGACTCCGGCTGAAGATGCAGGCTCTGGGGTGCAGTGTTCCCTGTAAGCTGAGTGCTTGGGTGACCGCCCATGAGCGATTCCAGCTGATTGGCAGAGTGCCCACAGCCAGCAGCGTGTGTTTCTACTGCTGGTGCACACCTGCGCGTGCCTCAGCGTACATACAATATATTCTGCACATGGATGGAAAAATGTAGAGGGAACATTGCTGGGGTGATGCTAGAAATGAGGCATTCAAGGTAGAGGAAGGGGCTCCACGCTGGGGCAGGTGGTTGGAGCGCAGGGGTGAGGGCTCTGGGGTGTGTCTGGGAATGAGGAGTTTGGGGTGCAGCAGGGGGCTCTGAGCTGGGGCAGGGTTTGGAGTGCAGGGCGGGTGAGGACTCTAGCTGGGAGTGCAGATTCTGGGCTGGGGATGAAAGGTGTGGGGTGCAGAAGGGGGCTCTGGGTTGGACCAAGGGGTTCCGAAGGCAGGAAGGGGTTCAGGGTTGGAGTGGGGGGTTGTGGCATGAAGGATGGACTCAAGGGTGCTGGTGCCAAGCTGCACTTACCTCCTCAAACAGCCCCTGAAAGCAGCAGCATGTTCCCCTTCCAGCCAGCTCCTTCATGGAGGTGTGGCCAGGTGGGAAATGCTGGAGTGTTGCCTGTTGACAGTGGGGTACTGCATAGAGCCCTCTGGTGCCCCTGTGCATAGGAGCCAGAAGTGGGGGGTACATGCTGCTGTTTCTGGGAGCCATGCATAGCCTTGGCGCACACAGATCTGGGCAAGCACCAGACCTGCTCCTCAGTGGGAGATCAACGGCTGGATTAAAATGGCTGATGGGCCAGATACAGCCCACAAGCCATAGTTTGCCCTCCCCTGAATTAGCGGGTGAGGTGAGAAAGGAAATCACAGAGATCGTTAAGCACTCTACAGTTGAACCTCTCTAGTCCAGCACCCTTGGGACCTGACCTGTTCCGAACCAGAGAATTTTCTGGACCATAGATAGTCAGTATTGTCTAGTAGCATAACCAACACTTCCACTGCTTCCTGGGCTCTAAGAAGACATTGAAGGTAAATTAGAGCTAAATAGCAGCACAGAGCACTGGGAGCCAGGACTGGTGGCTGTAAACAAACTTTATGGGATCACAGGAAACTTGGCTATGCCCATGATAAGTAGACATCCCACTAACTCATACCAAACCATGGATGTTTCTGGACCAGAGAGTGCCATACTGGAGCAGTTGAACCTGTAATCCTTTAAATTATTTAAATAAACGGTCACTTGTTAGGCTGAACAACAACCAGTGGGAATAGACTAGCCATGTGGAAGCAATTGAAGTGTATTGACACCAAGGTTATAGAGGGATGTTTTAGGGTGGTACTAGGAGTAATGGAATGAAATTAAGAAGACTGTTTAGCCAAAAGATCAGGAAAAACATTTGATAGTGGGATTGGTTGAATTAGGCTTCTCTGAGCTGCCTAGAGAGCTCTGGGTGAACAATTCCCTTTTGTTTTAATAGGACTTGGGCATCCAGATCCCTTGGGTGGCCTTTAAAATCTCATCCTTCCTCTGTGAAGGAGAAAAGGTAAAAGCCCCAGAGATCGGGACAGAGAAGATGGCCTGTGCAAAGCATTAGAAATGTGGTGTAGGAAACACTCCTGCCCTGACCAAGCCTCAGTCACGTAGATCTTTTCTGTCCCTGTTGTCGAGTGGGGGAGGACCACTTCAGTGAAAGCTGGATTGGGTCACCAAGAAGGAATTTGGGGAGGAACAGAATGATGGTGGGGAGAAGATGCTTTCGCAGACCTCTTAAGCGTGACTCTGGCAGGATGTAAAAGGGTGAATACCAGGGATCAGCAGCTCAGCGCAGCATAGCAAAGCAGGTCAGCTCAGTCAACATCGTTTCAAGTCATATGGTGGGAACTGGCTGTGAGACTGTGGGATTCTGGAGCCTTCCACCTCCACTCCAGTTCAGCTCCAGATTGGCAGTGGCTAAAAGCTATTACCATCTGATTCCTGATAGGCTAAAATTTGCTGGTGGGTTTTGTTCAGTTCCTATTAGGATTGCTGTCCACATCCCCTCCTCCCCACCCTCAGCAGATGGATTGTTCTGCACAGAAGTGACCCTCCTAGGTCAGGGCTCAGCTACACCAGGAGGGGAGGGCAGCATCTAAGAGATTTTGGCTGCCTGCTCCGTACCTGGCTGGGTGGATAAGCAACCAAACCCGTTGATCGAGCACCTGTCACTGACATTTACCAAAGAAGGTATACAGAGATGCTTTCCTCAAAACGACCTAAATCAAAATAGACGCAGTCAGAACTGTGTCTGTGCTGCGCTCTCCAAAGCCTTCCAGGAAGCCTGGTGGTGGAATGAAAATAAAATCCCTAGCAGGTCGGTCGTCTTTCTTCTTCTTTTTTGCTAGCCAAGCTAGATTTATTTATTTATTTTGGGTCACTACCAAAATGAAACGCAGGCAGGGTTTTTGCTTTTGTTCTATCTGAGCGAGATTTGATTGTAAGCCCCATGAGGAATAGTACATCCCTGAAGTATTTCCTTTTTATAATGAAATAAAAGCGGGTTTCGGGAGGAAAGGGGAAAAGCAGGTCATGTGACAGCCAGCCAGCCTGGTGACTGCAGGCAATTATGGGGAGTTAGGGGAGGAAGCATGGCAGCCACCCCCCAATAGGGCAGCCCTGGAGGTCTCTGAGAAGTAAGGAGTGCAGGCAGCGAGACAGATTGCTCATGTGATATTCAGCAAACCCTAATGCACGGCTGAAGGCGGACAGTGTTCTGCATGCGTCATGTGATGCTCAGAAGGGCCTAATGCACTGCTGAAAATGGGCAGCATGGTGGAAGCATCATATGATACTCAGGAGGTTCTGCTGTGCTGGCTCCATGGCTCAGCCTGTAGCGTTGGGGCAGAGGAGAGAACACCACGTGTCAAGCAGAGTGCGGGTCCTCCCTTGGCTGCAGTTTCAATCAGTTTCTTCAATTCATGGGGAGAAAATACCTTTCAGGAAAAACGTTACCTTCCCTTTCCCCAGGCACAGCCTGCTCCTTCTCCCCTGCCACTAGCACACCACACAAGTCTGTCAGCAGGCTCAACTCCCTTGTTTTCCCCCTTGACACGCCAGGGTTCATTAGCTCTCTGTCAGTAGCACCGTCACTGCACTATAATACAAGGGGGATGTGCCATGGGCGGACTAAGTGTCTAAGAGGCCTGGCTGAAAGAGGCAAAGTGAGTCCACCGAAGGTGTGGGTGAGAAGCTGGGTCAGAAATTCTGAGTTTCTCTGGCCAATGGCTTTGCTTGTTTAACCCCCCCCCCTTGTACTTCTGACGTTACCCCAGAGCAGTTGGGGAGGTGTGTGTGATGCTGACTGCCAGAACAATGTGAGAAGAGAATTAGGCCCCATAGGTTTCACTGAACAAGTGCTAAACAAGCACTAGATTCTGCCCAGCCTTTATGCAAGCATGCAGGAAGGGGTGGGAACAGGGAGTGTCAGAGCCAGCCCGGAGTGCAGGCACTGGTCCCTGCAGCAGGATCCAGTGCCCATAAAGAGTCAGAGAATTGGTGCAGCAGCAGCACTGCACCCCAGCACCAACAAGAGAGTTAACCACCGTCCACTGGGAACGATGCAGCACCTGGAGCAGCTTGTGGAGCTCTGCTTCTCTGAGGCAAAATGTCTTCTCTGTGCAATCTCAGACAATGCCTGAAAAGCTGAGCCTAAATGGTGCCACCCAGCCCAAAGGGAGCACGCTATGGTTCAAGACCTGGCAAGCTCTACAAGCCAAACCGCTGCATAGCAAAAAACCTACATGTTCCCCTGGTAGATCGTCTTAGCATTGCAAATGGTCTAGCCCTGGAGTTGTATTTATTTTTTCTGTTTCTTATAAATAAGCATAAAAAAGTAAATGTAAAATCCTTGTTAATTCAGCATTTATGGTTACATGCTCACAGCCACGAGAAGCCAAGAATGATAAAAGTTAGGGTTCCAGCAGCAGTGTTAACGCAGCCAAATCACATGGAAATACTATTTGCTGACCCTGTTTTTCTAGTTTAACAGGTGGCTTAATGTATTATGTTTTCTTCTGTAAAATGTATCACGTAAAACATACAGTACAGAATGTGCAGCATGGCCATAGCAGGGTTGTTCTTGGAATCATAAAGGATTACAGTCTGTTTTGAAATCTAGGCAGTTTACAACAATGATTTCTAAGTAGGCTTAGGTACTGCCTTTACCTCTCACTCCTCCCTCCCCCGTTTTTGAAGTTTTAAAATCAAATTTTTCTGGTTTTGAAATACTATTTTTCTCACTTGCAACATGAGAAACTCTCACAAATACCAGAGGAAATCAGCAGGACCCAAATCCTGCAAACACCAACATGTGCAGCTGTAGTCACATGGATGGTCCAGTTTGGAGTCAGTGAGGTGGCTCATGTGCACAAGGTTATGCACATGCGTTTGCAGGATTGGGCCTAACTGCGCAGGGTAGAAGGATAGCGTTGTGGTCAAGGTGCTGGTCTGACACTTGGGAAATCAGGATTTAATTCTTTGGCCTGTCACAGGCTCCCTCTATGACCATAGGCAAGCCACTTCAGCTCTTGGCACTGCAGTTCTCCCTCGGTAAAATGGGGATAATCGTTCCTTTGTCTTGTCTGTTGAGACTGTAAGCTCTTTGGAAAGGTGCTCTCTATTACTATGAGGCAATGGAGTCCTGATCTCTGTTGGAGTTCCCAACCTCCACAAATAATAAATAATGCTACTGAGCAGGGGAAATGACTATATCCAACGTGCACCATGCAAGCAAGCTGAAAAATACAGCCATGTTTTTTTCTCCAGTCGCCTTGTTACAGCAACATTAGGCATTTTTAGTTAACAGGTACCACGAGCCTGAATCTCCTCTTGGTTATTTCAGTGTAATGCCACTGACGTCAGCAGGTAACTGTTGATTTACACGGCTGGCCAACGTGGTGAATCAGCCCAATACTAACTGCCAGAGTGTAATATTTTTATGTCAGTATCCTTTTAACTTGTTGCCATTTCTGACATTTCAGCTGTGACTCATAGGCTTGAAAAGAACCTCAAGAGCCTTGCACTCACAGCAGGACCAAGTGACATCTTAGATCATCCTTGTCTAATCTGCTCTTAAATATCTCCAGTGATGGAGATTCCACAACCTCCCTGGGCAACTTATTCCAGTGTTTAACCACCATGACCGTTAGGAAGTTTTTCCTGATGTCCAACCTAAACCTCCCTTGCTGTCTATTGAGCTCATTGCTTCTTGTCTGAGCATCAGAAGTTAAGGAGAATAATTTTTCTCTCTCCTCTTTATAACACCCTTTTAGATACTTGGAAGCTGTTATCAAGTTTTTTTTTCTCTCTCTCCCTCTCCCCTTTTTCCAGACTAAACAAACCCAGTTATTTAAATCTTCCCTCATAGATCATGTTTTCTAGACTTTTAATTATTTTTGTTGTTCTTTGGATTGTTTTCAGTTTGTCTGCATCTTTCCTGAAATCCTTTCCCAGAACAGGACACACAACTTCATTTGAGGCTTATTCAGGGCGGAGTAGAGTGGAGTGGAAAGATTACTTTTTATTTGTTACTTACAACACTTCTGCTAATACATCCCAGAATGTTTGCCGGTTTTGTAATAGTGCCACATTGCTGACTCATATTTAGCTTCTGATGCACTATGACCTCCCCCCCCCCCATATCACTTTCTGCAGTACGCCTTTGTAGGTAGGACTTTCCCATTTTGTATGTGTGTAACTGATTGTTCCTTCCTAAGTGGAGTACTTTGCATTTGTCCTTATTGAATTTTATCCTGTTTACCTTAGACCACTTCTCCAGTTTATTCAGATCATTTTAAATTATTATCCTATCCTCCAAAGTACTTGCAGACCCATCCCCCAAGCTTGGTATCATCTGCAAACTTTTTAAGTGTAGTCTAAGTGCTGAGTTAATGCAGGAATATGGGAGAGAAGTTCCATGAATTTATGATTGAAATAAACTTTTATATTTACTTTATCATGAAATCAAGCTGATATAGGACTTGCCCAAATGGATTGCTAGATTAACCACCTTCTCTGCTCAGGTTCAGGATTAACTGCCACGGGTTGAGTGGGCCGCGCCCTCCCCTCCCTTCTGAAGGTTGCTGAACGTGAGTTCTCACGAGCCATTGTTTATTTATATGGTGACTTTATTACACACCCAGTGCCACAGCCTCTGGGTATATTTACATAATTGGAAGAACACCAAGGTTGTTGCCTATTGTAGGCAGCAACAATCGCCAGCTCAACTGTGCTCATCCATTACAGACACCCCATTCTGGCCCCCTATCAAGTTGAATGCTTAGGGAAAGAGACAAGTCTCGCTGCACTGTGCTTGGACCGTTGATGAGTGATGGTTGACTGACAAGTTTCAAAGCTGAGAGGCCTCGCCCCTGCCACTCCTTCTCTGGGCTGTCAGAGTGCTTCTGCTGATCTCAGCTGTGGGGAAGGCATGTGAGGAAGGAGATGCCTTCTCCGCTTTCCTGGTCCTGGATCACACAAGACTTTATAGATTAAAACCAACACCTAGAGACGCCCAGGGCAGAGCTGGGTAATCGGTGCTGAGCTTAGGTCGTTGTTTTCAGCAGGCCTGCTGATGGAGGAGGGGAGGGGAGACAAAGGAGGCAGTTGCCCCAGGGCCCAGCAATTCAAAGGGGCCTGGGGCTCCTGGCTACCAGTGTTGCTACTGGCAGCAGCAGTGTTGCTATTGGCAATAGCAAGAGCCTTAGGCCCTTTAAACTACCACTGGAATGCCACATTGTGTGCTCTCTGAGGGCTGGGGGCCCACCATGTTCCAGAGTGGGGAGTACAGGGATCTGGCTGTTCCAACTCCACCTCTTCCACCCAAGCCCCCTCCTTGGAGCCACCCTCCCCTCTCCCATCTTGCCCAGGGACTGCTGGGTCTCCTGGTTTTCAAGGGCTCGATTCACTCAGGAAATGGAATAGCAGTATTCTTCAATAATGTTTTTGAGACACCTACAGGGTAGACCTCGGTAGGATGCCTTGCTGTAAGTCATGCCTTTGGCTGGACAGTCCTTACAAGGTCCACATCAGAGAAGAAAGGCTGCAACTTCTTGGCCACCCTGAAGATGGAAAAGTGTGCTTAGAGCCACCCCTGCTGTCTGAAATTAGAGAAATAGTGATGGGTCCTGTACAGTCTCAAGACTCTGAACCATTTTTGCAAGGATGAGAGTAGCTGGATAGAACAGATACAAAGACAAATTCCATCTCCCTCCCCCCACCCCCAGGCCTTATATGACCAGATGTCACAGGCTATCTATACGACAAGGACAGTGGGCGAGAAGATTTCCAGTTGCCACTACATCAGTTGAGAAGGGCAAATAAGTATAATGCCCTGCTAGCCATCCATAAAGTGCTATTGGTTGGGCAGCAGAGTCCATTGGGGAGGGATGGAGCTCCACAGCCGTCTCTGGGGGAGGTACTGCAATAAGTCCAGGAGTGAAAATAGGTCCCACATCAGCCTAAAGGAAGCAATCATCTGATCGCAATGGGGGGAGTGAACCCATCTCCAGTTCTAAAACAGAGATGACCTCTAGTTTATGCACATTGTCTCTTTTCTGATTGTATGGCAAATAAAGCATGTACATTTCACTGCCTGGTCTAAGGCGGTCTAGCAACTTGGATGCCCGTGTCACTTCTGGCTGCATCCTCTTGCTCATATATCACATTGAGAAGTTTGCAAGGGCTTCCTCTGGATAGGAGGTACGAGGGTGTGAAGGGTTTTTTGGAAAGTTTCGGCAGAACTGGTTCATCTGTTTCCAAGAACAAGATTAAGGAAAAATATATTTTTTTTCTCTGCTAAAAAATTTACTTTTGTTGCCCTGCTAGAAATGCTCCATGCTGTGCAGCAGGGATTTGAAATTTGTTGGGTGGAGGAGTCCTGCTGTCAGGGGTGTGTCTTTTGCCATCTGCCCAAATTTGAGGAAGTTGCACATTCTCAGTAGAGGTTTGTTGGAGTTCAGCAAATTGGCAGCTGAATTCTGTGAAGAATCCATTCACACTGAACATAAACCAATCCAGGGCTGGGCGATTGGGGATGCAGGGGGGAGGGGTGCTAAGCAGGCTGGTCCCTGCAATTGCTTCTTTTGGCTGCTACAACTCACTGTGGCATTGGGTACAGGAAGAGAGATCAGGGAAGCAGGCTGCTGTTCTCTGAGTACAACCCCTGCTGATGTCCAGCCAGTGAGAAGGGGAGATGGAGCCTGAATGGAATACAGAGGACCAAGAGACTGTTATGTGATGTGGGACCAATGGAAGGAGTAGGTTAGGGAAAGAGCTTCATAGGAGACTTAAACTGGAGGGTAGAGACAGGAGGTGAGGAGAAAACTAAGACTGGCTGGGCAAGGAGATTGGGACTAGGAGCTGGGTGGGAAAACATGGGTAGGCAGGTAGACGAGAGACTGGGAGCTAACGTGTTGGGAAGGGGAGGACTAAGAATACATGGAGTGAAATCTCCCATCCCTAGAGGTTTTTAAGGCCGGGGTTGACAAAGCCTTGGCTGGGATGATTTAGTTGGGGTTGGTCCTGCTTCGAGGAGAGTGTTAGACTAGATGACCTCCTGAGGTCTCTTGACTCTTCTGTGATAAAGAGCTGTGAGGAAGAGACTGGGACTGGCTGGGCAAGATGACTTGGCTTGGAACTCGGAAAGAACAGAGCCTTAGAAGAGACAAGATGCCTGGGCTAAGGTGTGGGGAGATAGGGCTGATACTGGGACAAGCTGAGGGGATATGGACAAAAGGAATCAAGCCTGGGGGGAATGGGGCAGAAGAGTCTGTGCCCACTAGAGCACACTCCACTATACTATCTGGAATCAAACCCAAGATTTCCTGAGTTTCAACATTCCTCTGCTGTCCACGAACATTTGTAAAATGCACTGGTAGAGTGTACATCTAATCTCCCTCTAGCACTGGTGCAGATAGCAGATGACAACTTACTACTGCTGTCAGTTACTCCAGTCAGTCACGGAGCAGCGGCCTGTACTGTGGATCGAAAATTCCAACCCTGCTGGTGACTGATCAGATTGGAAATAACTGACCAGTACTCTATTAGTACTCTATTCCCAGCCTCGCATGACATTTCATGATCCAGTGTGATGGCAAAAATGTACAGGCCGCTGTACATTATAAGCAACACAGGGGATGGGTGGTATTTTAGTTGAATGATTCCTGTTAGTTGCCCCGGCCTTATTTTGCTCATTGACTGAAACTTCATAGTCACATCTCTTTGCTGTCCATTTTAACCATGGGAGTGGGGAATGATTCTAATGCTCTTTCGCTCTTAAGGTTTTTACCCGTGCATGTTGTAGTTTCAGGTTAATTGTATCTGTGACCCAGCTCTGGACTGTCCTTGAGGGCTCCCTCTTAAGCTTTCCATGTCCCAGACATCATCTCTCTCGGTTAGATGTCCCCATCTCTCTCCCTTCAGACCAGAGGTTTAGGCTTACAGTCCCTCTGCTCCTCACCACGATTTCCCCAGCAGGTGTGATGGGGTCCCATCCAGGACCTTTGGGTAACCTGTCTCCAGGGGCTCTAGCAATGTACAATAGTTACCAACCAGCCATCTTACAGCAAACAGCTTTTCTTCTTAGGGTAAAAGCATTGCAGAAAAAACATCTAAAATGTACACATGTGCTAAATGCTTACTGAAGATCTCCCCAGCTCTAGCCTAGAACTTTGGTGAGGTTTGAAAAGACCAACACCTACAAGTGGATTTGCTCACTTGGTTACAAGTCCATGACAGCTTTTAGGTCAGGAATAAGATCCTCGACTGGATTGTTCAGCTGTTGAATTTTAATATAGCTTGGGCCTGATGGGAGTAGGCAATCAATTTGACAGCTTCCCCTGCCTAATCTAAAATGGAGCCATCCGTGCCCCAAGCCCTGTTATGTCTGCGGATAGCTGTGAGCTTGTTCTGTCAATGCGCCAGCCTTGTCGTCTTTCCCTCTACATGTCCCTGTTTGATATCCTGCGTACGCTCTCTTCATTCAACCAGAGCCTGTCCATGATCTCACAGAAGGCAAATAGAACGTGCTTTCCTCCTCCTGAATGCGTATCATTTAAACAGCACAGTGGTGGTATGAATTGGGAATAAACCCACCTTAAGTGGGTCAAGTTTTTGCTTGAAAACTAGAGCCAGTGAGGCTAGATCACTGTAATGGAGAGCAGAATTTGGTCTTTTGCGTGTTCTTGCAACCCTTTGTATCCTGCTCCAGCCTGTGAGCCAGCACATCAGTGGGATAGTTGTGTACCCCCTCCATGCCCCCGATCTAGTGGCAGATAGGGACACTGTTTACTTGGATACCTCAGTTGTTACCACACCAAAAACATGCCTCCTAAATTCTGGCCTGACAGTGAATTGTACACTGTACAGGTCACTGCTTCTGACTGCAGAATCTCTGTTTTGATTCACCCTCTGTGTGGATGAAAATTGACTCCCCTCCAAACCAGATTTACGCCCATTGTGCACTGCAGGCACAGAGGACCTGATTCTGCGCTCCTGTGCACCACAGGAAACCCAGTGAAGTTACTCTTTATCCCCCTCACCCCCCACACACACACTTTACACTGGCCTGTAAAAAGGGAGAGGAAAGTGCTCATCAGCTTACATCAGAAAGCAGATCTAACCCAGTGCGGCCCATCCATCACCTGGTCACTTACCTGATGGACAGAAGGGAGGACAAATCGAAGGAGCACATGGACAGCATACTGCTGGGTTAGAGATAGGGATGTAATTGTGTAGTCAGTTAACCGATAAGCAAAAGCTTATCGGTTAATGCTATAAATCAGTGATTCTCAACCTTTTTTTATAAAGTACCCCTTTTAAAAAAATTGTAAGTACCCCCAGTATCTAAAGTTTTCAGACACACACATTTTTTTCTACTATTGCAACACATTTGTTTAAACAACTTAATTGTAGCTGGGTGGCGATGAAATTTTTGGGTGTAAAAAGTACAAAAAGAATAAAGTGCTGTAAAACTTAAAACAAAAATTCAGTTTTCTTCACGTTTCAGTTGTGTTGATGTAACCCCCCCAGATTTCTTTCAAGTACCCCTACGGGTACTCGTACCACTGGTCGAGAAACACTGATCTAGACTACACACATTTCTCTTCTCTCCCCTACTAGCCAGTACATTCTTTTACAGGCTGGCCAGTAGTCAGTCCTGGCTTGAAACGGGTCCAGGACCTACCCCGGCTTCGGCTCTGCAATTAAAGTGTATTAGGAACCGGGCAGGCAGCCCAGCTCAGTTCTGGCTCATACTGGGCCCAGGAGCTCAGACCCACCCTAGACAAAGGCGGCCTGCACCCCATACTGCTGCTTCTTTATCAGAAGTAGCAGCACAGGGCAACAGGCAGCTGGTCCATGAAGGGTGCTGTTTTTTAATCTGGGTCCCACTTGGCACTCTGCATGGATACAGAGGCAGCAGCGTGGAGTGGCAGGGGGTTCCTCAGGCATGAGGCTGGAGCACATTGGCTGCTGGCCCTGCCCCCAGGGACTATAGACTAGTTGACTGACCGGTAAGAAATCATGAGGTTACTCAACTATTCAATTAACCGATATTTAACATCCCTAGTTAGAGATCTGATGCACATGGAGCAGGATGTGCTGTGATTTTGAGGGTCCCAGCAGTGAATGTGTTGCATGTGTACTTAGGCCGTGTCCAGACTCAGGGGTTTTTTCGGGAAAAGTAGCCTTTTCCCGAAAAAACTTCCCCTGCATCCAGACTCAAGCCGCGTTCTTTCGAAATTATTTCGAAAGAACGCGGCTTTTCTTTCGATGGCGGTAAACCTCGTTTCACGAGGAAGAACGCCTTCTTTTGAAAGCTCCTCTTTCGAAAGAAGGCGTTCTTCAATGTAAAGAGGCCGTCTTCGAAAGAGAGCATCCAGACTCGCTGGGTGCTCTCTTTCGAAAAAGCGGATTTCTCTTTCGAAAGATCCGCCTGCAGTCTAGACGCGATCTTTTGAAAGAGGCTCTTTCGAAAGATGCTTTCGAAAGAGCCTCTTTGAAAGAAGCCTGCAGTCTAGACATAGCCTTAGTGTGCTATGTCAGGGGTTCCCAAACTTTTTGACATAGAGACTAGTAAATCCATTCACGAGCTTTTGGAGGACCAGTAACATTCATTTGCATATTCATTAAGCAAATGATGAATATGCAAATATTTTTTTTCTGGTCCTCCCAAAGCCCCCAGTGCCAGAGTTAGCAAAACTTTTGATACAGTCACCCACAATATTCTTGCCAGCAAGTTAAGGGAATATGGATTGGATAAATGGACTGTAAGATGGAAAGAAAGCTGGATAGATCAGGGTTTCCCAAACTTTTTACTGTAGTTGGAACCCGTTTTTTTTTTTTTTTCCAGTACTGTTTTTTGCAGCCCAAAAATATAAACGCATATTAAAAAAAAGAATGAAAAATTAATACATTTTCAGTGTTTCACCTGGCTGCATCCTCCGCATGGGTACTCCAGAAGGCGGGAGCAAGAGCAGATTGGGGGTAGGGTATCTGGCAAAGAGGGTGCAAGGAAGGGTAGGGTTGCCAGGTGTCCGGCTTTGTACCAGACAGTCTGGTGTTTGAGAGTTTTGTCCGGGAAACAAATTGAGAAATTACCAGACATATAAAATGTCTGGTATTTTCTAATTAGGTAAGTTTTATTATAATTAGGTATAGCAATCCTTAGCTGTGAACTGCCTGGCTGGTAGATGTGCTCACGCTGCCTGAGTGTGTCTACCTGCCAGGCAGTTTGCAACTACTCGAGGCAGGGTATATGGGGGGGTCGGGGGACAAAATGGAATCCCCGGCCAGACTCACTCGTTTGCCAGGGTCTGCATGTGCCCAGGTCAGTCCTGCTCCCCCTGCCTTCTCCTTCTGATCTCCCCAGTCCAGCGTTGCTGCCCCCGTGCAGCCCTGCGTCCGGCGGCCAGTTCCCCCCACCCCCCACCAAACTCCCCCGGTCAGCCTTGCTGCCCCGACGACCCCCCTGACCAGCTCCGCTGCCCCCATCCAGCCCTGCTTCCAGCAGCTGGTTCTCCCGTCCTCCTCCTCCTGATCTGCCCCGGCTAGCCCCCCTGGCCAGCCCTGGTTCCGCCACCTGCCCTCCCCGATCTCTGCCAGACAGCCCCACTGCCTCCAACCCTGCTTCTGCCGACTACCCCAATCTCCACGGGACAGCCCCACTACCCCCAACCCTGCTTCCGCCGCCTGCCCGCCTGCCCAGATCTCCGCGGGACAGCCCTGCTACATCCAACCCTGCTTCCGCCAGTCCCCATCTCCGTGGGACAGCCTTGCTGCCCCCAACCCTGCTTCCTGGCGGTCGGTTCCCCCCCCCCCACACCTCCTCCCAGCCCGCCCCGCTCTGCTCCCCTCCCGGCAGCCACCCTGAGGCCCAGTATTTTTTTCCTGCGGCCCGGTACTGGGCCGCAGCCCATAGTTTGGGAAACGCTGTGCTATGTGATTCTCCCCAGACCCCTGTGCTCCTGCCAGAAAATGCCTGCAAAATCCACAGGGAAAGAGAAAGTCAGTCAGTGGCTGAATGAACAGAATGAGTATATTAGTAGACAGATGGCTAGTGTTTTGTGTTGGATGAAGGGAAGGATGTAGTAAGCAGAGTAGACTGGTAGAAAGGATAAATGTGGATAGATGGATTGCTAGGAGAATAGATAAGCAGAGAGTGCAGAGTAGTGGGTAATGGGAGGGTGAATGAGGAGGAGAGAACAGGAGTAGTAGTAACTTGGACAGCTAAAATGAGTGAATAAAGAGAGGGAGGGGGCAACGAATAGAAGAGAGAGCCATCTGGAGAGAGCTGGTGGGTGGAGGATGGAGCAGGAGGATAAATGAATGTCTATAGAGTAAATGAGTATGAGGATTTAGGGCTTGCCTACACTTAACAGTTCTACAGCTGTATTACTGCATCTCCACCGGTGTGATGGTTCAGCAAAGACACTGCCATTTGTAGTATATTCTTCCTGAGAGGCAGTAGCTAGGTTGATGGGAGAATTCTCCCATCGACTTAGTGCTGACTACATGGAGGTTGGCTTAACTATACTGCACAGGAGCATGGATTTTTCATACCCCTGAGCACTACTACTCAGTTGGATCTAATTTTCTTGTATATACCAGCCCTAGCTGATGGAAGAATTCTTGTAGGGGTTAGGTTGATGGAACTACATCTCTCAGAGGTGTAGATTTTTCCATCCCTGAGAGACTTAGATATGCCAATGTAATTTTTCAATGTAGACCAACCCTCAGAGCTTGTCTACACAAGGACTAAAACCTAAGAAATTAAATGAGTCCTAGTTCATTCTTTTATTTAATCTGGTGTTTGTTTGTGGACACTCTGATTTCAAATGGAGATTGAGCTCTTTCAGTTTAGCTTAAATTTGTTAAAAATAAAAATATAAGTTAGGAGTATCCTAGTCTGAGCTAATTCTCAGAAATAAAATAACATTTTTCAGGTAAACTTTCCCTTTGCTGTTGCCCAAACTAGAGCTGGGCAAAAACTTTTTTTTTTTTAAAGCAAATAGTTAGATTTACCAGAAAGTGCACTAAAGTGGGGGAGCACCAAAACTATTTGAGTTCATGTCTAATTCAACAAATAGTTTTAACCAAAAAAAAACCAACCCTCCCAACTTTTTTTGGAAATGTCAAAATGAAACATTGCATTTGGAATCAACACTGTTTCATAATATTCCTTCATATTGACCGTCAAAATTGCATTGACCCAAACAAAATATTTTCAGTTTTTAGTTGGGTTGAGAATCTCTACCCAACTTCTCTCCAAAAATCAGTTTTGGTTTAGAGTGACCCAATTTAGTCCAATCAAGCTAACAAAATAGGCTCACAGCTCAGACAGAGAAAGGCATGTGAGGGCCGGCTAGTTTGGGGAGATTTGTTCTCCACTGCACTAGCTGATTGGTGGGTCTGGAGGCAGGCATGGTCCTCACCTTCCTCCCTCTCCTCAGGTGTTCTCCATTGTTGTCTTCGGCTCCATTGTGAATGAAGGTTACCTGAACCTCCCTGAGAAGGGGGAGGAGCACTGTATCTTCAACCGCAACGACAACGCTTGCAACTATGGCATCACCGTGGGCGTCCTTGCCTTCTTCAGCTGCCTTCTCTACCTGGCTTTGGATGTCTATTTCCCACAGATCAGCAGCGTCAAGGACCGCAAGAAGGCAGTGCTCTCAGACATCGGTGTCTCTGGTGAGCTTCCTGGATGGTTGGGGACTTAGGGACTAGTTCTGGCCACATGGGAACTCACCTGGGGAAAGGAGCCAGTCTTATTTCATAAGCCAGCCGGCCAGATGTCTCTGGTACAGGAATTCTTTGACTGGTCTCCTTCCTTGTCCCCCCTCCCCTGCCCCTCCTTCATTATCCTCTTTGTCCTCCAACCCCTCTCCCCCTTTTAAAATCTCCTCTTCTTTCTTCTTCTCCTCTCCCTGTCTCTTCTTTCCTTCCTCCTCTTCTCATTCCCTATCCTCTTCTTCCTCTTAACTCATCATCTTTTTCCCACCCTCCTCTCATCCTCTTAGCCCTGTCTCTTGTAGACTTCTCTCTGGCCTCTGCTTCTGCCTCGTGATTTGATGTTGGGATAGTGACTCCACAGGCAGCTCAAGCATTCCTCACATAATGTGGGTGAGGTGAGAGTATGTGCATATTGCATTCCAGTGATTAAAAATGACAAGCCTTAAAGATGACCCCCAAAGGAAAGAAACACCTAGTTTGTGTCCCTTTTGTGTGTGTTCTGTATGGTGCATTAAAAAAGCTTGGAAGGATGCCTTTTTCCCTCTGATTTTCCTTTAGAATTATTGTCTCATTTCCCCTGATTCTTGCAGGAGGTCTCCTTGGAAGATCAGAAAACTGGTGTAGGATCTTTCTCAGCCCTTATTTGAAGGAGTAGAGGATGGTGCATCTTGTAACCGAGGTTTTTCTTTCCAATGCCGGGTGTTTGAATCAAATGAGAACCTCCCCGCCCCCAACACACAGAATTTTAAATAATCTGACTATAAATTCCCTTTAAGCCACTTTTGTATTGTGTATGTTCTGAGGCATTCCAGGTTCCTGACCAGCTCCTGGCACCCAGGGCTGTTCTAACTTGTATTCTGCTTCCAATGGTCCCTAATTTGTTGGAGTTGCTGAGAGGCACATGTGTGCCTGGCACCTCAGCTGGAAGTATCAGTGAGTGGTGTCTTGAGGCAAGTCATTTTCTTTCACACCTCGTCTCTGAATCTCTGACCTGCTTTGCATCTTCTTCTGCCCCAAGTTCCCTCCTCTCTCAACATTTTCCTGTACTCTACTCTCCCATTCATCTGTTCTTGTCTCCTCCTGCACCTACACACACGCTCTCCTTCATACTGACATTTCACTCCTCATTACTCCCTTTGTCTGTCTGACTCCCCCTTACCCCCAACTCTGTCCCTTCTTTTACAGCCTCAGGACACCTGGAACAGCTTCCCACTGTGACCTTGTGCTCCCACCTGTAAAGAGAAATACACAGTCATTTGTTCTGCAAAGCCTTCCCAACGTAACATCCACCCCTTTTCTGCAGGCCTGATTCTGAACTTCCATCAGCTCCCATCAGGAATGTCTCCACTGAGTCCAAGGGAGTCACCCCACTGGAAAACTGTTGTGCAAAGAGGATTAGGCCCAGTGTCTGTTCATTCTTCTGTACCTGTTTGGGCCTTTAATTGTATAAGCTCTTCAGGAGTCTCTTTGCTTTTTATCCAAAGTTGCATATTGTCTATCCAAGGCACTGCTATAGTGCTGTATAAATAACAAATTGCGAGATGCAGAGAAGGGAATGTGTTAGGAAAAAAAACCCTGAGTGCAGTATAGCAGACAAACATCCTGCCTATTTCTCCCGAGGTATCTGGGCATATCTCAGAAAGGAGACAAATGCATTCATTTCTGTTCCTTTCAGGGACTCCAGGCCAGCCCCTTTCTCACACCCCTAATGCTCTGATACGGATCATCCACACTCCTTTCCCCTCCCATTAGGACTCTGATGCTCCTCATTTATCATCCCTCCCCAAGGGAGCTGTGATCCAGTTGTTTTCCTCCATGAAAATGCTGCTGTTTTGTTGCTCTCTTTTTCTCATGCTCCAGTCCCTTGAGTGGGAACACTGCTATTCTGTGTATTGCCAGTGTATCACCCATCTTTTGGACAAGATGTAAAACTGAGGGCTTGTCTGTCATCATACTGCTGTTTTATAGATTCCATGACAGTTTTTATAAGTGTAAGGGCAGTAGCCCTGGTTTCCTGCCCAAATCCCAAGCACTGTGTAGTTGCAGTCTGGCTGCCTACAATTGCTTCACTGCTTGTTCTGGAGAAACTGCTCTTCACTTGTCCTTCCAGGACAGTATTGTGTAGTGTAACTGGTGCAGAAAGACTGCATTTTAGAAGTGAGTGATCTTGCCTCATTTGGGAGGCCCTGCAGAACTCGCTCACTGTGCCAGCTCAGAATCATGTGACCCTCCCAAGCTCATGCCGATAAAACATGAGTAGCACACTGTACCTTAATGTCTTCTCTGCAGCTGCATGTCCCAGAGTGACTGCTCTGTCCTCAGTTACACCCCTACCACTCCACTGAGTTCAGTGGGGCTGCACAGTCAGAATTTGACCTAGTCTGGGAAACACTTGGGGATCTTGCAGGATAGAAATTGCTGCAGAAACATTATGTATTTACTGTTTATCCTGATTCTGTCCTACCCCTCTCTCTCTTTCTCTCTTGTTTTAATGGTGTCCTTTCCCAGCCTTTTGGGCATTCCTCTGGTTTGTTGGCTTCTGCTTCCTGACCAACCAGTGGCAAGTTTCAAAGCCAGAGAACAACCCACTGAATGAGGGGGTAGATGCAGCCCGAGCAGCCATCACCTTCTCTTTCTTCTCCATCTTCACCTGGGTGAGTAAAGCAGCTGAGACTCTGATTAGAGATGTTGGATGAAGGCTTCACTGCAGAGCAGTGCCTGCTCTCCCACCCCGTTAAAGTTAGCCCACCACTCAGGAGAGGGATGTTCCCCTGGCTAGGACTGACTCCTTCTGCATTTCCTGTGGAACAGAAGTTAAAGTGGCTTCTGGGAGAGGAGCAGCAGAAGCCAGGGAGGATGGTCCAGCGGATAGGGCATCAGCCTAGACTTGGGAGAGCTGGGTTCAAGTCCCTTTTCTGTCCCAGACTGTGTGAGACTTTGGACAAGCCACTTAGCCTCCCTGTGTTTCAGCTCCCTATGTCCATTCTCCTCAAATGGAGATAATAGCTCTTCCCTACCTCAACGGGGCATTGCGAGGGTAAATAGAGTGGAGACTTTGTGGTGCTCTGATGCTGTGGCAATGGGGGCTGCATAAGTACCATGCAAAGAATCAGTTTTTCTTTCCAAGGTGTGTTGTAGCATTGCTGATGTCAGGAGGGGCTTTAGCAGCTGTATTGTGGGAGGGAATGGTTGTTAACATCCTATAATACACCATATGGTCTTCCCTCTCTCTCTACGTGGTTTTCCCCCAAGCTGGCAACCTGCATTACTTCTGGGGGAATTCTTGGCCAAAAAATATTCTGCATATTTTAATATTTAAGATTTTAAAATGTTGCAAAGTTCTGCAAATGTTGTTTGTCAAAATAACACTGTATAATCACATCAGTGTCAATTGTGCTGATAATTTATTTCAAAATGTTTGTCAGCAAGTATGTCTGTAAACACTCACTCTCACTCTCACACTCTCTCTCTATTCCCTCAGGAATAGAATTAAGAAACCTCTGTGACAGCTCAGTTCCTGGTTTTCTATCTCCCTACCCCCCCCCCCCCCCCCGCTTCCTGGAAAAAAAAAGAGGAGCAGGGGAGCAGACATCCACAGCCCTTCTTCACACCATGCCCCCTCCTACCCTCGCAGCCAGTACATCCGACCCTCCTTCCCCCAAGCCCAGTCATGGGGGCTCCCAACTCAGACACCCTCCCTCCCAGAACCCAGCCGAGACCCCCCTCAGCCCAGACACCAGTCTCTCTACTGCCCAGGGTTCCAGATGGATCACCAGCCCCCTGCTACAGCTTCTAGGAACTCTCTAACCATCTCCCCCCACAACTCAAGAGTTTTCTATGTATGAGCTAACTAGGCTCTGCCTGCTCCAGCAGCCTCTAGTGGCGGCCAGCAGCACTGCAGCCCATCTCTAGGGGAGAAGGGAAATTGTGCGTACACAACACTAATTTCTACAAAATTCTTCGTTGAGCAGTGGCACAAGATTCCACCAGGAGTACCTAGTTCATTTATTCATTTGGTAGGAAGTAAATGGTGGAATTTGTTTGGACCCTAACCAGAGCTTTCTTTCCCTTTCCTTTTTATCCCCCAACCCGCACCAGGGAATTTCTCCACGTGTCCAGATTTGGGGGCTCCTTTTCAATATAACCTATTGGGGTTCTTTTCCATATGCAAAGAGCCTCTTTGTACTTTCAGTCTACATGACTTTTTATGTGAATTTAAGAGTGGGAGCAAACAAGGAAGAACATAAGTCTCCTCAAGAGAGAGCACAATCTGTCTTTAGTGAGATACTGTTATGTCTCTGCCCCACAGAATAGCAGCCAGCATGCTCTTAGAAATGTAAAGGGGTGGTATGCAGATAAGATCACGCCAATGGCATGGCTGCCTGTCCTGCTCAACCAGAATCTGTTCTCCTCACTAGACATTTCTTTATAGTCCTAGTGCAATTAGGGCTAGTAGTGGGAAATTAGGAGCTGGATGAGTTCTGGAGGTAGCATCTTTACCCCTGAAAGATGAGGCCAAAGAGAACAACACCTGCCATAGCCTCCCATGCATTGGGTGTGTGCCCACTGGAGCAGGAGGTGTAGTTTCCAACTCAGGCAGATGTACCTATGCTAGTTTTGCTCAAGCTAGGGAGCTAAACACAGAAGTGTTGCCATGGTGGAATGGGCTAGCCAGCTGAGTACGTACCTAGGATCCAGAGCAGGATCATACTCCGAGAGCTAGTCCATCCCAGTGCCATGACAGCTACATGGCTATGTTAGCATTCAAGCTTAATCAAAGCTAGCACATGTATGTCCACTGGAGCTGGAAATGATGCCTCCAGCTCCAGTGTAGACCTACTGAGTGAGTGGGGTTGCAGGGCTCTCCCTACAGACCAGGGTGGCTCAGCCACAGGAAGGGAGGGTTGTAACATTTAAGGCCTGAGGAGCAAGGTCCTCAGAGACCAGCACCTCTCTACTTGTCTACAGGAAGGGGAGTCTAATGGCTCTCCAGTCCCCCTGCCTGGGCTGCAGAAAACCATGTTGATGTCTCTTGGGGTTTTATTTTAGTCACATGACTTTGGTTTTCCTTTCTTATTGACTCTTCTCCCTCTCCCCTCCCGCTCTCTCCTCACAGGGCCTCCTGACATTTCTGGCTTTCCGGAGATTCAGACACATTAGCTTTCAGGAAGAATATAACACTCTATTCCCTAGCTCCTCCGCACCACTGCCCTAGCGCTATTCCCCCGGGGGGCAGCTAGCACCATTCCCCCAGGGCCTTGGTAGGGAAGCGCAGGGGAGGAAGTGGTCAGAGGGCCAATAATTCCAACTCCCTTGATTGGGGTGGGAGGCAGGGGCTGTCATGGCGGGAGGGGAGAGAAGTGTTGTGCTTTGGAACTGGGATGGGACATGAATTCTCCTTTGGGGAGTTGGAAGTGGCCCACCTCTCCTCCTGCATTCCCCTGCACCGGACTAACACTGAATAACACACGTTTTCCTCTCTATTGGCCTCTGTTCAGTCTTAATATTTTAGCCGGGCAGGTCAGGTCTCTCCCCACTACAATCCCTTCTTCCCATCTCCGCTTCCTTTCACTTTTCTGCCCCCTTCACTCACTGTGCTGGGATGGTCCCTGGGTGGCTGGACCATTCAAACATGTCTGGGATACTGAAGGAGGGCAGCCCACACTGGCTAAAGGGATCTGGTTGCTTTGCCCCAGTCCCAATGATCTTGTCACCCCAAGGAGCATTTGGAATACTATTCTAGCCACTCTTCCCAAGGGAAGGCATCTGCTGCCCTTCCCCCACAAGTATTGGGGTTGGAGTTGGTTTGGTTTGGTTTTTTTATGGTGTAGCCAGTCGCACAGTGGATGACTGGCAGTGAAAGAGTTAATGGGAACAGCCGCTTGCCTCCATGTCCGCTCTTCCATCTGGCAGTTCAGGCTGGAGCCTTAGTTGGGTCTAAGGTGAAATGGGTCACAGATCCAGCCCCAACGAGCAAGAGCACTGAGGTGGATGTGAAGCAGCTCACCTGGCTGAGGAGGGTGGGTATATCTGCAGGCCATCTACGCCTTCACGATGTGAACCCTGTCTCTGGGCAGGACGGATGGACCTCGCACGCTGCAGGGACTGCTATGAGCCTGGGCAAAATGAGTGCAAGCGGAGGGCTGCACACTCGTGCTGTGTCTCTTGTCCTGGGCTTGCGCTCTCCAGGGGCGCACAAACTCTTCTTGCACTTGGGTGTCTTTAACCGGTGATGTCCAGTCACGGCTTGTGCACTAACCCTTAACCACTACTAACTTGGCTTTGTTTGTCTCTCCTCCTCGGTGTGTTTCCTTCCCTATCTCCTGTCTCTCCCTTTGCTTCCCATCTCCCCTCATCCTACCTTAAAGGTGGGCCAGGCGTTCCTGGCATACCAGCGCTACCGGATTGGTGCCGACTCGGCCCTCTTCTCCCAGGACTACATGGACCCAAGCCAGGACTCCGGCATGCCTTATGCCCCCTACACGAATGAGGATGATGTCACAGACGCGGTTGGGACGTACCAGCAGCCCCCTCCAGTAGACGCTTTTGATGCTGAGACACAGGGGTACCAAACACAGAACTACTGAGCTACACTGGTGCCCCTTCCCATGCCCCTCCCATCTTCCCCCTTTCCTCTGCCAGCGGGAGGCCACGGCACCAAACAGACAGGCACGTCCAAGTGCAACAGGTGGCCCTTGGCCGTGCTCCAGCCTTCTGGGCCATTTGTTTTTATTTATTTTTTTAAAAAGGAAAAAAAAAAAACCCTAACTGCTCCTCCCTCCTTCTGAATTGTCTACCACACCCAAACTGTGTATTCCCAAGTCTGGCCCTGGCTCTGTCACAGCAAGAGCTCCCCTAGCAATGTGGGAGTGAGCAGCAGCTTTGAGCAAAAATCCAGCTCAGTCTTTTGGTGGGCAGTGGAAGGGTGACAAGGGCACCAGCACAGAAAGCAAAGGGGCGCTTAAGAGGCGAACATGACAGGGGGACCACACAGGCACTAGCGGGGTAGCGGGGGAATGGTACCTACAGTGTTGGAGCAGATGCATGTGTGTCTGTGGAGGGGGGGGGTGAGGCATGTGTGAGAGAAGAAGAAGTCAGAGCAAGAGTGCAGGCAAGGGTCTGGGGGATGTGCAAGCAGAGAGGCAGGTCACAACCCCCTTTTCCCCATGGGGCATTGCTGCCTTGGCAATACAAGGCTCTATGAGATGTTGGTGTTTTATCTGCAGGGGTGTTGGGAAGAGTGGTATTGAGAGTGGGGATGGAGGGATTGAGAGACTAAAGGTGGTGGTGGGGGGGGGGGAGATTTGAAGGCACCATCAAAAACTACAGACAGTGGTAGATGTGAAACCAAGACAAAAATGAGGACTGGATGGGCAATGCGATAAGAAACTCTTTCCCCAGGTGAGTGCATTGGAGGCGTTTCCCCATCCCCGTGTGTGCACCCTTCTGAGGTGAACACTGTGGTCCTCTAGGAAGGACCAAGCTGTGCCCCCAGGGTAGAGAAGGTATCTTCAGAGAAACTCCTGAGAACTCCCTTCAGTCCCCTGCTTCTCCTGCTCAGGGGTCACCATTGGCCTGGCATGGGATGAAGAGGAAGTCACTGGGCTGAGTGGGGAAATGCCAGCTTCACGCCAGATGGAGGGGGGAGCTTTGCCAGCCAACCTTGGGAGCCCTCTGGCCTTTGCCCAGAATAAAGGTGCAAGACAAATGGGACAAACAGGTGAATTTTATCTCTGTAGTCCTGTCGAATCCACATTCCTGATGGAGCTAAAGGATGCCGAGTGGCGCATCTCGGTCTGCTGGAAAGAAATATTGCTGCTTTCCTGCTAGCTGGTGTCTAGACATTCTTACAGGGATGTAACCCATGAGAAGGATCCCTTTCCCACCCAGCAACTGAGCTCTTGTGTTTGCCCCAAAGTTATCCTGACTGAGACTGGATCAGGGAACTCAACAGGGGTCACTTAGAGAGTAGCTCTGCTAAGAGAGCTGAATAGGGGAGCATCTCCCCCCTGCAAAATGTGGAGGGGCCGTGCTGCACTCTCTTCTCGCTAGAACTCGGCCTTTGCAGTTTATAGCTCTTCAGAGATGTCAGGGCTCCATTCTCAGCATCCCTTCCTCCTGGAAGCCTAAAGGCTTGTCTATACTGGGAAATTGACTAGAACAGTTATTCCACTCTGTTTTGGAATAAAATGTGATTTTTTTTTTTAAATCCCAGAATTATTACTCGGCTTTGGAAATATATTAATTATTGGACTACAAGTGATTTTCATTCCAGAATAGTGTGGCCATGTGGGAATCTATTCCACACTAGCTATTCTGGTCAATTTTCCCATGTAGACAAGCCCTAAGAAAGTGAAGCCAAGAACCAAAGCTAGATATCTCCTATGGGTGTGCAGAATATTAACTCCTAGGCTACCAGGCTTGAGCTGGGCAGAGCTCACAGCCCCTGCTGGCCTCAGGATGGAGGGCTCAGGAGCACTGAGCCCTAGTCCTGGGGCCACTCTGCAGAACACATTAAGGAACTGAGAGAAGAATGAAACACAGGTGTGCTGGGTAGCAGTGTAGGGCACTTACTGTCAGAATGTCTAGTTCTTGCCAGTCTGGGAAATTGAGCTAGGAGGGCAGGGCAAAACTAGGTGAGCAGTGGACCTTGGGGTTCCCAAATTGTCTAAGATTTCCAAAGGGGTCCACACCTCCATTTGACATTTTTAGGGGTCCTCAAATGAGAGAGTTTTTAAAACAACTCTTCTAGATTACTAGTCCCCTCAGTACTGCTCCCTCCCTTGCCATCCACCCAAATGTGTGTGTGTGTGGGGGGGGAGTACAAGAAATATGGAGACACAGGACACAGCCCCAGAATAGGGGGTGAGGACTGGTATAGTGAGAATCCCCTCCTTAATGCACATACACAGCTGTTTTTATCTGCATTGCCTATCTTTGAAGGGCTGCTTCTCAGAGCTGCCTGGAAAATGTCTAAGGTCAGGCACTGTAAAGAGGAGAGTTGTCACCTGTGAGAGCTGAGACTTCAGGGCTACGTCTAGACTGACATGATTTTCCGCAAATGCTTTTAACGGAAAAGATTTTCCGTTAAAAGCATTTGTGGAAAAGAGCGTCTAGATTGGCACGGACGCTTTTGCGCAAAAGCACTTTTTGCGGAAAAGCGTCCGTGCCAATCTAGACGTGGTTTTGCGCAAGAAAGCCCCGATCGCCATTTTCGCCATCAGGGCTTTTTTGCGCAAAACGGTTCTCAGCTGGCTAAACTGGCCCTCTTGCGCAAAAGCATTTGCTCAAGAGGGCTTTTTCTCGAACGGGAGAGTCATTGTATTTGCAGAAGAACACTGACAATCTTACATTAGATCGTCAGTGTTCTTGCACAAATTCAAAGCGGCCAGTATACACAGCTGACAAGTTTTTCCACAAAAGCATGTGCTTTTGCGGAAAAACTTGCAAGTCCAGACACAGCCCAGCTGTTGCATGATCTGTGTGTATGTTATCTACAGACCTCCTCATTGGTGCCTCTCCCAGTGACTCGCTGGACCCAGTCCAGCAGCTAGTGAAGGTGGGGGAAGGAAGTGCTAGCTCTTGTCACAGTTGAAGCACAAAGAAGAGGTGGGCAAGTCTCTCAAATTGGCTAGCAAAAACAATACTGTAAATAGGTTTGGGGGAGGTTTCCCATCCTCCAAGCTTCTCTTTTGTTGGGGCAGCCTAATATTTAGGTTTGGGGAGAGGGGGGGGACTTTCTTGGGAGAGGTTCTTTGTAATTAGTGTCTAATCACAGCTGAGTGGGATGGTCCATAAACTCATCTAGAGCTGGTTAGTAAGGAGACTGTTCTCACTTACACCCTGTTGCCCTCACAACATGAAGGGACCCTCTAGCTGCTCTGAGGAGGAACTTGACATTGACAAGGCTCATTGCTTCTCCTTCAGGGCGGGCACCACCCAGGGCCAGGCAGATGAAGACTCGGTCTGCTCCTGTTTCAGGTTCTTCCCCACCTCTCAGTCCCCCTGCCCTTGTTCTCTGTCCCGGGGCAGAAATCTGCATGGCAAGCAGAAGAATTTACAGTGGTTCCTAAAGGGGTGGCCCACATTGATGGCTCAGTTCCTGTCCTTGTTTTTGCCTGGTGGGAGCAGGGACCTCTTTCCAATGCAACTTATCTTCAGCCCTGATGAACAAGGGACTGGGGAGGCAGAGAGAAGAGAATGAGGGTCTCTGAGTAGTAGGACAATTAGGAAACTTTTCCCTCTGTGATATTGGTGATTTTTTTAACAGGGTTGCTGCCACCCTTCTGCAAGTGAGGGAACGGTTCTGGTCCCTTGCCCCCGTGCACACCGACCGGCTGTGTCTAGACTGGCAAGTTTTTGGCTGTCTACACTGGCTGCTTGAATTTCTGCAAGAACACTGACTTCCTACTGTAAGAAATCAGTGCTTCTTGCGGAAATACTATGCTGCTCCCGTTCGGGCAAAAGTCCCTTTTGCGCAAAGCTTTTGCGCAAAAGGGCCGGTGTAGACAGCTCAGATTTGTTTTGTGCAAAAAAGCCCTGATCACAAAAATGGTGATTGGGGCTTTTTTGCGCAAAAGCGCATCTAGATTGGCACGGACGCTTTCCCGCAAAAAGTGCTTTTGCGGAAAAGCATCTGTGCCAATCTAGACGCTCTTTTCCGCAAATGCTTTTAACGGAAAACTTTTCCATTAAAAGCATTTGCAGAAAATCATGCCAGTCTAGACGTAGCCACCATGTGGGGAGCCTGAGTTAGAGGCTGTTTCACAACAGAAAAGGCTGGAGGGAGCTATTGTTCCAGTGTCCTTACAAGTCCTGGGCGTAAGTCTTCTCCTCCCCTCCCCCAACCATGTGCACATGCTATCCACCAACTCATTTCACTTCCCTCCCCTTGTTCCTGACAGCTCCCTTGGAAGGACTATATCTCTGCACCTGACACTGCCAGCCCTCCGCACCCTTTTATGCATGTGGGAGACCCTGGGAATAGAGGACAGATAAGTGGGTCCTTTTAGGAATCCGCTCCAGCTTCTGGCAAGAGTAGGAGCCAGTGAGGCCCAGAGCTGAGCTCACTTGCTCTGTGCAGCACATATGAACCATTTCTCCCCCACAATCTCACTGCCTCTGTGGAATGGCCATGCCAGTTGGGTTTCCCTGCCCCAGCCCCACAGCGTTACTGCCTGTGTATAGTATATATATATATATTATATATAAATAAAAAGATGTATGATATAAAGCAATACATATATACGTATATATGACGACTAACAAATGGCCTGCTGCACACAGGATTCCTGAGTGTCTGTCTAATCCCGAGTGTCCCTCCTCCCCCACCTACTATGTTTTTCCTAGACCAACTCCAATACGCCCTGCCATCTTGGCACCTGTGTTTACTACGTCCTGTATGTTTGTGGTTAACAAAGTGAAGATGGTAACTACTGGTGTCTCTTATCAATAAAGTTATGTTCAAAATAACAAACCCTAATGAGTTTTCTTCCCTTTCTCGTTTGGCAGTTATTTAATCATTTTACCCTAGACTTTATTACCGTGAGATAGTTCTAGAGTGGAGGTTCTCTGACTTCATTGCACTGGGACCCTCTCTGACAACAAACATGACCCCAGGAGGGAGGGCCAAAGCCTGAGCCTACCCAGGCTCTACCGCCAGTGTTCCCTGTAAGCTGTGTGCTTGAATGGCCACCCAGGAGAGAGTCCAGTGCTGCCCAGCTGATCAGCAGAGTGCCCACAGCTAGGTTTGGGTTTTTCCTGGTGGTGCACATCTGCACATGCCTCGATAGAAAAATTAGAGGGAACCTTTCCTACCACCCCATGCCAAGGGACCTATGCCCCTGCCTTACTGCCCTGGGCTAGGGGAGGAGGGTCAAAGCCCAAAGGTTTCAGCCTCGGGCGTGGAGTCTGTAAACCTGAGCTCCTCTACTCAGGGCTGAAGGCCAAAGTCTGTAAGCTTTGTCTTTGGCACCATGTGATGGGGGTTGGGCTCTGGCTTTTGTCCCCAGCAAGACTAAGACAGCCCTAGTGATGCTATTAAAATAGGGTCGTGACCCCCTTTGGGGTCCTAGCCCACACTTTGAGAAGCACTGTTCTAGGTTGTTTATCACTTGCTCAAGCTTCTGCCAGGGGCTACTGTGACGTAGTGGGGGTACTTGCTGGGCTGTGGTGACCCCTGCTGTCTGGAGCAAGACCCAGCAGGGAAAACCTCGCTAGGCAGAGGTAAGGCCAAACTTGTTGAGCCAGGGGCCAGACACCCCCCATGGAGAGGAACAAAGGAAGGTGGAATGCTGCCCTGACTGGGGGGGCAGGGCTGCAAGGGAAGGGAGTTGGTTGGTGGGTGGCTGTCTGTGAGGATGGATGAGACAGCCTAGGGAGAGGAGCTGGAGTTTTAGGGGCCCAGTCTCCCCCATCTCAAGGGGGCCTGAGGCATCCTAGCCCAGTTCCTGTAACCAGATTACATCTGTGCTGCGCTGTGCTGGAGGAGCAATAAACCACCCTCAATTCCACTGGCTGGTACAGTCTGTTTGTGCCATTTCGGGGTGCAGGAGACGGGGAACCCCCAACGCGCCGTCACAGCTACATTTTAAAAATATTGAATATTTTAAAAAATCAGCAGGCACTGCTACAGTAGACTTGAGCAATAGATACCCTCCCACAAACACCTCACTCATTTCCAGTAGCCACACAGCGATAAGCATAATACTCAAATTACCATCCCCTGCCTATCCTTAGATGGCTCTTTCCTTACATCTGGCACAAGTGAGCCCATCATCAGGATACCTGTGTCCTACATATCCCACCCAGCCCCTTCCCCAACTTGTGGTCATTCAAGATGGGGGGGGCCTGGTGGTGAAAGAATCACGTCCCAGTCTCCTGAGACATCCTCCTTTTGCTTAACGCAATAGCTAAAATATGAAAGACAGAGTCCTCTTCTGACTCATTTTTATTTGGGGATTTAGCCTGGGTTCAGTTGCACCCGCAGCACTCATGAAACTGTGGTGCTAATCCTGAGTGGTGCTGTGATTCATGAGCCAGGTTGCAATGCCACTCATTCAAATTTGGCCCAGATGCTCCTCTGTCATGACAGAGGGGGGTGGCTGGACCATACCCGAGCAATTCTGTGTCCCTGTGCTCCACGTCGCATCGCCCAGATTGGGGCACTGGACCTAGTCTCAGAGGACAGGAGCCACTATTGTGTGGAGATGTCAGGTGGGTTTGCTCTCCAGTTCCCCGCCCCAGTGCCTCTCAACATCGGGCAGGATTAGGATGCTGCTGTGGGTCATCTGTGCCTCCTTTGATTACAACTCAAAACCATGTCCACAAAGAATTTAATAGAGCGCACCCATTGAATTGGGAGGCTAAGAACATAAGAACGGCCATACTGGGTCAGACCAAAGGTTCATCTAGCCCAGTGTCCTGTCTGTGGCCAGTGGCAGATGCTTCAAAGGGAATGAACAGAACAGGTAATCATCAAGCAATCCATTCCTTGCCATCCACTCCCAGCCACTAGCAGAGAGAGATAAGGGACAGCTATCCCTGCCATTCATGGCTAATAGCTATTAAACTTAACCCCATCCTCCATTAATTTACCTAGTTCTTTTTTGAATCCTGTTATAGTCTTGGCTGTCACAAAATTCTGTGTCAATGAGTTCCATAGGTTGACTGAGTTGTGTAAAGAAATACGTCCCTTTGTTTGTTTTAAACCTGCTGCTTATGAATTTCATTTGGTGGCTTCTGGTTCTTGTGTTATGAAAAGGAATAAATAACACTTCCTTATGTATTTTTTCCACACCAGTCATGATTTTATAGACCTCTATCATATCTTCCTTAGTCGTTTCCTTTCCAAGCTGAAGAGTCTCAGTCTTATTAATCAATCCTGTTTCCATAACTCTACGTTTGGGGTAAAGCTTCTTCCTACTCTCCTAGCTTTCAAGATGTTAGTGAGCTGCAGCACTGTCCTTTCCAGCCCATGAGAAAATGTCAGTGCCAACCTCAAAGCATGAGATTTAAAATAAGTAGAAATGTTGGAGTTTTTACATTTTCTTTTGTTTTTTAAACCTTTAGGGACCACAGTTTTGTGCTTTGCTCTGTGGCCATGGAGGCTAGACATTTCCTTGTATTTTAAAATGAAAGCTGAAATTCTCATGAGATCACAAGATGCCAGGAGCAGGAGCTTTAAGGTTTCATGAGACTATGAAATAAATAAGAACTGGTCAATAAAATCACAGTTGCTGGCTATGCTAAAACCCACCAGATTGCCTGTATGCTCATGGTAACTAGGGTTACCAGATGGTTTCAAAAAAATACCAGACACACTTGATCTCAGATGGAGGGATGGACTGGCCAGGAGGGGAGCGGTGCTGGTCGGGGGAAGCGAGGCTGGCTGGGGGAGATTGGAGGGGTGGGGGAGAAGGAACTGGCCAGTGGGAAGCAAGGCTGGCTGGGAGGGGGTTGGGGGAAGCGGGGCTGGCTCGGGGGGAACCAACTGGCAGGGAGTGGGGCTGGCCAGGAAGGGTCCAGGGGGAGTGGGCTGGCCGGGGGGGGGAGAGAGTGGGGAGGGAACCAGCTGGCGGAGAGCAGGGCTGGCCCGAGCGCGCACAGATCCTGGGGTGCTACCCATCCCACGCACGGTTCCAGCGGGGCACATGGGCAAGTCTGGCCCCGGGGATTCCATCCCGCCCTACCCCCGCCCCGCTCCTCTCTACTGCATAGTTGCGTACTAGCCAGGCAGTATGCAACGATGTACTGATACTCATGATAATAAAACTTACTTAATTAGAAAATACCGGACATTTATATGTCTGGTATTTTCTCAATTTGTTTCCCAGAAAGTTCAAATACCGGACTGTCCAGTTCAAAACCAGACACCTGGCAACCCTAATGGTAACAGCATTTTTATTGTTGGTTTGATCTCTTTTGGCTACGTGCAGACATGGAGTGCAGGCGGCTTTCCCCCCTGCCTGTTTCTCTTGGGGGAAGCTAATCCGTTGTGCCTTTTCAACCAATGAGCCGTGTTCTGGCTGCCATCTTTTCTCTCTCCTGTTCTCTCGTGCTCTTCTGTCTCTTCCCTTTCCTTCTCTCTCTCTATTTCCCTCCTTTTCCAGCCTTCTAGGAAGTGGATGCCTGTAGGCCCAGCTGCTGCCTCCTGTATAGTTCGGGTGCACTGCACAGCAGCATCTCCATTACTTGCTTCTTAATAGACCAGATGGGATGGTGCTGCAGCCACTATTACAGTGGTTACTCAATTACGGGAGGAGGCAGCAGCAGTGTGGCAGCTGGGCCTGCAGGAGGAAGACTGAAGATGCTGGGAAGGGGAGAGGAAAAGGGAGAAGCTAGGGGAGAGTCCCCATTATATTTTTTGGTCCTGCTTGCCCCTCAAGGGCTAGGTTCTGAATGGCTCTGCAGCACCAAGATCAGAAGTGCAGCAGGCCCAGCTATGCTAGACCAGCATTTCTCTTCCAGGACCCAACCTGCAGCCTTCCTAAAAACCTGTGGCTTCAAGGAAGAAAAATCTCCCCCCTCCCCACAATAGATGTTGCTTATGATTACAGATTAGCCAGTCTGGAGCTATTAGATTGCTTGCAGTGTTGCTGCAGCCATGTCAATCTCAAGATAATATTTTGTATTAGTCCAACTTCTGTGGGTGACAGAGCCAAGCTTGCGAGTTAACGTCGAACCTGAAGAAGAGCTCTGCATAAGATCAAGCACATATCTCTCTCTCAGCTGAGCCGGTAGTAGATGTAATCTGGCCCACCTTGTCTCTGTATAATGTGATACTTTAATCCAGCCTTATCACTCATCACACAACATAAACGTCATGAATGTTTATGTCGTTATCACTGTACTAGAAAATGTTTTATGAGGGAAGACTGAAAGAACTGGGTTTGTTTAGTTTAGAAAAGAGAAGACGAGGAGGAGACATGATAGTGGTTTTCAAGTACAGAAAAGGGTGTTACAAGGAGGAAGGTGAAAAATTGTTCTCCTTGACCCCTGATGATAGGACAAGAAACAATAGGCTTAAATTGCAGCAAGAGAGGTTTAGGTTGGACATTGGGAAAAACTGTCAGGATGGTTAAACACTGGAATAAATTGCCTAGGGAGGCTGTGAAATCCCCATCACTGGAGATATTTAATAGGTTGGATAGACAGTGCTTGGTCCTGCCGTGAGGGCAGGGGACTGGACTCAGTGACCTCCCAAGGTCCCTGCCAGTTGTAGTATTCTAGGATTCTAGGATTCTAAGAGCAAAATTTCACATTTGATCACTTTTATGCCCCCCAGGTACTGATTCAAACAGAGAAATGTGCTGCTCTCAGACATCTTCAATACTATGGCATCCGTTCTGCTATCCCTCATCCACATCAAAAATGTGTCAGTCACACAAGAGGAGAGCTCTTCAGCAGATTCTTATTTCAGTGATGGGATTATTCTTACATCTCCCCTCCTGCTCCCATGAAGATGTTATACAAAACATACCATTCCTGAAACAGGCTCCCTTCACCTAGAAATTTGCAGGCAAATTCTTGAGAAAGACAAAAACCAACTATCTGTAATGTGTGCATTTATATCATAATATACTTTTTTAAACTATGATATCTCTCTCTAAATTCAGTCACGGGGTTCCTTTGATAGCATTAGCTTTGACTAAGGGCCAGATTAAGATTTTAGTTATAAGAGACTCATGAGTAACCCCAATGACTTCAGCAATTATGATCCAAATTCTGAGCTGCCCCATCCCAGTAGTACAGGAAGAGGCTGTGCATAAGTAGCTTTGTGGCTCCTGAGTTCTGAACTGACCTGGAGCCAACTGAACCTCCGGTGTAAATCAGAGCCACCCCAGCGGCTGCTTATGGTGGATGCTAACAGCCACCTGTGTGTTTGGACCACACACCCTTGCTGGTGCTGCCATGCCCTCCACTGTCCCACAGTGGCATATTGAGGGTGTTATGTGCCCAGGGGAAAGGCAAAATTTGTGCCCCCACTCCCACTGCATGTTTTAAAGAGGCAGCACCACATGGAGCCCAGGATCAGCTGGGGATTCCCTGTGGCGTTTCAAAGCAGCAAGGTGGCATGGAGCCTGGGGTCAGCAGGGGCGTCCTCAGCTGCTGCTGGGTTCCACAGGGCACTTTTGCCTTTCAAGTACAGCAACAACCCCCAGGGCATTTCGATCAACTAATCGACTATTTGATGAGTCAGTTACTCGACATTTCACATCCCTAGTTTGAAGTGTGAGGAGGGGAGGATGATGAGCAACCCGCTGTAGCGATGGGTGGGAGGGTGCTGCTGGCAAGGGTAGCTGGGACCGGGCACATACCAGCCCAGCTGGAGCTTGTGCCCAAAGCCGGGCGTCACAGCCTCAGCCGTGGGTCAGGTGGGCCCCCAGCCTAGTGCCCAGGGCCAAGCAGGCTTGTGGTCGGGCCTCACTGCTGCTGCCCCGTGATAGCACAGGCGAGACCGTGGCTGGAGCAGAGCTGGCGGGGGGCGGCGGGGGGCGGCAGGCGCTGAAGACGGGCCGGGATCTGGGGCCAGCAGGCAAGGGGCGGAGCAGAGTTACCAACTCTCCCGGCCGGCCGGGAGAATGAGCAACCCAGGGACTGGGCAGCCCGCGCCCAGGGCGCCAGCCAGACCCGCCCCGCCCCGGGTCCCGCGCGGCGGGGAAACGCCCCCACGGGCCGCCAGGCGGCGCTGCGCGCTCCCCGCACCCGCCGGCTCGGCCCGGCCGCCGCTCTCGGCTCCTGGCTGCGCGCGGGGCGGGGAGCGGCAGAGCGATGGCGGCGCAGAGGAGGAGCCTGCTGCAGATCGTGAGTGAGACCCCCCCCCCCGCGTGTCTCTGGGGGCTCCCTGCTGGGCGCGGGCAACGGGCGGGTAGGGGTGTCTGTGGGGCGGGGTAGGGGTGTCTGTGGGGGGTCAGGGAGCAGGGTAGGGGTGTCTGTGGGGAGCAGGGGGCGGGGTAGCGGTTTCTATAGGGGGCACGGGTGGGGTGGGGTAGGGGCAGGTAGGGGGTTCTGTGGGGGGCAGGGAGCGGGGTGGGGGTGTGGGGGGTGGGGGGGCAGGGGGCGGGGTAGGGGTGTCTGTGGGGAGCGGGGTAGGGGTTTCTGTGCGGGGCACGGGTGGGGTGGGTAGGGGTTTCTATGGGGGGTAGGGGCGGGGAGCCTATACGTGTGGAGAGAGCACAGGAAAGGCATGGAGGAAGGGGTTGTCTGAGAGGCACAGGGAGGGGGTGGGTGAAGGGGGTTACACACCTGGCTGGATGCCTGTGTGAGGGTCAAAGGGAGGGGGTGTGAGTGCTGTAGTTGTATGAGTGGAGCCAAAGAGGCCCACACTGCGGACTCTGAGCTCTCAGTGAAGCTGGTTCCTTCAGGCATGGGGCCAGGAGCTGGTGCATGCTGACCCCACTCCTGGGGAGCCGACTCTGCAGTATAAAGCTTTTTTTTACTGCAGAGCCGGCAGCTCATGTAACTACTAGGAGATTTAGCGGCTACACAGTTACATTTTGTAGTGATTTTTTTCATCCCTAGTTCTGAACTGGTTGGGATTGTACATGGGCACTTCGCTGTTTTTGTTCACCAAGGAGCAGCAGCCAAGCTGGACAGATGATTTGCCACTTTGCCAGCTCTCTGGAGTGGGCTCAGCTCCAAACCGTTCCTATGGTGCAGATGGTAAGAGTACAGAAGGCCACCCATTGGAGGATAACTGGCTGAAATTCAGGTAAGTGAGCTGCAGGTGGTGCCAGCAACTCACAGACGGAGAGAGAGGACAGAAGTTGTGTGTGGCTTTTTATAATAGGCGTCAGAAATGTGGGTAGAATTGGAGGGTACAAGGCTTGTTAGGAGAGGTTTCACTGGTGGTGCTATCCATCCCTCTTGTTGTGCCACACACACAGCATTAACCCCTTCATCCTCACCCTCTCTGACAGGAGTGAGAACAACTGCTACCTCTATGGGGTCTTCAATGGCTATGATGGTAACCGAGTCACCAACTTTGTGGGCCAGAGGCTCTCCGCAGAGCTGCTGCTGGGCCAGCTAAATGCAGATCACGGTGATGCTGATGTGCGCCGGGTGCTTCTGCAGGTAATGGAATTTTGAGTTTGGAGACATCGTGCCTCCCCCTGCATCTACATTGCACTCCCTTTTTTGCCTTAGGGTAAATAGTGATGTGGCCCTGAAAAGTGAGGAGAAGATTGTGTCTTGCCTCTTCCACATTCTCAAGACAATAGTATTCATTTCACTTTCACCTAGCTTTCTTTTGTCATTGCACTTCCATTAGTTCAGTGTTGACAACTCTGCAGGAAGCTGTATTCTGTTTTTCTTGGACATATGAATAGGTCAGCATGAGAAGGGGATTGTAAGAAGAAACAAGGTGGTGGTAGAGATGGAAGAGACCTCAAGTGATCATCAAATCCAGCCCTTTGGTCTGAGGGACGAACAAATAAATCTAGACCATTCCTGACAGTTTTGTCTATCCTGTTCTTAAAAATCTCCAACAATGAGAATTCTACAATTTCTCTTGGAAATAGATTCCACAGTGAAACTACCTTTTTAGTTTGAAAGTCTTTTCTAATGTCTAATCTGAATCTCCATAGATATGAATTAAGCCCCGTTACTTCTTATCCTGCCTTCTGTTGACATGAAGAACAGTTGGTCACCACCCTTTTTGAAACAGCCCTTCTCATATTTGAAGACTGATCTCAGATTCCTTCCTCAGTCGTTTTAAGACTAAATGGGCCCAGTTTTTAGAAAAAAAAATCCTCATAAGTCAAATTTTTCTAAACCTTTTATAATTTTTCTTGCTTTCTGGACTTTTTCCAGTTCATCCTCACCTTTCTTAAAATGTAGTTCCTAGAACTGGATCCCAGCTGAGGCCCCAGGAATGCCGAGTCGGATAGTTACTTACCTCCCATGTCTCACATACAACATTCCTGTTAATTTACCTCAGAATAATACTACCTTTATTTTGCAAATGCATGACATTGGCTCATTCAGTTTGTGATCCACTGTAATCTGACCCTTTTCAGCAGTTAACCTAGCCAGTTATTCTCCATTTTGTAGTTGTGCATCTGATTTTTCCTTCCTAAGTGAAGTACTTTGCATTTATCTTTATTGAATTTCATCATGTTGATTTCAGACCAATTCTCTAATTTGTCAAGGTCATTTTGAATTCTCTTTTTGTCCTCCTGTGTGCTTGCAACCCGTTCAAGCTTGGTGTCATCCACAAATTTTACAAGCAAACTCTCCACTCCATTATCCAAGACGTCATTGAAAATATTGATTAGTACCAGACTTATTCCAGTTTGATAGCAAACAAGTAATAACTACTCTTTGAGTACAGTTTTTCAACCAGTTAGATACCCACCTAATGGTGATTTCATCTAGACTGCGTTTTTCTTAGTTATAAGAATGTTAGGTGGGTTTCTATCAAAAGCCTTTCTAAAATCAAGATTTGTGACATCTTCCCCACCAGTTATGCCAGTAATCCTGTCAAAGAAGGAAATTAGGTTAGTTTGGGATGATTTGTTCTTGACAAATCTATTCTGGCTATTCTTTTTAACCCTGTTAGCCTCTAGGTGGTTACAAGTTGATTATTTAATAATTTGTTCCAGTGTCTTTCCAGGTATTGAAGTTAGGATAATTGGTTTATAATTCCCTGGATCCACTTCACTCCCCTTTTTAAAGATAGATACTCTGCTGTTCTGCAGTCCTCTGGGACTTCATCCCTCCTCTGTGAGTTCTTGAAAATAATTGCTAATGCTTCTGAGATTGCTTAGTTAGTTCCTTAAGTACCCTAGGAAGAATTTAATCAGGCCCTGCCAACTTGAATACATGTAATTTATCTAAATATTCTTTAACTTCTTTCCCTGTTTTGGCTTGCATTCCTTCCCCCTGGTTGTTAATATTAATTGTTGAGAACCTGATGTCCACTGACCTTTTTTGATTATGATAGTGAATAAAGGGAAGACATTTAGGATGTGGGTAAATGGGATTGTGAAACCATTTCCTAAAGCATCAGTAGATCTCTTTAGTCTCCCTGTGAGTTTGTTTCTTCATTTCCTGCCTTTAATTGTTGTATAATATTCCTACATGTTGTTACTCAGTTTCACCATTCCATTTCAGAGTGATTTCACTTCACTGATGGGTTTCACAATCCTTGTGTATATACAAGTGTATAAATTAGTTTGTAAAGTTGTTGAGTAGTGTACATTTTTGTTAGGATAGAAGGTAAACACACATGAGATTGTTGTGTTTGCAAAACAGCTGCTGCTAACTTGTTTCCTGCTAATATTTCCTGTCCCTTGGTAGGCTTTCGATGTAGTAGAAAGAAGTTTCCTGGAGTCCATTGATGATGCCTTGGCAGAGAAGGCCAGTCTTCAGTCCCAGCTGCCTGAGGTAATCGGAATTTAGTGAAGGGATGCACTCCTGCCCCCTCCAAATTGCTGGATGGGATTTGATTCCTCTTGCTTCTAGGTCACTGGCCTTGGTCTGGCCCATGGAAGGCTGTAACAGAAAATTGTTATTCGTGTTGGCTTGTGTGAGGTGATTTAGGGATCTCAATCCAGTCCTCATTGTTCTCACATTACATAAGCCTACCGTCACCATTGGCACTACTTGGATTCCTTACTATTAATCAGCAGAGAGGCCAAGAACTGAATGGGTCATGGAGACTAAACTCCTTGCTCACCGTTATAGTGGAATTCCTTCTAAGACAAAGCTGACGCGTGCAGTCAGAGAAGTGGGCATGGCCTCTGTGCCTATGCAAGGTCAGTTCTGCAAAGAAACAGGACACCTATCTCCAAGATCTGTCAGATTTGGGGCTGCTGTTTGTCTGTGCTAAACTCTGCTCAAGACACAAAATTAAAGATGGTCCCTGCCCTGAGGAGCTTGCATTGTCCAGTTGTGATTTCTGTGCCTTGTATGTTTAAGCTCCCACTTTACCCTGTGTTTTAGGGAGTACCCCACCACCAGCTGCCATCCCAGTTCCAGAAGATCCTGGAGAGATTGAAGGCCTTAGAGCGGGAGATCTCTGGAGGAGCCATGGCAATTGTGGCTGTCATACTCAACAACAAGCTCTACATCGCCAATGTAGGTGTGTGCCTTTTCTTCACCCTCTTGATCTGGATGCTTCTAAAGGTGGCTGCCACGCTAGCTGCATGAAGAGAAACCTAAGAATGGGGAACAATTGAGAGAAATGCATTCAAGTTAATTGGGGGCAGCACTGAAATGAAAATGGTCCAAAAATTGGTTGCTGGCTCTAGCCAATCTTTGGAGAGATGCAATCTAATGTTTGTGACCAAAGACATCTGGTAAAGGGGCTGAGTACAGTAGAGCAGAAGTTCCCTAGAGAAGAAGGGAACCTTCTGTGTTTTGCAAGCACTGATTGAGGACTGGATTAAGGGTTGGTCCAGATTGCTCTGTATGCTATTGAAGGACTACTTTTAGGAGATTGCAGTGAAGGTATGCGTGCTCTTCATTCCCTCCCTTCTTTTTCTTTCTAGCTCTCCTTTTCTCCTGTATCATCCCTGTGGATTTTCTCCCTCTTTTCTCTGCTTTCTCTCACATGCTTCTGCCGCCACAGGTACAAACCGGGCACTGCTGTGCAAATCTACGGTGGACGGGTTGCAGGTGACCCAGTTGAATGTGGACCATACGACAGAGAATGAGGATGAACTCTTCCGCTTCTCCCAGCTGGGTAAGTGATGAGCTTGAGGAAGAGGGGAGCTGTGCTGAGTGGGTCCAGAGATAGGCAACCCTCTGCATGATGATGCAGATAATGAAAGAGTGGTGAGGTCTAGGTCCAGTTCCAGTTGACACTGGTGTCTGCCTCACAACCCCCCTTCTCATTTGACACTGTTGGTGCCTTTTGCTAGCAGTCAAGTGGAGGCTCCAAGGAGTGAATGAATGAGCGAGCCATGGTGACCGAGCTCCTTTTTCACCACAGAGCAGGTCCTTCCAGGGCTAGGTTGACGCACATTAATGAGGTATAAGATGCAGGAGGAGCTTGCGCTGCTGCTGCTGCTTGTGCTATACTTGTTCTGGGGATAGAGAGGATTTTATCTCAAGGGCTGTCAGCAGCGTTTCCTCTAAAGTACACGGGGCACACCAAGAATTTGCCTCCCGCCCACCTCCTGAGCAGAGCTGCTTAGTGGCTGTTCAGTTGCTTCAGGACAGGGCCATGTGGCGGGCGGCTGCTCTGCCCCAGGAGGGGGTGATTGCACCCCCGAGGCGGTCACAGTGGGCTTGTGGTGCCCATGCTCCTGCAATATCTGGAGCTGGAGCTAGAGCGGGTCCCTTTCTCCTTCCCCAGGATACAAGTGCAGGAAATTCAGCAAGTGTATTGAAAAATCAATGAGCACTTTTCTTTATCTGTCAGGTTTGGATGCAGGGAAAATAAAGCAAGTTGGAACCATCTGTGGGCAAGAGAGCACCCGGCGCATTGGGGATTACAAGGTGAAATATGGCTACACTGATATCGAACTGCTCAGGTTAGAAGTTCAACTTTCTGGTCTTGCTCTCTTCCCAGCCCTGCTTCCTCCTGAAGGCAGGTTTCTCCTTCTACCTCCCTGCATCACTCTATTAACTACTAAATCAGCTTTCTCTATATAGTGCTGCTAAATCTAAGCCCATCATAGCAGAGCCTGAAATCCATGGAGGACAGCTGTTGGATGGAGTGATTGGCTTCCTGGTACTCATGTCAGAAGGGCTCTACAAAGCTCTGGAGGCAGCTCATGGGCCTGGACAGGCCAATCAGGTGAGAGCTTCCAGGCGGAGGCATTCCCAAAGATGTTCAATCACCTCATCAGTGCCAGCTCCACTTCTGCAAGCTGCTGTGCCCTGATGTCCTGTTAGTGCCAGTATTGTGGGGTGCACCAGTCCAATCTGTAGGGACTTGGAAGGAAGGGAGCTGTTGTGGTAGAGTACTTCTGCCAGGCTGCCTTCCTTCCCTTGACATGCAGTGGTCTAATGGGGTAGTGGGATGGTTCCATAGCACAAAGGCCAAATTTGGGTGAGACGCTTAGGCCTCTCGTAGTGTCTGACTGGGTAGTTACCATAAGACCGGTTTATAGTGGAAAACTGAGTCCGGGTTCCCCCAGAACTGTCTCCTAAAGTACTTTTTCCTCTCTCTCCACGCTCAGGAGATTGCAGCCATGATTGCCACAGAGTTTGCTAAGCAAACATTGCTGGATGCAGTGGCGCAGGCTGTGGTGGACCGGGTTAAGCGGATCCACTGTGACACCTTTGCTAGTGGTGGGGAACGATCCAAGTTTTGCCCCCGGCATGAGGACATGACGCTGCTGGTGAGGAACTTTGGGTACCCGCTGGGCGAGATGAGCCAGCCCATGCTGACCCCAACACAAGGTATGGGAGGGGAAGAACAGGAAAAAGAGGGTGGGTGGAATGGAGATTAGTACCTCTCTGTCTTGCTAACACTGACCTGATGCCAGGGGGAGAAGCCTTCAGTGCAGGTTTTGTTCCCTTCCACTCTAAGGGAATTGTCACTTCAATACCAGGAGTGGAAGGTATAGTATGATAGAGAGCGGCTGGAGGGTACTGGAGAGAGCAGCTGGGGACATACAGGATCTCAGCAGGCCAGGATGCCTCTCTGGCAGTTGTGAGGAACAACAAATACTGGGGTTTCCATGTACTTTTCCTCATCCCATATCAGCTGTTATGTTCCTTTTTACGCTTTTCTCAGGAGGCCGCATCTATCCTGTCTCCGTGCCATACTCCAGTGCCCAGAGCACAAGCAAGACCAGTGTAACGCTGTCCCTTGTCATGCCTTCCCAAGGCCAGATGGTCAACGGTGCCCATAGCAGCTCCACCCTGGATGAAGCCACGCCCACACTCACTAAGTAAATTTTGTGTGCTGTTTCAGTACGAATTGTCCTTCCCTGCTTCTCACTCATTGTGATTTGGTTGGTGGTGGAATAGGAAACCTTGGTGAACTCGATGATCTAGTAGTTCTCACCCAGCCAGTGTTAGGGGAGTCTGTGCTTAGAAAGGGCAATGCAGTAGAGCCCTGCCTGAGACTATTTTTTTAATCCCACTCTCATCCATCCCTGCAATACCTGCTCTTGCATTGTTTCCTGTATTTTTATCCCATGAGCACCTTAGATCCTGCAAATCCCACAGGAGAGACATATTCCCCCATACTGCATAACAAAACCATAAAATAATTGGGGTGTGTGTGTGTGTGTTTTGCTTTGTTTTGTTTTGTTTTTTTTTAACTCAGGTACTCCTAGAATGCTCGAGATATCTGAGCCGTTAGCTATCATCTTTGAAAAATCATGGAAGTTAGAAGATAGTCCAAAATGTCAAATATAGTGCCCAGCTATAAAAGGGAAATAAGAACAACCCAGGAAACCACAGACCAGTCAGTTTAACTTCTGTGCCTGGGGAGATAATGGAACAAGTAATTAAGGAATTAGTCTGCAAACACCTGAAAGATAAGTGATAGGTAACAGCCAGCATGAATTTGTAAAGAACAAATCATGTCAAACCAATCTGATAGCTTTCTTGTGGCTAAGAAAGAAGCGGTGGATGTGGTATACCTAGACTTCAGAAAAGCATTTGATATGGTCTCGCATGACCTTATCAATAAACTAGGGAAATACAACCTAGATGTGGCTACTGTAAGGTAGGTTCATAACTTCTCTCTGAGAACAGTAATCCAGACAGTTATTCATGGTTTGCAGTCATGATGGAAGGGCATAACAAGTGAAGATCTGCAGGGGTCTGTTTTGGGACCGGTTCTGTTCAATATCTTTACCAATGATTTAGATATTGGCATAGAAGGTACGCTTATTAAGTTTGTGGATGACACCAATCTGGGAGGGCTTTGGAGTGCTTTGGAGAATAGGGTCATAATTCAAAAATGATCTGGACAAACTGGAGAAATGGTCTGAGGTTAATAGGATGAAGTTTAATAAAGACAAATGCAAAGTACTCCACTCAGGAAGGAACAATCAGTTTCACACATACAGAATGGGAAGCAGCTGCCTAGGAAGAGTACTGCAGAAAGAGATCTAGGGGTTATAGTGGATCACAAGCTAAATATGAGTTAACAGTGTGACACTTGCAAAAAAAAAAAAAAAAAAGATCCAGGGATGCATTAACAGGAATGTTGTGAACAAGACACAAGCAGTCATTCTTCTGCTCTACACTGTGCTGATTAGGCATCAGTTGGAGTATAGTGTCTAGTTCTGGGCATCAAATTTCAAGAAAGATGTGGAGAAATTGGAGAAGGTCCAAAGAAGAATAACAAAAATGATTAAAGGTCTAGAAAGCACGACCTGTGAGGGAAGTCTGAAAGAATTGGGCTTGTTTAGAAAAGAGAAGACTGGGATGGGACATGATAGCTGTTTTCAAATATCTAAAAGGGTGTTACAAAGAGGAGGGAGAAAAATTGTTCTCCTTGGCCTCTGATGATAGGACAAGAAGCAATGGGCTTAAACTGCAGCACAGGTGGTTTAGGTTGAACATTAGGAAAAACTTCCTAACTGTCATGGTGGTTAAACACTGGAATAAATTGCCTAGGGAGGTTGTGGAATCTCCATCACTGGAGATATTTAAGAGCACGTTGGATAGACCTCTATCAGGGATGATCTAATGTGCTCAGTCCTGCTGTGAGGGCATGGGTTTGGACTCTTTAGGTCCCTTCCAGTTCTATGAGTCTACAATATTTACTACTAAAATATTAAATACATTTTGGTTAAACCACCTAAAAATACTTTTATTGTTATTATAATAGACAGCAGATCTTCTCTCTCTCTTGCTCTTAAATGTAAGTATTTAAACATATGTTTAAAAGAAAAAAAACGTGCTTTTCAGTGGTGAAATTCTGTTTGTCAAACTGATGGGAGATTTAGTGCTTTCCTGCAAATTACCAGAGTATGGCTTTTTGCCCACCTAATTCCACCTGCAACAAAGTGCATTTTACCTGTTCCTGCTGTTATGGCAGAGAAATCCACCAGATCCCAGTCCCACAGCAGGTCTCTGTTGTGAGAGTCAGCTAGTTCAGCGATGCACAACCCGACAGGGGTGAGGGGAGTAGACTGGTGCTTTAAATTAAAGGGTCCGTAACAATACGTTCCCAGTGGCTTTTTTTTTCTTCCCCCTCGACCAAAATTTTCCCTGGGGGTTGCAAATTAAAAAAGGTTGAGCACCACTGATCTAGTTGACTGACCAGCTAGCCAGTGGAGGTGCTGAGGCTGTGCAGGTTACCTGACTGGCAGGTGGAGGAGAGGCTGGAGCAGTACAGTTCGTCTGGCTGGTCACTGGATTGCACCAGTGTCCCCTGTAAGCAGGCACTTGTGTGACCACTCGAGAGATTCAGATGTTACCAAGATGACTAACAGAAAGTCCACAGCTGGGTTTTTGTTTCTACTGGTGGTGCACATTCACATATGCTTCTGTGCACATAAAAATGTATTCTGGGCATAGTTGGAAAATATTAGAGGGAATATTGGAATGCACACAGGAGAAAAGAAAGTAAGGGTTGAATGTACATCATATTTTTAGGAGGGGTGTGTCTCCACTTTGCAGGATCATGGGTGGATTTGATTTCAGCACCACTTTTGCTACAGAGAGGGGTGTACACCTTCTGCTGTGCCAGTAGTTTTTGGTTCCCACTTTCCAGTTGTTCTGGGAACAGTGGAGCTGCCACATCCATGGTGAAAAGCATTTTTTGCTGCCAGACTCTGCTGTAGGGGCTAAAATATGGGTAGCAGGAGGAAAGTCTGATTCCCCTTCCCCCATCTCCAGTTTTCTCTTACGCTGTCCTCCACACCCTCAGATGCCCTGTGCATCAGGCCTGTCAAGATGAGGCAGCTCTTTTATCACCTGTGAATATCAGAGTGGATCTGAACGTCTCCATAATGTCCCTGGAGGCATGAAGGACCACAGCTACGTGTGTCTGGCCGCAGGGAGGGATGATTTGATCTGGTTAAGTGGCATTGGTATTTGATATGCACAGGCATAGACTGATTAAAGTGAACGTGTCTGTGTTCTCTCCCTGTCCTTTTCTGCAGTCAGAGCCCAACAATGACTCTCCAGTCCACCAACACCCATACCCAGAGCAGCAGCTCGAGTTCAGATGGAGGCCTCTTCCGCTCCCGTCCCTCCCACTCGCTCCAGCCAGATGAGGATGGACGTGTTGAGCCCTATGTGGACTTTGCAGAGTTCTACCGGCTTTGGAACATGGACCATGGTGAGCAGGGATTAATGACAGTGTCCTGATATAGAAAGAAGAGAGTGCCTTGCTAGCACCCAGGAGCTTGCCCTGAGGAGCAGTGAAGACTGAGGTGAGATTGAAATGACTCCAGATAGTGACCGTGTTCAGTCATGAGGTGTAACCTATGAACACTGGGATTGGGTGCTGGTGCAGCTGTCCCAACAACCTGTGTCACCTTTGCTTTGCACCTACATCTCTGGAAACTCCATGAATATGGGAGTGGGGACAAATTTATCCCTCACGACCAGTATTATGGGCAAAGACAATAGTGAGGGCTCTTATGGTGAAGGCAAGAGCAGATGTCTGAAGAGCGGCTGTACATGATATGTATATATATGCAGTCATTTATATATTGAAATGCAGAAATACTACGCTGTGATACCAATGTTTAACTCCATAGACTATACCTCTGTTTTGCAGAATAAATAACTTATAGCTACTGTCACCTGCGTGGATTGCTGTATTTTCTTTAGAGTACATTTTAGTGCTGGCGAAAGGAAGGTGTTGGTGTGATAACTCTAGAGACTAAAACCTTCAGAACAGGAGAGACACAGTAGCATACAAGTTGCTCCCTGGGTATGTGCCTTGGACCTCTGATAAGAGCCCTTCCTAAGCAAGAGCACAGGGATTTTAGTCTCCTTGACTCCTTGAAGTTCTTGGACTTTCTGCTGTAATTGAGGTGAGGGCTTGAATAGTTTTATCTATAATGCAGAGACTTGCCTGCTAGGAAACAAGTCTTCCTGTTCACTTCCAGTGGCCTCAGCTTGTCTGGAGCTGGTAACCTGAAAGTGAATAACTCTTTATCCTACTCATAATCCTCTGTTCCATCTAGTCACACAGCTTGGGACTTTACATTTAAATGTAACTCCTGATCCTCAGAGAGAAGGTCTGGTATTGATGTAGTGCTCTCATAAAGCTTCCTCATTTTCCCACACACGCTTCTGGATGACTCCAGAAATCAGAGCGCCATTGTTATAGAGGGAAGATTGTAGCACCATAAATTAGAAAATGAAATCTTGATGCTGGTACCTTAGCAAAGGTAGATATGAACCTGCCAACTTACTAGGAGACTTATTTATATGAGAGAGTATTGTCTAGTGGAGAGAACACTAGACTAGCCCTCAGGAGGCCTGAGTTCTAGTCCCAGGTTGGCTATGTCAATTCACCTTTCAGTTTCTCAGTTTTCCCATCTATAAAACAGGGATGTGATTCCGACCTGCTTTGTAAAGCACTGATGCAAAATGTTATGTAAGAGGTAGCCTACATATTTCTTATTTTTACATAACACCCAGAGCATGCCAAGTATTGTACAGACTTTATCTTCGCAGTTGTATACTGAAGATTTTACAAATGCAAGGTTAGACAGAACAGACTGCTGCTGATAAACAGCGGGAAGGACTGTGGGATGCAGAGGTTGTTATTTAGTAATGTTTTGAAGGCTAAGCGTGGGGGTGTTTGTATGGTAGGAGGTTAGGGAAGGGAAAGAGAGCAGAGGCAATATGCAGCTAGCTGGAGGAAGGAGGACAGTGGGATGTAGGAATTGCTGGAAGCAAAGTTTCTGTCCAATTAGATCTGCTGACAGCAGGTGGCACTTAAGATCTTTCCCTAGTTGCTGGAGTCACGTGCAAACATGCATGTGTGTGTCTGGTAGCACAGGGGGAAATATGATACAGTGGTGGGCACAATATGAAATAGCAACAGAAAGGGGCAAATCAGAGGGAAAACAAGAGTAGAGAACTTGAGCATTGGGGACAGCTCCTTTCCTAGCAGTCTGCACTCCCAGCCAGTAGAGCCAGATTCACATTTAGTTCTAATGAATCCAGGTCGGGGGAACTGGAAGGTAAGGGGCCAAGAATGGATTAGCAGGGTGCACTGGGATCAAGACTGATGTACCTTGCCAGACTTCTGTGTGAGGAGGCGCAAGGCATCCAGGGCTGGAATAACATGAGGGTGGAGGAGTAACTGTGAGTGTTGCAGGGCAAGATCCGAGTTTGCCAGAAATATGTGGGCTGGACCACAGTAGCATCGAGAGCTGCATTTTATCTGATCAGTCCAAAAGAAATGCCCCATACACACATGTGGGTAGCTCCCTAAATGTGCCAAATATAGAAGCCGTTGGCTCTGTATTGTCTAACTTAGATTCATGCTAGTTGTGTGGGTCTTGGCTGCTAATTTTTCTTTCCAAAATATTGTAGAAAAGTTCAATTCTCTGCCCTTCTAGGACTTCTGAGAAGGTTGGGGATGCTGGATATCTCTGGATGTGCTTGGGCAGGCACCCCTTGTCAGATCCCTTCAAACCTGACAAGAAAATGGCACATGTCTGATTGAGCGAGGGGATCCTCTTTAAGACTGTAGAGCAGTGTGAGCCTCTCTGATATTCAGTCTGTTGTTGGCTTGATGAACCCTGGAGATAGAAGTCCTCTCCTTATCTGCAGAACAGCAAGCTTTCCTACAGTGCACTCCCCTCCCTAGCCCCCACAAGGAAATCATGGACCATTCCATGTGTTCATATGTGTCTAAAATGTCTGTCATCCTAGGATCAGAACTGAGATCCTCACTTTATTCCCCATAGGATAAAGAACAGCTGTCCAGTTAAACTGATTTGTCCTACTCAAGTGGACTGATTTGGAGTCAGTGAAAGGTTGCTATCCCATCTTCTGTTCCCTGCCCTGGATATTGGTATCTGTATAAACAGGCCTTCTTAGCCTACATTTTATGCTGTGCACTAATTTAGTCTGAGATCACTTCCAATGGGAAATATTCCAACATGTGACTTAGGAATGTAAAATTTAGATTAATTGGCTAATTGAATAATCAATGCAATTTGCATTGACTTATCGATTGGTCAATAAGGGCACCTCTGCCTTTGAAATGTAGCAACAGCCCTAGGGCTGTTGCTACACTTCAAAGGCGAAAGCGCTGTAGAGGAGCATTTCAAAGCAGCAGCGCTGCATGGAGCCTGGGGTCCCCCAGTTGGGCCCAGGCTCCATGTGGCGCTGCCACTTTGAAACGCCACAGGGAGCTCAGCATCAGGCTCCTTGCGGTGTTTCAAAGTGGCTGTGCTGAGTGGAGCTCAGGATGAGTGGGGGAGTCCCTAGCTGACCCCGGGCTCCACAATCGCTGCTGCTTTGAAATGCTGCATGCAGCCCAGGCCAACTGGGGACTCCCAGCTGACATGGCATTTCAAAGCAGCAGACCTCGGGCTCCACTTGGCGCTGCTGCTTTGAAATGCTGCATGCAGCCCAGGCCAACTGGGGACTCCCAGCTGACATGGCATTTCAAAGCAGCAGACCTCGGGCTCCACTTGGCGCTGCTGCTTTGAAATGCTGCATGCAGCCTGGGCCAACTGGGGACTCCCAGCTGGCCTTGGGCTGCATGCAGCACTACTGCTTTGTCTCCCCCTTGCTGCCTCTTTCTGATAGAGGCGACTAGTTGACTATCGGATAGTCAACGACTAGTTTGCTTATCGGATAGTCAACTAGACATTCACATCCCTAATGTGACTATTTCAGAGAAAAGTTCAAGAATTGTCAACATACTTAACAGGACATACTAAATAAACTTATCGTTTGATAGAATTATTGATTTAGAATATACAAGAATGAAGTGACTGTAATGCACTAGGTGGATTGCACTAAGATGTTTATAGAGAAACCCCACCACAAAATAACACAGAGAAAAGCTATCTTAATAATTACTGAAATATGCGTTATATGTCGAATAATGATAAGACTCCAAAGGAAGGGGAAGATGTGTGAATAGTACCACATCAGCTCAAATAGGAAATCAGTGGTTAATATCTTAATGAGTTGTGAGAAAATAGAGTAAGCAGTGATCAAATTTGAAATATCTTCTTTCCCTCCTTCTACTCCTCCCCCACCAAAACCCCCCAACAAAACAGGTAAGTAGCAGACATAGGAGGACAGAACTGAAGTCGCACCGCATGATCTGATGAAACCAAGGAAGACCTGCATGTAATGTGATGAAATTCAGTATCACAACAAGCATGAAGTCCCATGGAAGTGCAGCTACCCAGCAGGAGACTGCCACCTTATCTCAAGCAAATTCAAAATATGCCACACAATTCTGGTGTGAAGAAAGCTGATACCCTTCTCCATGATGAATAGCCCCGTAAGTGGACTTCAATAAGAGATGCAGACCTGGTCTCCAGTATGCAGTCACAAGGCAGGAAAAAGGGGTCCAAGGATCAAAGAAAGAGAAAGCCCTAAACATGAAATCCAAGGTAGATAATGCTGCTGGGAGAAGGTAAAATAGCTGCAGTCTCTGAATCCCATTAGGGTGATGGTATAAATCAAGAAAGGAGATTGATCCTGCCCATGTACAGATGATAAGACAAGCTAAAACAGTGTTCAGAGAACACCAGTCAGTGTTGAGGGTGACTCAAAAAATTTTGGATGTATTTCTTGCTCTTAGCTTCAAACTGTCTGTAGCAGTATGCCTCTTCCAAACATACCCACAGTGAGATCAATTCTGAGTTGCACCCAACTGCAGGCCAAGCTGGATCCAAATGTCAAGCAGAGACATGAAAGGGCTTTTTAACCCCTCAGCCATCTCCTGAACATCCGTCACCTCTGTTCCTGTAAACTGAAGATGATTCAAGCTTGCTTGAACTTATATATCAAGAGGGCAAAGATGTCTTGTATTTGCTTGCAGCTATTTGCCATGGCCATGTGATCTCCTGAGCCAAGTTGGGTCGGGCTTAGCCTGTTCTCTAATAGAAGTCTCCAAGGAAGTGCCTGAGTAGAGCATGAAGTAGTGTCAGTTGCAGGTTTACTCCTGTCATTTTTGAACTAACGCTCCAAACAAAACAGAACACAGACCTCTCCTGTTGTTTTCTAGCCTGTCAGCCTTGTGAAAGGGCACCAGCCTGAGCCAGAGGCTCATGTATCAGCCAGTGACTTGTTTGAGCAAGCCTGTAATCCCAAACAAACATGCAGAAAAGACATGAGCTGTTTTATTTGAGTTCTCACAACCAGCAGCAGCCTAAAATCCAAAATCAATATGTAGGCAAATACAAAATGCCTTCACTTTGTTAAATATAATTTGTCTCGTACTTCCAGAATCTTATCTTCAGCTGATCTCCTACTCTGGAAGCCAAAGGTGTTTTTGCTTGCTCCCCGATAGGGTGTCTAAACACATGGGAGATATTTCTTGAGCCCTCTAGCTAACAGGGCTGAAGGAGTTTCTTCTGCTCAGACCACTCAAAGCCTCCATTGATTTGAATACTTATTCCTCCTTTAGAGGAACAACTTTTCAAGCTACTCTTTATAGCAGTGGTCCCCAACCATTTGGCGCTGCTGGGCACCCGGGGCCGGGGCCACTCGCCCGCCCAGGGCGCCACACGCCCGGGGGTGGGGTCCCCCATGAGCCGCGTCCCTGGGGCCAGCAACCCCATGCGCCATGCAGCCAGGGGTGGGGCCAGCACTCCCCATGTGCTGCGTGGCCATGGATGGAGCCACTCATTTGCCGCAAGCCCGGGGCTGGCGCTGCCCTTTCACCGTGTGCCCTGGGCCGGCACCCCCCATGCGCCCCGGGGCTCGGGCGGCCAATTCTTCGCATGCCTGGGGCCAGCGCTCCGCTGGTGCCCCCCCATAGCTGCACGCCCAGGGCCGGCGCTCCCCATGTGGTGTGCACTCGGAGCCGGTGCTGTGCATGCACAGTGCGCCCAGAACAGCATCGCGCATGTGCCACGTGCCCAGGGGCCGGCCCTGAGCACTTGGCAGGCGCACACAAATGCCCCAACGGGCGCCATGGCGCCCGCGGGCACCGTGTTGGGGACCACTGCTTTATAGAATCATAGAGCTCAGGAGGTCATCAAGTTCAGCCCCCTGCCCAAGGCAGGACCAATCCCAACTAAATCAACCCAGCCAGGGCTTTGTCAAGCTGAGACTTAACCTCTAGGATGTGTCTAGACTACATGGCTCCATCGACGGAGCCATGTTAAGTAGTTTACTTGACATAGTCAATGAAGCGGGGATTTAAATAATCAGCTGATCGCTGCAGTCTAGATGCGGTGCGGTTGACATTTCATGAGGCATACTGGAGCGGTGGACAAAGGCTTCCTTTGTCGACCGCGCCGCATCTAGACTGCTGCGCTGTGCTGGATCAGCTGATTGTCGGCACAGTGCGGTGTCCATTTTTATTTTAATGAAGTGGGGATTATTTAAATCCCCGCTTCATTGACTATGTCAAGTAAACTACTTTACATGGCTCTGTCGATGGAGCCATGTAGTCTAGACACACTCCTAGGGATGGAGATTCCACCATCTTCCTAGGTAGCCCATTCCAGTGCTTCACCACCCTTCTAGTGAAATAGTTTTTCCTAATGTCCAACCTAGACCTCTCCCACTGTAACTTGAGACCATTGCTCCTTGTTCTGCCATCTGTCACTACTGAGAACAGCCTCTCTCCATCCTCTTTGGAACCTCCCTTCAGGAAATTGAAGGCTGCTATCAAATCCCCCCTCACTCTTCTTTTCTGTAGATTAAACAAACCCAGATCCCTCAATCTCTCTTCACAGGTTATGTGATCCAGCCCCCTAATCATTTTGGTTGCCCTCTGCTGGACCCTCTCCAATGCGTCCACATCCTTTCTATAGTGGGGGGCCTAGAACTGGACACACCACTCCAGATGTGGCCTCACCAGAGCTGAATAAAGGGGAATAATCACTTCTGTAGCTCTGCTGGCAATGCTCCTTCTAGTGCACCCTAATATGCCATTTGCCTTCTTGGCTACAAGGGCACACTGTTGACTCATATCCAGCTTCTCATCCACAGTAATCCCCAAGTCCTTTTTTTGCAGAATTGCTACTTAGCTATTCGGTCCCCAGCCTGTAACGATTCTTCCGTCCCAAGTGCAGGACTCTACACTTGTCCTTGTTGAACCTCATCAGATTTCTTTTGGTCCAATCCTCTAATCTGTCTAGGTCACTATGGACCCTAGCCTTGTCCTCCGGCGTATCTACTGCTCCCCCTAGCTTAGTGTCATCTGCAAACTTGCTGAGGGTGCAATCCATCCCCTCATTCAGGTCATTAATAAAAATGTTGAACAAAACTGGTCCTAGAACAGATCCTTGGGGCACTTTGCTAGAAACCGACCACCAACCTGACATCGAACTGTTGATCACTACCCATTGTGCCCGACTGTCTAGCCAGCTTTCTGTCCATCTTACAGTCCATTTATCCAATTCATACTCCCTTAATTTTGCTGGCAAGAATATTGTGCAAGACTGTATCAAAAGCTTTACTAAAGTCAACGTATATCACACCCAGTGACTTTCCCATATCCACAGAGCCAGTTACCTCAGCATAGAAACTAATCAGATTGGTCAGGCACGACTTGCCCTTCGTGAATCCATGTTGACTATTCTTGATCACTTTCCCCTCTTCCAAGTGCCTCAAAATGGATTCCTTGAGGATCCCCTTCATGATTTTTCCGGGGACTGAGGTAAGACTGACTGGTCTGTAGTTCCCTGGATCGTCCTTCTTCTCTTTTTTAAAGATGGGCACTACATTTGCCTTTATAAGGAAAGAGCATTATCCACATCTGCCTTTCAGACTGTTCTTTGCCACCTAGCTTCCCCTATGTGCTAAGCCTCAAAACAAGAAAGTTTGCACCATAGGGCAAACTACAAGTGAAACAAAGGAACATATAAAAAGCAAAGAAGCAGTCAGTGTGCACTCCAAGTCTTTCAATTTAGACTGATAAACATGTTAATGAAGGGGCGATGCAGCTTTTCAAATTTTTTCTTGGAAATACATCTCTGTGACTCAGCAGTGGACACACCCAGACTAGTGAGTAGTCCTCCTTCATCCCTGTGGGCTGCAAGATTGTAATAACCAAGATAGTCTCTGGGATAGGGTAGTTTTTCTAACTGCACTTGTGTATCTATTATTTGCAGGGCGTGCCAATTGAACCATAGCAGCACTTTGACTGAATGCAGGAGCATACAGCTCTCACAGTCAGTGTTGTGTTCAGTCAGCACACACCTCGCTTCACATGCCTTTGCTTTACATGTGTGTCACTTAGTAATACTGATAGGAAAAAACTGGGCAGAAACCAGTAGAATCTGACAACCCTGCACTTGGACAAATGGTAAATGTCTCATAGGCCACACATAGAATCCTGATGGGCTGCAGGTTGCCCACAACTGCTGTGACTTTTATGTATGGGCAGAAAAACTATTCTAACGGTCTCTCCCATTCCAGCTGTGTGGATTTGTCTTGTTCCCATTAAGAATATTAACTAACAAGTAATTTACTAGTTGATGGAATTTCTATTGACTACTTGATAGGCACTTCCACATTCCTCTGTTGAAATGTACAAGCCTCACAGGGGCTCTTGTACATTTCAAAGGGGGAATACGGAACTCCCTGTGCAGCCTGGGGCCAGCAGGAAGTCCCGCTGACTCCGGGCTCCATGAGGGCGCTTACCCCTTGAAATGCACAAGAGCCCCTGGGGTTATTAGAGACCACATGGGACTTCTTACTGTGAGTTCTATATAAATGGTACAATAAATTCACTTGCATCAAACAAGCTTTAGTGAGAGGAAGAATGGTCTAGTGGACCTCAAGCTCTGTGTTTAGTTCAGGGTTGACCAACCGGTTAGAGACTAAGAGCCAAAATTGCTGTGGATAGAGTGCAAAGAGCCACATATTATATATTTATTTTTATCTTATCTATCTATCTTAGTACACAAAATATAGTGATAAAAATAACATTACAGGACATTTCAATTCTGTTGTAGAATACCTGACAGAGAGTTATTTAGTCTGCTGATTGACTACTAATGACCAGTTAATGATTTACTGATTGGCTCACATTCAGCAGTAGAGTACAGTTTTAAACACATACAACATACAAATGAAAATTAGTAATAGACAAATATTAACAGACCATTTACTAAAAACCAATAAAAAAGTCTCTAGTTACTTAAAAAAGTCACGGCCAGTCCATAGATCTTCAGAAAACTTGACAAGGAACATCAAATTTAAAAAAAAAACCCTTTGAAAATACAGTAATATTCTTACACCAAAAATAAGCATCCCCACCACGTATTTTACATTTAACACTACTTCCTTATTATGTCCTGTGAGTTTTTTAAAATTAAACTGAACTGAAAAGTAAATTAGCACAATTTGAAGGACCTGTTTCACTCCAACTCTATGGTATGGTTTCCTCATTTATTTTTTTACTTCTGAAGATTATGGCTTTTTTTTATAGTTCTAAAAATTCAGGTCTGTCTTAGACTGCAAATATGACAGGTTCAAAAACAATAAGGCTGTGTCTACACTGGCACCCATTTCTGTAAAGGGATGCTCATGAGACACTTCGGAATTGCAAATTCCGCGGGGGATTTAAATATCCCCCGCGGCATTTGCATGAACATGGCTGCCGCTTTTTTCTGGCTCAGGGTTTTGCCGGAGAAAAGTGCCAGTCTAGATGGGATCTTGAAAGTAGGAATAAGGGATCTTGCGGAAAAGGGCTTATTTTCCGCAAGATCCCGTCTAGACTGGCGCTTTTCTCCGGCAAAACCCCGAGATGGAAAAAAGCGGCAGCCATGTTCATGAAAATGCCGCGGGGGATATTTAAATCCCCTGCGGAATTTGCAATTCCGACTGGTCTCATTAGCATCCCTTTACGGAAAAGAGTGCCAGTGTAGAGACAGCCTAAGGGAGAGACTCATATCTCAGAATAATTGCTTCAGCCTAGCAAACAATAGCCTTTGAATTTTCTTTAAAGAAACACAGTGTAAACCAGGTACATGCTAATTCTTTTTTTGCCCTGGAATTTAAATATGACATCTGTATTAGCTATCTTATTCTGCATCCATGAAGACTTTGAGTTTAAGGTGCTTCAGTGCACCCCACTTTAACCCAATATCCCTCCCCTTGAGCCAGGCACCCCCAGCCTCCCTGCTCTAACCCAATGCCCTCCCCCAGAGCCAGGCACCCCCAGCTCCCCCACTCTAACCCAGTCCCCCTCCCCTCTTCCAGACCCAGACATCCCCAACCCTCCTGATCAGCTGTTTGTCGGCTCAGCGCGGCAGCCATGTAAATTTAAATGAAGCGGCGATTATTTAAATCGCCGCTTCATTTTACTATGTCTGGTAGCCTAATCTACATGCCTCTGGCGACAGAGGCATATAGTCTAGACGTACCCAAAGAGTATAATGTGTTTATTGTAAATTTGCCGATATAGAAGTGTTAGGTATTTCAGAATCCTGTGGTACTTGTTGCAAAAGTAAGAGTGTTATTCCAAGTATTCTGGTTAGCATCCAAAACAAGTAATAACATGCTGCCCACTTAGAGTCTACTGGAGTTTCAAATGAACATAATAATAATCTTCACTTCTTCTCTTAAACCATTGTGTATTGTTGCTGTATGTTGCTAAACAGCTGCCACATTCCATCCCAGCGTAAGCTACATTTCATTGGTGAATCAAGTTGCCCCCGTGTACATATGAACCATAAAACTCCACGGGATTTTTTGCAAAATAAGCACTGTATACAAGGAAGCCATTAATATTTATTATCCAAAGTTGAGAACATGACTGAAGAGAGAGGGGTTGGAACAACTGAGTTCAAGCTATTGAACAGTTAGAATTGATGAGAAGAGAGATGTCCTGGAGGAATAAGAGCAAAGAGCGTAAGGAATTTCCTGCATGCAGGATTTAAAGCACAGTGAAGCATGGGAGGAAAAAGACTAGGACTCCTTAAGTTGGAAACAAGAGAAGCTGTGACAGGTACAGTGTCATGGTGACATAGTACTAATTCTTTACACACACTGTCTCTCTCTCTCTGAATCAGACTGCCTGAAAATGGTGTGTTGGAATCTCATGACAGTTCTGGGAGAAGTATTTTGACTATGCCCACAAATGTGCTGGGTGATCTAAGAGGTTCCTAACACTCCTCCCCTCCCCTCAGTTGCACAAGATCAGCTTGACCTAGAAATGCCACATTTGTGTTGCTGTGCTGGCTTTCTCCAGGAAGAGAGCCTGTCAGCATCTTAGCAGGGTCAGATTCCAAAATCCTTCTGTGGCGTAATACACTCAGCAAGTTGCCCTATTGATTTCAAAGAGATCGCTCACAAAGTGAGAGAGGATGATCGTGTACATGAGTAAGGAGGGAGCAGTTGTAGCTACTCTGCCAGGTGCACTTTAGTTTAGGATGTTCACAATCCCACATTGCATCCTTTCTAAGGCCCCTGTTGGAGCTGCTGTGCTATCTGCACCTTTGCTTCCACATAGCCACAGAAAACAATTTAACTCATGCTCTACTTCACCTGAAAGGGGTCTCCGAATATGTTCTAACTCTTTCTGCTATAAGCTATCTGTTTGGTCTTCTAGTCAGTTGTGACACCCTGAGTGCCTTTCCCAGACATGAAGAAGAGCATGGTGTAAGCTTGAAAGCCTGTTTCTCTCACTATTAGAAGTTGGTCCAATAAAAATAATGCTGCCTCACCCATCTTGTCTTTCTGATCTCCTGGGACCAACACAGCTATCACAATACTGCATAGAACAGCCTGGAAACACCTGTTCTGGGTTCCCTGGGAGCAACTTGGAATGTGAGACCATTGAACTCTGTGTCCCACCTGACGTTTCATACTTTGAGGGAGTACCCCAGAACATCCTTATTCCTCCCTGTATATGATTGTAAAATTGCATATAAAGCATGCCATGGGAGAGGTTATGATTGGCTCAAAGTCACTGTTCTATCAAATGGCTACATCTACATTGTGCATTCTTGCATAAGAAGATATGCAAATGAGGCATGGCAATGAATATCGCCGTGCCTCATTTGCATACCTAATGAGGCGCCATTTTGCGCAAGGGGCTTTTGCGCAAGAGCCGTTCTGAATAGGTCTTGTGCAAAAATGGCGGCTCATTGGGTATGCAAAGGAGGCGTGGCGATATTTATCGCCACACCTCATTTGCATATCTTCTTGCACAAGACTGCGCAATGTAGATGTAGCTAATATGTGTATCTTTAGGGCATATGAAGCAATGAGATTGTGTTGTATGGTTGTCACTAAAACATCCTGTACACTGGGGGAATCAGCCAGGTGTTAGTTACACAAAGACAACACCCTGGGCAGTGTCAAACATCAACAGCCATTGTCCAGCAAGGGAACTACAATTCAATTGCTCACCTGCATAAGAACACACCAGGGAAATTGCTCAACCTTGTCCAGGGACTCAGCAATGCCCACTGGACATGCCTGGATTTTTTTTCTCCAAGCACATGGACTATGAGGTAAAACAGAAAACAGGAGGCCCCTCGCCCCATGCTTTGCCTTTCTCTTGCCCCCACCGATGCTGCAAGCAACAAAGACATTCAGAAGGCTGAAGACTCTCAGAGAGAGACTGGCCCAGATTAAAGGGACTGCAGTATCCAGTGGGGTGAGAAAAACTTCTTAAACTAGATGTTGCCCAGTCTGATGGGGGGAGAGTTTTAGTGCTTATGTTTTTTTTCGTTTGGTAAACATGCCGACTGCCTATCACTTAGTCACTTCTGTAGTCAGTACGTTTGTGTAACTGTTTTATCTTTACTAGTGAATTTTCCTGAAGTGTCTGATAACTTGCTCAGGCTTTCAAAGGCTGCTTTGTGTCTGCTTTCCATTGATGAAGTGGTGAAACAATACATTTGTACTGCTCAGCGTGAGCAATGCAAGAAGGTATAATCCTGAGGTACCAGGCTGAGAGCTTGGGAATATTTGGCTGATGCCTTTCTCTGAGAGATTCATGAATAACTCTGGGAGCATTCATGCAATCTAGCTGGGGGTATGTCTACACTGCACGCTTATTTCAAAATAAGCAATTTCAGAATACAAATTCTGAAATTGCTTATTTCGAAATAAGAACGGCCATACTGGGTCAGACCAAAGGTCCATCTAGCCCAGTAACCTGTCTGCCGACAGTGGCCAATACCAGATGCCCTAGAGGGAGGGAACACAACAGGTAATCCCCACATGATCCCTCCTCTGTCATCCACCTCCAGAGAAACAGAGGCTAGGGATAAATAGCACGTCTACACTACAAATGCCCATTGAAATAGCACTGAGCTATTTAAAAATAGAGCGTCCACACTCATTGGAGATTGAATTGCTTTTAAAGCCTCCCCAGAAATACTTTGGACAAGGCAGCAGTAGAGCAGTCACTGTCTGGAGCTGCTGACAGGCTAGCGCTTAAAGGGACCCCTCACCTCATACAGCTGTGTGTCAGGCTCTTCACCTTTGCCTACCTCCTTCAGGGACAGCAAACTCATCTCACTACCTGCTCTGATTGCCCTGGCGGACACCACAGCACTCCAGCCATGGAGCCGGACCTGCTGGAAAGCAGTCACCAGTTCTTAGACATTCTGCTGCACCTGCTGGTGCAGTCACTGTGGGCTGCCTTCATGGCTCTGCAGGAACAGGACCTGCTGCTCCCTGCGGGGCACCTCCTCTCTCCACATGCTGCTCATGCAGCACTGCCCCTCCTGCCCTTCCCTGCACACCGTGCAGCGCCGCTTCTAGTGATGGGGGACCAGTTCTGACTGGTGGGACCAAATAGTCATGGAGTGATGGGTCAACCAGCAGTGGCTCCAGAACTTGCACATGCAGAAGGACACCTTCCTGGAGCTGTGTGAGTGGCTCGCCCCTGCCCCCTGGCGACAGGATACCCACATGCGACCCACCCGTCCCCCTCCAGAATCGGGTCAGCATCACTATTTGGAAGTTCGCCACATCGGTCACTACCAATCCATCAGGAACCAGTTTGGCATGGGGAGGCTGACCATCGGTGCCCTGGTCATGCAGGTATGACACTCTCGTGCTATTGTCCCAGGAGGGTGGTAACTGCTGGAATGGGGTTGTCTACGAAAGGAGGGGGGTGGGAAGAAACCCACCTTCACAAAGCCCTGCTGCAGGATGGGATAAGTTGGGGTTAGTCGTGGTGTGTGGGAAGGGAGTTGGGCTCGGGGAACTCCCAAGAGCTCTGGCAACCCTGTGATTCCTCTTTGAGTGGTTGCCGTGGGTGCTCCACTCATGGTGTCGGGCTCATCCCGCACCACAGCTCGGATGCTTTGTTTAGCTGTTTTCAGCCGGGTGCGCGTGTGCAGGAGACAGCTCGCGCCGTTCGCGCTCTTTGATCTTTGCGCGCACCGGGCTTCCCTGTCAGTTCCTCTTATCCGTCCCTGAACGCAGATGGAGCTCTGATCTTCTCCTCACAGCAGTTCTCCTTCTCTCAGGGAATCTGTACTTAAATAGTTAATTGTATATAGTTAGATTACCTTTATTGTACTTTCATCTTGTTTACTGGAGTTAAAAAAAGCAAAGAAGGAAACCTTTTTATTTAAACTGCAGCTTACAGCGGCTTCCTGCTGTTAACAGCCACGGATCAGCTGAGAAAGAGGAAAAAAACAAAACAAATAAAACCTTGTCTCAGGAAGAAACTGATTAACAATCATGCCTGCGTCTCCAGGCTTCAAGAAATGTGGCCACTGTAGTGAGCCAATGCCTCTCTCAGATGGGCATTCGCTTTGTGTGCGTTGCCTGGGGGAAAGCCACACTCACAAGTGCGGGCACTGTGCGAAAATGACAGCCCGAACTCGGTGAGATAGAGAAATGAGGCTGAAGATGTTTCTACTTGATAAAGCGCTGGACCCCAGGGCAGAAAATGTTAAACAGAGGGGGAGAACCCCTGAACGGAGGATCTCTTCCCCAGATCTGAGGGAGAAGAGGCAAAGAATCTCCCCAGCCAGATCCCTACCACCCGATATATTGGTGGTAGGTGACTGTGACCCATCTGCCCTTGCCCCTCGATCCTCCTCATCAGGATAAGGGGCGAATGGGAGTAGGGCTGCAGCGCCAGAGAGAGTGCTTTTGGCAGCAGCCTCGGTGCCGGCAAGCGCAGCCTCTACTAAGAAGACGCTGGCACCGCACCGCTCTTTTTCAAAGCCGCACGGACAGCGGTGCCACTTCACAAGGCTCTCCTGGCACCGGCATCTCAGAGTTGCCAGCACCGAAATCAGCTGTGGTGCGGTCAAGCGGTGCACATGCTCAGAATGCACCGGCACTGCTCTATTCACCCCCACGGACAGCTGCTGACCAGCACACACCCGCGACTATGCCGCCGGCACCGGGCAAAACCCCTCCAGCACCATCACCTCTCCAGCCACTAATGCAGGTTTCACATGGGGCTTATGAGCTGCAAACAGCCTCGGCACCGGTAGATGCAGCACCGCAGCAACAGCTGATCACCGTACCGGCGCCGGAGTGGGAGCCGGAATTACAGAGGCACCCCCGATCAGAGGCACCATTAACAATATGGGGATAGGACTCGCACTTCTCTCCTTCCCCAAAATTTTCACCTGGCCCCTGTCCTCCAACGGAGTATGGCTCACCATACCATCATGGTTACCGACAACACAGCCCCAGGCACCATACTTATTACAGACAACAGTCCCCTTATGGGCGTCCCCATTACAGGAGTTACTATAGAGGTCCATCCTATTCTCCACCATATGAATGTCCTTATTACTACGTTCCACATAGCAAGCACGAGAGACAGCAAGCATACTAGCAATAGATCATATAGGTGCTCGTCTCCTCATCCATCATATCGTTATTTTGAATACCATCACTCTTCTTTGTGCTCAACACGTTCATGCTCCTATCATTATGACTTCCAATGCTCCTCGCGTTATAATCCGCCGTCAATGAGACATTCTCCGTCACATCACCACTGTGACCGTAACTTGGCTTCTCCGCCACGCAGCCGGGAGGCCACATCACACCATGCAGACCTAGAGGATGGTCAGTTATCTGAGCGGGACGATCATCGATCTGAAGACCCGGTTCCTGATGGTTCACCTTCATCGTCATGTGCTGCGGTCTTTCCACCAGACTCGTCCCCACGGGACGATTTTAAGCAGTTTCAGGATCTATTCAAGCGGGTGGCTCAATCCCAGGAAATACAGATAGTGCAGTCTCAAACGAAGCAACACCGGCTGCTGAAAAACTTGCACCCCAGGCAGAAGGCAAAGCTCACCATCCCTATCGATGAGGCCATTATGAAGGCAGCCGATGCTATTTGGCAGACACCAGCTACGGTGGCCCCAACCTGCCGGAGAGCCGATAGATGATATTTTGTTCCGTCTAAGAACTTAGAATTTCTCTTCAATCATCTGCAGCCAAATTCCCTAGTGGTGGATGCGGTACAGCAATGGGCCAAGGCACCACAGTATAAGACTACCCCGGATACCAAAAAGTTGGACACATTTGTCAGAAAAGTTTACTCCTCGGCAACCCTTCTCTTGCATATCTCTAATTATGCTATGCTATTGTCGAATCATAATTTTGATAATTATGAGAAAACATCTCAGCTTTTCCAATATCTTCCAGAGAGCAAGCGCCCCCTCTTAAAATCCCTGGTCCAGGCGGGTTTTACTGCATCCAGGGCGAGTCTGCAGATCTCCTTGGATGCGGCGGATACGGCAGCCCGAACCATGGTGACTGCAATAACAATGAGGCGCTCCTCTTGGTTGGCTTCCGCAGCAGTCCCAAAGGAGCTCCACGCAAAAGTCGAGGATCTCCCTTTTGATAAAAATTAATTATTTGCAGAAAAGATGGATGAGATCCTTCCTTCCGGAAAAGATTCCAGGTCTACGCTCCGCACCTTGGGAATGTATACACCCCCATTTAGGTGCAAGAAGTATTACCCGTACCAGAGAAGGTACAATTACCCTTATCAAAGGCAACAACACCAACAGCGAGTCATGGATCAATTACACCAAAGACAGCTCCCTCAACGCAAACGATCTCAACCATTTTGCTCAAACAACCAACAAAATCCCAAGCAGCAAGTTTGATGGTTCGATCGAGGGCTTGCAACGACTCCCTACTGTGACGGAACACCAACAACAGCACAACATTCCTCTTTTTCACTATCGACTTCGACCTTTTTGAGACCAATGGACAGCTGTTACATCAGACCGTTGGGTATTACAACTGGTGGTATCTGGGCTCACCATCCCCTTCACTACCATACCACCCACAAATCCACCAACCCCGTCCCTTTTCAGTGACCCCTTTCACGAGAGCCGCTTAAAAGAAGAGGCACAGCGTTTGCTCTCCATAGGAGCCATAGAGCCCATACCCCCCAGGTCAGAGGAAGGGGCTTCTATTCGAGGTATTTTCTCTCAGGGTGTGTCTAGACTACATGCCTCCTTCGACGGAGGCATGTAGATTAGCCAGATCGGAAGAGGGAAATGAAGCCGCGATTAAAATAATCGCGGCTTCATTTAAATTTAAATAGCTGCCCCGATCTGCCGATCAGCTGTTTGTCGGCAGATCGGGGGAGTCTGGACGCGATGCCCCGACAAAGAAGCCTTTCTTCATCGACACAGGTAAGCCTCGTGAAACCAGGCTTACCGCGTCCAGACTCCCCCGATCTGCCGACAAACAGCTGATCGGCAGATCGGGGCAGCCATTTAAATTTAAATGAAGCCGCGATTATTTTAATCGCGGCTTCATTTCCCTCTTCCGATCTGGCTAATCTACATGCCTCCGTCGAAGGAGGCATGTAGTCTAGACACACCCTCAGAGAAAAAGACCGGAGGATGGGTGATCTCCTTGGATGCGGCGGATACAGCAGCCCGAACCATGGCGACTGCAATAACAATGAGGCGCTCCTCTTGGTTGGCTTCCGCAGCAGTCCCAAAGGACTGGGGGTTTTCCGACAAATGGCCCCGTCTACAGAGGGCTTTTTATCACAAAAACCTCTTCCGCAAAAAGGATCAGGTGAGAATATGCAAATGAGCGCTCCATTTGCATTTCCTCTTCTGAAAAACTGCTGCAGTGTAGATGTATCCTATAAAGTGAACAGAGACTTCCCAAGCACTTCAACCAAAATGCACCATGTTAGGTAAAATATAAACAGATTATTAACTGCAGAAAGAGAGAGGTTAAGTGGTTAGAAATAGAAAGCATAGAGATCAAAATGAGTTTCTAAGGAACAAAAGTAAATTCACAGTCTGAGTTCAATAAACTAAACAGGATTTGAGTGAAGCCGTGTTTCAGTTTGCTGGATGGTATAAACAGGTCACAGATCCTCAATACTCAGGCTGCAACTGCCTTCCAGGGCAGGACTACCCTCTCTCAGTTCAAGTTCTTTGTCTTCCAGATATGGTTCCAGAGGTGGTTGTGGGGAGGAGTTAGGCCAAGTGATGATGTCACTTTCTCTCTTTATAGTTTCTTCTAGCTTGTGGGGAAGATCTTTTGCTTTGATCCAGTGTTCCCTGTAAGATGAGAGCTTGAGTGGCCACCCATGAGTGATTCAAATGCTGCCAAGCTGAGAAACAGAGCACCTTCAGCTGGCAACGTGTGTTTTTGCTCGTGGTGCACATCTGCACATGCCTCTGTGCATATAACAAAATGTATTCCACACATGGATGGAAAATATTAGAGAAAACATTGGGGCTTTGTCGACACTGCAGAGATCTTCCGCAAAACTTCTTGCGCAAAAGCGCGCCCAGACCTCAAAAGTGCATCGCAGAAGCGATGTGCTTTTGCACAAGAGAGCATCCACACTGCACGGACGCTCTTGTGCAAGAAAGCTCCGATGGCCATTCACAGAATGGCCATCAGAGCACCTGTACTTTTTCTGATAGGCTCTTTTTGCACAAGAAAGTCCTGCAGAGCGTCCACACCTACCTTTTTGCACAAGAGTTATAGCACAAAAAGGAATTATTCCTCGTGGGGAGAGGAATAACTCTACTGGCAAAAGCCCTCTGTCCTGTGATTTACTGTATCTTTTTTTCGCAAAAAAAGTGCTTGAGGTGTGTATGTTCCACCATTAGGGGTGGACGCCTGCCACCAGCCTCTCAGACACTCCTCTCTGTAGCTGGCTCCACTCCAGCCCCACTGCCACTGGGCTCCAGCCTGCAGGACTTGGACTTGAGCTCTAGTCTGCTGGGGCTCCCCAGCCACTGTGGCCTCATTTCTCCCCCGCCTGACCAGGAATCTCCTGGAACTGGACTTGCTGGCTGCTTCCCTTTTGCTGCACTCCACCAGGGATCCCTGGGGATGGGGCTTGTCAGCTGCCCTGCTTTGGCTGCTGGCTGCCTCACTACTGACCCGCCCGTCTAGGGCTGCCCGGCGATGGGGCTCGCCAGTCCTGCTGGCCGGAGCTCCCCAGGGATGGGGCTCCCAGCCGGTTCCCATTCCTGGGTGCCAGAGCTCTCTGATCCAGCAATATCTGCAGTTCTGCTGGACCATGGATGTTGCTGGACCAGAAAGCCCCAGATTTTGGAGGTTCAACCTGTTCCTGCAAAGATGGTTGTGGGTGTTCCCAACCTCACTACATATACACATAGCAAAACTTCTTAACTTCCCATACAATAACAACACATACACTCCAACAGGATATTAATGTTCAACAGGTTAAGGCTTTTAAAATGAGACCTCAATATGTAGAAAACATAATTATATGACACTAAATGTGGGGGTTCCAAGGTGTTGCTTTGAAGTACAGTGTGCCACAGGAAATAGCTGGGCAAAAACTTAATGTGGATTTAAGATTGTATATATGTAGGATTTAAAACACACTTGAGAGACTATTGCAAATTTCTCAGAAAAACAACCGTTAACCTGGAAATCCCAAGTTAAGGTTCTTGGGACCACATGTGGAGACCCTGTGTTGGCAAACAAAGGGTTAACAGGAGCCTTGCAGCCCAGTCAGCTCTCCTGTTGGCATTGGGCGGAGGGGGCTCAGAGCTGGGTGGACATGATAGAGGCAGGCGGAGTTATAAACGGGAAGGAAAACTAGAGGAAATGAGTATACTTTAGCTAGGGATCTCTGTGTTGTTACAGATTCCTGCAGGGTCAGGGAATGACCCGTGAATAGGGGTTGCTAATTGTTTTGTACTTCCTTGTTAATCAGCAGCATAAATATGCTGTTAGTTTTTTCACTTGGGACACGTTAGAATGCTTTGCGATTCACATCCCTGTAACGCAGGTAAGAAAAATGATAAAAGATCATAAAAATACACTTTTGAAATGTCTCTCACTCTCTGTGCGAAAGGGTTCCCTCAGACAATTGGATCTTTCTTGTTAGGGCAGTGGTCACCAACCAGCAGACTGGGATCTACTGGTAGATCTTGGAGCCTCTGACAGGGGATCCTGACTAGTTCTGCCAAGAAGCTATCATGTGCTGGCACTTCAATTGCCCTTCCACCCACTGTTATGCTGCTCCTGCCCCCTCTGCCTTGGAGCTGCCCCCTGGGAGTCTCCTGCTTGCTGTGCAGAATGTGGGAGGGAGAAAAGGAAGGGGCTGATGTCAGGGTGTCCTTCCTCCCCCCACTTCTGTACCCTATTTCCACACAGAGGTTAGGTCTAGACTGCAGTGTTTTTGCAGAAAAAGCTACTCAAAGTGCACTCCGCATCTTGCGTAGCTTTTTCCACTTTTTTTTCAGAAGAGGCTTTTCCATGAAACGAGGTATACAGGGCTCTCAGAAAGAGCACGTTTGCTCTTCCACGAAAAAAAGTGGAAGAGCAAACATGTTCCTTGGATGTGGCGAGGTTTTTGCGGGATACCTCCAGAGGTATCCCGCAAAAACCCCTTAGTCTAGACGTAGCCAGAGAGAAGGGGATGGAGGGAGCTTGGCAATGCAAGTCTCTGTCACTCTCATACTGTGTGTGTCTGTCATTCTCACAAACACACACTGTTCTCCAGTCTCATCTCCCAACCCAACACGTATGTGGTGGGTTGTTGGTACTACTAGTACTGCTTGCAAAGTGTGTTGGTTTTGGTTTTTGGCTGGTCTGTGTATTTCATAATTTTCATTTCTCTCTTACGCTTAAATTTAATTATTTGAGCGGTGAGTACTAAAATGCCTAACCTGTCATGGCTGGAGTAGGGTTTTTGGTGATGGTGATTGCTGCTCCTGGAAGTGGCTGGCTCCTGGAAGTGGCTGCTCCTGGAAAAACCCTCCTGGACCCCAATTCCCCACTCTTGGCGAAGCCCAGGGCCCCTCCCAGATTCCAAACCCCTTGGCCCAAGACCAGAGCCTGCACCCCAATCCCTAACCCTAGCCTGGTGAAAGCGAGTGAGGATGGGGGAAGAAGGAGGATGGAGTTAGCAGGGTGAGGCCTCGGAGAAGGGGTGGAGCCAGAGGCAGGGCCTCAAAGAAGAGGCGGACGGAAGTGAGGCAAGAGTATTTGGGTCTGAGGTAGATCTTACATAGCACTTACATTGAAAAACTGATCTTGTGGTTAAAAAGGTTGGCTGTGTTAAGGGGTCAGAGGCTGGCTTTTGTTGGTGTTTGAGTGATGGCCAATAGCTGTTTTTATTATGTCTTGGCATTAGTAACCCTACCTATGGACAGAGTAGAAAAAAAAATCATTTAAAGTAAAAGAGATGGTAATAACCTGTTAAGATGCTCTTTGCAGCAGGCCTGGAGTAGAGGCCTGCAGAGTGACTGAGAGACATACTGAGTCTAGCAAGGGCTCTGAGACAGACCCTGAGGTATGGCAAGGGAGCAAGTGGTCCAGGGACAAAAAATAAAGTGTCTGAATCAGGGATGAAAATCCCATTTAATTGGTTAACCAGTCAAACTTTGTTTAACGAGTTAACTGATTAAAGGGGATGTGGTGGGGGGTGGGGAGGCTGGGCTGGAGTGGGCCCGCCACCATAGTCAACCCCTGCCTCTGGACAACTGGAGCAGCTTCTGTTTGCCCGTGACAGGTGGGGACTGCTCCAGCCCCCACCGATTAATGGACTGGTCTCTGGAATAAAAGGAGGGTGTGAGTTCCCCTAGGGCAGTAGATCTCAACCTCTGGGCTGTGAGCTGCTTGGGGCTTGATCAGCACACAGCTGCATCCTCAGGGCCATACATGTAGTATTGGATATAGCCCATAATGGCAAATAGGTTGAGAACCACTGCCCTAAGGCCTGCTGAGGAAGGTGGTGCAGAAACGCCTGATACAAGGCTAATGACTTGAGTCGTGCTGAAGGTCCAGTGTGAGGGCAGGGAGCTATCGCTTTGTTGTACTCCTGGTTTACCCTGGAAGGGGTGAGGTGGCCAGAGGCCCCAATCACGAGAAGCTGGACCAGCAGCAGGCCTGGCTAGTGGAGGAGACTAATGAAAAGGCCCTGCAACATCACCACCTGCTACAAGGAGGTGCACTAACTGGTGAAAGTCTTCTACAGTTATGCTGAGCTCTTGCATCTGACAAAGTGGGTTCCTGCCCACAAAAACTTATGCCCAATTTTGTTAATCTTTAAGGTGCCGCTGGGCTCCTCATTGTTTTTGCTGGAGCAAAAAACTAATAAAAGAAAATTCTTCTTCACACAGCGCACACTCAACCTGTGGAACTCCTTGCCAGAGGAGGCTGTGAAGGCTAGGGCTATAACAGAATTCAAAAAAGGGCTAGATAAATTCATGGAGGTTAGGTCCATAAAAGGCTATTAGCCAGGGGGTAGGTATGGTGTCCCTGGCCTCTGTTTGTCAAAGGCTGGAGATGGATGGCAGGAGACAAGTCGCTTGATCATTGTTTTCAGTCCACCCCCTCTGGGGCACCTGGCATTGGCCACTGTCGGCAGACAGGATACTGGGCTAGGTGGACCTTTGGTCTGACCCAGTAATGGCCATTCTTACGTTCTTATGGTCTTATGAGCAGGCCAACAAGGCTACCACCCAGTCTGTTTATGGCCTTAATCCACCTCTGGCTTGTGAAGTTCTAAGCTTCACCCAGCTCCTAGGGAAGTTCGGAGTAGTAAATCACAAGGAGAGATGGACCTCTCATGTTATTCCATGTATCATTTTCAGGGCAATTGCCCTGTGTTTCCCCTCTGTGATCCACCAAAGGCATCCACTTTAGGCTTCTTGTTCCCATGCATCACATCTCCTGGATAAAGACCCATATCTCACTCTTGCCTGACCAGGGATTTTAAGGCTGAAGAGTTCCCTGCTTACTCTGTGATATCCTCTGTAAGCTAGACTGCCCCAAAAAGCCAATGTCTGCACTTTGTTTTTTCTCCAAGGACTAGGACCAGTTTAGTGCCAACAGTTCCAAGTTACCACACAGTTTCTTCTAAGCAAGCACATTTATTCTTAAGGTGAAAACATGAAAACAATAAAAGAATCTCCACCCAAACTTATCAGAGGTCACCTCATCTCTAGTCTTAGCCTCTAGGGCAGTAGTGGGCCACCTCTTGTCCAAGGGCCACTTGCGGCTCCTCCAGGTTCTACGTGTGTGACTTGCGAGACGTTTTGTTGACAGTTGCCCACATGCAGGGTTGTCAGGTTTTGCTGGTTTTTGTCCACATCATTTTTTCCCCACTGGTATTATTAATGACACACACGTAAAGCAAGGGCACATGAAGTGAGGTTTGTGCTGACAGCTCACAACACTGAGTGTGAAAGCTGCAAGCTCCCTCTGCATCCAATCAAAGGGATGCTACAGTTCAACTGGCGCACCCCCGAAATGTGTAGGTATTCAAGCACAGTTGGCAAACCTAACCTATCTCGGGAGAGCATCTAGGTTATGACAGTCTTGCAGCCCAGGATGAAGGAGGGCCAGTCATGCCACTCGCTATCTTAGGTTGCCCATCCCTGCTCTTGGGAGTTTTGACTTCCACATCCCACAACTGGGTAACAAATCCATAGTCACTTTTGATCCAGAAGTAGTGTGGATTTTTGATCTGGGTTTTCTGTTACAGGTAATCCGCTGCCAGCGACTCAGTCCTCAGGGCATAACTTCAAAAGGTGGGGGTTTTGAATAACTGGACTTGAGGAATTTGCTTTAATTTCTCCCTAGGAATTCCCCCAGGAAATCCACTTCATTATTGTCCCAGATGTCCTTGATTGGCACAATTTTCAATATAGTCTTGAACTCCCAGGTCCTCCATGTGTCACATATCTCCCTACAGAGGTGACATAGGTCCTAGCGCACAACAGTATATGAATTGAATGCAACAAGGTCTTCCAAGGGGCTTTCGAGTATTTGCCCTATCTCCTGCACCCTATATATCTCATGTGTATCATGGATTTTTAGGTGCCTAAGCAATTTAAAAGCGAAAGACAGCAGAAACTGAAACTACCATGTGGAAAACTGACCCAAAACTCCCACGCTGGAGAAGGCCGAGGGCCTGGTTCTTCCCTATTCTGCCTTTCGTGTAATCATTCTTATACCAAGCACACAGTGGGTTTAAATGCTGGCATATTACACGAGACAGTGGTGATTCAGAACCGGTGTGATGAAATAGTCACTGCATTATGGTCAGCACATCAAAAAGTCATCTCTGCCAGAGCTAGGCTAGAAGCAAATAAATCCTTCCATTTAAATAGGGCCTCCCTCCCACCCCTATCTTCCACCTGGGCTCAAGGAGATAATTCAGAAAGAAGGGAGAGTCTTGTAACGTCCATCTCTCTCCAGCTCCCTTGTAAGGAGTGGGATGAGCAGGTGAGATGGCAGAGCACAAACAAGCTGGGGAGAGGTTGGCTGGATAGCCCAGTGTACTGGAGCAGGTTGTGAACACCAGGAAGCTTATAAAGGAGCTTCAGGGTCTGGATCTCCTTTTAAAAGCAGTAAACAAGAACCAAGTCCCTGACTAATGTGTCCCTTATGCAAGTTGAGTGGGGGATAGCGCTGCAATATGATCTCCCGCCCAGACCACCAAATATCTAGGCTAGTGTAGTGCACCCACAAGCCACTTCTACTGCCAGGACGCAGGCGGAAGAGGCCTCTCCTACTCATTCCAAAGCTTCTCTCATGGAAGAGGAGACCAATCAGATCCTTGTGTCTGATAAACGTAAGTTTCCCTGGTTACACATTTTGATACTAACACCAGTAACAAAAACATCTAAACAACAAATGTTTTGACAGAGATCCAAGCCGCATGCAGTGAGCAAATATCTTGAATATTTTAAATAGAAAGGTGGGGTAAAAATATTTAAATAAATAAATTAAATAACTAAAGATAAATATTGCCATGGCTGGGGCTCGTTAACATTAACGTTCAGTTAGTCAGTTACCCCTAGACAGGATCAAGTTAAGGTCAGGTTTGCAGAGGAATTGTGCTGGCCTGTGTAAATGTATTGCCTTGGGCAGAGCTCCCTCTTGGCTGTTCTATCTGAACAATCGCTGAATGCCGCTGGAGAATGCAGTGAGCTGTGCAGATCAGACGTTTGCAAAAATCTCCATTTCTGAAAAGACACAGCACATTCTGCTGAGCACTGAGATAGAGCAACCAGTTTAGAACTGGCTCAGACTGGCCTTCCCATGAGCTGTAGCATTCTTTGCCAGGTCCTACTTGATTGCAGGAAAAGTGATAAATACCTTCCTACCATTGAAGAGAAACTGCTTCTAATCCTTTAAATATGCAGGCGGCTGATAAATACGAATATGGAGCAAGCATATCAGCAGCAAGAGGCTTTGGAAAGGGAATTTTGAACCCGGTAGTTGAATGATTGCTTTAAAAAGGCCAATTTCTGTGGGTCCTGTTTTGATCACCGAGTCTGTGTTTCGTTACTTTTCCCATCACAAGTTTGTTCGAGTTCTCAGTTGCCACCCAGAACAATATGCAAAGTATAGGCCCATACACAGGAATTTCTGGGATGTGTGTGCGATCCCTGCCCCCCGGCCTTGCTCCTGAGAGAGAGGACGAAATCAACTCCAGCCTTCCCTCCACGCTGGTTGGAGCATGGGGGAGGCATGCTGGGTTAATGCGCTGTTCCTGCCTTCCCCCAGCCAGCCAGAGCACCGGGGAGGGAGGCTGGGGCAATGTGCTGCCCCAGCTTCACGCTGACTTGAGGGACCATAAGGGGGTGCGCTCGCACCCTTTACGCACACGCACGCACACACGGTCCTGAAGCAGCTTCACAAAGGGACTTGTCAGAGAGCTGAAGATGGCAACTAAATAAATCCAGTATAGGAAATAGCAAAGGTGGGGAGAACAAAGAACATGCAGAACCAATACAAGTTCGCACGAAACAGATAAAGTGTAACAAACCCCACTAATGGTTACTACAAGCTAACAGTGCTGAGGGAATCAAAGGGCACTTACAAATATCTGTGGGCGTGTGGGGGGGAGGAGAAGTTAGAAGGGAAGTCGGCCTTCCCTGTTTATAAATGAGTACGGGTATGTCTACACTTGCACCCTATTTTGCAATAGGGATGCAAATGAAGACATTCGAAATTGCAAATGAAGCTGGGATATAAATATCCTGCACTTCATTTGCATAATTACGTTATGGCGCTATTTCAAAATAAAACATGCTGTGTAGATGCATTAGTTTGAGAGAAAACCCTTCTCTCGAAAGAACCCTTATTCCTCATAAAATGAGGTTTAAGAGTTATTTAGAGAGAAGGATTTTCTCTTGAAATAATGTCTCTACACAGTGTTTTATTTCGAAATAGTGCTATTTTGAAATAGCGCCATAACACGATTATGCAAATGAAGCACAGGATATTTAAATCTCGGCTTCATTTGCAATTTTGAATGTCTTCATTTGCATCCCTATTGCGAAATACCCTCAGTGAAGTTAATTGTGTTTCTTAAATACCCTCAGTGAAGTTAATTGTGTTTCCAAAAAAAAGTCTGAGCTACTGAAATAATTTTGTCATTAAACACGTGTTTAAAAAAGCAAGTATTTAGGTAATTAGGAAGTGGCCTTGTCTACAATGGCGTGTTTTGTCTCCAAAACCTGCCTTTTGGCAACAAAACAGTGAGAGCGTTCACATTACAATGCGACTTTTGCTGGGAAAAGTTTGAGCGACAAAAAACTTCCATCCCATGAGAGACTTTTGTCTTTTTCCCTTCCTTTATTGCCTACAGAGAGCTAGTGTGGACTGTTGTTTTGTTGAGAGAACTGACTTCTGCCAGTATGCCGCAATGCCTGCCATGATGGCTCTGCTCAGTGTTTTGTGATCCCTGCTGCCTTGCAAGCATGCACCCCTCCCCTTTTAAAGCTCCAGGCAGTATCTGACAGCTGAATGAGCTACTCCATTTGAGGAACAAACAAAGAACAAATCATTGGAGTGCCCTTGTTCTGCTGCTGCACGAGAGGAGCAAATAGACAGTTGTGCTGAAATAGACTGTTGTGCTGCTTTGACATTCCTCCTGTGCAAGATTCAATCTAGTCTGTATTGATATCTGCACTAATGCTCTGGCAAAGCCTCAGAGGCGTGGCACCCCGCTGCCGCTGCTGCTCTGCTCCCCGTGTCCCTGGTCTGCTGGGGGAGGGGGGGCGCGGATAGTGTGCCTCCCCCCAGCAGACCAGGCTTTTGTTTTGGACCCTGGAGCAGAGCAGCTGGGGCGCTGCGGATTGGTCCTGCAGCACCCGCTCTGGGCACTACTGGACCAACCCGGCAACACCCCAGCTGCTCTGCCCCAGGTCCTGATTCAGCCGCTGCTGGTCAGTTTCAGCAGTGGCTGAATCAGGACGCCTGGGGCAGAGCAGCTGGGTGCTGCTGGGTTGGTCCAGTAGCGCCGAGGAGCGGTGCTACTGGAGCAACCCAGCAGCACCCCAGCTGCTCTGCCCCAGGCGTCCCCAAGTCAGCCGCTGCTGAAACTGACCAGCGCTGACTACAGGAAGCCTGAGGCAGAGTTGCTCTGCCCCAGGCTTCCTGGAATCAGCGCTCATCAGTTTCAGCAGCAGCTGACTTGGGGAAGCCTGGGGTTCTTAAGTTGAATCTGTATGTAAGTCAGAACTGGCGGTCAGTTTCAGCAGCGGCTGAATCTGGACGCCAGTTCCAACTTACATACAGATTCAACTTAAGAACAAACCTACAGTCCCTATCTTGTACGTAACCCGGGGACTGCCTGTACTGCAAAATCTGCAAGGCTTCCCAGCCTCTCACAAGAAAGGAAAAGGACTTTTGATTTAAGTAGCTACTGATGGAAGCCACCCTTTGACCTGTGGCACCTCACTGCCTGGGCCTGAGCTCCTCAGTGTGGAGCGCCCAGCATCTATAAGGGAAACGGTGCAGAGGAAGGACTCTGGTTCTAGAGTGCCCTGGACCGGCACCAAGAGATAACACCTGGCACTGCTCTGCATTTCCAGTATTGCCCATACGTTATAGGAGGACAAAGAGCCGCTAAGCCACTGACCGGCCAGAGAGTCAGAGGCAGGACTTCTCCTCACAGCAGCAACAGCAGGTGCCGATGACTCTGGGGCCTCTGGCACCAGCAAGTCCGGCACTGAGAGACTCTCTGTTGGGGCAACTTTGTTGTCTCGTGGTCTGGGTGGTGAATGAAAAGAACTTCAGGACCAACAGGCGCTCGCCCCTAAGGCCAAGGAAGCCAAGCGCATTGATCTTCCTTCCAGAAAGTGATAACAGTAGCCAGAACCTCCCTTCAGGCCTCATTAGACACAGCTGACTCTGCTGCGCACACCATCTCTGGGTGGGTGGTTATGAGGAGCTCCTCCTAGCTGCAGGCCTCAGGTCTCCCTACAGAGGTTCAAAATACACTTCAGGACCTCCCTTTCAAGACCAAGGGGATATTCTCTGAACAGACAGATTCTAGGCTTCACAGCCTAAAGGACTAGGGCCACAATGAGATCCCTGGGAATACACACCCCAGCCTTTCAGAGGAAGTTCCTTAAAGTGTAGCCTCAACAGCAGCAGAAGCAATACCAGTCGCACTCTAGACAAGAGCCATTCTTGGCAGGATCATACAGTGGGTCTGATAGCCACCATGGGCCCCTGGGCAAGATGTGGGGGGCGGCCGGCTCTGCACCCCAGAAGGGGTGGGACTTCCGGCAGCCAGGCTAGAGAACCTAGCACGTGGCACATCCCCGCACCTAGCTCTTGGAGCCAAGCAGAGTGCCCGACACAGTGCTCCATCAGCGATTTAAAGAGCCCAGTGTGTCAGCCGCCACTGCTGCCCTTTAAATCTCCAACCCCTGGGACAATTGCACCATGAGGGGGCTCTCCAGCTGACCTGCTGGGGACTCTAAGGCTATGTCTACACTCGCAGAGTGTCCACACTGCCCGCCCGCTCTTGCGCAAGGAAATTTATAGTATGGCCTGGTAAGAGAGGGCTTCTTGCGCAAGAGCTATGCTCTTTTTTAACAGGTGTAAGCCCTCTTGTGCAGGAGCTCTTGCGCAAGAGGGCAGTGTGGATGCTCGGCAGGGATTTATTGCGCAAGAAAGCCCTACAGCTAAAATGGCCGTCAGAGCTTTCTTGCGCAAGAGAACATCCACACTGCCATGGGCGCTCTTGCGCAAAAGCACAGCGCGCACATGGCAGTGTGGACATTTTCAAAGAAGCTGCAAGTGTAGACATAGCCTAAAGGCACGTCTAGACTACATTCCTCTGTCAAAAGAGGAATGTAAATGAAGCAAATCGAAAGTGCAAATGAAGCGTGGATTTAAATATCCCGTGTTCCATTTGCATATTTGCCTCTGAGCCCTTTTTCAAAAAAGAGTTTTTCAAAAGTGAAAGCGTAGTCTAGACGTGGTTCTTAAAAAGAACCCATATTCCTTATTTTTTCAGGACTACGGGTTCTTTTGAAAAAGTTTTTTTTTTTTTTCAAAAGAACCATGTCTTTTGCAAACACTCCCAATCCACCTCCGTTTCCTGTCTCCCTGGTAGATTCAGTTGCAGACAAGCATGTTTACTCAATATGTGACAAATGTTAAAGCCACAGTCACCTGTGCTCCATGACAGCGTAACTTCCTGTCTAATCTGATGACTGTTTGCTTTGCCACTGTCTTCAGTGGAAATGAGAGCAGGTCCCACAGTTGCAAGGAACTGCGAGGGAGAGATGTGTTAAAGATGGGTAGGAAACCGCAAATTGAATTCAGCTTTGTAAAGTTAATGAAAGTCAGGGGGAAATAATCTGAAACACACATCGATTCAGTGACAGGGGAAACCTAAAACAGCACAGACTTATTGGTGGGGCTTGGATCCTGTAGAAACAGTGGCAACCCCATCCCAGCACTGCCCTCTGGGGCAGTTATGTGGAAGTTCCTGAAGTGTGTCCCAGTACTTTTTGAATAGTAATAGAAATGTAGCCGTGTTAGTCTGGGGTAGCTGAAGCAAAATGCAGGACAATGTAGCACTTTAAAGACTAACAAGATGCTCATCATCTAATAAACCATCTTGTTAGTCTTTAAAGTGCTACATTGTCCTGCATTTTGCTCCAGTACTTTTTGTTAGGCTTGCGGTACTGCTTAGGTCAGTGGGTTTCAAACTTTTTTCTCATGACCCAGCGGAAGAAAATTGCTGATGCCCACAACCTAACCTAATTTGATTAGCGTGTGGGCTGGGGAGAGGGGCTGAGGATGACAGCTTTGGGGTGCAGTCAGGGCTGGAGCAGGAGGAGTGTACCTTGCGTGGCTCCTTGTCAGCAGTGCAGCTGGGGGGCTAAGTCAGGCTTCCTGCCTCTCCTGGCACTACAGACCATGCTGCACTATGCCTGAGAAGCAGCCAGCAGCAGGTTCCCAGCCAATGTGCTCAGGGCAGGGGCAGTGCGCAGAGCCCTGTGAGCTCCACCCACCTCCCCACTAGGAGCTGGGCCTGCTGCCGGCTGCTCCTGGGGCACAGTGCGATCTGCAGTGCCAGGACAGGCAAGTAGCTGCCTTAGCTCCTCCACTGATCACCTGATCCCCCTGCAGTAAGGAGACCCAGTGCCTGACATTCTACCCAGTACTGAGTCGCAACCCATAGTTGGAAAACCACTGGCTTAGGGCCCGGAAGTTAGCATCTTAGATGCTTCCTGTGTCATAGAGCAGAAAGAGTAACAGCTGGCCTTGCATTCAGCACCCTCAAAGGCCAGCACAGCACAGCACTTGGAGGGGCAAGTTTGGTGGCCAGTGTATTCTGAGGAATGGTAATCAAGGCTCCCATGCTACGTCTAGACTGGCATGATTTTCCGGAAATGCTTTTAACGGAAAAGTTTTCCGTTAAAAACATTTTCGGAACAGAGCATCTAGATTGGCATGGACGCTTTTCCGCAAAAGCACTTTTTGCAGAAAAGCGTCCTTGGCCAATCTAGATGCACTTTTCCTCAAAAAAGCCCCAATCGCCATTTTCGCCATCGGGGCTTTTTTGTGGAAAACAAATCTCAGCTGCCTACACTGGCCCTTTTGCGCAAAAGGGATTTTTGCCTGAACGGGAGCAGCATAGTATTTCCGCAAGAAGCACTGATTTCTTACAACTAGTGCCCCCCCAGCAGACCAGGCTTTTCTCGCTGCGGAGGACGCGGGCAGCGGGACCACCGAGATGCACCGCCGTCCTGCCACCCCCGTCCTCTGCGGCGAGAAAAGCCTGGTCTGCTGGGGGGGGGGGGGCGCAGCTAGTGCGCCCCCTCCCCAGCAGACCAGGCTTTTCTCGCTGCTGGTCAGTTTCAACAGCGGCTGAATCAGGACGCCTGGGGTAGAGCAGCTGGGGTGCTGCCGGGTTGGTCCCACCGTGCCAAGGGTCGGCGCTACCAGACCAACCCAGCAGCACTCCAGCTGCTCTGCCCCAGGCGTGTCCGATTCAGCCGCTGCTGGTCAGTTTCAACAGCGGCTGAATCTGGACGCCTGGGACAGAGCATCTGGGGCGCTGCCGGGTTGGTCCCCACAGCGCCGCACCTCGGCGCTGCGGGGACCAACCTGGCAGCACCCCAGCTGCTCTACCCCAGGTATCCCAAATCAGCTGCTGCTGAAACTGATCAGCGGCTGATTCCAGGAAGCCCAGGGCAAAGCAGCTCTGCCTCGGGCTTCCTGTAGTCAGCCGCTAGTCAGTTTCAGCAGCGGCTGAATCGGGGTCACCTGGGGTACAATATGTACCGACTTACATACAAATTCAACTTAAGAACAAACCTACAGTCCCTATCTTGTACGTAACCCGGGGATTGCCTGTACTACCCATTTCCTTTATACTACATACTCCTCCCCCTGTAATGTAAAAGGACATTTTTAAACAAATGCATTTACTACCATTACATAGACAGCAACCACACTGGCACGTGCATTCTGGGTCAGGACTTGTGTATACGCTCTGGCTGCCTCGCAGATGTCGTTTGCTATTAATTAGGTATGGATCAACATTTCTTTTGTTATTATTACACAGAAGTTAAAATAAAGTTCTGATCCCTGCAAGTAACACATTTCCCACATCAATCATGAATCAGAAGGAGTAAACACAGGAAAGAAGTATGCCAAGGAAAGATCACGAGTTCTGTTAACATCAAGAAAGCTCTGAGTTTGAAGTTTGCTGAGTCTTGGTGCCTTGATTAAGTGTTTCCCAGAAAGACAACATTTCTAAGCTTGTGTCCTGGGACTTTCCAGTGTTTCTAGGAGAGTGCAGAGTAGGGGCATGCACTCCGGTCATGTCTTCAAGCTTTTTCTATGCAACCATAAGGGCTAAAACTTCTATTTTTAAACAAATGAAACAGAGTCTTACCAAATATCATGTTTCCAGGTGCTGGGGCTTTAAGTAAAACACCAAGCATGACAAGAGTTGGCAGCACCGTGCTGTTCTTCTGGTGCATTGGAACTTTGCTGGCCTTCACTTGCTGTTGATGATATTTTTGGCACTACGTATATGGAAAGTTGGGAAAAGCAGGGGCAATGAGGAGTGATACTGTGTTACCTCTACCAATTCCTCCCCCACCTCAAAACAGTCTGTGAGCACTGTGATACTAAAAGCAGTTCCTGCAGGCTTGAGCTCCTTTTGTCCATAAGGCATCTATGGTATTTTGGACACATGCAAGATCCTCCTCCCTCTGGTGGCCATATAAGGGCCTGAAGAGGTGACGCCAGCTCTCAAGATGCACAGTAGCTAGCTTCCATGGAGTAACTCTGCAGCTGCTATTTGAGGTAGGAGAAGGATTCTTTCTCTCTGCTCCAGCACATCTGCTCTGACTTGGCTACTTGGAATGTGCTTCAGAGAGGATTCGTCATCCCAATGGGAAGCAAAAAAGTCAAACAACCATAATGTCCCTTTGCATGCTGACCAGCAAAAGGGGCAGCCATAGCCGTCAGAAAACACCCTTTAAAATGTATGTCCCTGAGAGCACTTCAAACTGGAGGGAACACTCAAAATATACCTCATCTACCTTTTAGTGCAGTATCTGTAAGAATCTTTGGCTACATCAAAGGAAAAAGAAGTTTAAAACAAGAAACACTTGGAAGGGAAAAGAAAATAGCTCTGCAAATTGAGAATCCCTGAGGTATTTAATGCTTCAATGGCTGGCTAAAATGCCCTTCTCGGAGGCAAACCATTCTGAGTCATTCGTTTATTTAAATTAGAATTGGAATGCTTCTCAAGCTCTCTGCCAGCAGCTGTCAGTCAGCACATACCCAGAAGGAGGCTGACAAATGTGATAGCCAATCAGAGGAGGATGGAACACTGTGCCCTCCTCACTCCCCCAAATACGCAATTCTTCCATCATGTCCACAAAAATGGAGTCAATGTTAGAGTAGCACTTTTAATGGCACCATTACAATATCCATACACTTGGCTTAAGTAAGTGCAGGATCTCGTTTTTTTATTCTTCATTCCCTCTCTTGTCAGGCATTAATATAGTCCTCATCAGCATAGCATCTCAGCTCTTCCCCTGCCTTTTGTTTCTTGCATTTACCTGGTACGTCTAATATTATGGTCCTGCGGACACTTATTGCCAGGTTAAGTGTTTCTTACAGTGACTAATTGCGCAGAAGACAGCTGAACCATTCGTGGTAGCAAGGACTGACTGCAACTGCTAGTCTTTCAGCCTCAGGCCCCTAGCCTGGAAATTGGCTGAGGCAGGCTATGGCTTCCTGCAGGTTCTGTCCAGTGCTCTGTAAAAAAGAAACAACCTGCAATGTCACTGAAATGACAGTATGCAAATAAGCAAACACATCAGCGCTCACAGGCACCTGCAATATAGATGTTCATGCAGGGCCCTGACTTTGCCAAGTGGGGGCTCTCTTCCAAAACCTGTTGGAAACATCAATCAGCTATCAAATGAGGCTCTGCTTACAGAGTTAAAATGCCAAAATCTGTTGGGTCTGGAGCGACAGACACCTACTTCCTTAATAGTACTTAGGTGCAGCCCCAGAGGCCAGAAATCAAAAGCACTTTGTCTCCATTCTAGGTTGTGCTGCTGCAGCCCCTTAGAACCAGCCATCTGATCTGGGAGTCTCGCTAGCATACAGAAAGGTCCTCAGGAAGCCTAAAGCTGGAAGAAAGGCTATTTGCCACATCTCTGGAGGGGACAGTAAGAGGATAGGGGACTGGCACACCTTGGTGTTTACCCCCTCTGGTTTTTGGCTGTTGGTGCCTTGTGATCGGTTGCAGCTGAAAGGACATTAACAAAGCCTCTGAGCTGCTGTAGGTCAGGGTGGGGAGGACTGGACTGGTTCCCCCCAGATGCTGCCAACATTTAGACAGCCACAAAAGCTGGCATACAGCCACCTTTTCTCTCCCATCCCCACACCTCCTCCTCCTGAGAGTCTATGAGCTCAATTCAGCTGCAACTCAGAACTGGGACATTGGTGACAAAAGAAATAAAAACGTGAGATAAAACAAACAGGTTTGCTTGTGTGGGTCATGCCTCTTTTATAGAACTGTCAAAAAACACACCTCAATGGCTCTGTGCACAATTCCATGGATAGATACTGGAATCTCTGAGAACCTGTGACTTGGGTCTCTTAATATTGGGTCTGTCCTGTAATATTGCAGGAGATGCTCCCCTTAATCTTCAGATCAACAGCAAAGAACAACACATAGCGTATAAAGGCTGCAGGGTATATTTTGGCTCATGACAGAAAGCCCTCTGTACCCTGCAATTAAAACGTGACTAAAGCAAATATAGGGAACACGAGTTGTGGAACAAATTGCAGCTTGACTCAGATGATTCCAAGACCAGTTTGGCAACCATTGAGCTCCTGCAAATGTCTATTTATAACATGCAAGAAGCACAGACAAATAGGAAGGGCCCTGAGTAAGTCACTTCATTTCTCAGCGCCTTATCCATAAGGCTATGTCTGCATAGCAGCATTATTTCAGAATAACTGACATTATTCTGAAATAACAAAGAGAGTGTCTACCCAGCAAGCCACCATTTCGAAATAGTGGTGAGCTGGAAGACTTCTTACTCCGACTCCTGTAACTCTCATTTTACGAGGAGTAAGGGAAGTCAAAGGAAGAGTGTTCTTCCTTCGACTTCCTGCTGCGTAGACAGCACAAAAAACCAAAATAAGCTATTTTGACTTAAGCTATGCAATTGATGTAGCTGAAGTTGCCTAGCTTAATTTGATTTAGCCCTGCTATGTAGACATATCCTAAAGCAGGGATAATATTCCTTCCTCACTCATCCTTTGCCTAGTCAGAATATAAACTTGGAAGTAAGGACTGTCTCTTACAATATACAGCACCTTGCACAATGCAGTTGGACTAAGTGTATGTAACCATAATACACACACAGAAAAAGTTAATAATTAATCTGTAGTATTCTCTTATATGCCTTCATTCTATCTGCTTGTACGTTGGCCTATATGTATCTTTCTTGCTGTCCCTATTCGTGTACATGGGTGTGCCCTTGAAACACAAATCATTCTCCTCCTTTTTCCAAGTTGAATCTCCTGTCCTTTTCCTGGTTGCTTTTGTGTTACTTCTCTGCATTTCCAATTTTAGCATCATTTGTGCATATTGTTAATGAGCTCTTTCTTCCCACTTCCAGATTATTAATTAACATAGTAAATAGCATGGGACCTTGTATCAGTCCCAGTGGCATCTTCACTGGATACCTTCCCTCCCAGCTCAGCACATTGCTGCTTTGTCATTCTTCTCCATTTATGGCCCTCAAGTCAGTTTCCAGTCCCCACTACAACTTTCTTACAAAGGCCTCTATAAATGAATGTTTCCAGTGCAAGTCCATGAGCTCTGTGTCTTAGGGAGAATATGAGGTTGAAAGGATTGACAAAAGAAGGCAAATTAAAAGAGATAAATAAATGAGCAGTAGAACCTGAGGCTGTGTCTAGACTGGCCAGTTTTTCTAGAAAATCAGCCACTTTTCCGGAAAAACTTGCCAGCTGCCTACACTGGCCGCTTGAATTTCCGCAAAAGCACTGACGATCTCACGTAAGATTGTTAGTGTTCTTTCGGAAATACTATGCTGCTCCCGTTCGGGCAAAAGTCCTTTTGTGCAAAACTTTTGCGCAAAAGGGCCAGTGTAGACAGCCCAGATTTGTTTTCCGCAAAAAAGCCCTGATCGCGAAAATGGCGATCGGAGCTTTTTTGCGGAAAAGCGCGTCTAGATTGGCACGGACGCTTTTCCGCAAAAAGTGCTTTTGCAGAAAAGCGTCTGTGCCAATCTAGTCGCTCTTTTCCGAAAATGCTTTTAACGGAAAAGTTAAAAGCATTTCCAGAAAATCATGCCAGTCTAGACGTAGCCTGAGAGTTATGAGCATCATAATTACAAAATGACCAGTCATCCACAAATGTCATTTGGAATCAGGCAACAGCAGAGATGAAAAAAGAAAAAACACACAATACAATTCTGTGCTAAATGTAAGCTAGTAAAAAAAGGAAAGCAGTGTTTTTCTTCTTAATAGTAAAGTTTCAAAGCTGTATTAAGTCAATGTTCAGTCAAAACTTTTAAAAGAGCAACTGTTTTCTTCTGAGTTGTCAGCATTTCAGAAAAACTTAAAAAACAACGAAGAGTCTAGTAGCACCTTAAAGATTAACAAAACACGAAGGCTACGTCTAGACTGGCATGATTTTCCAGAAATGCTTTTAACAGAAAAGTTTTCCGTTAAAAGCATTTTCTGAACAGAGCGTCTAGATTGGCCACGGACGCTTTTCCGCAAAAAGCGCTTTTGCGGAAAAGCATCCGTGCCAATCAAGACGCGCTTTTCCACAAAAAAGCCCCAATCGCCATTTTCGCGATCGGGGCTTTTTTGCGGAAAACAAATCTGAGCTGTCTACACTGGCCCTTTTGCGCAAAAGGGACTTTTGCCCGAACAGGAGCAGCATAGTATTTCCGCAAAAAGCACTGATTTCTTACAGTAGGAAGTCAGTGCTTTTGCGGAAATTCAAGCGGCCAGTGTAGACAGCTGGCAAGTTTTTCCGGAAAAGCGGCTGATTTTCCGGAAAAACTGGCCTGTCTAGACACAGCCATAAATGGTATCATGAGCTTTTGTGGGTACAACCCACTTATTCAGATGACTGAATAGTTCAGTCCAGTTCTAAAAAAAAGGGGGGGGATGGGTAGATAAGGGAAAAGAACAAAAATAGCAAATTAAAGTTACAAAATCTCCATTCTCAGGGTGTTCATAACTCTGAGGTTTTACTGTAGTAGTGGTGGAATGAATTGATGATTTGTATGTAGTTCCTTCAAGACTACTGCAGTCTATAAAGTATTTGGATCTGTCAAAGATGAACAGATAACAAGCATCAAGGTCAGCCACCCAGATGGATGGTGGGAGGGGCTTTGAATGAAAGAGCAGCCTGGTCAATGAGACTACAAAAGTACTAATACAAAGCCAGGCATAATACCTGCACCTCCTCTGAAGGTCTGATCCAAAGCCCAGCAAAGTCAATGGGAGGCTTTCCATTAACTTCAGTGGCCTACACTGGACAACACTTCACAAGCCAGCCAGCTGTTGGCATTGGCCAGTTCTGTGTGCTAGAGTCTTTTGGATGGAAGGACAGGCTGCACGTGTCTCAATCACTCAGCTTGCAAGCTCCTGCCATTCTGAGACCATAGGCTCTTTTGGATGCCCTCCTTGCTTTGGCCCTTCAGGCATCCTCTCTTCTTCTACCCAGCCATTATCACATGAATCAGACAGCTCATAAGCTAGTTTTGCTCTGTTGCATTTTTTTCCAATCTGAGGGGGTCTGTGGTGATCTTCCCCCACTCTCCTCTGCCAGCATCTTGCCTCACGCTCTAGGTTTCTTCCTAGTTTCCTATATAGCCATGATATTTCATGCTTCATTTACACCAGCTGTTAGTTCTGCAGGCTCCAGCAGCCAGCCCTATGTACAAGCACGGTAAATGCTGAGAGCTAATTGACTGCACATCTCACTGCCAATCAGAAGGTTTAAAAATCGATGTAAGTGTGGCCACATGCAAAATGACACCTGTTTAGCTGCTTGAACTGGTGCTACTTTATATGGGGACCAGAACAAAGAGTAAACAAATGGATTTAATTCATTTCTGATATATTGTCTGCAGGTAACCCACAGGTGTAACCAAGGAGAAAGAGGAGGAGTTTGGGATGGCTTAAGGGCTCTAGAGCTAGGACTAGTGTGTTAACATTGTGGAAAGGAAATTTTTAAGTTGAGTATCAGTAGGACCTTCCTGTCTGAGTGATCTATACCAGTGTTTCTCAACCTTTTTTTATAAAGTACAGTTTTCAGACACACAATTTTTTTTTTACCATTGCAACTCATTTGTTTAAACAACTTAATCATAGCCAGGCGGGCGATGACATTTTTCAGTGTAAAAAGTATAAAAATAATAAAGAGCTGTAAAACTTAGAACAAAAATTCAGTTCTCTTCAAATTTCAGTTGTGTTGATTTACCCCTCACTTCTCTCGAGTACCCCTAAGTAATAGAGAGGAAGCCATGTTAGTCTGATCTTGGTAAAACAAAAGGAAAAAATATGTAGCACTTAAAAGAGTAACAAGATAGTTTATTAGGTGATGGGCTTTCATGGGCCAGACCCACTTCTTCAGATCTTCTGAAGATCTGAAGAAGTGGGTCTGGCCCACGAAAGCCCATCACCTAATAAACTATCTTAAGAGTACCCCTAAGGGTTCTCATACCACTGGTTAAGAAACACTGCTTTAGACTGTGCCTCTTAAAGGAAGAAGTTGCTGGAAATACTTAAAACCAGTGTTCTCTGCAAGTTGAGCAGTTGGGTGGCCACCAGGGAGAGATTCAAATACTGCCTTGCTGATTGACAGAGTGCCCACAGCTGGCAACATGTGTTTCTACTGGTGGTGCACATCTGTACATGCCTTGGTGCACATAACACAATTTATTCCATGCATAGATGGGAAAAAAATTAGAGGAAACACTGTTTAAAACCATTGGAACACATTCCATAAGGGGACAATTTTGTAATGGCCAGAGAGGGAGGATGGACTAAATAACAAGGCTCTTGAATGGATGGAAGTCCTATGCAGGAAAACAAGGATGGAGGGTCCCCAGAACCCTCCCTGCTTCCTAGGCCCTTGCAGACAATCCATCATCTGACACAAAGCCATGTGGGCCTAGCAGGCAATGTGTACTCAGTGGTTTAGACTAGAGCAAGAGTCTGCAACCTATGGCTCTCAAGCCAAATATGGCTCACTCTGGAACCAAATATGGCTCTTTTGTCATTCCCAAAATGCATGCAACTTTTTAAATAAAAATGAAAAATTAGTTCAAAAATTTAAAAATACTTAATTACCCCTGTAACTTGAATGCAGGCATGAACCTGCATTTGATCAGTTTATGATGTAAACTTCAAAGAAATGTGCAAAAAGATACCGCAGAAATCCCATTAAATAAAGTCTGAGTACAATGTTTCATTTATTTATGCTATTATTAATCATCCTGTCAATTATCAATAATATTTAGTTGTATATTTTCAGTCATGCACATGGGCATTCTTAAAAGTCTCTTTGTTGACCACATGTTCTGAATTTTGATGTAGTTTGGCTCTTTGGTTTGAAAAGGTTGCCAACCCCTGAACTAGAGGAAGGTAGAAAATGCCCAAGGTCACTGCCAATGTGCCTGGAGGGAAAATACTTTCCATTCCTAATCTGATGATGAACATTTTAATCCTATATGGTCATGTTTTCACTGCAAAGTTAGCCTGGGACCCCATCCATGTTTTATCTTGACCTCACATGCCACCATATACAAAACCCTCATCTTGGGTTTGGAGGTGCTTTAAACTAGGACAGGCTGATCCAGCTAGGGCTACGTGATGCGGGGGTACCAGCTCTGCACTGTGACAGCTGAGCCTAATCAGGCCCACCTGGCTGAAAAAGCCCAACCCCTGTGGTCCTGCTGGGCATGCTCAGACAGAGGAGGAAGGATGGCTTGCCTGAGCACCTGCAGGTGAACCACCAGGGAGGCTTCCAGCCTGGAGGAGGAGCAGCAAATGGATGCTGCAGCAGAGGCCAGCCAGCAGAGATCAGACACGGAAGGGCCCGGCTCAGAGGATGCAGGTGGGAAAGACACCAGCAATCCTGGACAGAGTAGGAAGTAGCCCAGGGTGGGGAACTGGAGGCCCTGAGAAGCTTATCATTTTTGGGTGGGCTCCCTGCTGAGCTAGTGGCAGGACATGCTCATCACTGACAGGGCCTTGCCTGAGCTGGGACCTGGTGGAGAGGGACGGCCTGGGTCCCCGTACTCCACCTCCTTATCCCCTATGGGGATGCTACACCTGGACTTCTGATTTGGCTGATAGGTTGTGTTGCCCTGGTGAAGGGGGTATTACTAGAGACTCTGGCCGCTAGGCCACATTGCCCTGGGGCAGAGGGGCTCTGGGATATAGTTGTATTTGGGTTGCAGAAGACATGGGGTGTGGTGCCAGGATGCCCAGGGGCTCAGCCGTGTTCCCTGGGTGAGGGACATGTGGATTCAGACTACTTAACTCAAGTGTTGCTAGTCCTCCAAGGCCTTCCCATAATTCCTCAGGAGCCCATTGTCAAATGTCATTGTGGAGCCTTTGGCTATTATCTTTGAAAAGTTGTGGAGATCGGGAGAAATCCCGGATGACTGGAAAAAGGCAATTGTAGTGTCCATCTTCAAAAAAGGGAAGAAGGATGATCCAGGGAACTATAGGCCGGTCAGTCTTACCTCGGTTCCTGGAAAAATCATGGAAGGGATCCTTAAGGAATCCATATTGAGGCACTTGGATGAGAGGAAAGTGATTAGGAATAGTCAGCATGGATTCACAAAGGGCAAGTCGTGCCTGACCAATCTGATTAGCTTCTATGATGAGGTAACTGGCTCGGTGGACATGGGGAAGTCAGTGGATGTGATATACCTTGACTTTAGCAAGGCTTTTGATACGGTCTCCCACAATATTCTTGCCAACAAGTTAAGGGATTGTGGATTGGATAAATGGACGGTAAGATGGATAGAAAGATGGCTAGAAGGCCGGGCCCAGCGGGTAGTGATCAATGGCTCGATGTCAGGATGGCGGTCGGTTTCTAGCGGAGTGCCCCAAGGTTCGGTTCTAGGACCGGTTTTGTTCAATATCTTTATTAATGATCTGGATGAGGGGATGGATTGCACCCTCAGCAAGTTTGCGGATGACACTAAGCTGGGGGGAGAGGTAGATACGCTTAAGGGCAGAGATAGGGTACAGAATGACTTAGACAAATTGGAGGATTGGGCCACAAGAAATCTGATGAGGTTCAACAAGGACAAGTGTAGAGTCCTGCACTTGGGACAGAAGAATCCCAAGCATAGTTACAAGTTGGGGACCAACCGGTTAAGTAGTAGTTCTGCAGAAAAGGGCCTGGGGGTTACAGTGGATGAGAAACTAGATATGAGTCAACAGTGTGCCCTTGTAGCCAAGAAAGCTAATGGCATATTAGGTTGCATTAAGAGGAGCATTGCCAGCAGATCCAGAGATGTCATCATTCCCCTTTATTCAGCTTTGGTGAGGCCGCATCTGGAGTATTCTGTCCAGTTCTGGGCCCCCCACTACAAAAAGGATTGGAGAGGGTCCAGCGGAGGGCAACCAAAATGATTAGGGGGCTGGAGCATATGACTTATGAGGAGAGGCTGAGGGACTTGGGTCTGTTTAGTCTGCAGAAGCGAAGCGTGAGGGGCGATTTGATAGCAGCCTTCAACTTCCTGAAGGGAGGTTCTAAAGAGGATGGAGAGAGGCTGTTCTCAGTAGTGACAGATGGCAGAACAAGGAGCAATGGTCTCAAGTTGTGGTGGGAGAGGTCCAGGTTGGATATTAGGAAAAACTATTTCACTAGGAGGGTGGTGAAGCACTGGAATGGGTTACCTAGGGAAGTAGTGGAGTCTCCATCCCTAGAGGTGTTTAAGTCTTGGCTTGACAAAGCCCTGGCCGGGTTGATTTAGTTGAAATTGGTCCTGCCTAGAGCAGGGGGCTGGACTTGATGACCTTCTGAGGTCTCTTCCAGTTCTATGGTTCTATGATTCTATGACTGTATTTTCCTGCCCTTATACCAACTCTCTTCTTCTGCACTGGAAGTCACCTGCCAGTTTATATACATTGGCTTGTTGTCTAACCCCCACATTCTACACAGTCTATTCCATTTCTACACAGCCCTTGAGCTGAGATACAGTGCAGGACATCCTTATCCTGGCAGGCTGCTACCTGGCCAGAGGGTGACATCAAGGTTCTGGTGCACCTGCAGTGTGAAATCAGTGAGGCTGACAATTTGGGGAGATGCACAGCCCATAATTAACACGTCCTGGGGAACATCTCCAAGAGGCTGACAGACGTGGAGACTCGGTGCATGGAAATAATCCAAACCCTCAAGACTACGTACCACAATGCAAACTCCAATGGTCAATCTGGCAGCTCACCATCAACCTGCCCAAAGGACACAGCGTTTCCTCAAGTGCTTAGCACTGCCCTGAGCATGGAGTCCCCTCAGGGCTGAATTAGCCGTTCAAATCAAACGGCTGAACTGGGTGCTGAAAAGCAGGAGGAACCAGAAGAGACCACAAAGGTAGATAACTTGGGGGGATCCAGGGCAGAAACTTAGTGCTGTTGAAAACTCAGATTTAATATAGTGCAAAATAATTCAGTAATATGACATGAGCATAACATACTGTGACACGATTCTTAGGGTGCAGCTTGAAACCGTGGGACCACTGTATCCCCTTAACTCTCTAACCTGGACTGTCTCCCACAGTGCCTTGCAAATGACAAACAGCAGACCCCTCCAGGCCCTGTTATCACTCAGCACAACCCCACGTGGTGCCCCACACCCACCCAGATTGCATGAATGCTCCCAGAACCACTCAAGATGAGCAGTGCAAATTTATTAATTGGTTCACCACTTCCACAATGGAAAGTGGCTATACACCACCCTTTGTAAATCTGAGCAAATTACCAGACACTTCAGACAAACTCACTGGTAAAGACTAACAGTATAGCAAGTTTACTGAGTACAAAAGTGATTATAAGTGGTAGGCAAACAGAGTAGTTAGCAAAAGAAAAGTATAAGCCTGCCATCTAAACTCTCCACTCTATTAGGCTGAGCAACAGCTAGATTAAGCAGGACTTCTCACCCCGCTGGATATTCCCGTCCTTAATATACAGGTTTGTTCCTTTAATCTGGGCCACTCCCCTCTGTTGGAGTCTTCAGTCTTCTGAGTGTCCTTGTTGCTTGCAGTACAGGTGGAGGCAGGAGAAAGGCAAACCATGTGGCCTCTTGAGTTCTGTTTTATCCCATTGTTCATGTGCTTGGAAAACACAAATCTAGGCATGTTTTGTGGGCATTGGTGAGTCCTTCATTTAAGACAAGGTTGAGCAATTCCCCTGGTGTGGCGTTATGCAGGCAAGTCATTTTATTGTAGCTCCCTTGCTGAATAATGGCTGTTGTTGGTTTTACACCCCACCCATGGTTACTTTCCTTGCTGTTGTGTCTGGGGAGCTAATACTTGGCTTATTCTCCAGTTTGAAGCATGTTTTAGTGACAAGCATCCAACAGACCCTCTTTATCTCATATGAACTAAAGATAATACATATTGATATAGAACAGTGGGTTTCAAGTGATCATAATCTTTCCCCAGATATCTCATGTGGCATGCTTTATCTACTATATATTTTAGAAACATCTGTCTGAGTCTACTTATTCAAGAACTCCTCCTAAACAGTAAGAGATAGGACCACCAAATATGGTATGCAGCTTCCTCTTATCATAACTTAAAGTAAGGTCAGGGTTTGGTTGTGCCAGGGCGATGGGATGTGCCTGGTATCTCATCATTTCTCATAAAATGAATGGGGGGGGAGGGTCTGGTAGGAGGGACAATTATACCATAGAATGACAATGGGGGGCAGCAAGGGGGCAGAAATGGGGACCAGGATAGATATAACCCAGCAGGGGGCAGGTGTGGAGAAAGGAGTGTCTGTCTACTATATATTTCAGAGAGGTGTTTTTCTGTGTGTCTCTGTCCTTTAGCAGGAGGACATGTACCCTTCCCCTGGCTGTGCCCTCCTTCAGCTGCAACAACCATGGATGGACAGGCACTTCTCACCTGGCACCAAGCTGATGTGGTGAGACTGCTGTGGTTGTCTTATCTCCCTGGGCCAGCCTGCATACTAATCCCCTCCTCCCCAGCCCCACCCCTGAGCAATGACTTAAATGAAGAAAAACAACTTTATTTGAATTATAGACCCAAGTAACACTGAGTAAATCTTCTAGTATGCAATATTTCAATTATTTATAAATGAGGACTGAGGGATACAGGGTGCTACCCCAACATATAGTGTCACACAGTTACTTTACCCTTAACGCTGTGACTGAAAGAGAAAGCTGGCCAACAACCCTTTAGCGGGAACAGGCAGGAATAAGCACACAATTCTTAGTGACTAGCCTTAGCTGGACATTATTTTACAACAATGTAAGCTTGAAGAAGTTTAAAAACCTCTGGACATTTTTGCCTTCCTCTGCAATATAGGGTACAGATGAGTTACATGTTTAAACTATGGATCCTCTGTAGCTTGAAATCTTTAAGGACTTCAGTAGCTCAGCCAGAGGTTAAGAGTCTATTACAAGAGTGAGGTTTCTGGCCTGCAATGTGCAGGCAGGCAGACTATGTGATCCTAATGGTCTCCTCTGACCTCAAAGTCTATAAGGCTTTTATTAAATGCTGACATCAGCACCTGCGGAGCACTTTCACTTTTCAATTTTCTGATAAATAGAACTGATCTCCAGTGACCTTAATGTCTTTGGATTTGAGGCCTCATATCCAATGCAGAAGAAATTAATATAGTTTGCATAAGCTGTTTGCCTGGTGAGAGAGGTGTCAGTTTGTTGTTTTCTTCAATGTAATCAGCAGTTCGTAGTGGATAAGTGCATCCAATTTTGGAATTACAGCTCACAGAGGGATTTGTTTCAAGATTCTAGCTTAAAAGGGCATTAAAATGGCTGAAATCCTAGAAGAGAAACTGATGACCTTTTCTGGTGAGCATCGATAGCTAGGTCATTGGTGAAAGTCTAGCATTTTGATTTTAACCAACCTCAGAAGTCTCCAATGAATGAGTGATCCCACTTCAAGCTTCTAGCTCAGGGGGACCTACGGCTTAGCCAGATACCACTTTACAAGGGTCTAATATGATACTAGGTGGTCCAACAGCCATTTTACAGAGCAGGAGGGATTATTCCACTTCCCAAGTTAGGAGATCAACGGAGGCATGAGCTCAGTACAAATAGAACCTAGGGGCAGCTCTTGGGTGTGCCACAACTCAGCAATGACCTAACTACTGATGCTCACCAAAAGGTCACCAGTTTCTCTTCTGGGATTTCAGCCATTTTAATGCCCTTTTGAGCAAGAATCTTGAAATAAATCCCTCTTTGAGCTGAAATTTCAAAATCTGATGCATGTATCCACTATGAACAGCTGATTACAGCAGCCTGAGATAGAGGCATGACAAGTCTGAGTCACCTTGTTACTCCTTGTCTCCAGGATGAGGAATTCTTGATTTTTTTTTAAAAAATGGTAACTGGGTGCTAGCTGCCTATATAACCAGCCTATTAGCTACTTAAGCACTCTCTGAGCTATGCTATACCAGCCCTAGCTTTGCCTTGCAGTTTAACAGTTGGTGGATACCCTCCTCCTTCCCCCCCCCTCCCAATCTGGTGTCCCTGTGAATCATTCCTTGTGCTAACCTGCCTCTGACAGTGGCAGAGTCTCTGCCAACAAAGGAGCAGTAAACCCCAGTTAACTAGTTTTACAGTAAACCACCATTCCTGTAGCAGGCACTGCACTTGTAATAAAACCAAAGGCTAATCTTAGAAAGGATAGAGATTATACTAGAAACGAGAGAGTGATGGCAACAAAGGGAGACAATATAGAACAAAATCATCAAACTGGAACAAGGGCCTACATTTATCTTGCTTAGCTCATAAAATAGGTTTTCCCTTCAAAGCTCAGACTGTTGCAGAGCTGTCTGGCTTCACAGAACCCAGGATCCAAACTTTCACAAAAAGCACTCCTGCTCCACAAGATGTTCTCTTGGTTAAGGAATCCAGATTGTCTTTTCCCTCCCTCTGTTTTGTTAAAACTATCTTATTTCTCTATTCACAGGCAGGATGATTCTCTGTCTGTAATGGTCCTTTTTTTTTTAACCTCCAGGTGGTTTTGATTGATTGCAATTGTCTCTGATGGTATTCAGTTGAAAGCCTAAGGAAAGATCAAGGCTAGACTGTGGCATTTTGCTTTGTATCACTGGCTAACCTATAGCTAAGTCTAGACTGCAGGCTTCTTTCAGAAGAAGCTTTTCGGGAAGAGATCTTCGCAAAAAAATTCTGAAAGCGCATCCAGACTGCCAAAGCACATTGAAAAAGTGAGCTGCTTTTTTGACAGCCAGTGTCCACACTGAATGGACACTCTTGCATTTAAGCTATGATTACTATGGACAGAATGGCCACCAAGGCACCTGAGCTTTTTCCTCTTTCGAAAATTCCCTCTTCCCGTCCACACAGGCCTTTTTCTGAAAGAGCTCTTTTTCTAAAAACACCATTGTAGTGTGTACGTAAGTGAAGTTTTCAGAAACAGCCATTTAAAAAAAAAAAACCCCTCTAGTGTAGACAGTCTATGTGGGATGACAGTGCTCTCCTGCTTGAATGGTCCATCATAGAGATATATTAGCTCCTGGTGAGTACGCCAAGTCCACAAAACACATTTTCCATATGTTTACATTATTCTTTAAATATACCCATCCATATATGCCACAATGATGCCTCTTGATAGGTTATGAGCTTTGAGTCAGGAAAGTAGTTCAAATTCTTCCTTGACAGACAGTATTTTCCTATAGAGAGCCTACCCCCAAAACCTGATGGACTGAGGAACAATCTCCAGCCATTAAGATGGCTCTATAAAACATCCCATGGCTGATGTGTCTATATTTTTATTCACCACTACCATAGGATATGTCTACACTACCACCCTAGTTTGAACTAAGGTGGTTAATGTAGGCATTCGAAGTTGCAAATGAAGCCTGGGATTTAAATATCCTGGGCTTCATTTGCATCTTGCCGGGCGCCGCCATTTTTAAATCCCCGTTAGTGCGGACTCCGTGCCCGCGGCTACACGCGGCACGGAGTACATAGTTCGAATTAGGCTTTCTAATCCGAACTACCGGTACACCTCGTTCCAGGCAGGCCTGCCCCCTCCACTGTACCCCGGCTCAGGGCCCTAGAAGCAGCATTATAGACTGCTGCCGAGTCAGCAGGGGCTCCAGCCCAAAACATGCTGACCCAGGCATTTATGCATCTGTGCTATTCCCTTGGCCACTTCCCTTCTCCCCCTCAGCATGTACCTGGTTGTCCGGTAGGCTTCTCAGGGGAGTCAAAGGGGTCTAGGTCCAGCTGCCACTCCTCAGCGGCTTGCAGGGTCTCTGAGAAATCCAGGATGGTCCGCAGTCCCTCTGGGTCGCAGTTCAGCATGGGGCCCAGTGGCCCACGCCAGTTGTCCACCTCTCTAGGCCTTAGCTCGTCTCCTTGGTGTGCAGGGGAGACTTCTGGCTCCTTCAGTGGCTGAGCTTTTACTGGCCTTGCTGGCAGGCTTCTTATCTCACTGACCCAACCCCCTGGCTTCTGGCCAGGTGGATCATTAAGGTCAGGTGCAGCCAACCAAGGCTCTGGGAGGGGCACCTCCCCTTTGGGGTCAGTGAGTAGCCACTCCAACCCACCACAGGAGCGGCTGGGGTGGTCACCCTGTTCTCTCCTGCCCTATGGCCCGAGGTGCTGGGGACTGCCGAAGTTGTCCCGGGTCGCCTGCTGCACCTCCAGGTCCATGTGGAGGGGCTGATGCTAAATCTGGTCAATGTTTATGCCCCAAACACGGGTCCAGACCAGGTCACCTTTAATGGCAGGCGGTTACCTTCCTTGGCATCCTGGATCCTCACGAATGCTTGGTCCTGGGCAGGGATTTCAATACCACCCTCGAGGACCGGGACCGTGCAGGACTCGAGAACTGCCAGGCTGCAGCAGGCGTCCTCAGGGAGATCGTGGACCATCACTCCCTGGTGGACGTCTGTTGAGACCACCACCTAGACAACACCACCACCTTCACCTATGTCCGGGTGGAGGATGATCAGTCGAGCCACTCCCGGTTGGACCGCATTTATCTATCACAGTTCCATCTAGCGTGAGCCCACTCCTCCAGCATTCATCCGGCTCCATTCACAAACCACCATTTGGTGTCCGTGAAAGCCTCTCTGAGTTCGGAGAGGCTGGGGCCGGCCTATTGGCATTTTAATAATAGCCTGCTGGAGGATGTGGGCTTCGTGGCATCCTTCCGGGAGTTCTGGCTGGCCTGGTGGGGGCAGCGGCACGGCGATGGTGGGACATGAGGAAGGTGCACACCCGGCTCTTCTGCTGTGACTACTCCCAGGGCGCCAGCCGGTGGAGGGATGCGACAATAGAGCAGTTGTAAAGGGAGGTTTTGAAGTTTATGGGGCGCCTGGCATCTGACCCCGAGGATCCACCCCTCTGCGTGGTGTACCGGGATAAGCAGGAGGAACTCACAAAATGGGGCGCCTTTGTTCAATCCAGCTCCTCCGGGAGATGGATCGCGGCTCCGTTTGTTCTACGTCCTGGAGAAAAGGAGAAGGGCTAAAAAGCATGTCACCTGCCTTTTGGCATAGGACGGCACCCCCCTCACGGATCCAGAGGAGATGCATGGAAGGGCCAGGGCCTTCTACACCAGTTTGTTCTCCCAGATCCGACTGAAGCTGATGCCTGCAGGGTGCTCTGGACTGAGCTCCCAACAGTCAGCACGGGCAACTGGGACCAGCTGGAGATGCCTCTCATTCTGGCCGAGTTCTTGGAAGCCCTTCTTCTCATGCCCATCAACAAAACCTTGGGCATGGACGGGTTGACCGAGGAGTTCTACCGTGTGTTCTGGGACATCCTCGGCCCAGACCGAGTCCCCGTCTGGGCCGAGTCCTTGGAGAGTGGGGTCCTCCCTCTGTCGTGCAGGCGAGCCATACTGGCCTTATTGCCGAAGAAGGGGGACCTCTGCGACCTTTGGAATTGGCATCCCGTCTCGCTCCTCAGCATGGACTATAAAGTCATAGCAAAGGCCATCTCTCTGCAACTGTAGTCTGTGCTGGTGGACATGATCCACCTCGACATCTTCAATAATTTGTACCTAGTCCGGGATCTCTTGGAGCTTGGGTGTAGGGACGGTCTGTCATTCGCCCTCCTGTCCCTGGACCAGGAGAAGGCGTTCGACAGCGTGGACCACGGGTATCTCCTGGGCACTCCGCAGGCCTTCGGCTTCTGTCACCCGATGGTCAGGGCAGTGCATGTGTCTGTGTTACACCTGAGTCTTCAACTGCTGAGCCACAAGGCCCCATCACAGTGGGCAGTCTAGGTGAGACTGACAGGCTCCCCAAGGAGTTTAACGTCCATGTCTTTACCGCTAGGATCGGGATCCCTTCACGGCGGGCAGCCAACAGGCTGACAGACGCCCCAGAGTTTACAGGGAGAGCCTAATACACCTCAGATTTTGACTGCTAGGATACACGACCCCTTCGCAGCGGGCAGCCTGGGGAGGCTGAGAGATGCCCCAATGGATCTGTCCCCTGGAAGCGACATGATCCAATGCTCAAACTCTCCCTATATCTGTCCCTTATGACCGGCTGGAGTTCTTTTTAAAATTGTGCTTGGTTCTGTTACAGCAACTGAAGGAGTCAGGTCACAGCTTAAACAGTTACTATTTTATTGTTACAGGGTAAACTTAGCTATTAAATGCTACTACTGTGTTACAGATAACACAGCCACTACAAAGGACAGGACAGAAATTACACTAATAAGTCACTTACAGGTACCATGAAACCCTTTTGGTTCTCTGAGCTCTTATTAAATGCATGCAAAATAGACACCTAGTAGGTATATATTCTCACCCCTGCATTCCAGACGTGGCATGGCCAGCGTCTTTCTCTCAATCCCTCGGGAAGAAGTGGGGCAAGGTTGGGCGTCCCACAGACCTCAGGAGTCAATCAATACCTGCCAGCAGGTGTAGATGATTGGAGCTCAAATGGGGTGGGCTACTAAACCCCTCTTTATACTCCTTGGGTCATGTAGGCTTCTTCCTGGTCTCAAGTGGCCAATTAGGAAAAATGGCTTTGAACGCCAAGTTTCCCATGAAGGGTGCAAAGCATAATTCACACCTGGGAAAATGCAGATAGTGGGCACCTCTGGTATGTGATGGGCAAAGATTCCTCTCCTGGGACAGTGTAGGCGTGTCAATTACTGGTACGAGCCATCAGGGTGGCGGGAGGCCCCAGGTCGTCAGCTAGCCCATTTACTGTCTGGTTTCTGTTTATGGTAGAGTCAGGGACAGGCAGCACACCTGCGTTCCCAGGGCATCAAAGGCTGACTGCCTTTCTCTTGCTCTCTGGGGCAGGCGGGGGAAAAACAAGATGTGGTTCATGTCTGGCTAGAGCTTCAGGCCCCATTTTGTGGGTTTTCTCTGGGTGCTGTACACCCTTGTGTAGTGTTTGGTCAGGCTCAACTGGACCCTGACCGAGCCGGTCAGCTTCAGGCGGAGAGTACGTCAGAGGTGTCCGCTGTTGAGCCAGCTGTATGCTCTGGCAATCGAGCCCTTCCTCTGTCTCCTCCGTAGGAGGTTGACGGGATTGGTACTCCGAGAGCTGGAGCTGCGGCTGGTCCAGTTGGCGTACGCCAATTACATGCTCCTCGTGGTCCTGACTCTGGGCGACCTGGTGTGGGTAGAGGCCTGCCAAGCCGTCTACTCAGCAGCCTCCTCCGCTCGGGTCAACTGGGTCAAGAGCTCTGGCCTGGTGGTCGGGGAGGGTGGCGGGCAGGCTCCCTCCTACCCTTCAGGCCATCAGGTGGGGTGCAGGTCCTGATGCTCTATCTGGGCATTTATTTATCCGCCACGCATCCCTCTCCATTGGAGAACTGGCAAGGTTTAGAGTCCAGGATCGGTGGGCGGCTGTGGAGATGGACAGGACGGTTCTGGTGTCTCTCCCTTCAGGGGAGGGCACTGGTACTGAATCAGCTGGTCCTGTCCATGCTCTGGCACCGGCTCAACCTTCTGCACCCGGCCCTGGAGGTCCTGACCGAGCTCTAGAGGATAGCTTTGGAGTTCTTTTGGCCAGGACTGCACTGGGTCTCTGCAGGAGTTCTGTCTCTTCCCCTGTAGGAGGGGGGCCAGGGCCTGATCTGCGTGTGCAATCAGGTCTGGACCTTCCACCTCCAGGACCTGCAGAGACTCCTCTTTAATGCAGGTAGTCCAGCATGGAGCACTTTGGGGTGCACCTTCCTCCACCACCTTCGAGGGCTCCGATACAACTGGCAGCTCTTTTTTATTCACCCTAGGGGTCTTCCGTGAGACTTCTCAGAGCTGCTGGAATTCTACCAGGAACTCCTCAAGACCTGGAAGCTGTTCTCAGTGACCAGGTCCATTGTGGCCACCGAGGGAGCAGACCTCTTCGCAGAACCCCTGCTCCACAATCCAGCCTTGTGTGTGCAGGTGATGGAGTCTCCCTCGGTGCGCCGGAGGCTGATCCTGACAGAAACCACCAAGATCGGAGACCTCCTGGACTACGACGGAGGGGACCGGGTGGATCCCCGAGCACTCGCTCAGCGCATGGGGCTCTCCACCCCTCGAATCCCCCCCTGCTCCTATTCCAGGAGGTGAAGGCATCTTTGCTGTGGCCCGCTCTCAATTTCCTGCAGAGAGCCCTGTGAGAGGGTATGCCCCGCCCCTCCCTTCCTGCAAAACCTCCGTCCCTTGTTATTGGGCCCCTGTTCCGCGGGCCCCCCAGCTTCTCCCATTCTTGGACCCCCAGCTGGCTGCAAAATCTGCAGCCGATCTGCTTTCGAACTGCGCCTAGAGAACATCTGCACACGCTCGTGCTTCATACGATTCACTTCCTCACCCTCGCATCCCACCCCGATACCAAGTGGTGGGACTATCTAAGACCCGTAGAGGGTGAGGAACCCTCATGGGCCAGCGTATATTCCACCCTAGTTCCATGGCCCATTAGGGACATTAGTTGGCGGCTCCTTCACAGAGCCATGAGCATGGCGCGGTTCACCCCCATCCCAGACACCTGCCCCTTTTGCGGCGTGAGGGAAAACCTGGCACATGCATATCTGGAATGCGCCAGGGTGCAGCCCCTATTCTGGCTCCTCTAGAACCTCTTACTGAGGTTCTGGCTGCACTTCTCCCCAGGGCTGGCTCGAGCCATTCCTGTGCCCCGGGCAGCGGGCACATGACACATGCGCAGCTCTGCCCCCAGGTGCACAGCACATGCTCAGCCCCGCCCCGCCCCGCCCCCCAGCGCGCTGCAATCAGGCACGCAGTGCCAGATTGCAGCTCTAAGGGGTGCCGCGCGCCCAGGGCTGGGAGCCGCACAGCGCCCCTTAGAGCTGCCATCAGGCACCCCCCCCCCATAAGTTGGCACCCTAGGCAGCTGCCCGGCAAGCCCTCCCCCTTAATCCGGCCCTGCTTCTCCCCACACCTATTTATTTATGCACACCCTATCCATGGCCCCACAAAGTCGCGAGACCTCCTCGTCAACCTCCTCCTGGCCCTGGCTAAAGCCACCATATATAATACTAGGAGGAGGACGCTGGACGAGGGGATTCTCTGCGACTGTGGGGCCTACTTCCGTTCCTTCCTTGTGTCACGTATCCGGGCAGAGTTCCTCTGGGCGGCGTCCCCTGGCTCCATCGACAGCTTTGAGGAGCAGTGGGCACTGTCCAGGATTCTCTGCTCCGTGTCCCCATCCAGTTCCCTTGTTTTGAACCTGTGACCCGCACTCCCTGCCCCTTTAGTCATTCTTTGTCCCACGTGACCAGTTGAGCCTGGGTCGAGTCGTCCCTCCCACAAGGCTGGGGGAGGGGCTTTGAGAAGCAGGGACTGTGCTCGCCCATCCCTCCCATGATCTCAAATAGGAACCCATGAGGATGATTACTAGGAGCCTGGGACCCCAGGAATTTCTGAATAAGGATGCGCTGACTGTGACTTAAAGGTAACAGAATCTAGTTCAAAGTCTTTTCCCTCGTTAGGAGATTTGAGTCAACACAGCCCTCCCACAACCTTTCAGGATGCAATAGAACATATTTTTCTGTCTCAAAAGTGACTGGCTTTAATGTCCATAAGTTTGTAATGTCATGAGTAGTGTGGCTATTTAGTCTGGAACTGCATTGATTTTTCTTGTTCTATACATTGGTGATCTTCTTCAGCTGGTTCAGATGGCAGGGTTCTGCATGCTTACAGTTTCTGGAACAGTTCCTGATGCCTCCTGTCATGCAAGCAAGAACATCAGGGCATCACTTCATGTATGTCTTTCCCACCACCAAGTCTAGCCAGAAAAATGTGAGGTTAGAGATTGGATGGCTCTGTGGGGATGGGACATGGAGCCTCACACCGACAGGTGTATGAATCTCTTGCAGTCTATCCCCAAGTTAATAGTAACTCATGAATGTTACCATTTGATGGGCATTCACTGGCCTGAAATGAATGTGAAATGAATTTGTGGTCTCTATCCATTCCTACTGGGATTTATATTTGCATTGCTGAAATCACCAATGCAAGCAGGACTAACTGGTGTCACTTATTAGCAACAGAGCAATCAAGGATTAAATGAAAGGACCATGAAAACTTACTCCCCTCTTCCTCCCTAGAGATGATTCCTCAAAGCCACAGGAAGAAGCTTTGAGTCCACCTGCGTAAAAAGCTTGCACTTGTATCTGCCTGTGGTTGAGGATCCAGCCCTCGCTTGGTTAATGGAAATACAACAGTTTACCCCACCACTTGAGGGTCTCCCCAAAAGACCAGCCACAAGACCTGTCAACTTAGTACCTTTCAGCAGCACCAATCCATTTAACATGAAGCATCAGATTTCCAAATGGAGGGTTTTTATGGGTTAGTTTTGCCTCTCCCACTCCAAATAAACAAAGGATCTTTGTTTTTCAGTTCAGCCTCTTTGGGATGAAGTGTTTTAATATTCTGCAACATTTGTGTCAATATGGCATTGTGTTCTGCTGCAATATTACCTTATTCATATTAATAGTCATTTTTATATAATTGTAAACATTACCTAAAAGTGCCTGGAGCTAACTTTCTTCATTTCTCTTCTGCTCTCTGTAGCATTTCAATGGCACCTTTAAATCTACATTTCTTTGGTATCTATTTGCTATAATCACTCCAGCCGGGTGGAAGGGGTTGTTGCCCTTTCACTTATATAGTCCTTTTATCTATTTGCAATCTGTGACTCTCTAGATCTTGCCTTTAAATCTCAGGCTCCGAACTGCATTTCTCTAGGAAGCATTTTGTGATGCTGGCTATGAAGGATGTTTCGTAAGAGGACTTGCTTATCAGAACCAAAGTGGCTCTGGGTCTTTTATGCATCCATTTACGTGCATTCATCATTGTGCTATTTAGTAACTTCCTAAGGAAACAGGAAAGCCTCTCCTATCTCTTTTTTTCGATGCTTTCTCTTTTCCCCACCCCCTTTCACAGTAAGAAGGGTGTTTGACGTTAGTGCCTTTTTTTTTCAGGTACTGTTTTTCTAAAGTAATGTAAAACCATAGAAGAAGAAGGTGCTCTTGTTTTCTCTCAAGTTCACTTCTCCTGACCTTTATCTCTTTCTGTTGCAAGAGGCAAAGTTCCATTCTTACATTTCTGCATTTTTTTTTAAATCACTCTGACAATGAAAAGAGGAAAAAAAGTTGAAAGAGGAAGGTCATCTTGGGAGTCAGCAAAGCAGGTTCTATTTGTCATAAGCTTTTTGGTTAAGGGAGAGCAAGTCAGTTAGCTTATATATGTTTCACCTAAACCCTCTATACAAGGGAAATAAAAAGTTACAGTATATGATCAAAACCTCCTTACAGGCCTGGTGGGGAGACCTAATTCATTATGAGCCTATGAAAGGAAGATGTCTGAAAAGCATGGAGTCATATTATACTGCATGGAAAATTGTTGTGTGTCCTTAAATTCTGAGTGATCTGTGTTTCATGGACTCTACTTCAGTTAGCAACTCTTTAGAGGCAAGGACTGTCTTTTAATTGTTTGTGCAACCCGGAATCCTGACTGGGCCTTGTAGGTGCTCCTGCAAAATGCATACTCATTGAGTAAGACTGGGTAAAGCCCTGCTGGGTCATTGAATACACCATCCTCACCCATCCCTTAGTACTAGATGGATCCCTATAGTACATTTCAGGTGCAGTCAGGTGCTCTGAGACAGCTGCTATCCCCCATTGCCCCATCCCCTTGTCTTTGGGGTTGCGCATGGTGTATTCTTTCGGCTTGCACCAATGGCTGCTCATGTAAGACACTCCCCAAAGCCCACCCATCAGTCTCCTCCTTCCACTCCCCCCCCCCCCGTTCCTAACACAAGGCATTCCTTTGTATTCCCTTCCATGACAGAGGGAGAAGGGGAGACAGCGCTCTGCGCCGCGCTGCAAAGCGCTCTCCGATTGCTGGAGGTGGGGGTGGGCTTTGTTCAAACGCACAACCACCCACACAAGGAGCTACCACTACCTGTCCAGCCTCCTCCCCCCCTCCCCTTCCCCTCAGGGCTGTGTGCTGAGGCTGCTGCCTAGATCCCGGTGCCTTCATTCCACCCCCACGATCTGGTCTTCACCCCCTTTCGGGCGGCGGGGAGAGGGAGATCTTTTGGAAGAGGCGGGTTCGCGTGTGGCTGGCTGTGGGGGGCCGGGAGCCCAGTGGGCAGGGTGCGGGGGGGGGAGGAGACACTCACACACACACACACACACACTCTCACGCACGGCTTTGAATGACTTGCTGCAGAGCGCGCAGACCTGCCCAATGTTGCCAGCAGAGGGGAAGGGAGCCGCTTCCCCCCCGCCAACCTGAGCTCTCCAGAGCGCCGGGGCTCGGATCCCGCCCGGTGGCCGCAGGGCTGAGTGGGGGGGAGGGGTGTTATTATTAGGCACTTTTATTTATTTTCGCGGCTGGGCCGCCGCCGGCTCCCTCCGCTCCCCCTCCCCACCCCGCGCTGCCCCCTGCAGAGGGAAGCGGTAGCGGCGGGGGGTGGCGGGCCGGGGCGCCGCGGTCGCAGGCTCGCAGCTCCCGGAGCGGCGCGGGGGGAGCCGGGGCTGAGCCATGCCGGGGGGCGGCTGCCGCTGCGGCTGGAACCAGGGATGGGGCGGGAGGCTGCCGCGGATCCCAGCATCTCCCCGCCGGGGGCCCAGGAAGCTGAAGAGCCGCCGCCGCCGCTGCTGAGAGCCAGCAAAGGGGGGCGATGGGTGAGTGAGAGACTCCCCCGATTCCCCCTCCAGTCTAATCCCCCCCGGCCTCCCGCTGCACCCCACCGCCCCCTCCCCTCCTCTGCCCTTCCCCCAGCCTCTGCCCTGTCCTCCCTCTCCCCTCATCTGCCCTATCACCTTCTCCTCCATCCCTCCCCCCTTCCCCTTGTGTCATCCCTTCCCTGCTGTCCCCTCTTCCAGCCTGCCTCCCTGCTCCCTCCTCTCACCCTGGCCCCAGCCCCTTCCCCTTCCTCCTGGCCTCTCCTGCCTCCCCTCCGGCCCTGCACCCACTTCCCATCTGCCCCTTCGCCCCCACCCCAGTGTGTTTATGTGTTGACAGGAGATGGGGAGGGGGAGGGTTAAAGGGCTGATTTTGGGCACGGAGCAATTAGAGCAGAGGGAAAGGGGTGGAAAGTTGTTTGCTCACATGGGGGGGGGGGGTTATAACTGGCCTAGTCTCTGTCCAAATCCTGCCAGCATCCCTATGCAGGAGTCCCAGGAAGGAGGTGAGGGCTTTAAACCTCCCTCTTTCTCCTCTTTTAGTCTGTCATTTTTTCCCTTTAAATGTGCTCACCCCACCACCCCTACCCCCAGCACAGCTGCAGCTTCTGTGAGTACTGCAAGGGGAAGGAGGAAATGGAAGCCTCTCCCACCCTGGTATGCATAGAAGCAACACAACCTGTGTCTGCAGGAATGTATGGTGAGAACTTCTTATCTTGGCTTCCGGGGAGAGAGATGCTTCCCCTTCAAACCCCCAATAATTGCAACATCCCACACACCAAAGTGTTGGTGATGGGGAGACAGATGAACATGTCACAACTCCCTCAGCCATCTCTCTGCCACCCCCATGAAACACAGCCACACCAAGTGAGGAGGGGAGCCTGCAGCCCAGGCACTGCAGAGGGAGGCCCATCTGCTGCCCGTGCTCTCTATGCCAAGAGGGTACTACTGACTGTGCATGTGTGCCAGCCCTGCAGCATTCTTTAGGGAGGAATAGGAGTTTATGCGTGGGGGATGGGAAGAAATATAAAAAAATAGATCAACAAACATAGTCTCCCCTCTGTCTTCATGTCAGATTGATATAATCACCCATGAAGGGCTGGGTACAAAGAGATGTGGCCTCTGCGTCCCTCCCCAATTTTATAGGGCTGCGGGTAATGCCTGGGGATTTGCCAGCTATAAATACCTTGATATTTGTTCTAAAGCAGTATGTGTATGTGTGTGTGCAATTTTGACATCGCGAGATCTGTTTCTCCACATGAGCACGACAAAGGTGATGGGGGGGGGGGGGGGCAGAGCGTGTGCTGCAGCTGCAGACCTTGTTAGGCAGCTCCCAGAGATGAGAGAGAGAGAAAGAGAAACTAAGCAGGAGGGATGGAGAGAGACAGCACTGAGTTCTGTCAGCCTGCATTTTTATCCAGAGGTCTCTGCTGACGATGCTGGAGAGCAGAACATGGGTCACCAAGAAGTCCTTACACATCTCCTAGAGCAGAACTCAGGTTACCAGGACCTCACCCTTGGGAGCAGAGCTTAGGTCATCAGGAAAATTGATCTTCAAAGGGCAAAGCTTTGGTCCCTGAGACTCCCCTTCAGAGTAAGTCACTGCAGTCACCAGCAAACCCTGCCACAGAAGAGTGAATTCAAATCACCCACCGCTACTGCTGTGAGGAGCATGGCTTGAGTCACCAGGAACAGCCCAAATCAGCAGATCTCGAGTTGCCACAGATCCCACCTCAGATTGCATCACAAACACCCACCCTTGTAATGGAGTTGAAGTCACCTTAGATGAAACTCCCACTGCACCCACAAGACAAAAGTTTCTGTTATCTGGATCCCTCCCTCAAAACTTGTGCTTGAGTCAACTGTGAGCGCCTCTCCTTCCCCCAAGAAAAATCACTTGTAATTCCCTGTGGATGGAGCCTGAGTCACTATCCACTTCTAAGGAGGAGCAGAGCTCAAGGCAGCTAAGGACTCCATTCTGAAGGGAGCTCAAGCCAATGAATACCTCACTCAACGGCGCAGCTTGAGAGTCCCCACTCCTGCAACTAAACTGGTAAGTATGAGGACATGTGTTTAAACCAGAATTGGACAAAAGCAATCTTTAGGTCTGTTCCTGGGAGTCCCTGACTTTCTCCTCCTTTACATCAGTACAAACACCCTTTCAGTGCTGAAGTAGTCTTTATAATTAACAGACGGAAGGAAACCTTGAGTCTACAGCTGGGTGTCACAGAGCTCCTGCTCCAATTTTTGACCCTGCCTCTCCATCTCCTGATGGTTTTGTAGGAGTGAGAGGGAATCAGTTGCAAGTGTGATGTTCCTTCCTGAAAGGATGCTCTGCTGTACCTAGCTGGGTGTTAATGCCTATCCCCACTAGATGTGAGAGATCCTGACTTGGGGCACTGGTGGGAAAGGGAAGGCAGGTGAAAGCCTGAAGACCCCCTCCTATTGTTGTGACCTTGCTGCTGCCTCTGATATGTCTGGAGACACACAGCACCTCTGGTCCATGATACTCTTGAAGCCTACCTGAGTCTGGAGCACTTTGAGCCATCTTGACTGCAATTTCAAAGCTGAGCCACGGCCTCTTCCTCATAGCATATATCAGTAAGGTTGGAGGAAGAAATAGTTCCCTGTGCCAAATGAAGGGGCTTCCTGAGCAATGCCATCAAGAAGAGTTGGTCTAAAGTGGGGAGGGGTGTGTGCTCAGGACAGGCCTACAGTCATTTGGGTCTGCTGAGAGTTTTGAAGTGGACAGTATGTGTGAGGTTTATGTTCATTGTGTATGCGTGGGTTTGTGTCTTTGTGAGCGCTTGTGCCTGTTTGTGTAATGTGTGCTTGCATTGTGCCTTGCTGCATGTCTGGATGTGTATTGTATACTTGGGGCAGTGTGTTTTAGCAAAGACAGTGAGTGTCCAATAATGCATGCATTTATTGTGGTGCGTTTTCATGTGCAGGCTGTGCATTTGAATGTACGGTTTAAGTCTGCAAGCCCACATGGTGTCTCCGTGTGGCTGAGTGTACAGCATGTGTTCCTGATTGCGTATAAAAGTGTAATTGTGCATCGGCAGCGTGTAAAGCACACACTGGTACAGACAACTCCTTTCCCTCGCCCACTCCTGAACTATAAATTCTGTGTTGGGACAAGGTTCTGAGCACCCTGTGCCCAGGCTTCTTGCTATTTTGAGAACAATCACTTTGAGATAAATTCGCAGTTCTGTCTCCCCCCGAGTTATGTCTATCTTCTCCCCCCTCAGAGCAGAGGAGGGAGAAGGGGAGTGTGGTGGTGGTGGGCAGGGTTTGTGCCAGCATTCATCAAGGCTGGAGATGGGGTTATTTACTCTGAAATGAGTGCTTTGTACATTGTTGGAATCTCTGACCCAATCAGAAAGGGATGTAGCTGGAGGAGGAGGTGGTGCTGACATTAACTCCAGGGCAGGGAGCTGAGGGGAAGATAGGGAATTACCAAATGGCACTGAAGCCTGGTTCATTTCCCCTGAGTAAGACCAGGTGCCTCAAAGGGCCTGTCTACATTTCAGGCTTCCTGAGGTCACTGTGTACAGGGGAGACAGCTGAGCCCCTCACCACCCCCAGCTTGGCTGGCCCCTCTGCCTAGCCCTGGCATTATTCCCCCTGTTAACAGGGTGCAGTGTCCAGAGGATTGAAGAGCTCAACACAGTGCCTCTAGTAATGAGAGGATTAATCTGAAGTCAGAGACTCTGTGGACAAGAGTGTGCATTGCAGCTAGCTATGCAGGTGTGTGCCAAATGGTTCCTATGCTGCATTTGCTTTGGAGTGCAGTGGCACTGACAGAACCATTCAGCATGGGGCGGGGAAGGAATCCCCCTGGGGACTGCAGGTAGTGCTAAGGAACACTGACAGAACTGGAATGGGGGTGGAGGACTCTGGAATCCCAGCATTCCAGATTAGGATTGTGGTGCATTGACAGAGAACAGCATGAGAATGCCTGCAGGAGGAGGTGCTGCAGGCTGGGATTGTGGTACATTGGCAGACCTGTGCAGCAGCCCAGGACTAGAAGAGCAGTGGTCAGTGGAGCTGGAATGGGCCCCCTCCCTGCAGCAGAAGGAGTTGGGCTTCTGTTGGAACTTGGCTTTCTCTCCCATTGGATTCTGGAGGTGGGAACTTGACTCCCCAGACTTTATCAGTAATAGAGAGGTAGCCGTGTTAGTCTGATATTAGTCCCTGATATCACTTTGCAATGCAAACACAGTTCCTTCAAGCCTTTCGTGAGAGCAACAAGTTCCTTTGGCGGCAAACTCACCCCTCTGACAGAAGCAAAGGGGATAATTTTGCCCACACACTTGCCCAACTGAGTACTCCCTCAGGGGGTGGCATACTCCTCCTGGCTTTTCCTTTGATGTCTTTCCACTGAAACATATAGCCCTGGGCAGATGGAGGAAATCAGCATGAAAATCTGTTTCCCTGTAGGCAAAGAGTTGTTTTTTTTTTAATCTGGGTAATGCACTAACCAGCCACCCCACCCCAGGCTGGGATCAGCCACTAATGCAGGACTTCCTACTGAGGGAGCTGACCCAACACACAGGTATGTACCTTCTGTTGTGATCAGCAGTATGGGGAGCCCAATTAACCAGTTGCTTGTGTCTTTGGCAGGCTGGGGACTAAGGGGTACCCAGCCTTGTATGTCTGTGTAGGCTCTTCTCTGACAGCCATCATTGAGGTATCTGAGCACTTTACTTCTATCTGCAACAGCCCACCAGGCAGGAAAGACAGTGCTTGTCATGTTAGCTTTGGCTGGAGGTAGGGAGTGGGGACTGTCTAGGCAGGAAAAGTGATTGGGGAATCATCCAGGTGTCCTTTGTAATAATCTATGCAATACTTTGCACTTCTAGCAAGACTAATTTAGCCTCAATTAAGATACTCCCCTCCCTGTGACTAATTAAGGTAAATAAATCCTGTGAAAGTCTTGTTATACCAGTTTTACAACAGAGGAAATTGAGGCACAGTGACTTGCCTAATATCTCTCTCACGTAGTATTAGTAGCAGAGCAAGGAATAAAACATGCTAGTGTAACCTACTTCCTGATGAATGGTTTCATCAGTGGCACAGAACACCTGCTGGGTTAGTGCAGCTGTGTTGATTCTGAACTGTTTGGCCATAGCAAGTTTCCTGTCCCCTAGCCTCACTTATCACCAGTTCTGCCTCCCCCCATATTGGCTTTTCCACTAGTGCTATTTTCTCTAAGTCTGTACATCAGGGACAGGACAGGGCTGGTGTGGTTGGAATCAGAACCCTGCATGTATTAGAGGCAGTGGTGTAACTTTTTAGACTTTTTTCTTTTCATAATGCCAGTTTTATAAGCCTCAGCTAGACAATCTGAAATGTACTGAGGAAAAAATGCAAATTAGAAATGCTTTAGAAACTCTCTGGTTTCAGTGAACCCTGTGATCTACTCACAGCAGACTCTTGGTATGCTGACTCTAGCCATGTTCCAGTCTCTTGTTGCGGCCTTAAAGATGTTGGAAGTGAACTCCAAATGAGAGAGAGAGAAGAATGAAAGGGAGTCTTCCTTTTGGATGCTCATCCCTTTGAGAGAGGAGCCAAAGGTATGCCGTGTTTTTCAGAGGCAGGAGAGAAGCTTTCCATTTCTCCATCCTGTCAACAGTGAGGCATCCAGCTGGGCACCAGGTGAGAGGCAGAAGCTCGGGAAGACTGAGTATTTTGGGGTAGAGGAATCCTGGGCCAGCTGAGAGTTTGGGCTCGGGCAGGACAGTTCTTTAGAGGGAGGCTCAGCATAGCATTTGTGGTGGTGACAGCATGCTTGGAGCTGCACAAAGTAAAAGGACCCCCAGGTCCTGCCCATAGGGTGCTCATGGCACTTAATCTTTCCCTTAGGGAAAGATTGATACCTGTGTGCACTGAAGGATCATTATGGATCATGCTTGGCTATTTAATGACCCTATTGCTTGAAAAAAACATTTCCTAGTCCCTGCCCAATATTCCCCAGTATGTCTGCATTTCTATATGGTAGGGGACTGCTACTGGGGCAAGAGACACACTTCCTGCCTTTAAACCACCCTCCCCACTTCCCCTCTCTTTGCATGCTGTTTTTACCTCTCCATTTCCTCCTGGGTCCTGTCCCTGCTCCATAACATCCAGTGTGATTATGCCCAACTGATCCCTTTGTGCTCCAATTGCCGCCTCCTTTCATTCCCTGTGTGCCAGGATAAAACACCCAGGGAACCTCCTAATAGCTCTCCTACTGCTTAGTGCAGAGTCCAGATAAGGAAAAGAGATGAAATCACAGCTGGCACCAATGAGATGATATCTGCTTCCTAAACCCCAGATGTTAATATTCAGATTCTCAGAGCATTTAGGGGATGGGGAGAAATTTGTCATCTCTGCCCTCCTTGCAGTTTGCTGTATGCATGACAGCTGGTGTGTCTGTGCATGCTCAGATACAGGCTATCCATATGCTGACATTGTGGTCTTGAATCCCTTTCAAACAGCAGTTTCTGGAGCTATGAGTGACCACACCTGCATTCAGCCTGGCCAGAGGAATGATGGGATTTCTTCTGCATAATTTATCAGCCTTCTGAATAATTTATAGTGCAGTTGTGCTATGAAACAGCCTTCTTGTTTCCTGTAAGTGCTGGAGGTAGCTTCCCTCCAGCACAGGGAATTATTGCTCAGTGATAAGAAAGCAGTGTGGCTTTTCTCTCAGATTGTGTTGGTACTCCTAGCTGTCTCTGCAGCAGCTAAAACATTGAAAGCTCTCTAGCACAGCACATCCAGGATTGCTATTCTCATTGTTCAGACTTGCTAAGCTGCAAAGCATCCTGGGGACTAGGGATGGGGCGGAGGCCCCATTGGTGGAGCTGTGTGTATGAAACCTCAGTGCAAGTTGAAGCTTGGAATAGGATGAATATGGGGACAAATTTCCATCTTATCCCTAGCAGAGGGAGTTTGCCCTAAGCAAGATTTGGGCTCCAGTTATGGGGGGAAGTGAGAGTGGCAGTGTTAAAAATTGTGTTAATCCAAAACCAGAGTTTGAGTAAATTCCCCATTCTGAAAGCAGTTGCCAGACCACCAAAGAGCATCCAGCCTTGGCAGTTCATAGACTCATAAGACTTTGTCTTAGTCCAGTCCCCTGCACTCTCTAGATTATCCCTGTACTCTCTAGATTATCCCTGATGGGTTTGTCTAACCCGCTCTTAAACATCTCTAATGATGGAGATTCCACAACCTCCCTAGGCAAGTCATCTTCATGGTTCATCAGATTTCTGATTCATGTCTCTTTCTGATAGAAGTGAGATTGGTGGTAATATCTTTGATGGGACCTCAAGCCACCTGGTCTCTCCAATATTCTGGGACTAATGCAGCAATGTAGCACCATGGTAGCATACATGGTTGCTTAGTGGCCTGTGTGAAATGGCTCTGGGAAGTGTCAGTTGTGTTCCCTGTGAAAAGAGTCCACATTACAAACATCACTATTACAGCTAATTGGCAGGGAACCCCCAGGGCTGGATTAAGGAAGGGGCTTTAGAGGCTGCAGCTCAGGGCTCCATGGTTAGGGGGCCCTGTTTAAAAAAAAAAAAGGGGGGGGGGAGAAAACTTCAAGCAGCTAAAAGTGCAGATTTTTTTTTCGCAGGATCCCCTTAGCCCAGGGCTCTGGGCTGCAACCACTAAACCCCCTGCATTCCAGCACTGCCCAGTGGGGTGTGTGTGTGTAGGGATGCGGTTCTGCATGCTGCTGGCCCCCCTCCCCTCCCCTGCCCCATTGAGCTGGAGCTGCAAATTCAGGGAAGCTCCATTTGTGCTCTTGCCTCACCTGCAGACTCTCCCCTCCCCCCCCCCACACACAGTTCCCTCTGGCTTGGAATGACAAGGGGGCAGCACTCAGTCACCTTCTTCTCCCTTCCTCAGGGGCTGTACCACCAAACAGGAGCTGCCTCAGGTAAATGCCTGTACCCCAGTCCTGAGTCCCCTCCTGAGTCTTAGCCCTGAGCCCCTTCCCATACTCCAAAATCCTTGGCCCTAGCCTGGAGCTCCTCCTGCACCCCAAATATCTCCTCCCCAGCACCACCACCCTAAAGCCCACACCCCCTGTCAGCTTCCTACATCTAGCCCACCGTCTCAAACCCACAGACCCCTTCTGCAATCTGAACTCCTTTGGTTTGGCCCCACCCGGAGCCTTGGGGGGCCCCAGAAAATCTACTAGTCTGGGGCCCACAGAAGACTTAATCTGCCCCCTGGGAATCCCCTCATGAGCAAGGCAGCAGTGGATGAGCCAGGCAAGCAGTATTGCCTTATCCTTGCCAGGTGGGCACCCCACCATAGCACAAGGTGTGCTGGCTAGGCAACATGAATGCAGATTACATTGCTAGTGCTCTGCCGGCTCTGCTTAGAGAGGGGAGGGACTTCTGTTTCCAAGTATGTCAGTCTGATGTCATTCAGCAGCCACACAAATGCCCGTGCGCACACACTTCATTGCCCTCCTGGGTTTGGTTTTCTTCTTCCTCCACTTCATTTCTGCCAGCATTTCAGTAGCTGAGATCTCACAAAAGGCTAGAGTGTGAGATGAATATGTTTATAGCATTATCAGCTGATTGAGGGAGCCAAGCAGCTCATCAGAAAGATACATTTATAATGGCCCAATCGCTCCTGGCTCATCAGGTCTGGCTACACGTGTAGTATTGAGTATGAAGCCTGGCCTCTGTCTTTCAGCTGTTGTTACTTTGAAGATTTGGGGGTTTGTGAGATCAGATTATTTAAACTCTCATTGGTCCCTTGGTCAGGCAGTGCCTCTCCTTTTCCTTCCCCCTGGCACTGGTCCATGACTCAGTAAAGAAAATTCTGAATTTTAGACTAGAGTCAGTTTCATCCCACACAGGAAAAGTCCATGATCCAAGTCCCTCTGGGTATGTCTACACTACCCCGCTAGTTCGAACTAGCGGGGTAATGTATGCATACCGCACTTGCTAATGAAGCCCGGGATTTGAATTTCCCGGGCTTCATTAGCATAAGCAGGGAGCCGCCATTTTTAAATCCCCGCTGCTTCGAACCCCGTGTAGCGCGGCTACACGGGGCTCGAACTAGGTAGTTCGGACTAGGGTCCTATTCCGAACTACCGGTACTCCTCGTGAAACGAGGTGTACCGGTAGTTCGGAATAGGCGCCCTAGTCCGAACTACCTAGTTCGAGCCCCGTGTAGCCGCGCTACACGGGGTTCGAAGCAGCGGGGATTTAAAAATGGCGGCTCCCCGCTTATGCTAATGAAGCCCGGGAAATTCAAATCCCGGGCTTCATTAGCAAGTGCGGTATGCATACATTACCCCGCTAGTTCGAACTAGCGGGGTAGTGTAGACATACCCTCTGGGAGTAAGGGGTTCTCTGGGACAAAGCTTAGAGAAGAGAGGGATGAAGCCTTGTTTGGAGACAGAGCTGGCTTTTGATGCTTGTCTCAGGAAGAGAAGTTTTCTGACGCTCCTGATTCCCTGAAACTGCATTTGAGTGGGGCCAGAGGGCAACTTTACTCCAATGACATTGTCCGGGGGCCTCAGGCTGATCTCTTGCTCTGCACTGGCATAACAGACTCTGAGTGTAGGAGGAGACCCTTTGCCTCTTTAGGAACACTGGGGTTAGCACCGTGTGGCTTTGCTTTTAGGAGAAAAGGAGCATAAAGTTTTAACACCAGCTGCATTCATTCCTCTGCAGTCTGGATTTTGGGACCGGTCAACTTGGTAAGAGGTGATGTAGATTTTGCTAACTGAAAAACTGGATCCTGCTAATTTGGATGAGCGTTTATGGACACTTAACTAAGAAGATTATTTTGGGAAGTGGATTAGGCTTTAGGCTTTTGTGTCCATCATGGAAGCTGCCCCTTTTGAGGATACCATAGCCCTATCACCAGTGTGGACCAGCGAGTGAAGATCTGCTATATGAACCTTATTTCTAGCATTGCAAACCAAAGGCTTGGTACCCAGGGACCTTATCGAGAAGAAATGTCTGCAAACTGAGGGTGTGCAGAGCCCATGGCATTCTGACCAATCCTTCCTTTTTTCATTTTTGGTGCCAGCCTGGGACATTTCACTCCTGGGCCAAGATAAGGCATCAAGGAGCTCTCCCTACTGTTTCTTTCCAAAAATCAGAAATAAGTAAAACTACATCACATAGGGCCATGCTTGAACCCTGAAAGGGAAATGAAGAACAAAGGAAGAAAGGAAAAATAAATAAGGCCTGTTCTTGGTCCAAGTAAAATTCCCATGAACATATATAACCCTTTCTGGAAGGAATAACATTCTCTGTGCTGGAGGTAGCTTCTGAGAAAGAAAAGGAGAGAGAAGCCGACAGGGGCTTGAGAGAGAGACTGATAGAACCCTAGAGGAAATGTCTCAGCATGGAGTCAGGTTTCTCTTTTTCAGCTGAATGGGGTGAGGGTAATGCTTTTTGCATCAGACTGGCTGATTGCTAGACTTTCACAGCAAAGGAGGGGGATCTGTAGGCTGCCAAAAAGACCCCTGAGGACTGAAAGAGAGAGCCAGAGAAAGGAGGAGGAGGACGACGCTGGGAAATTTCTTCCAAGTACTAATAGTTTGGCTACTGTGGGAAAGTGAGCATGCTGCCAAGCCTCAAGTGGGCAGTTATGGACAGGGGGAGGGGATGGAGGGCCAGTCTCGCTTTTCCTTGGTTCCTCTAATCCCAGAAGTATTGCCTTGTATTTCATGGCTTCTCTTGATTGATTTGTATGTATCCCTCCTTAGAGAACTTTTTTCTCAGAGATGGTAAAGCAACTGACACCCTCTGCAAAAAAAAACTTGGCAGGTGGAGACAAGCTTGCTTCTGTCTGTTTAGGTTTCTGTACTATGCCCATCACCGTGGTATCTGAGCTACTTCTTCAAGTATGCGTCAGTCTAGATTCCACCTTAGCAGCGCGTGTGCCTCGCGTGTGATAGGAGTCATTTGTGTGGCATGTCCATTGGGAGCCCTGTGCCGGCTTAATCCCATGTGGGGGTATGAAGGTCATAGTAGCTGCAACCCTCCCTCCATTACCTCTGGCACCCAGGCAATGTAACCTGCACCATGTCCAACCTGCTACTGTTCCTGCACCTTCCAACTCCCCCTTTTTGTGCAGAAATCTCTTGTCAATTTCTCATTATTAATTTGTTCATTAAAAGAACAGGATCCTTCTCATCCACCCTCTGTATGTTGCCCTGCCCTGCACTTTAGAGCAAGGCACTATATGCCATGACCACAGGCTTGGCCTTCCAAGACCTGCTTTCAAGAATAGCTGAAACTCTGCACAGTGAGACATCAGTGACCCAAGAAAATATGCACAAGCAGCTTGACCTTTTTCGTGCTAACAGGATTTACCCTACCAATCAATGAAGGCAGGTTGGACCATGGCACACTCCAGCTTCATTCCTGACTGCTTCAAGGTGAATAAAACAGCACTAACAAGTCTCTCTCACAGGCTTCTAATATTTTTACATGCACCCCACATTAGGATCTCTTTTGGTATCCGGAGAAGACCAAGGTTATCAAGGGGATTTTGAAAGATGATACCTCCCTCTCAGGGCTGTTCCCCACTCTGGCACTCCGAGTGCAGAAGATGGGGGCCCACAAGAGACCTTAAATATCTTGCCTCTATCAGCTCTGCTTACAAAAACTCCCCAGAGTCACAGATTCACTGACTCTTTGGGGCAATAGCTGCCACCACCAAGTGAAATAAAAGGAAAAAAAAAACTTTCTTCTTGAACCCAGGAAGAAAGCACTTGGACTTCTTCCAGAGGGATACTCCCAAGCTCCTTTACCATAAGAGAGCTTAAAAACAACTGCAGTCTCTGGTAGCTAACCTCTTAGTCTGAGGCATACATGCACACACACAGACAGACCTCCTGTTTCTTTCGAGGACACAAGACTCAAATCACTGCCTTAGAAAAGGTGATTTTTGTTAACAAAACAAAAAGATATATTTGATAAAGCATACTTGGTTGCTAGGTGTTACAGAGCAACTGAGTAAAAAATTAAAACACAGAGAACATCTCTGGGTACACTTTTAGATAGTGAATGGGGGAAGGAATGCATAGATTCACACAAAGTTTAACCAAACAACCAAAACAAAGAAAAATACCCTGATCATGACTGAGTACATCTTTTCCCTCTACTCATGATCCATGCTGATCTGTATTTCAAGGCCCAATTTGCTCCCCTGTCCAATATTTCTTATAAGCATGGTAATTCTGATTACTGCATCTGCTGCCTCCAGCCCTTAACTTAGAATTCGCTTTCCAAGAGAGCAGGCAAGGTTTCTAAATACAATTTAAATTTCAGCACTGTATCCTCATTGGTTCTTCTGGCCCCTTGCCAACACCTTTGCTAGCTACCTGCGTTTAACCCCTTAATCACCAGCTGCTGGCCCAAGGTTATCAAAGGGATTTCAAAAGATTATACCTCCCAAACATTGGATCTGTTTGGCCGAAAGTCTTACTCACGAGTCTCCCTCCAATTCTGCATCGTGAATGCAGGATCAGTTTGAGAAATACAGTTTTTTATGTGGGAGAGGATTACTCCCTTCTTATCAAAGGTGCTCCAAGGCTCCAGGGGAGGACCTAAGAGATGGGATCAGAGAGGGGCAGATGACGGTGAAAACAGGGCTACAGGAAGCAGTAGGCAAGTCTGATGTGACTGCTCAATTCATGAAGATGGCAGTCACAAGGCACTGGTGGTCCTGATTACAAGCACCTGTGATTCCAATAGAAGTCCAGACAACAAGAGAGGACCTACACTTCAAGAACACGCAGCTCACCAGCAACTAGATGGACAAGATGTTCTGTTCTCTCAAGGATTCAAGGGCAGTGCTGGGCTCGTTAAGGATTTATACCCCACTTCTGTACTGCAAGCCCTTTTGATACCAGTCCCTGCAAAGACAGAAAGCTGTCTTGTTCCCATATTTGCCAACTGGAATAATCATCCAGAAAGTGGATGCCATGAGGTACCCATCCCCCTCCTCCTCCTCCCTCCCACCCCAGCTTCCCCCTCAAAGGCAGCTGATTTGATGGGGGTGTTGAGGGCCATGCCAAAACCATCTCAGAGCTGACCTTTGGGAATTGCCTTACCCCTTCCATTGGGCACGGTCAGAGATGGTAGCCACAAATGGGTGCCAGACACTGGTGTATTGAAAATTATACTCAAATTATAAGATGTCAATTTAAATTGTAAAGATATTCTTAGTCCTGCTCGCAGGCTATAGGGCTTTATAGGAAAAAGCGTGCAACCAGAGAACATCTACAGAGAGTCAGCCGAGAGTAAGGAGGAGTGAGTTATGACTGTTTACTTTAGGGAGCATCCTACCTTGTCTCCTTCTGGTTCTTATGTGCCGTTGTTCCGAATTCAAAGTAATAAAGCAGTGTGCATTGCAACCTTTCTAACTTTTGTGTGTGTGTGCTGTGAACATAATAGCTTTCACCACTCATGGCTCACCTATCCAGTTACTTTCCTTAGCCCCTACACACCCCCTTTCCCTGTCACTCTTCAGGGATCCTTCTCACAAGAGCCACTGTAAAAAGAAATGGCCTTGTTGCTCCATGTAGGAGTTATTGAAGTGGTTCCTCAGGAATACAAAAAAAGAGGCTTCTCCTGATATGTCCTTATCCTGAAGAAGACAAGGGGCCTTTGTCCTATCCTAGACGAGTGGAAACTGAACTAATACATGCAGTGGCTTAGCTTCAGGATGGTAACTCTTGCCTCTGTCACTTCAGGCTCAGGGCTGTTTTGTGACTCTTCACTCGTACAGGATGAGTACTTCCAAATAGTGAACCATCTAGGCCTCCAGAATTACTGGAGATGTACAGTAGATCCAAATTATTACCAGTACCTTTCAGATTCTGGTACTGGGAGTCTCGAGGACACATGCATTCTTGTTTCTTACTGAGTCATCCCATAATCCCTTTACCCTGCCTGTTTCATTGCTCTCGACCATCCATTTTTCTGCTTCTCTCAGAATCTGCATTTTGCTTTCTTCCTTGCATCACCTTCTGCGTGAAATGCCATCCCTGAACTACTCTGGAAAGTAGTTCATCCACATTCAGTCTTGAGACCCACTTCCTCCATGATGTCTACATGAAATTAGGGACAGAATCGGTAGTGTTTATTTAACCCACAATCTTAAAAAATGACCCCTGATTTTGAGTATTGCAGTTAGAGGTTACCCAATGTGAGATTCCCAACAGCTGAGTTTTCAGAGCACCTGTAGCTCACACGGACCTCCACTGGAGTCATGTGTGCTCAGCTCCTCTGAAAATCAGGCCCTAGGCATCTGTAAAAGAATTGGGAACTATCAAAGCCCAGGTTTTGCTTGTGCTGCCAGCTGATGCCTTGGGTTAGATCCATCTGAACTTTCTCAAGGAAGATAGAAAAGTGGAATCTAGCAGGGTTGTTTGTTTTATTTTAAGACTTCTTAACAAGAAAATCAAAACCTTGCAGGTTTTTCCTTCAGCCTGTGCAGACCAAGTATTCCCTTCCTCAGCTCTGTCCTTCACAGCAGTAACCCAAATTTTCTGGCTCTTTCCTCAAAGCCTCAGCAGTCAAGAACTTCACACTTCCTGTTGGTTTCTTGAACAGTCCTTCTCTGCAGTAGCTCTTGTACTAATGGACCATGACCCCTGGCCCCTCAGCTTTCTGGAGAATGTTGCAATTCTCCTCCCCCTTTAAGGTTGCCAAATCTGATTGAGGCTATTCCAGAATTTTTTTTTTCTCCCAACAAGACATAATGTCACTTACTTAAAATATGCTATTAAAATCTCCCAGATTGCTTTCAATAGTCAATGAGATTTATGCCGATTCCAGGAGACTCCAGGCCAACCCCGGAGGGCTGGCTACCCTAACCCCCTTTCCTACTGCCCTCTTTTATAAAGATCAGCTAATTAAGGCACAGCTGTCAGGTGCCATGGGTGACTAATCAGCCAGCTGCATGTCTCTGACCCCAAGGGATTGGCATCCCTGACACCTTCATAGTATGTCAAATTGGGCACCCCAAAGCAGAAACACCCCAAATCAGCTGCCAATTCTGAGCACTTTGGCTTTGTTTTACAGATATAAGGTATCTCTTCCCTCTGTATAGCTTTGCCCTGCTCCTGCACCCTTTGTAGGTGGCTTGTTGTGTGAGACTGTAAGGTGTGTTCAAATACTGCTTGGCACCCTGTCTATCACCCATGAATACCAGACGTTAAAGTCTGGGGGAGTGTGTAGAAGTGCTGCTCACCTTCCTCTGCTCAATGCAAAGGGCTGGATCCTGGGAAGTCACTGAGAGCTCCACTCTTTCCTCTTCACTTCAGGTGAGAGAATCTGAAGTGAGAGAAGCATGAGGAGCTGGTGCATGGATTTACAGCCTGGGACTCTGAGCTCTCCACCAGGAGGTGGTGCAGCACCAGTGCGCAATGGGTAGGAAGCCTGCCAAGATGGGAGTCACCTATCTGCCTCACTCCTCCACAGGACCATCTTTTCTCCTTGATGGTTCACTGGGGACAGGGAGGGGAGTCTGCCACCGTTAGCCCTTTCTCCACCTGCCACCTCCCTACCATAGCCAGAATCCAGGGAAAACAGATCCCTCCACTCTCAATAATTCCCTGAGGGTGGTTAGGAGCACGTCAGTTGTGTCCTTATGCAGCACACGTGTGCACATACACACTATGGGCTCCTTTCAGCTATGATTGTTCAGTTGTCCCCAGTCTCTTCTGTGCCTTGTCTCATCACCCAGTGGCATGTGGTGGTACTTCACTATGTGATGCCAACACTTGTGCCAACATAAAAACCAAGTGGCAAGCGCCTCCCCCCGCCACATAGGTCTACTTGAACCACTGTCGTTGCACATAATAAGTAATCATAATAATAATTTTGTGTTGGAAACCAGGGCTGGTGTCTTTGAGTTGCTTATCTCTTCCCTGTGAAATGTCATCCTCTTTGGTGTCATGGGAACCCATTCCAGATGGGCATCCAGACTCTTTTTCCAGGACTTTAGGTGTTGTTAGAGGGAGAGACAGGAATGGGATGAGGCTGTGGGAAGATGGAATTAGAATATTTGCTTGCCCTGGAATGATCAAAGAGAACCAAGCAAGGAAGTTTGCTTGGGAGAGAGGTGAAGGGTTATACAAAAAGTACAGTGGACCTGCTTACTCCTATATCCTATACATTTCTCTCTGTCCGTTAGGACCCAAACTTTATGTGTAATCTCTATTTTCCCTACCTGTACAGGGAAAGCTACTGTGGGTGAAGGATTTGCCAGAGAGATTAGGGAGGTCCCATATTAGCAGTCAGGGAACATGAAAACAGTTGTGGCCAAAAGACTTTGTGATACTTTCAAACTCTCCCTTTTCCTGGTACATGACAAATAAAGAGAAGAATCTTCCTTTGATGGTCCCAGGAGGGCTTAATTTTCTATAGCACCCGTTAGTATATCACTGTGATGTCTAAATGCTTCCCAGGTAAATTAAATCTGCATAACAAGGTCCCTAATGAATTATTGAGTTTTCTGCTCTTCAGTAGCCCCTGGTTCAAAAGATGACCTGCTTGGAGAATTAATTAATACTAATATCACTATTATTATTTTAACCTTGTTATAGTAGCAGTTTATCAAAGAGAAGGGACTTGTAATGAGACCTGCAGTTGGTCACATCTTGGTTAGACTGATGACCTCTAGAAGACCATTCCATAACCCCTCAACCTACAGTCCTACCAAGACTGCTTTCTCTCCGTCTCTAATGTGGTTTCTACTGGTTTGTGAGCTGTGAGTAATACAACTATATTTCTGGATGAGGTGGTTGCTAAAGTAATGGAGTCCTGACCAACTGAAGATTATCACAAGGCTTTAAAAAGACAATAGGGAGGCCCTGGGTGATGGTGGAGGGACTGAAATACAGTGTACTCAGAGCAGTCCATCCCACTGAGGAAGGTGGGCAGACGCATTCTGTACGAGATGGAATCTCTGCATTGCATCCATCTTAGTCACTACGTACAGCAAGACATGGTAATACAGTCTGAAGGAGATTGACCAGCAGGAAGGGATGGCATTTCTTGTAAGGTGCAGGTGGAAGTAGATATTTGTCACTACTGGGGCTACTTACTCGTCTAGCTTTTGTGATGCACAGAACCCTGAGGCTATTACTAGTTTGAGAAACAGAACGCAGTTTCCTTCAATGGAAGGGGGGAGGGAGGACAGCATATCTGAAGAGTTGTTCCCCTTCTCTAGACAAGATCACCTCAAAATCAGATGGTTTGAATGCTGCACTGTCTGCTTCCGAAGCTTCAGAGGGGTAGTCAAGTTAGTCTGTAACTAAAAAAAACCGTAAAAAACAACGAATAGTCTTGCAGCACCTCAAAGACTAACAAAACATGGAGATGGTATCATGAGCTTTCATGGGCACAACCCACTTCTTCAGATGATAGGAGTATTAAAAGTTCAGATCCAAGAATAAATAAGGGAAGGTGGGGGGAGGAGAGGGGAAAAAAGAAAAGAGGAAAAAAATAAGGAATTAGATTGTTCAAGTTACGTGAGGCTGGTAAGAACAATTTGCACCTGTCATATTGGTAGTGAGTCACTTTGAGGCCAGAAGTGTCAATGCTCTGGGGAGGGTTTCTGAGGTTTGCTGACTTGAAGCAGCCTTTGATAGTTTCTATTTGCAGTGGAAAACAGTTGCTCTTTGCTGATTGTCACCAGCCAGGGGGATCATGGATAGACTTTGAATTCAGTTGCTGACTAAAGGAGAACCTGAGTCAGAATCTAGCTGCAGCCTGCAGCCTTTCCACCTTGCACTGTGATCCTACCAGAATGTCTGTGCTAGGGTTCTAGCCACACACAGATAGCAAAGATTTCATGACATTTTTCATAAGAGCAAGAGTGTCCTGCATAAATTTAAACCAGGACAATTACATTCCATTTCCTTACTTTTCCCCCTGCAATTTCACTCTCAGGGTATATTGTTCACTTCCTGTCCTAAAATAGTTGTGGCATGCTGCCCTGGCCTATCACACAGTAACTGGCCTCCTTAGTGATGGTTTCCTTTCAATTGCTCTGAATCTGAAGTGATGATTTTATATTCCCTGCCTATTTACAAAGTGTTTTCTGGGGCACAATTTACTCAAGGTTTGAAAGTGCTTTGAGACTCTTTGTGTGCACATATTCCTATTCTCCCTTGTCCCCTGAATGGACTCTCCCTGCCGTGTCTGAGAAGAGGAAACCTGTGCTAGATTTATGTCTTCCTGGAATGGACTCAGCATTTAGCCTCCCCAGGAGGGGGAAGAAAATCCTGAATTGGATTTCTGGAATGGATGCTGGATGACACCTCTGAACTTGTTCCAGTTTATGGGCTGCTGTTTTATTTCCAAGTGTTGGGGGGATGAATGAGTTGGTGGGTGAGTGTGCACTGGGACTATTTGTACCAAGATGAGGGGTATTATACACCTGGTTGCACGCCTGGCATTCTCTTCCCAATGTCCTCCAGAGCAGAATGTGGTGAATTGCCAACTCATAAGCTTTGTGCATGTTTCTTCCTTGTGATACAGGATGTGATTCCAGGATGGCATAAATCAACTGATTGTTTGATATTTCCCAGGCTACAATAAAGTGTAGCAAGTGACTGGGGATGCTACTCCCAGCTGCTAGTTACTGCGCAGGATGGTTGTAAGTATCGGCTTAGCCATGGGACCCCAAGCATGAAGGCCCATGAGGGCCCCTCTTAAAACAAACCAAATCTCTTGTTCTGCTGCTGGGGATAAGAGGATGGGTGGGGAGATGCTGAAGCAATCTTAAGGAGTCTTAAGGGTCTCCTCACCTAGCCTGCAGAACAAATGTAACTTTTCTACCTCATTTAACCACCTGTGGTTTTGGTTTACTGGGTGTCATTGCCATTCTCTAAACATTGTCAGGGAGAGGAGGCTCTGTGCTTCTGGTAATTGATTTTTGCTTTGTAAGGAGTAGCAGGAGTTCTAGGTAGCAACATGAGCCCTGTCCCCAATAGATTATTATTAGGTATTTCCCTTTCAAATTTCCACTACATGCGTTCTGTTTTGAATGAGAAGGGTGTAGATAATTCTTTCTCACCTAATGACCTGTGAACTCAGCTGCAATTCTGAGGTGCAGCTCACACTTCAGCATGATCTGGGGAAAAGGAAAGAGCACAGACATTTTTAGTCTCAGTCTCTCTCCACTCCCAGTCAGAGGAATCCCTGGTATGTAAGGATGGACTTGATTTAGGGGAGGGATTTTCAGACTGGCACATCCCTACTTCTCAATTTGCCTCTTTTGCCTCTATGTTTCAGGAAATGAATTTCATAGTTTTCAGTTCCAGGATCCCAATAAAAGGTAAAGATGAGCAGGAAAAGTTGTCTTGCAGGAAATGTCAGGACTGGAAGAACAGAGGGTACTACGGGTTAAGACTGGGTTGGCTGAGCTGCTGGAAGTAGCTGCATGGTGGACCTTAGCTATGGGAGCTCTTGGAACTGGAATAGCAATGAGCATTACAGGTCCAAATTGAAGTATGTTGGCTGAGACTTGTGGATGTAAGAACAGGAGAGGAATTCAAGCATGCCGTCTTAAGGAGAAAAATACACTTTAATTTCTAAAAGCCTGTATTGGGGAATGTCAGCACGTTTCACCGCCGACCAAATTGTGAAGCAATTGGCTCATATCAATGCTGAGGCTTTTGAGTGGGATTTCCTCATTACATACAGAACCTCACAGCCATTTGTGGTGAGGAGGGAAGCTAATTCCTATGACGTACTCAAATCTTGGTCCGTTTACTGAGCCTACCACGAGGCAGGCTGGCTACTTACCCAGTAGGAACTGGAATGTGTTTCTTAACAAGCATCACACGGACTAACCAACACAGTAAGAACATACGAGTTGCTATAGGGATTATGCCAAGGGTCCATCTCATCCAGTATCTTGCCTTTGATATGGATCAGAAGGAGACGCCTGTGAGCAAGCACAAGAATACCTAGTAGTGCCTTATTATGTACTTTGATCTATTCTGTAGGGGGAAATTCCTTCCTAATTGTAGGTCCTACTGATCTGGGACTAGACTGGAACCAGTAACCCAGAAGCTAAAGGTCTGCCTTTCTCCTAGTCATAGAGCCAGCATTGAATAGGTCTCTTACAGATGAAGGCTCTGAGTAACCATCCTCTAGCAGCAGCAATCTGATGAAAGGCTCCGAGAATGACAGGGCTTGAAAAATCTATTCACCCAGGACAAGTAGGTATCTTTCTTGGCCATGGCCCATCCACTGCTGCAGGGCCTATGTTTTTATTTTGAAAACCTCCGGCCCTCAAGGAAACCTCTTTGGTGTCAAACAAAGCAAAATGGCTTCCTTCCGGCCTACTCCAGTGCTTCCACTGATGGGAGGAAGGGGAGGATGGGACACTGCTGCTATGTGCCTTCGGGAGGCCTCGGGGAGGAGTCACCGTGTGGAGCAGGGGCCCCTGGAGATCTCAGCCACCCCAGCAGAGGGCTGTGTGTGGGGAGAGGGCCTGCTATTGCCAGCACCACTTCAGCTGAGGGCTGAAGGGCCTTCTGCTTGGTGTGAGGTGGGGCCCTCTGCTGAGTTGTCAGGCACATGTATTCAGGGAGGCCCAGGTTACCCTGCTCCTCCATTTCTGGCAGCCAGCCCCTGCCTCAGCAGAGAGCTCTGGGCCTGAGACAAGTATAAATGGATTTTTGAGGAGTGGGGTGGAGTGTCCCAGCATTAACATATTGGCATAGTATTGGTTTATTTGGGGGTGAGGGTAGTATTAATTGGTAACACACTGTTTTGCCATCAGGAGAGTGGGCTCATTGGGCCCAGGCAGTGGGGGCTGCGTGTCCAGTAGGAGATGGGACAGGAAGTCTGTGACTTATAGTATCAGTGTGTTTCAGCCTGTGGAGCAGGCTTAGTCCTTGTGCTAGAGCCGTAGCTTTCAATCAGTGGTCTGCAGTCTTCTGGAGGGGTCTGTGTCTCCACTGGAAATATTTTAGGGGTCAGCAAATGAAAAAAGGTTGAAAACCACTGAGCTAACAGAGATTGGGTACATTTTTCAAGCCCTGCATAATTAACCCCACATATGGGATATTGTCAGCCTGATTTTCTCCTTGCACCAATGTCAGCCAGGAGCAGTATCAGTCCTGAGTCAGGCCTAAAATATCATGAGGCATTAAAATAATAATGTTTGAGTGGGGGTGTCTTCTGGTTTTGAGCTTTAAGGATTCCTGTTTCCCAGTTTTTCCCTGCTCACAAACCTAACTTTTATTATTATTATTATTATTATTATTATTTTATTATTTTATTTTAAAGTGAGTTTCTCATGAGTTCCAGGACTCCAGGAATGGGAGCTCTAAGAAATACAACAAATATTGGAGAATCACAATCAAATCACAAGTGTTGACAACACAGTGGGAAGAATTTCACTAGTGTTGATGGAGTCGATCTCCATGAGCTAGGCTGACTTATCCAGCTGAGGATTTGGCCCACTGGAGTTCTGCTGGTGTCCAACCCGTGTAAGCGAGAGCTGAATCGGGAGAGTTGTGCCAGATTTGGGAACTCTTCTGAATTGTTCTTACCCCTGCAGACTCTCCAGTAGCTCGAGCGTCATGTGTCTGTAATATTTGTGTCGGATGTAAATCGTTCTGCCTCTGAGATCTTTGAAGTTAATGATAAACTGAATACTTCGCAAACATTAACAACCTGGCTCTGGCCCTCCCCTCTTTCCTTATAACCTTTGTATCTGCTTCAAAATGCCCCCTCCTTACTCTTTGTCCTGTGAGACAAAATAACTGCATATCTTTTTGTCTGTACTCAATCACACAGTTTTACTGTGCAGTGACACAGGGTCTGCCCAGATCAGCTTCACAGCTTTGTGCAGCCCATCATAAACACACCATGCTGAAAATTCGGAACTGCTCTGTGAGCTTTGAGATATGTAGCAAATATGGTGCCGGTCACAATCGTTTGAGATGTGAATGCTCACATAGGATCCTAGGCACATTCTTGGACAGTGGAGGTGTACAATTGGGAATGGCGGCTTTGAAGTCTTGGAGAGTTCCTGAAAAACCCCACAGGGTTTGATTGAGATAGGATCTGAAGACTAGAGGCTGGGTGAATCCTCCTAAAGATAAGGAATGAGGTTGACATGTACTCTGAGAGACCATAAAGAATCCAGGTCAAATTAAGCTCTGGCATACACTATAACACAGTCAATGAAATAACCACCTAAACCTTTTATTACAACCAAGAAGCATGTACTTTCCTTCCTTCCACATCCGTTTCCATCTACGTATTTTGTGTTCCTTGTTGCCATAGTAGTGGAACTCTCACAGGATTATAAATTAATAAGACCTATTTGCCCTTCTGTCTCTACCTTTGGGAGTAGCCTAAATGGTAGAAGAATTTTCTCCCCAGGTGCGCCAACCCTAAGAGGAGTTCTTGTGGAAAAGCAAGCTTGAACTAATGGACTTTGCATTTGGTGCTGACTGTGGTGAGATCAGTGCTCCTACTTGCTTCTGGCAAAAGTGCTTATCATAGTCTAGGGCTGTTTCCTGCACTCGTGAGTCTCCCCCGATTGGCTAAGTTTAATTGGTCTCTGCAGCTGTGGCAGAGGGAGAAGCGTGCTCTGGAGTGCTGGTCTCAGTGTTGTCTCAAGTCTTAAAGGAATTAAATTAGATTTGGTATGCCAAGGAGGAGCCAGTGGAGCAGCGAGGTGATGTGTCGTCTGTGGTGGTTTACAATGATGCACCGGATTGTCTGTTTGTGTGAGTAGAAGTTTCTGTAGATTGTTTGGCTTCATCCTCCTCAGAGCCTGAGTTTCAGAGGTAGAGGGGATCCCACCTCCACCTCTAGCCCCAGCCTGATGTTCACTTTTGCATAGAATTTCATGCTATAACGAGAGGTCCAGTTCCTTTATCATGTGGCAGGTGGTCTGCTCCTGGCTCATCTCAGCTCACCCCCAAACTTGCTGACCCTTTAGGAGAGGATTTACTTCCCCTTTCACACCTAGCAAGAGTCAATGCCTTTATGTGTGTGTGTACGTGTGCGTGCATATGGTGGGAACTCATATCTTTTGTCTGGAATTTGCTTCTTGCTACTTTCCCATCTGACAACAGCTCCTCTGGCCCACTCTTAGATGGGGAGACTAGCAATTGGATAAAGGGGATGGAAACATATCTCCTATTGCATGGAGAGAGGGAGTGCGCCCTTTTGGGTTCCTTTTTCATCTGTCTTTCAGTACTATTGAACCCATTACCCTGACTTGATGGTTTTAGCTATGACAGCTGTTTTTGTTTTTAAATTGCCTTTGTCCAGTGGCAACACTTCTAGCTCCTAACATGTAGGGGATGGAAGGCAAAGGGGTTAAATAACAGTCCAGACTTTTGGTGGAAGGGAGAGAAAAGAGGAAGCCAGATTAATTTTTGAGACTATCCCTGCCCAGATTTCCCTCGGAATAAGAGGATTTCTTTAGGACATGTGTTGTGGGTGAACTTCCAGATGGTTTTGTGGATTCAGGTATCTCCCATACCCCAGAAGTTGAGATCATTAGCAAAACCTTTTTAAGGTCCCTTCTCCTACACACTACACTCTGTTCCAATTATGTCTTCTTTTCTGCCTCAACCTTCTATTCTCCTTGCCTCTCATTCCAACCGTTCTCTGGCTTTCCCTTCTCACAGCCCCCTAGCCTTTGGGTGATATCGCATATGAGTGAGCAGTCTGTATTTTGTCCCTACCTTGCCATCTAGTGTAATTATATCTGCGAGCTTGGGGACTTCAGTGGATCAGAGGTGTGCAGAATTCCATGCTTCCCATCCCCTTGCCCTGACACTAATGGGATGTTCTAGAATATATCAGGTCTAAAGACAGTGGCCAGATCAGAAGAGCTCAAATTTGCTGAATGCCAAGGAGGAACTCAGCAAAGGTGGCAGGCCTGGTCAGAATGGGATGGCGGGAATAGGACTGGATTAGCCTCTCCAAGATTTGAGGAAAAGATTCCAGCTGGAGCCTATACTATCAGAGTTTGGACATCACTCTGGTTATATCCTGGGCTCCATACAACACTCTTTTCCCCAGTGGTCCAGGGACCTTTTGCAGCCAACTTATAATTGAATGTTACTTCTCTCTTTGTCTTTTCCTCAGGATGAAGATGAGACGCCACAAGCTCTTTCTGACTCTGTGCATGGCTGGTCTCTGCCTCATCTCCTTCCTGCATTTCCTCAAGGCCCTCTCTTACGTTACCTTCCCCCGGGAGCTGGCTTCGCTTAGCCCCAACCTGGTCTACAGCTTCTTCTGGAACAATGCACCTGTCACACCGCAGGTCAGCCCTGAGCCAGGAGGGCCGGAGTTCCTCCGCACACCACTCTACTCCCATTCACCCCTGCTCCAGCCCCTGCCGCCCAGCAGGGCCAGTGAGGAGCTGCACAAAGCTGAGTTTGTATTGCAGGAAGACACCACAGAATATTTTGTCCATACCAAAGCAGGCGGTGTCTGCTTCAAGCCAGGAACCAGGATGTTGGAGAAGCCACCAGCAGGCCGGCTGGATGAGAGGGAAAATGGCGCTGCTTCAGGGCGCCCAGCTCGCAAGCCGCTGAGCACCAGCGGGACAAAGCGGCGGAAGTGGGTGGAGTGCGTGTGTCTCCCTGGCTGGCATGGTCCTAGCTGTGGCGTGCCCACTGTGGTCCAGTACTCAAACCTGCCCACCAAGGATCGGCTGGTACCACGTGAAGTGCCCCGGCGGGTCATCAACGCCATTAACATCAACCACGAGTTCGACCTCCTGGATGCCCGTTTCCACGAGCTGGGGGATGTAGTGGACGCCTTCGTGGTCTGTGAGTCGAACTTCACTGCCTATGGTGAGCCACGCCCACTGAAGTTCCGCGAGATGCTCCTCAATGGCTCCTTCGACTACATCCGCCGCAAGGTGCTCTATGTCTTCCTGGACCACTTTCCCCTGGGGGGACGCCAGGATGGCTGGATCGCTGATGACTACCTGCGCACCTTCCTGACGAAGGATGGCACCGCCCGCCTGCGCCACCTGCGTCCGGACGATGTCTTCATCATCGATGATGCGGATGAGATCCCAGCCCGGGATGGCGTGCTCTTCCTCAAGCTGTACGATGGCTGGACGGAGCCTTTCGCCTTCCACATGCGCAAGTCCCTCTATGGTTTCTTCTGGAAGCAGCCTGGCACCCTGGAGGTGGTTTCTGGCTGCACAGTGGGGATGTTGCGGGCTGTCTACGCCACAGACGGGATCCGCCTCCGCCGCAGAGAGTACTACACCATGCCTGGCTTCCGACAGTACGAGAACAGCACAGGCCATATCCTGGTGCAGTGGTCGCTGGGCAGCCCTCTCCATTTTGCTGGCTGGCACTGCTCCTGGTGCTTCACCCCAGAGGGCATCTACTTTAAACTAGTGTCAGCCCAGAACGGGGACTTCCCCCGCTGGGGCGACTATGAGGACAAGCGGGACCTCAACTACATCCGGGAACTGATCCGGACTGGTGGCTGGTTTGATGGCACCACCCAGGAGTACCCCCCTGCCGACCCCAGGGAACAAATGTATGCCCCAAAATACCTGCTAAAGAACTACCAGCGGTTCCACTACCTGCTAGAGAATCCCTACCGGAGGGCAGAAGGGGCTGGGTGAAAGGAGCTGGGCTTGCATGGGAAATGGGAACTTTAGAGCAAAGGGGAAGAATGAGAAACGTCTTTTATTTTCCTTTTTATTTTGTTTCCAGCCAAGATATGTAGTCACTCTGCATTGTCTGCCCTTCTGGCAGTGTGACTTGGGGTGGGATTCCCAGTCTCACTAAGGAGGGCCGGAGGAATGGAGAGGAAATGGGAACTGGCCCTGGAGGAGGCAAAAAGATTGTGGCACATCCCCCTCTATCTTGAGATCTTATCCCAGGGCAGGTTTTCCTACATGAGGGGGTAGAGGAAGCAGCTGCCCTCCACTGTGGGACAGGTTTGCATGCCCGTGTGAGTCTGAACTCGTCGATGAGCATGAGAGTGGGCAGGCGAATGTATGATCATGTGCATGTGAGTGGATGTGTGTGTCATGCGCGTTCATGTGAGTTTGTGTGTACATTTGCAAAAGCATCTCTATATGCATTTATTTTTTTACTGCAGAATTCTTTAAAGCACAGCTTATCCCCGCCCCCTCCCCCCACCACTAACCTCATGCCAATGCATCTCTCCTGGGCTCCACTCTGCCTAATATGCTGCTGGTCTTGGAGCTTGCAGATAAGGGAAATGGGGCGGAACACAATGCTTGTACTCCTTCTCTACTCCCACTGGGCTATCACTCTGCCCCCTCACCTTACCTCTGCCCAAAAAGCCTCAGGCTGTGTCCCAGCAACCTGCTTTCATCAGGGGAACAAGCTACAGGGGTCTTCACTAGGTTGGATGTATGTTGTGTTCACAAGTGCGTGGATTAGTGTGTGCACGAGTGTGAATGTGCATGGATTTGGTAGGCATGTGGCAGAGTGTTTGTGTTTTTGAGAGAGAGGTGGGAGCATGGTAGGATTCAGAAGCTCTGCTACATACATAGGAGTTATGGATATTTAGGGAACCCCCTACAAGCCTGCTGTGTCTAGGGGGAGGCTGTAGGCTCTGGGTTCCAGTGCTCTAAGTGGGCCAGTTGAAAACTAGCTCTGGATGGGGAGGTAAGAATGGGGACAGCCTTAGGGCAGTATTGCTGGCAGTGTCTGGCAGGGTGTTTCTCTCCTCAACATAAAAAAAATAAAATACTGGTTAATCTGCTCCTTGGAGTAAAAGGGAGGGGGAAGGGGAAATCCCAAGCTCCCTAGAGCCAAGCCTGGGTATTGGGGCCAATGGGCTGCATCTAGGCCCAGCACCCATACTAGGAACAGTTTGTCAGGGAGAATCCACTGTGGGGATTACTCCTGGAATGTGCCTGCCTTGTGGCTGGGAGGGTGTGCGATCCAGAACCATTTGTGTGGAGAGTCCTGCAGTGAGCGGGGGAAGTGACAGAACTAGAAACAATCCGAACCAGCGAGCTAAGCTCTTTGTCCCTGTTGTCTGTGATAGGGCTTGCTTCTTTCCTTGGCTATCTTGGTTCTTTGGGGTGCCAGCCACCTCCCCCACCCCGTTTGAGCAGATGGCTCTGTAGTGCCTTGAGCCTGCTTTGCAGCATGTAGCGGGGTGAAGGACAGAGCGGGCCTATGTTATTCTTCTCGCTGAGGGAGGACGTTAAAGAGAGAAATGGTGGGAACATGATCCCTCCCCTTGTTTGTAATAAGCATGAGGGAGAAAATGGACTATTCCCTATAAGGAATGCTCCCCTGCCAGTCTGGCAAGCTCTGCTGAAGACAGGGGGCTTTCTTTGCCAGTGGGTCTGTAAATCCCCATGACCATGGGGTTTTAGCCTGGATTCCCATTTCCGTTTCTCTCTTCCCCCCACTTTGTGCTCCCTCCTCTGCTTTTCCGGGGGAAAGTGACAAGTCCCGGAGCTCAGTTCTAAGGTTGTGGCTTCCTCCTTATCTATAAGTATTTCTAAGATTCTTACCACCCAGGTATTTCTAAGGTTCTTATCACCCAGTGCTAGGTGAGCCCGTAGGACTCTGAACTGGGTGAATTCCTTTTCCAAGCCACTGTGGGTCCAAAGTACGATCAAGATAGAATGACATAAAGCACAAGATTGGAACCCCTTGTTCTCAGTGGATCTAAGACATGTTTAATCTTATCTCACTCCTAGCCCCAAGGCACTTGCTTGAAAGAGCAAAAACATCTTTTTGCTTTATTTATAACTGCTGCCATCACCCACAACACTCTGCTCCATGAGATCATTGGTGGCTGGCACACAGAATGGGAGAAGGGGAAATCTCCACCCTTCCCCCCGGGAGCAGGCTATTATTGTGCCCACGTGATCCATCAACTAGAGTGTTCCAAGCACAGGCGTGGGACCTCACCGATTGGGATCTACAGCCCAATCTGCCACAGAGGATTCATGACTCTGCTGAAAGAACTTTGGTGACTTACAAGAACTGGAGGGTAATTGCAAAAGGAGGGGCATATGTTAGGGGAGAAGAATTAGCAGAAATGGGTATAGCACAGATGGGCATTGTACTATCCTGAATGGAGGCCAGGGGAGAGTACAATGCATCAGCACAAGGGCCTGATGCAAGAGATTGCAGAGAAAGACGGAGGGACCCAGCAGTTGGTCAAGGCATGGGAGCTCAGAACTTACCTGCAGGCCCTCTGTTTGGATTTGACCTTTCCACAGTAACAACAAAACAACCCAAAGTCCAGTTCCAGTTGACTGGAAGGGAGAGGCACACTATATATTTTTGTATGCAAACTCCATGATGCTGGGAGATGCTCAGACACCTTGATGACAGGAACCAGATAGCTAGAACTTGGGTCCCTTCTCTACAGCACAGTCTTAGCCATGAGTCTGGGGTGGGTTCTGGTAGAGGCCAGCAATCTTCCTGGATAGGAAGCTATGGGGGACCAAGCAGACCATAATACATTCACATGACTGTGCCACCTCCTCCTACCACTTTTTCCTCTTTTGCCTGCTCCCCTTTTCCTCTCCATGGGCTATCTGGGATTTACATTGCACTTCAGGGCATGTTTGCCTTGCCTTATGAATTTCTAATGCACCCATCACTGCTGTAGCTAGGCCTGATCTAGCACAGTCATATAGACTGCTTGCTTCCCTTCCCTCCCCTCCCCTCCCTTAATTACTCCATTTCCCTCTTCACCCTCCATTTCCCTCTTCTCAATAGCAGCCCCTCCCTTTCACAGGCATGAGGAACAGATCCCATTGTAATTGCCACTGGATAAGAACTGAGCTCCTTTGGGGACTCAGAGGGCTCTTTATACTAGAGTCCCTCTTTTTTCCCCCCCCCCCTTGCCCAAGCTGGTTAGAAATGAAACTTGAAACAGACTTCTGTGTTGGGAGACTTTCCAGAAAAAACATGTCTGTTTTACCCCTCATATGAATAATTTTTGTAACTGTTCAGTTTAAAGCCAAATCACTTTATATTTATGGTATTTAACTTGTACAGCTAATCCTCTCTTGATTGAAGTTAGATAAATTGACCTCTTGTGCGTTTAACATCGTCCTCTTCCTTCATCCTTGCAAGCTACAGGGTGAGCCTTTTGGTAACTAGCGCTGGCTGATTGATTTCTCAGGCGAGGATTCCATCCCAGCCAGGCCCTGAAGAAATAGGAGGCAGAGGTTACATATGTAGTTTGACCAGCTGGCTGAATGGGTGCTTGTAGGAGAGAGACAGATTCGTAAACAAGGAGCAGCACAAAAGTGTAGGATCTCAAAACATGGGTGAGTAGAGAAAGAGATAGATAAGGACTGGTCCAGAGTCCTCATTCCCAAACAATTGGGATGAGCTGTCTGGCTCCTTTGATCAGGTCTTGATCTGGCACTGAAGATGCTGCAAAATGGAGTTTAGAAGGGAAAGCTTAAAAACCCAAAGTTGTGTCTGAGGGGTAGGTATTAACAAGAGGGGAGGGCTGGGACAGGCTGTCAGAGCCAGATTATGTGCTATTTATGTGTGCAACAATAACTGAGAATTAGTACAGCTCACTTCCTCCTCTGCCCACAAACACTTTTTTTAGACAGCTCTTGCTTGGCTCATTTCTGGTATCTTTTCTACCTTTTACCCTTTGCTACCCTTCTTAATTTGAATCACACGAGATACCCTCTGCAATTTCTGGGGCTTACACTCTGCTGTGCACCTGTTTCAGTCTGTTTTATTAATGCCCTTGCTCCTTTGTAGTTTTCAAAGCTCTCTTCCACCATTTCCTCACATTAAGTCCTGAGAGGCAGGCTACTTCCAGGTTCTTCATAAGCACAGGTGTTGGAGCTGGTGGGTCTACTTTACTGGAAAGACTGGGTTGAAGAGGCATCTCCCTGTCCCATCAGTGAAGCAGATGGTAAACCTTAATGATGCTCAGGGCCAGACTGAGTATGATAACCCTAGGGGGACAGGACACAAAGGATGGGATGGGTTTTATGGCTCTGTGATTACTATGAGAGGGCAAACGTTATAGTTCTCTAGTGTTCTTTCTCCAGTATTTGTAATATGTTCCTAGAAGCTGCTGTAATCCCTAAAACTTCTTTGCCTCTAAGTGGAGGACAGGGCGCAACATATTCATACACTGTGGCTATGTCTACATGACAGGGTTTTTGCGCAAAACCAGCCATTTTTGTGCAAAAACCTGTGGAGCATCCACACCTCAAGCGCATTTTTGTGCAAGAAAATCTATAGTCAATCGACAGAACAGAGGGCTTTTTGCGGTGTAGGTATACCTCCTTCTACGAGGCATAACTCCTTTTTGCACAAGCGTTCTTGCGCAAAAAGGTATGTGTGGATGCTAAAGAGGAGTTTCTTGCGCAAAAAGAGCCTATCACAAAAAGCACAGGTGCTCTGATTGCCATTCACAGAATGGCCATCAGAACTTTCTTGTGCAAGAGCATCCATGCAGTGTGGATGCTCTCTTACGCAAAAGCACATCGCTTTTGAGGTGTGGATATACCTCTTCTGCAAAAAGCTTCTTGCGCAAAAACCCTGCAGTGTAGATAAAACCTAAGAGTAGGCAAATGAAGAGGCTCTGACTCATCCCATTGATAGGGCAAGGTTGGTGGAGCTCAGAGCAGCAGCTTTTCTAGTTCTCCTGGTCTCTTCCTGAGGCCATAGCTTCTTCTCACACCCAGGAAATACCCTGCTTCATGTCATTTATTACCCACTTTCTTCATTGACTTTCATGGCTGCTACAGATCTGCACTGTGAGAATCTGGAGCTGGTCATTCCTGCTCCTGTTAGTAAACACTGGTTAGGAATGCAGTAGGCAAGGGAAAGGTCATCGTGACTTTACAGGCCTCTAAAACTGGGGATGGGGAGAGATTGAAGGGGAAGGGACCCTAAATCCCTCAGTTTTTGCATTCAGAGCTCAAACAAACCCAACCCCACTCTCTGAGAAGTGGGAGGAGCTTATCTTTAATGTGATAATAGAGGAATGTAAATGTGGAAAAAACAGGAGGGGATTTAACCCGAAATGTCAAGAAAAGGGAGGAGAGTATAATGCAATACACATACACTGGGCATATCGGCACTGCAACCCATGGTACAGAGAGGAAGGACTTCAAACCACTGTCCATTCCATTCCTGCAGGAATGATCAAGCAGTATCCTCCATGGAGCAATGCATCGGCATTCCCATGGGGTTGATGCTACCCAGGGAATTGACTTGCGTGGCCCAGAGCTCCCTCTTTGGGCAAAGGAATGTGTGGACTTGCCAAAAAAAACAAAACGAAATGTAATTTATAAACACCAGTAATTAATTTTTTGTAAGGATGAATCAAATGTACATTCTGAAATCATTTTCTCTGTAAATGGTTGGATTTCATTTCACCCTTAAAGGGATGCTTAAAAAGGAGGAATAAAAATAATAAAAATTACAAAGTATGAAAGGTAACCAAATGGTGTTTGTGCCTGTCTTTATTGCAGCCCATGTGGCTAGGACTCCATGGAAAAAAGGTGAAGAGGGAGCTGTCTCTGACTGCGGCACATCTCTTCCATTCCTGAACAGCCATGCACCACCTGGGGGCTTTAACGTCAGATTTTTTGAAGGCAGACAAAAATATTCTACCCAGTAACTTGTAGGAGCAGCTGCTCCAGCTCAGCCAACAGAGGGTGCTCATGCACCCTGCTGAGCAAGTCTGATATATTTCACCCAGCATATACACCTGTGAGGTGTTGACAATCACATGCCTGCTTTCTGGCAAGCTTGAGCCAAGATTTCTGTCACATCTATAATAGTATTCCTGGCCAGCAGTGTCCTTTTAAACAATAGATGTTGTGTAGCAATAGCTCATGGCCCCATAAATGTCTATAAGGCTAGAATCCCCATAAACCTTAATCGGGCCTTGCAGCCCTGGAGAGGACAGCCGGATAGGTCTGATACATTTTCTTCACCAAAGGCAGGGGGTCCCCAATCCCTGTTCACTCTGAAAAAGTGGCTTCTCTAGATCATCCCATTGTGGGAACTGCTACACATCTAAGGGCTGAGACATGCTCAGAGCTAATGTATTCCAACCAGTAAGTAGCAGTGGTAATGCAACACATGGCAGCCACTCCATCCCCAGAGCATGGACACACCCACCCCCTCCAGTTCCATTATCAGAGGGTCCTTTTGGGGCATTATGTATGCCCCCCTCCTCCAAAAAAAATTGTGTACATAGGATTAAAAGTCTGTAAATGGTATTGGTCAAAATAACATTACCTAAGCATGCCAGTTTCAGTTACTTTGGTGATTTATTTCAAAATATGTCAGCAAGTAAGTTTGCAATTATTCAGTCACAGGCAAAAATTCCCTCAAGAGTAGCGTTAAGGAAACCCTTATGGCAACCCAGTTCCTGTTTCTTTAGCTCCTCCCCCCAGAGCCCAGCCTCAACCCCTACCTTGCCCAGACACCCTCCCTCAGAGATCCAGAGGGAGAAACAGTCTGATGCTCTGTCACAAGCTTGCATGATGTTTCCTGTGTGCCACCTGCTCCTTCCCTCAAGGCATGCTGGGAACTGCAGTGCCAGGAAACCCTGGAGCACCCACTGGCAGTGTCTGCCATGTTTGAGCTGGGATGGACTCTGTCAAATCCAGCACCCACTACTGGTAGCTAGCAGCCCATTTCTGTGGGAGAAAGGAAATTCTGCATTGCACAGTGGTGCCCAGTTCCCCCAGGAGTAACCTACTAAGCATCAAGCAGCTCCACCCTATGGCAGTGTTGCCAGCTGTCTTGCATTTCCTGTGAGCAACAGACTTTCAGCCAGGTCAGGAACCAGCCTGGAAATGAGAGAGGCTTCAACCCTCTTGTGAACTTCTGCTGTGCCAGGTGAGTACCCCTCTCATTTTCTGCCTGCTCCACCTGCACTTCCTGAGATACCACACTCAAAGCTTTCTCCCCCTTCCTTCAGTCACACGTCCTGCAGCAACCCCTGCCGGTGGCCAGCCTGGGCTGGCATGAACAGGAACTGCTGCCAGAGCAGCCTCTGCCTGTGGCAAGCTTCAACCTGCCACAGGCAGAGTTTGCTTTGCAGCAGCCTCCCCTATCCCCCTTCCCCTCACCCCCAACCTCTATCAGAGGCAGCCGCGGGAGGAAGGAAGGGAAGGGCAGGTGTCACCTCAGAGATGGTGCTGGGGAAACTAGCTTCAAGCTGGTTCCTCCCAGCACCGGTTCCTGTTCTCCCCTCCCCCGCTGCCTCTCATACAGAAGCAGCAAGATGGGGTGGGGAGCAAGTAGTCAGATACTCCACTCAATTACCCAATACGCTTATGCTTATTGGGTGGTCAAGTAGTTGACTACAGGGCATCCCTGCTTTAAGTCGCCCCGGTATGTACATCCATTTTGCACTGAAGTCATTGACACTTGTAGGAACTGATGCATTATAAGTCCTCCCATTCCCCGCTCTTAAATCATGCAAAAATCACCCCCAATTTGTGCAAATGTAAGTCAGCCATGGGGAAGAAATTCCCCGCTTGAAGTTGTTTTGCTATAAGTCCAAGTTTTTTGGAAGTTATCTTGGACTTAAAGTGATGACGGCCTATACAGGCAGTCCCCGGGTTACGTACAAGATAGGGACTGTAGGTTTGTTCTTAAGTTGAATTTGTATGTAAGTCGGAACTGGTACATATTGTAGGGGAAACTCTAGCCAAACATTTCTCCAGAGCTCAGTTTTATTCTCCCACACCTCACTTCCCTCAGTCCTTTATTCTCAAGCTGAGGTGTCTGCTGAGAAAAGCTGCTCCGCGTCTCCCTGGTCTGCTGGGGGGGGCGCTAGCTTTGCGTCTCCCTGGTCTGCTGGGGGGAAGCAGCTAGTGCGGGGTTGCCTCACCCCGTTTGTAAGTAGGGATCCGATGTAAGTCAGATCCATGTAACCCGGGGACTGCCTGTACTCACCTACATCCATATCCCAGGCCTGGGCGAGTGGGAGTGAAGGAGGCTGAACTGATGGTGGGGATAGGAGGTGAGTGGGGGCTGGGTTGGCTGAATGGATGGAGGAGCTGGACAGAGGCAGGAGTGGAAGAGATGGACAAAACTGATGAGGGGGTAGAACTGATGAGTGGACTCTGGGGGACAGGACTGATTTGGAGGGTGGTGGGCAGAATTAATTGCTGGATGGAGATGGGCAGATATGGCGAATAGAGCTCCTGCATCTAGGATTAGTCACTCTCTCTAACACACTAGGAAGAGTGGGCGCCACACATGTGCAAGGAATGGGCAGGGAGACTTCAGAAACTGGAAGACCAACAAAGCCACGCTATAAGCTTTGTTTAAAAGTCTCCTCATTTTGGGGCCGCTGGGGTCTGGACTCACGATTTAAAAAAAAAATCTGTGACTGGCACTACTGTAACACTGACACTTATCAGACGACCCCACAGAAGACATTGATTTAGATAGAAATACAATATTCACGGAAGCCCATTGGAATCCATCAGCCCACCTGCCAAATCAGCTAGCCGAAAAATGGATAGTGCTGAGTATTGGGCACATACCTGGCTGTTGCTGACAATGAAAAAAGCAGGGGCTATGGCAGGATGAGTATAAGGGTCACTGCATGTGGTCCAGAATCCTAAGATGTGGGCCCATATAGCGCCTAGGCTGTTGAAGATCTTACCAGTAGCAAATATTCAAACAAGAACTTTAGAGGCTAACGATGAGAAAGGTTCCAGTGCTTAACAACAGGACAGGGTGATCTGACCCTTGAGAAAGGGACAGGTGACCACCTCTACTAGCCACAGAAAAGAAGTCTGGTCCAAATTTTCATTGTGAAGCACAGGGTGTGCTGTAAGGGGCTTGCCCTGTGCCTGAGCCTTGGAAAGTGGCATGATTCTGGTGGAAGTTGGCAAATTCTTCACTGGCCTCAAAAGTCAGCTGGAGATGGCATATATTTTTCCCTGATCCATGCCTATATCTCAGCAGGTCTACACCAGAACAGACTGGCCTTGAAGATTTTACTATCTGAATAGAGTAGACGGCATAGGGTAGGTGTAGAGCAAAACAGAGAGGAGGAAGGGGAAGACAAGAATAATAATACAAACAGAAAAACAAAAATACAGTCTGAAGGTTTCATAGTTGCTTGGTTGATATAAAAAACATAAATGAACAAAAGATATTAATGAATCTCTCAAGGGCCATCCAACTTTGTAATACCATTTAATGTAGCTATAGCTGGAAAAGGTGCTATGAAGGTACAAAGTGTTATATTAATTATTCAGCAGTTTTTGTGTTGTCTCTTTTTGATCAACTGTTACCCTAAATATATTACTTATCTATTCCTGATCTTGGTCCTTCCAAAATGTCTTTGGGTATATTAATTTCCCTCAACTCCAGGTCTGTATATAAGTATTACTCTTGAAAATGTTTGTAAAGAATTTCATTAGTTTCTTATGCTTCAAGTTAGTAAATAGTTTAGCTGTTTATAGGGGGGTTGCTCCTGATCAAAGGTTTTGGAAAGCTTTACAAGTTTTAATGAGGGCTTGATCATAAAGTTTTCTTCTGTCCTGTAATAATTCCATTATGTGGACAAATGGAGCTCTTTATTTTCTTCTAAGCAGTTCTTCTGAGGATCGATAGTAGAAGGGGGTTGGTGGGACCACCCATATACTTAAAGTTAGCCATGGACTTAAATTATTTGGTGGATCAGGGCAAAAGCACTGGCCAGCTTGAGCCGTGTGTGCTTACTCTGGTAAAGCAAGTAAGATTTCATCAGCTTATTTGAATATCTGGTCGTTTGCATGGAGAGTTACAGACAGATTATGTGATTCTCAGATATATATATATATATATATATATATATATATATATATATATATCTTGCTATAGCTACAGGGCCAAATTATCTGCTTGAGTAAATGGGGTACTGCTCAGCTGATTTCAACAGAACAGTGCCCATTACACACCAACAGAGTATCTGGTCTAATTACTTTATGGTTAATAGCATGGATAGAACTTAGGACCTAAAAGAATGATATATGGTTGTCAGATTGATCATAACTGTGTTAAAGATGTTTTGAAATATACTGACAGCCTGAGAGAGTCTTTGGATTTAGATGAAAGATAGCAATTTAGATATCCAATTTGTGCTATGCTGGAGTGAATACAGTTTGGTGATTTTTTATAGTTTTCCTAAACACTCTAGTTTTGGACAAATCTATGGTGTAACAAAAAACAGACAGGACAGGTATTAAAGAGATGATCCAAGTAATTCAATCATTACAGATAAAAATATGTAAAATTTCTCTCCTGAGGTACATCACTTCTCCTTGATTAAAAATTAGCCTTCCAAGTACTCTGTGTGTGTGTGTGTGTGTGCGTGCACGTGCATGTGCGCACACATATGCCCAAATAAATTATGGCTATATTGCTCCCTAAAAATGTTTTTTGAAAACAGTGTTACTTTATAGATTCATACTTAGCTTGTGGTCCACTGTGACCTCCAGATCCTTTTCTACAGTAATGCCATTTTTCATTTGTGTGAGTGAGCGTTCTTTCCTAAAAGTAGTATTTTACATTTGTCCTTGATGATTTTATTCATGACCATTTCTCCTGTTTGTCAAGATCATTTTGAATTCTTGTTAGAGAAAAAACTGCCCCCCCCCCCCAGTAAAAAGTTTGGCCAGGCCGCTTTTGCTACAGCGGGCTGCAGTACTCCTTGGGAGAAACCGGCCGCACCCTTCCTGCATACCAGGAAAAAGGGAAGGTGTGAAAAGGGGAAAATAGCCTCAGACTCTCCCACCGGTCACGTTGGCGTGAGAACAGTGGGGCTTACCTGGTCGCATGAAACCTGCACAGTTTCAGCCCAACCCCTGGGACAAAGACCCCCCACTTGGTGACCATTGGGCCATATATGGTAATATGCAAGCACGGGAAAGCGATGTGCAGACTTGGGGATAAATACCCATCACACAGTTCGCTCGAGGGGGTCTTCGCAACACACGTACCACCGTGTGTTTGCCTTCCCATATACTTCAAAGCGCTGCTGGCCTGATCAACCGACCAGCCACCTTCCCCGACTCTCGGGCGTAACCAAGGCCTTTGCAACCGAACTGATATCTTTGAAATGTTCTGTGTGCTGTGTAAGTTGGTATGTATGATTTGATTTTTTCTTGTTGCATAAGCTTAGTGTTGTAGTTGTTTTGAGTAGTACATAGAGTTTGTAGTTATCACTGTTATTTAATTAGTGTAGCTGGATATTTTTAGAATAGAGACTATTCCCCTTGCCATTCCCATTCTTATATTTCTGACACATTTAACTAGAAATCGTAGAATATAATAAATACTGTAAATTCATTAACATGGTCTATTAAAAATCTTAGAATAAATACTATAAATTCATCACTGTTATAAATAAATATTTTTTATTTGCTAAAACGGTCCACCTGGTTCTGTCCTTCCCCCCTTGGGTATGCATCATCGGACCTGTGATTCTCGCAACATGGCGTCACAAACAGGATGCCCGTGGGAAGACAGAACTAACTTAACCCCGGAAGATTTACTCTTCCATGCCCAATATCACCAAATCACCAACACAGATGACGGCATACTGGGACACCTGAGTATCGCTGCTGGGGATCAAAAATGGGAGGTACGCGCCTTGATGGCCCTCTCTGGGTTGCGTCCTCCGCACACACCCCACTAGTCACTTTTTCCCGTTGCTGGAGGAAAAGCAGGTAAAACTAGCGGGCCTTAAAAAGCCACTAGATCCAGCAGCGACCCCCTGTCACGCCTTTAAGGGTATGGAGGCCTGCATAAAAAAGGCAGGAGCCTCTGTCTCTCCCTTGACATTCTATCCCAACTTAGAGACCGGGGGCCGAGCACACACCTTAGCCGCCAACGTAGCCGCCACTCTTTGACGCGCCATAAGTTAAAACCTGATACCTATGAACCTCACCACCTTTTAGGAGCACTGTACGGCCAGTTCATAACCGCACTGCGCCTAATAGAACAGTACGAAGTTACTGCACGAACAGTCACACAGCAAATGTGCCCTACGAACAGCGCTAGAGCTGGTGGCACACAAAACCCCGTTGAGGAACCAAGACCACCCCCCCGTACCCGTCCGCCCCACTCCCGCCCGAAAAATCTCCCGCCCCTGCCGAAGAAGATAGCCGGTCCTGAGAGGTTTGCCCCGTGGTGGTCACCAAGCAACTGGTGGACCAACAAGGTAACACCACAACCCAATCCGTCTCCCGCACCCTCAGTGCGGCGGAAAGGAGGGAACTGGCTGAAGCCACCCGTAGACGCCCTGGAGAACCGGTAGTCATTTGGTTGGGGCGCGTCTCTTTAGAAAACGGTAGCAAAATTGTAGACTCGGAGGAGTGTACCTATTTGGTGCGCAACGCCAGTTGGCATGGTGGGGCAGGAAACCCCATCATTGTCCAACACAATAATGTTTGGCCAATCCCTCTTCCCTCTGTGATCACCCAGCTCATAGGCACCACGCTAGCCTCATTTAACATCCCTCATGGACCTGTAAAGGCTCTGGAAGATCTAATGTATGGCGTAGCTGGACTCTCTATAGTTGTTTGGAGTCCTGCAGGGCACCCCCTCAACCTGACACTGGCCCAACAGACTGGGGGGCAGCCACATAGATTCCCGGTTGCGGGAATAGCAATAGACGCGGTTTGTGAGGCCACAGGGCATCCAGATGCTGGCCAAATAATGTGGTTACGCACCGTTGTTGACCAACCATTAACTAGCTTGTATTATAATAGATAAGATCCACATTCTGACCCGCCAACCTGAACCATCGGCGGGAGCAGTAGCTGCCGTAACTTCAGGACCCCGGCCCCGGCCCCAAGGGAGAAAAACATACCCTGAACGCACCCCTCAGGAGAGGGCCGTGTTTGGTTTCCTGCTTAACAGTGGGCTTACCAAAGAGGAAGTTAGGCGACTCTCAACCCCCGAACAACTCCTCTTAGCAAAAGCAAAGGGCTTCAAGCCATGAGGCAATGAAAGCGAACTGCTGAACACCCAGCCAAAAAACGAGTAGCGGCCGCATACCATCAGGCGACCGCCCCAGATGACGATCTAAGGCCATTTGCCACCCTTATAGTTGAGCGGAACCTGGTAAAGTTCTTACTAGACACCGGCGCACAAGTATCCATAGTCACCCCCTCAACACTGCATAAAAAACTAGGGAGGAAGCTGTGAGTTCAAGGCCTAAATCAAGCCGCCCAAGCGGAGCTTGTAGAAATTAAAATCACTCACAATGGGAGAGTGTACCGAGTCAAAGCCCTGGTAGGAGGCCAGAACTTGCTTGGCGTGGGGGAGCTAAAACAACTTGACTTAAAAGACCAAGTATTGTCAGTGCTACCTAACTGCCTGACCGCCCAGCCTTTACCCCACTCCCCTACGCTAGTCTGTCCCGCACAATGGAAGCACCAGCACATTCCCACCCACCCCCGATGGCGTCGGCCAAATCCGAATGCTAATAAACAACCTCATGGCCGAGGGAAAGCTACGAGAAGTTAGCGGTAGCAAATATCTTTCAGCAGGCTGGGGTATACCTAAACAGAATGGTCCTAGAGATGACCCAATATACCACCTGGTCATAGATTACTGCCAAGCAAATGACCATGTAGAATCTGTGCCGTTTACATTTATTCAAGACCATTTCTCCTGTTTGTAAAGATCATTTTGAATTCTAATCCTGTCCTCCAAAATGCTTGCAACCCCTCGGAGCTCAGTACAGTCCACAACTTTAAGTGTACTCTCAATGCAGTTATTCAAATAATGTATGGAGACATTGAATAGAACCACATAAAAAATAATACTTTTTGTAAAACTGTATTCTCTTTTATCAGGTTATTTTCTCATTTCAATTAAGGTCTTCTTGTTGAGAGAGGATTACTATATGAGCACATAATTTTTTACCTTTTTTATACCAGTCATCATTTTGCATATCTCTATCATCTCCCCACTTATTTGTCTCTTCTCTGCAAACAAGTCTCAATTGTTCCTCCTGTGGAAGCCTTTCCATATATCTGAGCATTTTCTCTCTCCATACCTGAACCCTCTCTAGTCTTGCTATCTCCATTTAGAGGCAGAATAAGCACAGTGAGCACAGTATTGATTAAATTGTCATAATTATCTTCTAATCCATTATTTATATATCCTAACATGGATTGAATTTAAAGTAAATTATAATTATGAGGTCCAGCGATCTTCCCACCTTAAAAGGGAAAAAGAACAAGAGACAAATGTACAGTATAATTTTAGGCTAATGAAGATTTATCATGACAATTTCATGAATTAGATGTGATTGGGTCAAAAGTTATCTTGTATATCTTTATTATTTCCTCTATAAGGCATTTTATTATAACCCTTTACTGTTTTATGTTCTGTTACTTTAAGAACATTAGGTGGATGTATTTATAACTTATTTTCAATCATGCAGTTTCTTGTGCATTTCAAAGTGGAAGTGCCCTCATGAAGCCTGGGGCCAGCGGGGGACTGAGTCCCCTGCTGACCCCAGGCTCCATGCTGCACTGCTGCTTTGAAATGTCACACAGAACCCGGGGTCAGCTGGGGAGTACCCCGTTGACCCCAGGCTCCACTCAAATGCCACCACGGTGTTTCAAAGCGGCAGCGCTGCACAGAGCCCGGGTACAGGCTCTATGCGGTGCTGCTGTTTTGAAGTACCCCCACTTCCCCGTGGCTTTGCTGCCTCTATCTGATAAAGGCAGCAAAGGGGGGGGGGGGAGGAATAGACTAATTGACTCGACTATCCGATAAACATTTGCTTATCGGATAATCGACTAGTCCTTAACGTCCTTAAGAGAGCACTCTCACTTACTTGACCAGACCTATATTCAGTAGAGGGCAGTGGCACACAATCTAGCTCCCCTTTCAGCAAAATACCTAAACACATGCTTAATTTGCTGAATCAAGGCCTTAGGCAGTTGCTTAAAAGCAGCTCCCATTGGCTGGGAACAGTGACCACAGCCAATGGGAGCCGCAAGTGGCTGTACCTGCAGATGTGCAGGTGAATGAAGCGCCAACGGCCCACCAATGGCTAACCCTGACAAACCACATCCAGCCTGAGGGCCACTTATTGCCCACCCTTGATTTAGGGAGATGGAAAAGAATGTTGCTAAATATTGTGTTTCACTTTTCCTTCCCCAGTTGTACACGGATAGAGAGTGCTCTGCTTCCAGAAGTAATGTGTGAAAAAGGACACAAAAAGCTTTTTGCAACATGAACTCTGGAACCAGTGCAGCATTTTGGAGTAGCCTATGTAAGGTTACTGTTGAATGAAGCCATGTCTTCTGTATTGGTATTTGTATATGTAATGTATAGGAATAATCTAGAAGCATTTCAAGAGAAACATTACATTGGGGCTACGTCTAGACTGGCATGATTTTCCACAAATGCTTTTAACGGAAACATTTTTCCGTTAAAAGCATTTGCAGAAAAGAGCATCTAGATTGGCACGGATGCTTTTCGGCAAAAGCACTTTTTGCGGAAAAGCGTCCGTGCCAATCTAGACGCGGTTTTGCGCAAGAAAGCCCTGATCGCCATTTTCACCATCGGGGCTTTTTTGCGCAAAACAGTTTTTAGCTGTCTACACTGGCCTTCTTGCGCAAAAACATTTCCGGAAAAGGGCTTTTGCCTGAACGGGAACATCAAAGCATGTGCGCAAGCAGCACTGATTTCAGACAGTAGAACGTCAGTGCTTTTGCGCAAAATCAAGCAGCCAGTACAGACAGCTGGCAAGTTTTTGCACGAAAGCAGTCGCTTTTGCGGAAAAACTTGCCAGTCTAGACGCAGCCTGGGTGTTTTGTTCAATGGGAAGGTTTAATGAGAAGTATGTTTCTAGACAGAACTACAGACAGAGCTGTGAACTGTGGCTCTCATTTGACAAGTGGATCTAACCAACCTAGTGCTTAAAACAGTAGTGGTAGCTACTGGCTCATGGATACCAGAGCTCCCAACATTGCTAACACTGGTGAAGCTGAATCTGTGTTAATAATGGCTTGCAAAATTTCCCTAGTGTAGACAGATCTGTACGTAATGGGAGAACTTAACTTTTGTAATGACAGAAGTTAACAGACTGTGAGGGGGAATGGTTTGGAAATAATTGTTTTAAAAATTACACATTTAACTCTAATGCCTAAAATGACTTTTGGCTGAAATGCTTATTGTATAAAAGTGTCAATTTTCCCACTCTTTCAGTTAAGGTTTGAGACTTCACAATAAGCATATCTGAGAACCCCCAAGAGTCGTCCAACAAAACAAACTCTCCAACCCTGATTTAATGTTATTAATATTTCAAAGATTAAAAAAGCAAAAACAAATTTTAAAATAAAGGAAGCAAATAATCTTTCAGACTGCCTTTATATAATTCAAAATAAGGGGGAGAAGAGTAGGCAAAGGCAATTAAAAAACTGGTTGTAAATTGAGGGTATATTTATATTGGATCCAGAGACCATACAAATGGAACCCTCTTGCACAATTTGTACAAAGTCATGTTTTAGAGATGAACTGCAGTTTAACACGAGCTAGAACAAGATTTCAAGAGCAATTATTCACCTGCACTTTTGAAAGCAAGTACTGCACACATTGGGACTCGCCCAAGAGCAATTTCAGAACGAAACTCTACTAATCAACATAAAAAAAAGCTTCAGAGGAATAGCAGAGTTAGTCCTTAACAGGAAAAACTTAAAAAACAACAAACAGTCTGGTAGCACCTTTAAAGACTAACAAAACGTTTAACTTCTGCTGCCACCCTAACCAAAGTAACAAACACTCCCTTCCTTAACCGCAAAGCATCAGAGGATCTAAAACTAAATTTAGAAGCAAATGTAACGTATCTCAACATAGTATCCCAACTACACTCAACACCAAATTCTAAAGGATCTGATCTTCAGAATTTGCTAATCAATGGTTGTCATTGGGTATCAGATTTGATTTTAGGGTAATTAATGAATGTTTATTTATAAAGGGCATGTTTCAAAAGATTACCCAGGTCAGGCAGAGAACTGGCCTGGCGCTCTTTGACTGCAGTGTATGAAACCTGTAAATGAACACCTAAGCAGAGACAGGAAGTGACAAGACGGCCTGCACCCGGTCCCGAGTGTGGCAGCCCTGCGTAGCGGCATCTGCAATGCTAAGGCAGGCTGCCCGTAGGGGCAGAACCAGCAGCCCCAAGCCAGCGCTGCCTGAACCCGGGGGAGAGCGACACGCTTGCTAAGCCGGCGGCCAAGGTGCCCATGAGACATTGCACCAAAGCACCGGGGTGAAACCGGATTAAAGAGCTTCCCGGTGGCTAGACTGGCCCCGCCCGAGAGGCGAGCCCCGCCCTGCCCGGCGTGCTGCAGCCACAGCCAGAGGCGCCAGAGCCTGCTGCAGGGTCCTGCCCACGCGCTTCGCTCCCCGCTAGGGCTTGCCCACGCGCTACTGACGTATCGCGCCACTTTGGACAGCGCTGGCGTTCCAGGCTGTCCCCCCAGGCGTACCGTACAGCGCCGCCGGGCGAGCAGCCTCGCGCCAAGGCAAGCGGAAGTTGGCCCCTCCCCCCCCCGCTCATACTGTCTGCGCTCCCACTCGCGCTCTCTGGTTGGCCTCCGTGCGGGGTCGTGCCCCGGAAGCGAAGCGGCCATATTGCCGGGTGACCCCGGGGAATCGGTGCCGGGGGGCGCGTGACGCCCAGAAACGGGACCAGGCGTCAGAGAAGGAGCAAGAACCAACCCCCGCTTCCCCGGTGAGTTTGAGGGGGGGGGGGGCTCGGGGAGGGATCCCCCTCAGCAAACCCGGGCTCCTGCCCCTCCCCCTCTCCTGCAGCCCCTCCTCGGCTCCCCGGGGTCCTTCCTCGGCTCGCGAGGGGTCCCGCCCCCGCAGGTCCTTAAAGCACCTGGCAGGGGAAGCCGGGACGGAGACAGGCGCCAGCGAAGTTGACCCAGGTGGTGGTGGGAGTGGGAGTTACAGTGTCCTGCGGCGGGGGGTTACAGTGTTTTGATGGCAGAGAAGGTGAAGCTTTTCGCCGCCCCCCTGTCCCCCCACTAAGGCTTTTTTCCTCTGCTTTAAGATGTTTCCCTCTTTTCTCAGGTGGAAACCCAAGGCGCCCCCCCCCCCCCCGGGTTCCCCTTTCCCAGGAGCTTGTGGGGAAAGTTTGGGGGTGACACTTCCAAGAGGAAATGGCAAAATGCAGCTGGGAAACGAATGTTTATTTTCACCCATCCGTTTTTCTTCAGTTTGTCTTCACCTACATCTGTCCCCCATGGCAGCGTGGTCCCGTGAGGCAGTGTTGAACCTTTATCGTGCGCTGCTGCGCCAGGGCCGTGGTCTACGTTACACTGACCGTGATTTCTACTTTGCATCCATCCGGCGTGAGTTCCGCAAGAATTTGCAGTTGGAGCGGCTTGAAGATAAGGAGAGACAACTGGAGAAGGGGCAGGCTTTCCTGCGCAATAAACTGGGAGGGTTGGTTTAGTCTTTCCTTCCTTCTGCTCTGCTTCCTTATTTTCACCCTCCAAAACTCTTGAATCTTCCTGGACAGATGGTTAATATCTTCTGCCCACCAGAAATTGAAGAATAAAGTCCCGAAGGTGCCTGAATAGCTGTACGGCAGTGTTCCCCTATTCTCCCAGATGCATTAAGCTTTTAGGTAGGTTGTTCATAGCCACGTAATATGATTTTTGTTGTTTGTTTTAATGTAGAGTTTCTCAACCTGTGGATAAGGACTCAAAATTGGGTCCTTAGAGTGTTTCAAAGGGTGACGTGGCAGTTTCTGTGACTCTTGTCCCACAAGGTTGGTTGGTTGGTTTGGCTTGACTTCCTACTCCATGCACTGTAACCTCTGGGGTTCCAACATCATTCAGAGGTTTGTCCCAGCTGTTATGATGACAAAAATCTGAATAGGGCAGAGTTGAGTGGGTGGTACTGCAGTCAGGTAAGCTAGATCACAACACCACTCTCACAAATTTGGTGCAGCTGGTAGGGCCAAATCTGAGCAAGGCTGCAACTCCAGAGTGGAGAGCCAAACCCAGTCAGCCCCACAGGACATGAGCTGCAGCGGGTACCAATGTGGAGTGAGTGGCAGGATTCAGCCTCCTCTAGAAAAAATCTGGGGGTGATGGCATGTAACCCTACATGGTCCCTTCCCACATCCCCTCTGGTAGGGGGTGGAAATATGTTTGCTTTCCTGGAGCACTAAAATGCTTAATTACAGCTCTGCCTGAGGGCTTCCCACCACCAGACTGTTTACTGGGTCACAAGAGGCTATAAACATTTACAAATGAGTTGAGACCCAAAAGATTGAGAATCACTGTTTTAGTGGCGCCACTGTGAAAAGTTTAATCTCTGAAAAGTGATCAAAAGTATTTTGATTGCAGACACATCAGCTCAGAGACTATCCTTCTTGAGTTCTTGGAATTTAAAGTGATTTTAGAAACTGGTTCAGAAAAACAAATATGGCCATTTAAAATTGCCTAAATAATGTGCCTTTAGCTAATTCTAAAGTTAGTATAGTGGAACGGGCTTTAAAATAGTTCTGAAAATTTCCCTAGTGAAGATACATCATTGATGAATCTGAGAAATAGTAAGTTTAAAAGTGACCAAAGAAAATACTTTTTATCCACATAATTAAGCAGAGAAACTCATTGCCATGTATATTATTGAATGAATAATTTAATAGGATTCAAAATTAGATGCTCATATGAATGAGAATAGTTATATTTATGTTGCATATTATCTTTGTATAAATGATAAAGGCTCATGCTTTAGGGCCTAAACTCCCAGGGATTAGGAGAAAAACTTTTTCTGTGAGCAGACTAATTCATAATTTCCCATTATGGGGCTTCTTGTATCTTCCTTGAAAGTATCTGGTATTGCCTGCCCACTGTCAGAGAAGTGATGTGATTTAATACCGCGATTCCTTTCCTCTAGTACACCACTAGAAAAATTCTGGTTTGTTTGTTTTTTTCTCCACTGACAACTAGATTGCAGTTTCTGCAAGCTGATGAGATGCAATAGAAAGGGACTATAACTCTTGGTTTGGAAGGATTAAGTGGCATAGAGGCTTGTCCCTTAGTACAGTATTCAGCTGGTAAAAACAAAAAGGCATAAAGGGTAATATAGTTTAATATATTACTTAACATGTAGAAATCGCTATTACAAGATATAACTTGAGGCAAATATGTTAATAAATTTTTAAAAAAGCATTAGATAGTTATGTGTTCTGTCAAGGAATCACTTTATATTTTTAGAGTTTTATAAGGTATAACCCCTAAATTGTTCGAAGTGCATAAATAACATAGAACATTATCAAAGACTTACTACTTAAGACTTAATGTGCATAACAACAAACTGTGTTACTAATTAATTAATCCTTAGGAATTTGTACATGTTGTTCTTCCTTTCTCTGTGCAAAATACATTATTATTATTAAAAAGAACAAGAGGCTATTTAACAATATATTGTGCCACTTCTAGGAACAATCAACTTCTCTTCTCCTTGGCTATAGATCCAGTTCCTCTCTTTCAGTCCTGTTCTTGCTTCCCCTTTCACTGAAGCACTCCTTAAATTTGTTGTTCCTGTGGCTGTACCTGTTTTCATCAAGTTTATCTACAAGCAGGGTTCCTTAACTAGAGGGCACTCGCCCATTAAGCAACTTTCCATGTATTCCTTCAATAGATATTCAGTCATTCTGTGTTACACATTTTATGTCTTTCGTGTATGGGTCTTTTTCAGGATCTGTTTTAATTTAAAACATTTTTTTGATCCATCCTTTCTTTTGCCAACTGTATTTCCTTTCAGGTTTTTTTTGGTACACTCTCTTTGATCTGATAGTGTCTGCTCACATAGCCAGGTGTGGGGTTGTTTTTTTTCCTGCTGTTTCTCCTGACTTGAAACTTTTCCTGTTGTCCTTCTTTCTTCCACCTCAGTTCTCCACTTTTTTATTTTATCACCTCACCTTCTGCCCAGGCTCCAGTTCATCTGCTACCTCAGCATCTAGATTCCTCTCCTCCTCTAGCAGCTCCCCCCCTTCCCCTTGCCCACCAACTGCCTCCGTTGGTGGATTCTGAACTCCTTCCCAGCTTGTGCCCCCTCATTTGCTGTCTTCCCAGGTCAGCATTCTGTGCTGCTGCATTGTACTTACAGCAGGTCCTAGTACCAGAGTGTTGCTATATTTATGTGTAAAGGTTCATAATGACCTGCGGTGGGGTAAAATGTCAGGAGCTGTTAATCATCATGCTGTTAATCGTCATAAACCAAGAGCTGGAGCTGAAGACATTTTCCCTATGATTAAAATATCATGTAATTAGGAACATTAAAGGGGTTTTATTTTCTTTCTCTGGAGAGTCTGACATTAGCCATTCTTGGAGACAAGTTCACTGGCTTAGACCATATTAGCCAGTTTGGTAGGAGGCAAAATACAGAAATTGATGGACTATTAATCTGATTCATTTTGGAAAAATCCTAATCTTTAAAGAACAATGAGCAAGGATCTGAGGAGATGGAGGCTTAGCTTGGGTGGGTACAACATTCTTACAAATCTGTTCTTTCCTCTTAAGGTGTGATGGCAGGTGCTGGAGAGCGCAAGGGGAAGAAGGATGACAACGGCATTGGCACAGCCATCGATTTTGTGCTATCCAATGCCCGGCTCGTGTTGGGTGTGGGCGGCGCTGCCATGCTAGGCATTGCCACACTGGCGGTCAAGCGAGTAAGTGCGAGGAGGCATAAGGGAAGGAAGGTGTGCTTGTGTGGAGTAGAGGGATGTAATAGAATAACCGTTCTAAGCCTGTGAACTGTTACACACAGGCTCATTCCTGCTCTTGAGGAGCCAGCTGCCAGCCCGCGTTGCTGGCTCTGTATCAGAGGGAGGAGTGCAAGTTGGCAACCAGCGCGCGTCAGCTCCCCACGCAGGTGTGTGTAACTGCTGACATTTTAGCAGTTACATAGTAACCCAGTTACCCACTTTTTAACATCCCTAGTGTGGAGGAGGGACATGAAACATTAGAACAGGGACACTGAAAGTAATAAGGTGAGGGTTAGGGAGATGAACACTAAGGAATGTGGGGATGGGAAGTGAAAGGATGTGGGCTGGTGGATGCAGCATTTAATAAATGTAACTTCTGGTGTGCCTTTGATGCTATTTCAGATGTATGACAGAGCAATCAGTGCTCCCAGCAGCCCCACCCGCTTGAGTCAGTCTGGAAAGAGAAGTTGGGAGGAGCCAAACTGGCTGGGGTCCTCATCACGGTTACTGAACCAGGATATGAAGAAAAATCTGAGCCGCTCCCTACAGACTCTCCCCACTGACCCCTCAGCTTCAGACTCAGGTAAAAAGCAGTGTGACTCCTTCAGCATTACAGCAGCTGCCCTTTCAATCCTGTCAATCCCTCTGCAAGTAAAACAGATCTTTTAAAAACTGGTGATCTTTAGAGGTGGTTAATGTAGAATCTGCAATCAATAATCTAACATAGAACTTTACCTGGTGTCCAACTCTTTGTTTCCCGAGCAGGCCAAGTCCAGGATGGCTTTGGTATTGCTACCGAGTGAGCAGCAAGAAGCTTAATGACCAAGACATCTATGTCGTGTGTGGAATTATGTCCTCTAAAGTCATTAAATGAGCTCAGTCATCCCCCCCTAAGGTGGGGGTGTCAGTTAGGGGCTGAATAAAGACATTGCTGTAGCTTTTAAAATTATCTTGAATACTGCATGCAGGAAGAGGTACTCTGTTTCCTATCCTGAAGGGAGGCAGGGGTTGCTTTGTATTTTAACCAGAGAGAAGTACTGTAGCATAAAGAGGTGTTGTATTAATGAGATCTGAGAAGGTCTCGCTTTTGATGTAAAATGTGAGAGAGGGAGATTTCTCAAGTATCTCTTTCTCCCAAAACAATGCAAGCCCTGTAATGGCCTGACCTGCAGTGGCTCTTAGCTGTTCATGCCTCCCACCTGCTCTGGCCTGCCTCTTGATCTATAATGTGATGTCAGGGCATTATTACCATCTTAAATTACTATAATCGCATCACATCCCAGAAACAAAACAGCACTGAGCTTTGTCATACATTGATAGAAGTCCTTCAGAAAAAAATCAGGTGTTGGTGATCCTGGAAGGTGTACTGTAGTCCCCTCATTTTTCCTGCATCCTGTTAGAGGTACTTGTGCTGCAAGGGCTACTGTCATTTGGGTAAAGTTTAACTGCTCACTTACAGTCATTAACATAATGATATGAAGTGTTAGTCTCATTGTCCTGGTTAAATTCCAGCTCAGAGAGTTTACTTTCTGCACATTTAATTCCTTTAGTAGTTACAATTGAAGCTAGTCACAACTTTGTCCTACTACGATATTCATAGTAAAGCCTGCAAAATGACTGCTAAAATCCACTCTGGAGGTGGGTGCATTTTAGCGCTGCCAAGCTATCTCTGTCATACTTTTAGCAATGGACTATTGGGGATCACGGGATTTCTCTCTCCTGCCTGGCAGACATCTTCCAACCCGCAAAGCCCAAACAGTCTGCCAAGAGGAGCCAAGTAGAATTGAAGAAGTCCCACCTCCGTCTGTCCCTGCAAGAAAAACTGTTTGCCTACTACCGGAGAAAAGTGGCTATCCCAGCAGAAGAGCAAGCCCGGGCCAAGCAGGCAGCAGTAGATATCTGTGCTGAACTGCGTAGCTTCCTACGTGCCAAGCTGCCAGACATGCCCCTGCGAGACATGTACCTCAGTGGCAGCCTGTACGATGATCTGCAGGTAACTCATTGATGTGAGTGGTATCCATTATGCTGAAGGGTAACTGCAGGCTTCCCTGCTGGCTGTACTGCTTCAGCACAGCATTCCTGTTTAAAAAGCTTTCCAGAGCCATACTTCATGGGAATACATTCATGTGATGTTTTAGCAAAATAGGCATGTTACTTTGGCTGTGTCTGCAGAACATTTGCCTTTTACTACCTTCATTTTTTCCTTTGTGATTGTCCCCAGATCCTTCTTTCTTTGCCTTCCCTCCTGCCCCCATTTTCCTGTTTTGCTTCTGCCACATCTCCATTTTTCTCTTGTTTCTGTCCTTCCCCACACTACTTGCCTTGCACATCTCCTTCCAAATGCGTTGGAACTCTTGTATGTTCCCGTAAGCCTTTTCTACTCTCTTTTGGTTTGTTTTTAACACATGACAGAGTTGAATTGGAGAGCAATCTCAGCTGTGGATGTTTGATGCAAAGATGGCCGCTGGCTATTGTGAGTCACTTCTGAGACAGCACTGATTCTGTGCTCCTGGATGAAGTGCCGCATCAGTTGCAAATTAAATCAGAGGTTTTAATCACATACTGTCATTAAAGATCCCAGCATGCCTTTCACAAGAGATTGGGGCGTTGCCTCCAGTATATGTGCCAGATTCTATTGTAGGATGATTAAGGTTTGATAATTTAATTGACAAGCTGCAGGCAGAATTTATTCTTTATTTCGTGTCCCAAATGGTGGTGTAATGTTGTATGCTGAAGCATCTGCCACATTATACTCGACGGATTCAATTTAGGTGGTAGATGAAATAGTCCATTTGTAGTTGGTATATCCATTTGCGTTTAAGGCATGTAGAGATCTTTTGTGCACATACTGATTAAATACCAGATTTCATTAGGACCTGTGGTTTTTCCATGGATTATGAAGAATGACCCTTCAGATGTTTCCTGATTGGGGCGGGGGAGGGGAGGGTGGAAGAGTCCCATTTAGAAAGGATGTGAGCCTCTTGGATTTCCATTTGAAGGAGGATCTGTAGTGGGCAGACAGATGACTTCATTCCAGCAGGCTCAACTGTTAATTCTTACCCTTTCTCCCCCTCCCCCCCGACAGGTAGTGACAGCTGATCACATCCAGCTCATTGTTCCTCTGATCCTGGAGCAGAATCTATGGTCTTGCATTCCAGGGGAAGACACCATCATGAACATCCCTGGCTTCTGCCTGGTGCGTCGGGAAAACCCAGAATACTTCCCCCGTGGGAGCAGCTACTGGGACCGCTGTGTGGTAGGGGGTTACCTTTCCCCCAAGGCTGTGGCAGACACTTTTGAGAAAGTAGTGGCAGGATCCATCAATTGGCCAGCCATTGGATCCCTCCTGGACTATGTGATCCGTCCAGCAGCACCTCCAGAGGCCTTGACGCTGGAGGTCCAGTATGAGCCAGAACGGCACCTTCTTATTGACTTTCTACCATCGCTGACCCTCGATGACACCATCCTGGTGGCCAGACCCCATCGACTGGTCCAGTATGACAATCTGTGGCGACTGAGCCTACGGCCAGCAGAGACAGCTCGCCTGCGGGCCCTGGACCAGGGTGATTCTGGTTGCCGTTGCCTGTGCCTCAAGATTCTCAAAGCTGTGTGCAAATCAAACCCAGCACTGCGCCACCTCACTGCCAGCCAGCTCACCAATGTCATCTTGCACCTGGCCCAAGCGGAGTCTGACTGGTCTCAAGATGCACTAGCTGACCGCTTCCTGCAGGCACTGAAAAGTCTGATTGGCTACTTGGAGGCTGGTGTCTTACCCAGTGCTCTCAATCCCAAGGTGAACTTGTTTTCAGAGCTCACCCCTGAAGAAGTGGATGAATTGGGCTACACCCTCTACAGCTCCCTCTCAGAGCCGCAGGTCTTGCTGCAGACGTAATGAGACTTTACATGGGACAGTGTTGCTGGGGTTGTTGGCCAAGGTGGACTTTGTTTGACTCTTACTAAATGTTGCCCTCTTCCCCCCCCCCCCCCCACACACACACACAAAATCTTTTTTTCTTTAGGCCATCCATACTTCCTGCTATAAAGTTGGTGCTTCTGCTGGATTTCTTGGTGCTACTGGTCCAGTCCCAGCTTTTATCTGTTGCCTGGGAGGGCAGGGTGGGTGGAACCACTATGCAGTGTTTCTTCTTATTGCCTACTGCAAGTGTTCCAACCTTGTACCAAAACACTGTGCCCTCTTTGCCCTATGCTACTTGCTGCAGGGAGTGAACCCCTTCACTCTCACATTAGAGTGGGTGGAACTGGGCCAGTGACTCCAATGGCAAATTGAGCAAATTTATTGTTGATGTCTAGTACTTCTCCCATCCTTATTTGTTTCCTTTTTCACCTACCTTATTGCTTTCCTTTCATTTCTCTCGCACTCAGACCCAGCAGTACATGTCAGCCCAACTGGGATTTTTTTTAAATAGGACAATGAATAGCAGTGATTGTATTAGAGTGAATGCTGCATGGTGATTGTACAGGCAATTTTTAGGGGCACAAGGCTGCCAAGAGAAGTTTGCACATGGCTAATGTTTCTGCCAATGTAGAGCCCTGTAACATTGTCATCCTTAATAAGCTGGGTGTATATGATCAGTCAAAGGTGCACTATCACTGCCAGTATGTACTGGTCCTGCTGAACCTGGGAAGAACTGTTTGCATATATATGAGGCTGAGGAGTGGGGTTTGGCATTCCTTCCTGGGGAGTATTGCTGGAATTGCCTTGGAAATCAAGAATAGTCAAGGTGGGACCTCAGATATGCAAGTAAGAGGCTGAATACAAGGGCTGTTTTTTTCAGTTTCCATCTTACTGGACCCCGCTTTCACCATCCTGCTTTTTATCTCAGTAACAGGTGGAAACAAGTTTATTCAGTAAAGACATTTGCAAGACACACATTGGTCAGATAGTCACCTGGTATGAATTGGTGAACCTGCACTGAAGTTGATGAAGTCACAATGAGTTACATCAGCTGAGGATCTGACCTAATTTCAGTATTAGTGCCTAGTAGTTATCTAGGAATGAGTTACTGGAAACAGGAGATGAAGGGTATGTATCTGTTTTGGAAGGAGGGGGAGTCACAGGTTAAATTTACACTGCTTGCAGTGTGGAGGCATTGGGACAGTGGAGCACATAATTTGTTTCCTCTGTTGGTAGATTTCTGCAATATTGCAATTTCCACGCCATTGTGCTGTTCTCTGCTCTCCCTGCCTGCCTCCAGATGATTATACAGCTTTGAGGGAGTGTCCCGCCACATAGCTGTATCTCCTGCATTGCAGGCATGGAGCACCTATCTGCTCCAGATTACATTACTTCATTCCTGTTGCGTGCTGCCACCTTCTGACAATGGTGGGGCTCTGTTTTGAATGACAAGTACTACCATTATGTGTGCGTGCAGTTTTAGAGTTGTTTCCTCTTCCCACTTTTAACACCCAACCTTTCTATTTAAAAGCAACACAAGCTAAGGAAATGAATTGCAATTGTGGAGACTCAGGCCTTATTTTATTCCCCTCTTAAAGGTGGTGCAGAGGGTTGTGATGTGGAGTCCCCATAGAGAGACAGGCTATATTTTCTAATTAAAGATGGTGCTGATAAGATGAATGTTAGGGATTTGTATTTACCCTAGGCCAAGTTTTCTCAGGCAGTTGATCCAGTCTGACCAGTTGTCCGACAGTATTCAGTAGACAGTGATAATGCAGTGTTACATTTTTAAAATTATTTAATCCCTAGACTCCTGCTCGTTTTGAAACTGACAGCCAGATGCTCAGAAAGCTGTCATATGGAGTCTGCAGTATACAAAGGGTTAACAAATTGTCTTTGTATTATTTTGTTTTTAACTTTTGCAGCAGTCAGTGTTGTGTGTGGGTTGCTCCTTGCTCATATTCCTGGAGTTCAACCCTTTTCCTTTCTTGCTCTCGACTGTCCTTCCAATATCAGTCTTCCTGCCATAAACACAAACAGGTGAGACTGAGTCCCTTGGAGAACTGGGAGACTCATCCTCCTAACTACTTGAAGGTCAGCAAAGCTATAAACATATCAGGAGATGGATGGATTCCCTCTGTGCACTCATCTCTGTGGTGTTCTCCTCTCTCCCCCCCTTCCCTCCCTGCCCGCCCCAAGTTGGTGCTGACTCCAATACAATGGCCTTGATGTAAATGAGGAATCGCATGGTCTGGAATCATCAAAAAAGGGTGAGACAAGAATAGGGAAATCCAGTGTCTTGCCTGTTCTTGCCAGATATCTGTATAGACACTTTAAGTGAACCCTTTGTTTCTTTCGGGCAACCTAATGTTTATGACCATTTCTTGTTGCTGAAAATCTGAATTGGAGTATCACATGGAAATTGAGGCTCTTCTTTTCTTTCTCCATCAAAACTTTGTTCTACTTCATTTCGGTCACTTTCATAACTTCATCAGTTCAGTTCTGAAATGTAAACTTTTTTTTTCTGCTGAGCTAGCTCCAAGGATGTGGCCTCAGCTGATTTAAAGGGAACCAGGGGCTCTTATCCCCCAGGCAGCTGCCACAACTGACAATAATCACTCATTGTTTGCAGTCTCAGCACAAGCCAAAGATCTGTTGGGTCACAGACATTGAGCTGTCATATGCCAACCGACAGTGGTTAGATCAGGTCAGGGCTGAGGCATAAAGGGTGCTGGGGAGGAGGTGGTGGGTTGCAGGGGAAGGGCAAGAGTGCTGAACTAATTTGCACCCCTTGTTAAGGTTGTCAAGCTGGCATCTATCAGTGTTAAAATTCACTACAACTCTAGTTCCATTAAGAGGGGAGTAATATTGTAGGAGGGTTTCTGTGTCTTAAGCATTCATGAGCTACTTCCTACATGAAAATGAAATACAGAGCAAGGATGCCTAGAATAAAAATGCAGCTCATGGCCACTTCCCCTGTTCAAGGAAGAAAGAGCAGCCCATAGAGACAACTGATTTTTAACAGGCCCAGAGCCCAAGTCTGCACTCTTGGCTTTGGGAATGCCTTGAGTGTATGTTGCTATTGCTTAGGGAACACACAACTCCTATGACATTTGTCTTTGTGTTCCTTGTAACTTCAGAGTGAGGACCAACTTGCTCAACTGCAGGTTTTTACTTACCACCGAGTTCAGTCTTTAATCTTTTAAGTGACTGGAAGATTTTTTTAAATTAAAAGCAATTATGTAAAAAGGCTGCCCTTTCCCTCCTGGCAAGCTACTGGTATGGCCACTGGGGTCATGGAATCTGGGGGCCCATGTTATGAAGTGAGTGGTTGAGATGCCCCCAACCCTCCCAGGCTGTGCTATGGGATTGGAAGGGGGAAAGTCTAGTGCATGATCTGTGACAGAGTGTATGGAAATTCTAAAATAAAATAACTTTCCTCAGCATTTTGTCTCTTTGATATATGACAGTGCCTTGCCCCTCTGTCTGTTCCCAGTGCCTGGGGAGGGGAAGACTTGCTGTAAGCACCCATTATAAATCATGGTTATAAAATTTAGCATTTCTCTAGCACTTGTCTTGAAGGGCCTTCAGGTGCTTTTGGTAAGGCTCACTTGCCCCTAACTGGTTTGCAGTTCCACCTGCCATTCTTTCTGTCTCACTGCCAGTTGCAGATGGTTGATCATTTTGAGAGAGCGATGATCAGCGCATATTGCCCTGGCAATCTGCATACATGAGTCAAATGTGGAGGATTCCTCGTTAGTGAGTTGTCTCCTTCAGTTTCTCTGAAGTGGCAGCAAAAGCTCACGCCTCTGTGGGTATCTCTGCTTCTGTTAAATGTGACTACATGTGCTTCAAGGGCTTTGTCTTTTGATACTGACTTTCCAGTTCTGAGCTGTGCCCTTCCTTATTGACTCATTGCCACTTCTCTTGTATGCTTTTCCCCAACTGCCAGCTCAGGGTCTAGCTGACGCAGTAGGGAAGACCTCTTGCCATTGTCCCTTGTGTTCCTGGGAAGGTGGGAATGTTGGACACGAAAAGATGCCATCTTTTGACAGATTATACCCATATCTCATCCACCACTACACCATAGTACACAAACTGTTCCATAAGCTTTGGTTTCATTTGAGGCACCTGTGATTAAGTTTGCCTTTCTCAAGGGAAAAGAATATTTAATTATTATGGTCAGTTTTTTAAAACAGTGACTTAAAAAGAGAGTTGTAGTTTTAAAGGTTTCCAAGTTTGGTGTTTTGGAACCCTCATTTCAGTAAAGGAATGACAACGAGCAGGATCAAATTCAAGTCTTTATTTGGGGCTTTTATAGCAGCAGTTTTATTGTGCAGCCTGCCCCAATGAAATCTACTTTTAATGTGAGCCTTGGGCACATTGGCTGTGAAAGCCTGAAGTCTGTCACATTTTGGGAATTTTAAAAGATGGCATCCAGGCATAACCACTATCCCAGCTCTTATTGTAATAACTGGCTGCCATACATGGGAGAAAATGTCTAGTTAAGATCTGGCTGAGCTGGTGCAGTCTACAATGACTTCTTCCCAGCTTGGACAGGAAGCCACAAGCATTGCAGATTCAACCACTCCCTCAACTCCTACCACAGTACAGGCAGTCCCCGACTTATGTCGGATCCGACTTATGTCGGATCCGCAGTTACGAACGGGGTCCTTCCTCTCCCTGGTCTCCAGCAGACCAGGGAGAGGAAGCAAAGCGGCGGAACACGCGGGCAGCGGACAGGGCTGTCCACTGCCCACGCGCTCCGCGGCTTGGCTTTGTTCTGCTTTGCGCGCCCCCCCCCCCCGTCCCCCTGGTCTGCAGACCAGGGGGACGGGGGGGGGGCAAAGCAGAGCAAAGCAGAGTCAAGCCGCGGCTTGGCTTCGCTTTGCTCTGCTTTGCCCCGTCCCCCGTCCCCCTGGTCTGCAGACCAGGGGGACGGGGGGGGGAGTGAGGGCAAAGCAGAGCAAAGCAAAGCCAAGCCGCGGCTTGACTCTGCTTTGCTCTGCTTTGCCCCCCCCCCCCCCGTCCCCCTGGTCTGCAGACCAGGGGGACGGGGGGGGAGCAAAGCAGAGCAAAGCCACGGAGCCCGAGGGCAGCAGGACAGCCACGGCGCGTCTGGGCTGTCCCGCTGCCCCCGTGCTCCGCGGCTTTGCTCCGGACACCTGTGGTACAGCAGCTGGGGCACTGCCAGTTGGTCCCGTAGCACTGCTCTGGGCGCTACTGGACCAACCCAGCAGCACCCCAGCTGCTCTGCCCCAGGCGTCCTGATTCAGCCACTGCTGGTCAGTTTCAGCAGCGGCTGAATCAGGACACCTGGGGCAGAGCAGCTGGGGTGCTGCTGGGTGAGCGGCGGCGCTACTGGACCAACCCAGCAGCACCCCAGCTGCTCTGCCCCAGGCGTCCCCAAGTCAGCCGCTGCTGAAACTGACCAGTGGCTGACTACAGGAAGCCCCTGCCCCAGGCTTCCTGGAATCAGCCACTGATCAGTTTCAGCAGTGGCTGAATCTGGACGCCAGTTCCGACTTACATACAGATTCAACTTAAGAACAAACCTACAGTCCCTATCTTGTACGTAACCCGGGGACTGCCTGTACAGTGTTTTGTAATTGGTAGTTACCCCCAAGTCCTGATTCTCTGGTATGGGGCATTACATAACAGTTGCTTTCAGAATCGCTGAATGTAGCTGGTTCAATGGTTGTAAAGTGCACAGTATGTGGATGTGCTAGGTGTGCTATTGCAAGGATAAGAGATGTAAATCCAGTGTCCCAGCACCAGTTTCCTTGCTTAGTGTAGGAAAGGAAATTGTGTCCCTGCCCCCATGACTGTGCTGGCTTTGCACAGCATTGTTAGACATTGCCTTCTGTACTTCCCCAAGCACTAACTCAGCCCCCAGAAAGAGATGAGCCACTCAAAGAAAGACACTCTTTCTGTATTGGCTCAATATGTTGCAAAGATTTTTAAAAACTGTTGCCAACAATTGACTTGGATCAGTAAGTCAGTGTACCTGTGGTGGGATAAATACACTTTGGCAGCACAGCCAATTAAGCACATCAGAGTTGAATGTGTCCCTAAAATTACCAGAATTGTGCTCTGATGAATCTGAAGGAGAAAATTCCGAAGTGAAGGGCTTTCCATCAGAAATGGCTGCTCCCCTTGAGGTCAGCCTTGAAGACAACCTTGTGATGGAATGTAGCTGCTGCTGCAATGGGGGACAGAGTGAGAGGTGATTGCTAAAATCTGCCTTATCATGGGTATTTTTAATAAGTCACAGGCAATAAAGAAAAGTTCATGGAAGCCCATGATTCTCTGTGACTTACTAAAAATATCCCAGACAAAATGGAAAGCTTAGCTATGGGATCCCCACATTGCCTGCAGAGGCTAGACAGCTGCAGAGGCCTGTTCCAGGCTTTTGCTGCTGCTTGTGGCAGTAGGGAGCGCTGGTGGGACCCCATGGCAGCTAAGAGCTCCAGGGGGAACTGTGACACTGGCATCTGCTGCAGCTGGGGGTATCTTGCAGCTAGGGTTGCCAAGTGTCCAGTTTTGAACCGGACAGTCCAGTATTTGAGCTTTCTATTTGGGGAAACAAATTGAGAAAATAGAAATGTCCGGTATTTTCTAAATAAGATGCAATGTAGATTGTGATGTAATGTCAAGTGTATCCAGTAGTTTTGTTGAAATCATCTGGCAACCCTACTTGTAGCTCCCATCCCCAAGAGCTGAATTCATGGAGGTTGCTGGAAATCATGGATTCTGCAGGCTCTGTGCAAAACATTGTAGCCTTAGTGATAGCTAAGTCCTGGGTCACTGAGAGTTTTGTAGATAATCAACACCTTGAATCACATCCAAAAATAGGCAATCAGCTAGTCCAAGTTACAGAGCAAAGGAACTGGGTTCATCAGGCCGAGCTGCCTTATTTAAAAGGTGAGTAGGTATTTTCTGTACTAATTCAAACTTCCATATGCTCAAGTATGGTCCTGAGAGTGCAACTGATTTTTGTTTTATTCTTGATTTTTTGAAGTGCAGACACACAAGTGGCAAATACTGTGTTTTTAAAGTCTACACAGAGAGAAAAGACTTGCAGCACAACTGTGGCTGGCCTGGATAAGCTGTCTTATGGGGCTCAAGCTGCAGGGCTAAAAATCGCTGTGTAGACTTTTAGGCTAAAGCCTGAGCTTAGAGGAGGACTCCTCCCTGCCCCCACCTCCCAACAGTGTCACCAGCTGTTTATACTGCAGTTTTGCAGTCCACAACCTGAGTCCGGCAAGCCCATGTCAGCTGACCAGGCCAGCCACAGGTTTTTTAAAATCCCTATGTAGACATATCTTGAGCCTAAATCAATTAGGAGGATATGTGGAGTAGAGGAATGGGACACAGTATTTCAGCTTCAGGTCTTGGATTCCAGACTGGCTCAGTTGTGCTGCAAGGTCATTACAGTCAGAACCTGTGAGCATCTATCTTAAAATCATAGAAAATTAGAACTGGAAGGGACCTTGAGAGGTTGAGTCCCAGTCCCCTGCCCTCATGGCAAGACCAAGCACTGTCCAGATCATCCCAGATAGATGCCTATCTAACCTGCTCTTATATATCTCCAGAGATGGAGATTCTACAGCCTCCCTGGGCAATTTATTCCAGTGCTTAACCACCTTGACAGGAAGTTTTTCCTAATGTCCAACCTAAACCTCCCTTGCTGCATTTGAAGTCCATTGATTCTTGTCCTATGATCAGAGGCCAAGGAGAACAATTTTTCTCCATCCTCCTTGTGATACCCTTTTAGATACTTGAAAACTGCTATCATGTATCCTCTCGGTCTTCTCCTTTCCAAACTAAACAAGCCAAATTCTTTCAGTGGTCCCTCATAGTTCATCTTCTCTATCTTAGTCCCATTCCTGCTGGGATTTCTGCTCACATTGCAAAAACCACATCATTGACACTAATCAACACTGTGGACATTCTCAGGTGAAAGACCAAGGAGTGACTAGACCATGAAGACTGAACTTCTCTCTCTCTCTCTCAGAGGTGGCATCCATGTATCTCAGGTAGGAGGTCATGGGAAAGAATTTTGGGAGCAGCTGTCCATCCTTGGTAGATGATAGGCGCACAGGAACGGCCTCTGAGTGAAGCGGAACCAATCTTTTTAAAAATTTCTATTAATTTTGGTTTCACCATTTAATAGTTCAGTCTTAGGCCAGAGGTGACACATATCTGCTCTAAGGAGATGACTGTCATGTGATAAACTGGTGCTATGAGACACATATTGTATACATTTAACCAACTTACTTGTCCTCTGCCTACTAATCTTTCTCCAAGATTTACAGCACATCGCCAACCTCAGGGCGCAGTTGCCTTTAAAAAACAATATCAGTCGCCTGGAATACTGTTTCTTCCTCCGCAAATAATAATCATGCCTATTTCTTAGTGTTTTTCATCAGTAGGCTCCAAAGTGCTTCACACTCTTTAATGTGGTGGGCAACCTGCTGCAGCCCACCAGGGTTCCCTGTAATGGCCCATGCCACATTCTGTTTACTGTTGCCTATATGCAAGGTAGCCATATTCCACTGGTTTCCAGCTGGGTAGTTTTTTTCCTACTGGTATAAGAACATAAGAACGGCCATACTGGGTCAGACCAACAGTCCATCTAGCCTAGTATCCTGTCTGCTGACAGTGGCCAATACTGGATGCCCCACAGGGAGGGAACACAACAGGTAATCCTCACATGATCCCTCCCTTGTCACCTATTTCCAGAAAGAGGCCGGGGACACTCACATAAAGCAAGGGCATGCAAACTGACTGTGAGAGTGGAGTGCTCCCTTGGCATCCAATCAAAGTGCTGCTATGTTTCAAACATCAAATTCTACAAGTTCTAGGTATGCAAGAACAAAATATCCTATTCTGGTTTTTTTTAATTGCAGAGTAGACATAGCTAGACAGGCTAAGTGACTTACCACCAGCCATGGCAGAGCTGGGAATTGAACTCACATCCTCTGCCAGTGCTCTAACCACTGGACCATTCTTCCTCTCTCAAATGGACAATTTCCCTCCCAAAATTATCCTTGCCCACAGTCTCTGACTGGCAACATTTACAGATCTCTAGATTTACAAAGTTGAGCTGTTACCCTAATATTTCCTGTTTACAAAGGTCTACAAGTGGGAGATTTGTGCTGTTTCCCATAGAACCCAGCACTCACCTGTAGCTCTGAAAGAGCCCTTAATGACATTTTTAGGGACCAAGCATTATATTAGAGATTTTACTTTTATTGAAATTTCTGTCCTCTTCGGCTGGGCTCATGATAATGAAGGTTCCTGACTTTACTGCTAGAGGCATACAAGAAATAATACCAACTACATTTTAAAATGTTCTTAGTTTTTCTATGACACATATGGCATATTTAGAATCAAAGCTGGCAGGCTGTAAAGGTTTCATTACCATTCATCTAAGATGATCTGCATTACTCACAAGCGACACAACAATCCAGCTATGCTAATAAAAGCTGTATACTGCCTCATCAAATATTATAATCTTAAAAAAATCAAATGTTTGAAACAGAATCAAGTGGCGTGGCAGGACAATGAACATATGTGGGAAGCATCTAACTAGAAGTAGAACTGAAATAAATGGTTTGGTTTACAACATTGAAATTTCTCATGCTCTTAATCCAGTGCATAATTTGTAATGAAAGAGATGCTGGGACTCAAGCAATTTTTTTACTTTCAGAACTGACAGGGCAAGCCTGGAGGTGCTAAGGTAATATACTGGGAAGCCTAGTGGGGCTGAGGTTCAGCCCTAGCAAGCCCTGACACAAATAAGCACTGTCTTAATCTTTCCTAAGTACTAGTGCAGAGACCAGTTTTTAACAAAATTATTATAAAGCCCAAAATTCAATATTCTTGACTCCAATAATTAAGTATTTCTTCCATCTTCGGTTAGTGCTCATCTAAGTTTCCTTTTAAAACTGGCTAAGTGGTAGGTTTCAAAATGTAATTGTAAATGGGGAATCATCATCAAGCAGAAGTTTTTCAAGGGGGTCCTGCTGCTCCTGACCTTACACGACTTAATTTTTTTTACCAATGGCTTAAAAGAAAACAAAATGATAGCTGAAAGTTTGCCAATGACATAAGTTGGAAGAGTAGTAAAAAAATGAAGAGGACAGGTCACTGATACGTAGGAATCTGTATCACCTGGTAAGCTGGGTGTAAGCAAACAACAAACATTTTGATCCATCCTGAATGTAGGATGTAATGGAACACAGGAACAAAGAATGCAGGCCATACGTACAGAAGGGGGGCTCTATCCTGGGAAGCAGTGACCTTGAAAATGAATTGGGGGTCATCATGGATAATAACTGAAAGTGCTTGCTCATGTCCATTCCACTTGGGTGTATGCATGCTGCGTGCTCAGAGTGAGAGTTTTTGGTTGGGCCAGCAACCCTTGGATTGGTGCTGCTGGCCCTCCACCCCCTCAGTTCCTTCTTACCACCCTTGAGGGTTGTTGGAGCTCCTATCTCACTTTCTTGCAAGTGTGATTCCAGCGGTATTCACGGTTAGTTAGCACCTAATTGAGTCCCATTGTTCTTCAAGTTGCTTTCCCCTTCAGTCTGTTGTTAAGTTATCCTTTTCCTTTTCTAGTTAGTCCTCTTGTTGGTTCAGGATTCCCATTCTTGTTGGTTCGGGGTTTGCCTGTTGCATCCCCTTCCCATCTCGTCCCTGGGGCATGCCAGGACTGCATGGCTTTGAGCCCTGCGTGGACTGTTCTAAGCCTATGCCCTGTGGGTATCCGCACAATTTGTGCTTGAAGAGTCTGGGTGAAGCTCATGTGCCCGCAAATTGCAAGATCTGCTGCAGTTTTAAACCCCGGATACAGCGTGAGAGAGACTTGCACCTGAAGACACTCCTGATGGAGTCTGCACTCCACCTGGCACCGGCCGTGAACATGGCACCGACATCCCGCAGCAGCGCACTGTCCTCAGAGTGGGAGACACCAGGATCCTCCAGGACCTTGTCATCATCGAGATGCTGTTCTGCCTGGAGCGCTCTATGTGACTGGTTTGTGGCCTATTTGGGAAAGGTCTCCAGTCGAGGGCTGTAAGTAGCCCTAGTTTTGAGCAATTCACCCTGAGCTGATGCCCTCAGCCATGCCCAGACCTGGCCTGGTCCATCACAGCCTTTCTACAGCCTTCAGGGTGTTCACAAAATGTATGGCAGTCATTGCCATATTTCTGAGGAAAAGCTGGGTCCAAGTCTACATGTACTTGGATGATTGGCTCAGAAAGGGCTCTTCCAGGTTTTGGACCACACATCCCTCGTCAGGAAGACCTTTCTCACATAGGGCCTCATCCTAAATGAGGACAAATCCACTCTGACCCCCACCAAGGATTTGTGGGGGGGCTCACTTGGACGTGACCTACTTTCAGGTGATACAAGAGGCCATGCTGAGGCTCCGGTCATTTCCCACCACTATGGCTCAGTGTTGTATGAGGCTGCTGGGATGTATGGCAGCATGCACCTATGTGGTGCAACACGCCAAGCTCAGGATGTGACTGCTCCAGTTGTGGCTGGCATGGGTCCACAACCCAGTGTTCCAACCAATCGACGTGGTGGTGACAGTGCCTGAGGACATGCTGAGGTCCTTCAACTGGTGATCTGCGAGGGAACACCGTTTGTCAGCCCTTCCCCATCCAGCCAGTTGGTGACAGATGCCTTTGATACAAGCTGGGAAGCCCACCTCAAGAATTACAGACTCAAGGTATGTGGTCTCCTGCAGATCTCTCCCTTCATATCTATCTCAGGGAGTTGAGGGCTATTTGCCTCGTGTGTGGTGTTTTTCTGCCACAGCTCTGAAACAGGGTCATTTTGATCTTGATGGACAACGTGGGTAGCAATGTTTTATATAAACAGACAGGGTGGTGCTCGCTCTTATCCCCTGTGCCAGGAAGCCCTTCTCCTGTGGGAGTTCAGTGTCACTCACAGCATTCACCCCATGGCCTCTTACTTCCCTGGAGCCCAGAATGCGTTGGTGGATCACCTCAGCAGGTCCTTTTGAGGGGCACAAGTGGTCCCTCTGGGTGAACGTGGCTCTGTCCATCTTCCGCAAGCTGGGGCTTCCCCACCTGGACCTGTTCACAACCTGCACCAACAGGAAGTGTCCCTGCTTTTGCCCTCTCTTCAACCACAACCTGGGGTCCATGGGAAATGCCCTGTTGATTCCCTGGCCCCCAGTCCTGCTGTATGCCTTCCCTGCATTCCCTCTGATTCACAGGGTAATTCCCAAGATCAGGAAGTTCAGAGATTCTGTGATCCTAATAGTCCCAGCATAGCCTCACCAGCAGGGTTGCTAGCCCTGCTCGACCTCTCGGTGGAGCTCCCCCGGCCCTTCCCCTGTATCCGGACCTGATCTCTCAGGAGTTGGCAGGTTTTGGCATCCGAACGTATGATCCCTGCACCTCATGGTGTGGAAGCTCCGTGGCTTACTACCCTGGAGAGGCAGTGTTTGGAGCGAGTTCAAGCTGTTCTCTTGGGGAGTCGTAAACCTTCCACTTTGCCAGATAGGAGGCCCTAGTAGAAGAGCTTCATATTTGGGTCAAAGGGGAAGAGGTTTTCTTCCCACGGAAGCTCCAATCCCAGCTATCTTAGATTGCCTCCTGGACCTTAAAACCCAGGGCCTTACCCCTTCCTCAGTTAGGGTGCACCCAGCAGCCATTTTGGCTTTCCACTCGGGGTCTTGGAGTAAGTCTGCTTTTGCAGACCCTATGGTGCATCACTTCCTTAAGGGTTGGACAGGGTATACCCTCAGGTGCGTCAGCCCCTGCTTCCTCAGACCTTAACTTGGTGCTCACTAAGAACATAAGAATGGCCATACTGGGTCAGACCAAAGTTCCATGTGGCCCAGTACCTGTCTGCCGACAGTGGCCAATATCAGATGACCCAGAGGGAGGAAACACAACAGGTAATTCTCACATAATCCCTCTTCTGTCACCCATTTCCAGACAAACAGAGGCTAAGGACACTATTCCCACCCATTCTGGCTAATAGCCATGGATGGACCTAACCTCCATGAATCTATCTAGCCCTTTTTTGAACTCAATTAAAGTCATAGCCTTCACCACTTCTCTGGCAAGGAGTTCCACAGGTTGACTGTGCGCTAAGTGAAGAACACTTCCTTTTGTATGTTTTGAACCTGCTGGCTATTCATTTCATTTGGTGACCCCTAGTTCCTATTGTGGGAATAAGTAAATAACTTTTCCTTATTTACTTTTTCCACCCCAGTCATGATTTTATAGACCTCTATCATATCCCCCCCTTAGTCTCCTCCACTAGACTCATGGCACCTCCTTCAAGCTCCTGGTGACATGCTCTCATCTCCTCCTGTCCTGAAAGGTGTCCTTCCTCTTAGCCATTACCTCCGATAAGTGGGTTTCAGAGATGCAGGCTTTAACCATGGGCCCTCCATACATGGTCTTTTTTAAGGACAAGGTTAGGCTTTTCCTCCACCTTGTGTTTTTGCCCAAGGTGGTGTCTCATTTTCATGTTAATCAGGATATATTCCTACCTGTGTTTTACACGAAACCTCATGATTTGGGGACAGAGCAGGATCTACACACCGTAAATGTTAGACGAGATTTGTTTTTTTTATTTGAATAGAACAAAACCCTTTTGTAAGTCCCCCCCAGTTATTTGGATCCATAGCTGACAGGACGATGAGCCTAGTGTCAGTCCAGCATATTTTGTCCTGGACTAGTTCCTGCATCAGAGTGTGTTATGAACTGGTGCATGTTCCAGCCCCTCCTATCACGGCCCATTCAACTAGGGTCCAAGCTTATTCTGCCGCCTTTGTGGCCCAGGGGCCCATTGCAGATACCTGCAGGGCAGCCACCTGGTTGTTGGTGCATACTATTGCAAGTCACCATGCCATAGCGCAGCAGGCCAGGGATGATGCAGCAGTGGGCAGGACAGTGTTGCAGGCTGTCTTTCTCTAGTCTCCGACCCTGCCTCCTTGGGTTGGGCTTTGGAGTCACATAAGTAGAATGGACATGAGCAAACACTCAAAGAAGAAAAAACAGTTACTTACCTTTCGTAACTGTTGTTCTTTGAGATGTGTTGCTTATGTCCATTCCAATTCCACTCGCCTCCCCTGCATTGGAGGATTCCGGCAAGACGGAGCTGAGGGAGTTTAGGGCCAGGAGAGGTTTAAATGCACCCCTCCAGGGAGCTCCCTTGCTGGCCCGAAGGCTACTGCTGTGGGAAAAGTCTCCAATAAGCTGTTCACACGGCATGCGTACACATAAGTGGAATGGACATCTTGAAGAACAACAGCTTACGAAAGGTAAGTAACCATTTTTTCCCAGGATGCTACAGCCAAAAAGGATTCTGGGATTCATAATGAGGAATTTTAAGTAAGACTAGAGAGGTTATTTTACCTATGTATTTGGCACTGGTGCTTACCAAATTCTGGGAGTGGCCCACCCCGGAACAAGAAGATAATCACAATGGTCCCCTTTGGCCTTGGAATTTCTGAATTTAATTATTTAGATTTACTAGCAGAGCCATCCCGTCCATAGAGCAGTTCCGGACTCCCTATGCTTTAGGGAGCATAAGCATGTTTTCCCCTTTGTCCTTGCAGCCTAGAAAGATAGTTGAACTGAGCAGTGTATTTGTTTTGTCATCCTACTTGCTCTGTAAAAACACTTTCAGAGTCAGACCTCTTTTCCCCCATTCTGTAAGCTGATTAAGACAGTATGTAATGCTGATTTAACTAGAAACCGATAAATCATAAAAAAGGGTGGTATAATTGTATTGATCACCTGCTTATTAATACTCATTGTATGGGAGTTAAATTTGCTAAATAAGGATTTAGAGAAAGTAGTGATAGGAGTGTGAATTAACATGTTAAAATGGATAAACAAGTGTAAATGGTGCCAAATTGTTGCCACTTGAAACATTGTATTGGAGGTCCGAGATAAATGTGCATCAGCAATAAAGTAGTCCATTTATCCCAACCACACTCCTGGATCACCTGTTTCTTCTCTAACAGTTATTTGCTGCCAATTGTGATTTTGCTAGGGAAACTCATGTTTGAGCAAGACGTAGAAGGTTAAAAGGCCTTTCCCACCTAGAAACCTGCACAACTTTTTGGAAACCATCATCTACCAAAAGACTGATAAGAATAATGAACTGAACTCAACTGACTGTGGGTTAGGAATGGGTGAATGCCACATCCAGCTCAGTTCAGTATGGAAAAAAGTTATCTGGACAGCCAGGATTGTTTCCTTATCTGTCTATAAGAATTGAACTTTAATCTGGAAATAGAATTTTATCTTTTTGACATTAATGGTGAAATAATATTTACATAATAGAAATGGGAAATGTAGGGCAGTGAGTGGGTGGGTAAGCAATGAATAATTTATGAAAGATTTTGTGGATAAAGCTAATACCTGGCAAATTGCAGCTTGTGGCTTTTATTTATTTGTAGATGATAAAAAAAAAAAGATAGTGTATATGGTTTGATCCTTAATTATATATATATATATATTTGCTAATCAATCTAGTGATAAGATAGAAAGTCTTGATCATGCAGAGCAATCCATAAGGAAAAGACAGGACTATGCAGCACTTTAAAGACTGACAGGATGGTGCTGCATAGTCCTGTCTTTTGTTTCTGCAAGACCAGACTAACACGGCTTCATCTCTATTACAATCCATAAGGGTTGATTAAGATTTCAGGAAAAAAGAGAAAAAGATGTATCTGGTATCTCTGAATGTTCGTATAGAGTGTCTGAGAAGGAGTTGATGACAGCCTATGCTTTGGCTTGATCTACCTTGTTTTACTATACAGGCAGTCCCCGGGTTACGTACAAGATAGGGACTGTAGGTTTGTTCTTAAGTTGAATCTGTATGTAAGTCAGAACTGGCGTCCAGATTCAGCCGCTGCTGAAACTGACCGCCAGTTCTGACTTACATACAGATTCAACTTAAGAACCCCAAGCTTCCCCAAGTCAGCTGCTGCTGAAACTGATCAGCAGCTGATTCCAGGAAGCCTGGGGCAGAGCAACTCTGATTCGGGCTTCCTGTAGTCAGCGCTGGTCAGTTTCAGCAGCGGCTGACTTGGGGACGCCTGGGGCAGAGCAGCTGGGGTGCTGCTGGGTTGCTCCAGTAGCACCGCTCCTGGGCGCTACTGGACCAACCCAGCAGCACCCCAGCTGCTCTGCCCCAGGCGTCCTGATTCAGCCACTGCTGAAACTGACCAGCAGCGGCTGAATCAGGACTTGGGGCAGAGCAGCTGGGTTGCTGCTGGGTTGGTCCAGTAGTGCCCAGAGGGCGCTGCAGGACCAATCAGCAGCGCCCCAGCTGCTCTGCTCCAGGGTCCAAAACAAAAGCCTGGTCTGCTGGGGGGGGCACACTAGCCGCGCCCCCCTCCCCCAGCAGACCAGGGATACGGGAGCAGAGCCGCAGCGGCAGCGGGGTGCCGTGCCTCTGAGGCTTTGCTCTGGCAAAGCCTCAGAAGCGCAGGGAACCGCAGCTGCTGCCGCTTCAGTCCCCATGCCTGTGGTCTGCTGGGGACCGTCCCCAGCAGACCACAGGCACCGCGACTGAAGCTGCAGCAGCGGCGGGTTCCCGCGCTTCTGAGGCTTTGCTCTGGCAAAGCCTCAGAAGCGCGGGAACCCGCCCGGTGCCCCTGGTCTGCTGGAGACCGTCTCCAGCAGACCAGGGGCACCGGAGCAGCTTACGAATGGGGCTTTCTCGCCCCGGAGCTCGCAGGTAGCAATCCGCTACCTCGACCTCCGGGGGCGAGAAAGGTCGGATCCGCACTTACAAACGGGGCTAAGTCGGATCCGCGTAAGTCGGGGACTGCCTGTTATTTCCCTAGAAATTGGGACGTTTTCCAGCTAATGTCAAGCTTAGTGTAAAAGCGTTCTTTCAGTAAGCCTTATGCTGGCAGAACTCCTATTGGCATTACCTCCACTAAGGAATGCTCAACATATTATTTCCTCCTCCAGGACGGAGTTCAGGGTGGTGGATCCTCTTATGAATACCTCCTACTTTCTCCCTAGGGATTTGCTCTCTCCCAGCAAAAAAATTTTGCCAAGTCTACCCCAGACACAGTTGGTAGATTCACCATGGACCATAATGCAACATCTTTCTTGGGGATCCCAGAATTATGGGTGACTTTGTGACCCCTCTGCCTTAGCAAAAGAGAAAGTTTTTGGAGCTAGCCTCAGTGACAGTTTGTCACCCGTCTGTTAGCCATCCCAGACAAACTGCTGAGGAATCTGCCAATCATTACTTTGCCTTCAATTAACAGGGACCCTGATCCCCTTAGAGTCGTAGACAAACCTGGCTACCTGTGATATGCAACCCCTTTCACTGGACACTCTGTCATTGCCAAGTCAGTTGTCTCCAAAGAAACATGCCAGCTTACTTGATTCAACAAAGAATATGCACTTACAACAAAAGAGACGTTTATTAACAAGATGGAGATTCAAGTGATAATGAAAAAATAGAAACAAATAAAACAGAAGTATAACATGCTTTTATGAGAGTAAACATAACTTTAGCACGCTAAAATCTTTGTCTAATTCTCCCAGCCTCACTAGCCACATCACAAGAATCCAAGTTTCATGGTTATGAGATGCATTGTCCTTTTTGCTCCCTTTATGATGCAACACCAAAGGGTTTCCTTTCCTCCTCCATATAGTCCAGATATTTAAACTGTACTCCTTTGAAGTGTGCCCCTAGAGGAAGTTCTTCTCCCCCGCTGTCTGTTATTTGGTGTTCTCATCATTCTCCTGTTGTTCTTGTTTTTCCTGTTGACTTAGTATGTAAATTCAGATTGATTTTGTTGACTTACACAATGCTTGTTTGACATTGGAGACCTAGGCATATAGGTAAATCAACATTCCTTTGTCCAGGAAAAAAACTTGTTTATCTATCCTGCTTAGTCACATAGTTTAATACATACATATAGCTTCTTAAATAATGCCCCTGCATACATCTCACAAAGCTAATGATGACCGATATGGTATGAAATTTCATTTGACATCATACATAGCATTCTTTAACAAAGTATTATGTGATAGTGAACCCTTTGCCAGCTGGCACTGGGTATTCTTAGGGTTACACACCGCCCTCTGCTTGGGGGCTTTGGGCCCAAATTCTCAAAGGTGTTTAGACACCTAGCTTTCACTGAAATCAATGAAAGCTAGGTGTCTTGGTCCCTTTGAAGATCTGGGTGTGGTCTAGGCCACATTGGTTCTGCCAGTGTCACTTTTATGCACTCTACTGACAGAGTGGCACTGCCAAAGAGTCTCCCTTACAGTGACTACCCTTTAGGATAGTAATCCAGGAAAAAGAAGCCCTGATATATAAAATATTTTTTGTGGTGTGGCTGGAGGAAGGAAGATGCGTATCCCACCACCCTACTCTGTGGCATACCCAGTTTCCATTGCCTCACCCCATGCAGACCCCAGATATTGCATGTATGTACAATCTGTGCAGCGCGTGTGTGAAGGTTACTATGGAAACATTAACTCTCACTTCCTAATGTTTGCATATTTAAATGACTGATGTGAGCGGTGGTTGGCATTTTTTCTTAGTGTGTATTATTTGTTTAAACATAAAAGAAATCATCTTTTCACTTTGTAATGTTATTTAAATTACCTTGCAGAGAGATTAAAGGGGAATGTGAGGGGTGACTTCCCAGCTTTCTCTTATTGTTTGGCTAGAGTTTTCTGCCATGCTGTTATGAAAGGGCAGCACATCACAGCACCCATAATTGTCATTATGTATGATGTGTATTAGTGTAACATCTTGGAGTCCCTGTCATGGACCCTTGTACTGAGTGCTGTGCAAACATAGAACAAAAACAGTCCCACACTCTATCCCAAATCTCTCTGTATGAACTAGATTAAAAAAACCCAACTCTTTCATGTAAAGCTTAGAATTTTCAGAAAATTGGGAACTTTACCAGAAAAAAACCCAGCAAAGAGAACCTAAAGTCATGGGATGTGCCGATTTTGTGCTCATCAGTTTCTCTAATTCGCTTTGCTTGTGGAAGACTGAGCATGTGAACATCTCTCAACAATACAATTTTCCCTCATGCATATAATGGTAGCAACAGGAGCACCTAATCCTGGTAGACCAGTAAAGAAAGCTGGGCAGTTTTTCCTGCTGTGAGGTCATGTGGCCTCTGTCCTGCAATGAGTTCATGACAACAGCCTACTACTGGTATGGTGACCATATTTTCGGAACCAAAATTAGGGACACATTAGCCACACCCCCTGCCACAAGAAGTCCCACTCCTGGAGGTAGTACTCCTGGGGTCAAGGTGGACAGATGACCAGAAGTATCATGTGAACCCCTCTAAGAAGTCCTCCCTTCATCCTCCTACCAATAGGGATGGGTTTGGCCCCCACAGAACTCCCCCATGCAACTATCCTGCAATTGCATTAACGGAATTTGCATTGCATTAATTTAGGTGGAGAGGCTGGAGGAAGTGTTCCTTCTAAGATTTTCCTCCTCTGAGCAGAGTGAATTTTGTTTTGTGCACCAGTATTGAGTTCATGTGAGCTTGTTCAGATGTGCCACTGTGACACCCAAGTTATTAACAAAAATCTTATAAACCTCTCCCTTTTCTTCTCTGTTGCCATGTCTCCTACCTGGTGCTTGCTGCTGCCCCTCAGCCTACTCGGCTGTTCTGGCTCCTGCCCTTTTTACTCCCTTCAGCTCTTTGGGGACCTGCTCCCCTTCGTTGCACCAGCCCTTCTCTTCCCCCTATGTCCACTCCTCCTCTAGCCCCCCTCTGATCATCTGTAGCCAGAGCTGGCCCAAGGTACGGGCTGACCAGGCTACCACCCGGGGCGCTCCATTATAGGGGGCGCTGCGCGGGGCTGCCGGGCCAGGCGGGGGCGGCATCGCACATGCTCTGCCGCGCCTGGGGTGGGGCCACACATGCGCTGGGCTTCCGGGGGCAGTGCTGCGCTCCTGGAGCCCGGGACACACAAATGGCTCAGGCAGGCCCTGTCTGTAGCTACCCCTCCCCATCCCCTCTCCTAGCACCTTCCTCTACCCACTTGCCCTGCCTCTCTCCTCTGTCCTCTGGTGCTCATCCCTCCCCTCCATGTGTCTGCCCTTCGACTTCACCCCCACAATTCCCTGGCACCTGCACCTTCCCTTACCCTCTGCATCTTCCTAGTGCCTCCCCCTTCCCTCTCTGCCCCTGCCCTCATTGCCCTCTTTCTCCCTGGTGCCCACCCTCTCACCAGCCTGTGCCACAGTTCTCCTCACACCCCTCTGTGCCCTCACACGTGACTTGCTCCAACCCCTGTCTTCCTCATGCCCACCCCTCCTTTCAACCCCTCTTCTCCTGGTACCCACTCCTCCCCTCTCCTCTTCCTCCCTCTTGCCCCTTCCCTCTCCCAGCATCACCCTGTCCCCTCCCTTCTCCCATCCCCACTGATTCCTTCCCTCCCATCTCCCCTTTTCCTCATTGTCTCCTCTTGGCTTCTTGGCATTTGCCTCTCCTCAACCCTGCCACTTGGTGCCTTCTCCTTTCTTCTCCTGCCCTGCCCTTCAGCTCCTCAACACAAGCCCCTTCCTCTCCTCACCCCTATCTCCCCCTTAGTTCTCCCCCCCGCCCCTTCCCTCACCTTCTGCCTTCAACGTGGAAAGCAGTTTGTGGGGCTGGAGCTGGGGCTGTGACACTATTCTTATTACCACAGTCCAGCCCCAGAAGCCCCTATAGTCCCGGCCCCAGTTGCTCCCAGGATGGGACTGCATGCTGGGACTGGAGCAGAGGCTGCCTGCAGTGCTATTTTTAGTACTGCATTCCCAGTTCCCAAGGGCTGCCTGGCTCCAGATGGCATAAAGCAGCAGCTGCATGAGGCCCATTCCGATGATGCTGCCCTAGCTGGAACACACCTTGTGTGGCTGCCACTTGATTCCAGCTGGAGCTGGGGCTGCCCATGGGGACTGGGACTGCAGTTCTAAAAATAGCACCGTGGGTGGCCTCCTGCTGCAGTCCTGGCACCTGCTGATCCTGAACGTGCCCCGCCCTGCAGCACCTATGATTGCCAGATGGTTTCAACAAAAATACTGAACACACTTGACATTACATCACAATCTACATTCCATCTTATTTAGAAAACACCAGACATTTGTATTTTCTCATTTATATTTTCTCAATTTGTTTCCCGAACAGAAAGCTCAAATACTGGACTATCCAGTTCAGTTCAAAACCAGACACCTGGCAACCCTAGCAGCACCCCATCCAGGGCTCCAAGGCAGCCCGAAGGAGGAGGAGGAGAAGTCCGTGCTGCCAGACCAGGACAACGTGCAGCAGAGGTAATCCCATGGGGAGAAGAAGGGAAGGGAAGGGGGAAAGGGAGGGGCTGCGCACCACTGGAAGCTGGCCTGGCTGCCCTATGCGCCCTGCTTGGGGAAGGGGGAGGTGGCTATTGCGCAGTGCAAGGAGCGATGGCATGGCATAATTTCTTGCTTCTTCCTGCAAGCCAGTATCCCCATCAAGTAGTAAAATGTCTGGCAGGGCTTTCTGGGACATTTCACTACTTGATGGTGCACCAGGACAGAGTATTTAAATTCAGGACTGTCCCGGAAAAATTGGGACATATGGTCAGCATAACTATTAGGCTTCCAGAATCTTCCTGGGGGCTAATACGTTGCAAGCGTCTGTTTTATTTCTGCATTTTCAAGGCTCCTTTCAAAGTAACACTTTGTCAAATATACTGCAGCCATTCACATTTTAGAAGGTGTTCACTGAGTATGCACATCAATTCTTTCATTGTTTATAGTTACATAAACCTTTTTTAATTGTAAAAATGATTTCTTCCAAGCTTACCAGTTGACTTCACTGCAGATGAGCCACACACTAAGGGTATATCTACACAGCAACATTATTTTGCAATAACAAATTTTATTTCAAAATAACTTAGTCTGCATCTATACAGCAGGCAGTTATTTTGAAATAATGTTGAAATACTGTCAAGCTGGAGGACTTCTTACTCTGACTCGTGTAATTCTCATTGTACAAGGAGAAAGGGAAGTTGGAGGAAGAGTGCTCTATTTTGAAAGAAGTACTGTGTAGGCCAGGGGTGGGCAATAATTTTTGACCGGGGGCCACTTCCAAAATGTTTGCAGTAGCCCTAGGCTGCCCCGGAAGGGGCAGGGCCTAAAGAGGAAGGGGCAGGGCTGACCCATCCCCAGACCATGATTGGTTTGGAGGTGGAGGAGCCCCTTTGCTCTTCCTTCCCACTAGGCACACATGCCCTGGAAGAGGCTTGGCACGCTCCCCCAGCTCCAGGCCAATCAGGGCCTGGGGGCAGGGGAGTGGGCGAAGCCTCCCCCGCCCTATGAGGGCACCTGACTGGCCTGGGGGCGAGGGAGCGCGGAAAGCCTCCTCCACTTTCCCCCTCGCCCTACGAACATCGCACGGCATTTCAAAGTGCCATGTGCTCCTGGCAGGGCGGAAGGAGGCTTTGCGCACTCCCCTGTCCCCAGGCCAATTAAGTCCTGGAGGTGGGGGAGCGTGCAAAGCCTTCTCCGCTCTGCCCCCGTGTTGAGAGAAGGGTGGAGGCAGAGCGGAGAAGGCTTCGGGCGCTCCCCTGCCCCCAGACCTTAATTGGCCTGGGGGCGGGGGAGCAGCGGGCCTCCGTGGGCTGGATCCAGCCGCTTGATGGGCCAGATTCAGCCCGCGGAGGCTCTTTTGCCCACCCCAGTGTAATTGACATTTCCAATTTCAAAAGAAGCTATGCAATTGATGTAGCTCAATTTGCGTAGCTTATTTTGGTTAAACCCTGCTGTATATACGCATCGTAAGGAATCTGTTTTGAGGTTTTTGAGTTAATGATGAGAAAAGACTCTTGCATTTTCCAGCTTGTTTTCTCCCATCACTGAAAAACAACCAAAGGATTTTTACTTTAAGGGAAAAAAAATCTTTTTTTCTAATAAGAATTACCTTCACAAAGGAGATACATTCAGCAAGTTCTGTGCAAAGGCAAAAGGGTGCTTTAACATGGAACTCTGTATAACTAATTTCTACAAGCATCTAATAAAAAGCATCTATTATAGTCATCTAGGTAACTAGGAAATAATCTTGAAGTTAACCAATGGCTGTTTTTTGGAGTTTTGAGAATGTATTTTTGTGGGGGGGGTTGGGTGGGGGAAGTGTGAAGAGATGGAAGATGTCTCTCTGGAACCTTTCACTGTGCTAATTTCATGCACAAAGAAAGCTAAGTAGATGAAAAACCGAAACAGGATAATCCGGGTGAAGTTCCTTGTTGCGCATTTCATATTTGCTTATGTGAGTCTGGCTCTGCCGTACAGTGACTCCTTTCATGAAAATCCTTAATTAGCTTTTCAAGAGGGAGGGTAGGGTGTGTATATACTTTCCACTGATTTGGCTATAAAGACAGCATTACTTAAAATGGGGAAGGGGGTGGATCAAGGTTAAGGGATGTGAAAGCCTTCCCGTCAGCCAATCCCCATGCTACACTGATATCCACCCCCCTGCCCCTCCAATCCCTTGTTTGGCTTCTTTGTTTCACTGCCTCCCCTTCATTCTGTACTGAAACTCAGTGAGTTCCTTGCTGCATTTTTTTTTCAGACCAGTCGTCATGGTTCACTGAGCTGCTATTGTGATGTCTTCTGAGATGTAGGGCAGTTTCCCCTCCAATGACTCAAAATGTTATTTTGCTCTTAAAAGAAAAAAAAATACCTTGTATACGTGGTACATTTCCACTCAGCAAAGCGGTTCCTATTGTGCATTTGGAGTATTTTGTGCTGACTTCAGTGATGATAAGGTTGCATTGCTTTCTTGCTCTTTTGCTGGCTTTGCAGGGCTGTGTGGGGGAGCAGGCTGGACACAATTTGTCCTTGAGGATTATCGCTAAAATTGTTTACTAGGTTCCAGTAAGTTACAGCTGTGCAAACCCAATGAAGGCCATGAGCTTCCACGAGTGTTCCTAAAGTCATAACTGGAAGACAATAGGGTTGCTGCCAGAAGTAGCTGAAAGCACAAGTTTGTTGTGCAAAACCTTTATTGCTGATTATGATTATACGAAGCTGCTGCTGTTGATCTTCCAGAGTTCGAATTAGCAGTGTATTTAAGATAGTTAATTCGAAGTGAGAGGGGCACTCCGGTTGATGCTGCCAACCCTGCTTTCACAAGGAGTAAGGGAAGTCGAAGGAAGAGTGTTCTTCCTTTGACTTCCTGCAGTGTAGAAAGCGCCAAAAATCGAGTTAAGGTACTTTGACTTCAGCTACGCAATTAATGTAGCTGAAGTTGTGTATCTTAACTTGTCCTGTAGTGTAGACAAACCCCCAGAGTCCAAACTGTATAGCAGGGATTGACAACCTATGGCACGTATGCCACTTATGGCATGTGAGCCGATTTTAAGCAGCATGAGGGAGGGAGCTCAGCCCTATCCCCTCCTTCCCCGCTGCTACTGTGGCGCACACAGTTGGGGCCAGCCCTGGAGGCTGGAGGCAGTGGGTCCTCTGGGGCTGGCTCCGGTCTGTGGTGGAAGCGTCAGTGGGGCCTGCAGGTTGGCTCAGGACAGCATGGTCGCAGCAGTTGTCAAGTAAGTGTCCCTCCTTATGCCCAAACCCCCACATCCCAATCCCCCTCACTCACCTCCCCCCACCAAGACCCTACACTTCCAGCTTGCTCCAACACCCTCACTTGTTCCTGCATCCTCTCTCCTAGCTAGACACTACACCCCTATCTTGCTCCTGCACCCTCCCTCCTGGCCTGGCCAGACACATAGCCCCACCCTGCTCCTGCATCCACCATTGCTCCTGTACGCTCTCTCTGGCCACACACTGCACCCTCCCTTGTCCCTGCAGTCTCCACCAGCCGACATCCTACTCCCAGCCTGCTTCTGCACCCCACCTCCCAACTTTTCCCCCTTCTGCACCCCATACCTATCCTACTTGTTGGCAACTCTGTCTCACACACTAAACCCCTCATTTTTGTCCCTACTCCAGAACCTAAGGGGGATCATAAAATCCTCCAATTCCAGAATGCCAGAAAAGTAAATCTGGCCTACAGGAAACCCTGAACCTCAGTCCTCCCTGTTCCTTCCCCTTGCCCTGTGAGGTTGGAGCACTAGGGAGTGAGGTGTTTCAGTTGGGGGCTATATCAGTGAGGGTTAGTAGGGTTTTTTTGCTTCTCACTGTGTGGTCTCCAACTGGTTTTTCTGTGGGTCAGTGGCTCCCCAACTCAAAAAAGGTTCCCTATCCCTGCCATAAACAAAGAAAACATTGAAACCTTTTGTGTTGGACATAATATTTTACTTTAAATAAGGTGAAGTTTAATAAACTAACATGAGAAAGTTAAATGCTTAATCTGTTTCATAATTTAAATTGAACTGTTCTCCCTAGCTGCAGCTGGTTCAGAAAATATGGTCACCGTACCCAGATCAGTGAATAAGTTAAATCTTGGCATATCACTTCTGAAAGGTTGCTGACCCCTGCTTTACTGTATGGTTAGCAATATGGAAAACATGTAATTATATCTGAATGCACCTCAAACAGCAAGAGGCGGGGGGCAACAGAAGAGGGAACAAAGCTAGCATGGCAGAGAGAGGGGTCATAGAAGAACAGGTTGCCCTAGTGGCAGGACTGGTAGAGCAAGGAAATGGGCAACAGGGGTGGGGATGAGGGGAAGTGAGAGACACTTTAGGGGCAGGATGGCACAACAGGGAGGGAAAAGTGAGGAGCAGTCCTGGCACAGGGAGAGAAGTGCTGTGGGGGAGTAAGAAGTGGTGGGGAGGGGAGGAGAAAGCTGGCACAGCAGCCCAAGAGCAGGGAAAGTGGGGACAGAGTTGGCACAGATAGGGTTGCCAGGTGTCCGGTTTTTGAGCTTTCTGTCCGGGAAACAAATTGAGAAAATACCGGACATATAAATGTCCGGTATTTTCTAATTAAGTAAGTTTTATTATCATGATTATCAGTACATAGTTGCGTACTGCGTGAGCGTGTCTACTCACCAGGCAGTATACAATTACACAATAGAGAGGAGGGGGGCGGGGCCGGGATGGAAGGCCAGGACTGTGCTAGGGATGGGCTGCACCCCAGGATCTATGTTTGCCTGGACCAGCCCTGCTTCCTCCCAACCTCCTCTGGGCCAGCCCTGCTTCCTGCCAGCTGTGCCCTGCTCCCCTCCCAATCGGTCCCCACCCCCATCTGAGATCAAGTGTGTTGGGTATTTTTCTGAAAACATCTGGTAACCCTAGGCCCAGAAAGGATGTGAGAAAATGGGGGTGGTGGTGAGGTCAGAGCTGGTGCAGCAGGGGAGGCAGGGTGAGGAAGTCACAGGGCAAGACTAGCATGGCAGTGGAGCGCTGGGGGAGCAGCGGGTGCTGCAGCAAAGGGAGGGGCTGTGGAAGAGCAGGGGGCACAGGAGGGCAGGGCTGTGGGCAAAGAGGCAGCGGTGGGGGCTGGCGGCAGGGCACGAATGCAGGGGTGGGCTGGGAGAGGAGCTGTGGGGTGCAAGGCTGGCACTGTGGGGTAGGGGATGAGAAGGGGCACTGGGGGCAGGGCTAGCACTGGGGGGGATGAGGAAGTGGGGGGAGCACAGGGCTGGCGCTGCAGGGAGGGGGGCGAGCTGGGGGCAGGGCTGATTGGGCGGCTGACGTTGCAGCTAGCCGCCTCGCGCCCCCTCTCCCCCTTCAGCTGAGAAGCGCAGCTCCTGGGCCTGCAGTTTGCATCGCTCTCGCTCTAACCAATGGTAGCTCACAGCGCACGTGAATTTGCGGTATCAGCCAATCAATGCTTCACATGCCCACGTGGTGATCCCCGTGCTGCGCCGAGCCCACCGGTCTGTGCCAGACCAAAGGCGGGAACATCCCGCCCGCGCCAGTTTCTGCGTGGCGTGACGTCACTTCGCGTCAATGAGGCATAGAGTCAGGGTGATGGGTACACTGCACAATATAGCCCCCTGTAATTCTTCCGCCGAGTGTTGGCTGGTCCCCTCGGCAGTGCGCGTGACCACGCGAATCACCTCTCCCGTCCCCGGGAGTCTTCCGGCAATCGGGGGATGGCAGCGGGGCACAGAGCGCTGCGCACCACCCGGCATTTGTGAGCGCGCGCGGTGAATCTGGCGGAAGGATACAGCGAAACCGGATCTCATTTTGTGGGGGGAGGGGAAAAGGGCGGTATATAAGCGGGGAACGCGCGCGCCACCCTCTCATTGTCTGTCTGTCTAGTGCGTTGTGTGTTCTGTGCGTGGGCGCAGGCGGGACCCGACCCGGAGCAGCCTTGCCGCCGCCGCCATGGCTTGGTAAGGGCGGCAGGGCCAGCAGCGGCATCGGCCAGTGCAGCGGGCGCAGCAACAGCAGCGGCGTCCACGGCCCCTCCCCGGCATCTGCAGCCATGGCGTGAGTATGGGGGCGGGGCGGGGCCCCCCATCGGCAACGATCTGGCCGAGTGGGAAAGGGGCGTAAGTGAGCCGGGAAGCCCCCCCCCCCCATGTTAGCGAATGGCTTTTCCCGCGGGGGGTGGGCCGAAATGGTATAGCCCGTAGGGGAGTGAATTGGTCGCTCCCGAAGGAGGGACGCAGGGACGGGCCTTGGGACGCTCCATTGCGCCCTTCCCTCCCTGCCCTGCTAGGGAGCGCGCGAGTTGCTGGGAGGCACCATATGGAGTGGGATGGGGGGGGGGGTGTGAATTCCTGTGATCCGCTTAGCCCGGGAGAACCCATTCCTTATGGAAGGGGGGGGGCATTGCGGTGGATTGTCCCTCTCGCCCCTGCTCCTCGCGCTTGCGGGTCCCTGGGGCTCCGCTGTTGGGGGGCGGGGGGAGCGAGGCTGCAGCTGGGGGCTGCCCATTCAGCTTCCCGCTCCCCTGTGCGCCCTGGCGGGGTTTGTAGGCGAAGTCCCACGTTCTCCTCCGATGCCCGCTCTAGGGCTGCAGGGAGCGTTTCCCTTCCCGCTGTGTCGCGCCTGGTCCGCCTGCTAGATGCCAGGTGCTGCCCCCGTGGAAACGTGGCAGGATACACAAAATGGCTGCCTATTGCTAGGGCGGGGTGAGCGAGCACACAGGCAGGAACGCGAAATGGCTGCAGCAGCTGGCATAGGCGCAAGTCCAGCAATGCAGGCATGAGTCACAGCAGATGGGTGGGAGGGGCTCTCGCAGGAGATGTGACCATATTTGGTCATGAGGAAACTTGAGTGGCCCTTTCTGTTGAGACTTCACAAGCACCATCTTAGTTACCAGATGGCGCTATTGGGGTGAGAGTTCTGAGACCGGCAAGAAGGGTGCAAAATGCAAAAATGTGGCTCACAGGAGATCCTGAAAAGAGGGAAACCCCAGTTTGGTTAGTGTTCCATAACATGGTTTATATAGTTGAAAACTCCCTTTTTCCACCAGTAGAAAACATACAGTTTAAGTCAAATCACACATGGCTGTGCTATATAACAGATGATCTTCTGTCTTTAATTCCAGGTTTTTCAAAGCACCTCACAGCAGCATTGCTGTAATTGACAAAGACACCTACTCATCTACATTCTTTGAGCAAAAAGCATTAACATTTGACCAAGATGAGCCTCTTGAACACGGATATGCTGTTGGGGGGTTTAAAGTCCCCCTTCAGCCAGTGGTGTTTGGTGGCTGAGGAAAGTCTGGGACTTCTAGATGACTACCTGGAGGTGGCCAAGCCCCTCAGTTCGCATGGGTTCTCCAGCGACAAGGCTAAGGCAGTCTCCTCCAATTGGCTGGCTGAGGATAGTTTGGGCAAAACCACAGATGACAGCCAGGGTAAGGCATTACTTTATTCTCACAGGATTATAGTGTTCAATTAGCAAGTGTTTGCATATCTCATTCATTGATGTTGATCAGTGAGCTATTTAAATGGATGAAAAGCAGTGTATAGAGAATCAAGAGCATCTCCATCCCTGTTCCGTATGTGGCTCAAAAGGCTATTCTTTGGGGAAGGAGCCTACAACATGCGAATGTGTTGCTTTCAGGTAGCTCTTAAAATCTTTCCAATTCTATAGAGCTTGAAGGAACCAGAGAAATGGCATGTTACAAATCGCTATCAGGAATATTTTGTCCTTTTTTAGTAAAGCTCTGCAACCCACTCCACAATAAATATCAGGTGGGGAAAACAACCACACCAGCTTGGAGTCAGGTTGATTCAGCATCTTGGTCCAATCGGATATCTCATTGCTGTGGAGTGTGCGCAAAGGATAGGAGTGGAGCTGCAAAACTTCTGATTTTTCTGTAACCCCGTAAGGAGGGGAAAAGAGTGAAGCTGAGCTGGGGTTAGGACCCTTTTGGATCAGGTGGGTTTGGGTCCAGTCTGGGTCAAGCTTAATTAATCTGGAGCAGACATCTATTGTTTAGAACATATGATTAGATTTGTCTATCAGAGAAATGAATGGAGAAAAAATCCACAATATAGCATGCAGTCTTTTCAGTAGCCTTTTGAGTTGATTGTGTGACTGCTGTACTCGTATGGTAATTGTTTCCCCATGTTGCAGAGGATGCCTTCTCCGGCATGGATTGGATGGTGGAGAAGATGGATCTGAAGGAGTTCGACTTTGATGCCCTGTTAGGAATGGATGACTTGGAAACCACCGTCTCTCCAGACGAGCTCATGGCCACGTTGGAAGACACGTGTGATCTATTAGACCCTCCTACCCAGGAAATTCCCAACAAAGAACCTTCACTGATAACTGACCCAATCATTCATCACCCTGAATCTCCAATTGGAGTAGATCAGGTGGCCTCACTTGCCCCCCTTCTGCCTCTTCACCTCTCTCCAGAGTCCTTGACTTCTACTCCAGACCATTCATTTAGTTTAGATCTAGGTAGTGAAGTTGATGTACTGGAAGGAGACAAAAAAGCAGAAGCCACCACATTCGTGGTGGTGGTGATCCCCAAGTTTGAGAAAGAGGAAGAAGTACATTCAGATAATGATAGTGGAATATGTATGAGCCCAGAGTCTTATCTGGGGACACCCCAACACAGTCCAGTCACCTCTGTAGAATCGTTCAATGACAGCCAGTTTCCTGCAGACCCCATTTGTGGTTCTATGCGGCCCAAACCATATGATCATCCTGTAGAGAAAGTAGTGTTGGCAAAGGTGAAGGGAGAAAAAAGGGTTGATAAGAAATTGAAGAAAATGGAGCAGAATAAGACAGCTGCTACACGTTATCGGCAGAAGAAAAGAGCGGAACAGGAGGCCCTGTCTGGGGAGTGCAGAGAGCTAGAACAGAAGAATGAGGCACTGAAGGAGAAGGCAGATTCTCTGAGTAAGGAAATTCAGTATTTGAAAGATTTGATTGAAGAGGTCCGCAAGGCCAAGGGCAAAAGAACTAAAGTCCCTGAGTAGGGTAGTCAGAGTAGAAGTTATGTGCATGTACATAAGAGCTTGGTCCTAAAAGCTGTATTATTGCCTAATAAATTATTTTATAGTAAGTTGGCTTTTTGTGTGTATTTGGGGAATCAGTGGTGAAAGGCCTGACCAATTTTTCTCACTACACCCCTAGCTGTCTAAAGCCAAGCACTTGGTACTCAATGAGTTCCATAGATAAAATGGAGATATGACAGCATTCAAAATTTCAAATGAGCTGCCCCTGCTACTGGTGTGGAATTCAGATAATGCAAGCAAACTGGGGGAATAGGATGTGGAGGGGAGGGAGAGGGTAAGTGGTTTCTATTTTGGAAGCCCCAAATGCTATAGTTCACTAAATGTGCTTCATTGTTTGGCCCTGTTTATAGGCTTTGTCCCTTAATCTGACTTTACAGGTCACACACAAATGAATCAGTCCTGAATCTGCACTCAAACTTGTCATACAGGAAATCGTCTGGCTCTCCCAGTTCTGTGAGCTGGGGAAGAATTGCAATGTTGATATAGAATCAATTTTTTAGTTAGTTCAACTGATCCTTTAATGCAGGGGTGGGGGGAATTAAAGACCTCTAGCTTGTCTGTATCTGAGAGGCCCCTGCAGCTCAGGGTCATGTTGTTGCCTCCCCTCCCCCGGGTATTGGTACTCCCAACTCCAAACCACAGGTCTGGAACACAAAATCTAGCCTGAGGGGTGCCCCCTTCTCCCCCTACCCTGGCTCTGAGGAAGTCTCAATTGGGCCACATCAATTAAGGTGTCTTTCCCCAACCCCCAAAAAAGTTCCCCACCCCTCCTTCAAGGGACAGTGCATTTACTATTTTTTGTTAGTGTTTTCTTGTTTGCAGCAACAGACACAAGGCACAATACTGTGAGATCTTCCCCAACTTTTAGTAGTCTCAGGTGTTCGGAGATATACATGCTACAAAATTGGCAAACAAATGACTTCCCAAGTTGATAACTCCATTTAGAATGAGCAACATGACTTAAAATGTTTATTTTTGGAATTAAGGGATCTATTACCACTTGCAATAGCTTTAGACATGTCTAGAGCCCTAATAACTAAATTCCAGTGATTGGAAGTGGAATTGATTTATACATATTCAAGTTGTCACTGTTGTGACTTAATTTCATGCTAGTCAATTGAAAAAACAACTGTATTCAGAACAATTGGCATGTTTTTTGTTAAGAGCATTTGAGGAAGCGGGGCAGTATCCAATTGGTTACCTACTTTTCTGTTGTATTTTGGGGATTTTTAATAAAGCATGACAAGGCAGAGGAGTGTGGAGCCGAGGAATCCTGTCCCACTTGAAATAGGAAAAATGTACTAGTTTGAATCTGGATATACAGTAGAACCTCAGATACAAACACATCAGGAATGAAACTGCAGAAGAGAATGTTGCTTTCAGCCACTTTAAAGGGAGGAAGCCCAGCAACAGCTCTTACCTTCAAATTTCCCTTCATTTGTTATAGGAAGGGTAGGGAACTTAAGGCCTGGGGGTTGGATGCAGCCTCCTGCGGTTCAGGGTTCTTCCCAGCACTGGGGACCCTGCACTGGCACTCCAGCCCTGGTGTGGGGTGGAGCACGCACAATCTTTTAGGCTGGTCCCTTCTAGGCTCTGGAGTGTGAGGGGAATGGGGGGGAGTATCTTTCCAGTGTGTGAGAGGCATGGCGAATGGTGGCAGGGAGTTTGCGAGCCACAGGTGGAACCCTAGTGGGTTGCCCACCATTGGCAATTGTAGTCCACTGAGACAGAGCTACTTGCTAAATCTTGGCTGCTGATCGTTGCTCTAACTGGTCTTGGCTCTCTGCCCCAAGCTCTCTGTGGCTCGCTCTAGGCTCCAGAGCCACTCCTAGTCTTGGGCCTCTTACTCCTGTCTGGTCCCACCCAAGATGGAGCAGGGACTCCACTCACTGTGTGCATGAACAGGCGTAAGGAGGGGGCAAGAATGGGAACCACTGGTCTACAGCATTTTTTATGTGGACAGCTAATTTTGGCTTAATTGCCTACTTTGTGCTTGAATGGTCTCTTTCAAACCACTTGTAAATTTATTTAAATTCTTAGACCTAATTTTAAACAATCTGTGGCACTCTTCAAGAGTGAAGGAAGTCAAGTGTCCTAGCTTAAACCCAGGTTATTAATTGCCTGCCAAAAATGATATTGATATGAACAGTACCATACTGCATTACTGGAAAAAGTGCTGTTATGAATATTTTAACCACACATAGGTTAAAATTACTGGCCTTTTATGCAGGATAAAATATTTAATTGCCACAGACGAGGATTTGCAGTAAGACAAGTCTATACTCTGAAAAGCTTAAAATCAGAACAGTAATCTTTGGGGAAACAGAGTGGCATAACTTGTTACTGGCTATATTTTTAGGTATTACATCTGCTCATGCCCTTTTCAAGTGGAATGTTTAAGCCATAATTGTTTCCAGTATTTTTTAAGAAGGCTTATGTTGGCTCAATTAGAATGGGTAGACTGAATGGTAAATTTGGAAGGAGAGGGGTGGGAGAGCACTCAGATTTATAGTTACACATTTCAGTACAATTTAGATGATTTCTTAGCGTAGGTGAAAAGAAAAACAAATCCTTATATTATCCTAAAATTCATAAGCAATGAAACATGCAAGAAGTGAGTCACACTGAAAAAGCATTAGTAAATGTATGCAAATGAGTTAAAAGTTATGGAACTTTTGTTCTGCTGCTTCCGATATAGGGCCTTTGATACACAGAACTAATCTTCTTTGCTTCCCTAGAGAGGCAGCTGCTGAGGTATCATCTAGGGCTATGTGACAGGGTGAACTCACTTTATACTAGCTGGGGCAGGATTAACTCTTCACTGGGAGCTGAGGAAGTCATGTCCCTACTGGGCAGATGGCGGGTGCAGCACTAATATAAAAGGGAGCACCTCAGCTCAGTCTAGATCAGTGTTTCTTAAACTGTTCTGTGGTACACCGGTGTGCTGTGAGGCAGTTGGAGGTGTACCATGGAGAATAATTCAAAATGGCTGCCCTTAAAGGAGCAAGTGACTTTTTTGGCTCAATAACTTTCCCTCAACCCTTTTTTTCAATAACTTCACACCCGAACGTTTCCCCCCTGAATTTTTTTCTTTGCTCAACAAAAAATCCTTGGTGTTCCTGGAGACTGTGATGATGCCGCAACTAGATCCAAAAGATATCGTAGGAAGTGACCAGCGTGTGTGTTCCTAGCTATAGTCCAATGGGAAGTGTGTTTTGGTTAGAGCCCTGGGCAGGGATCTGTTCAAGCAGGGTGGGCCTGAGTCTCCTTACTTCAGCTCCCATCTCTCCACCATGTGGCAGCCCATCAACTCTTGTGAGTAGACATTACTGCTCTGCAATTCAGGGTAGTCCCATTGTAGCTGCTGTGCTGCCTTGTGGATCAGGCTAATCCCATTTGACTCCACCGATTAGGTCTCATTGCCCTGCAAATCAGGGTAACAGTTGATGCCAGACACTAGGCCCCACTGACTGTTAATCTGGATTACCCAGTCAATTTTAGTCTTTAGATCTTACTACTTCAAGGTAAAGGACAGTTTGAGGGACAGGCTGAAGTCAGTGGGTAGTGGACAGAGACACCCCCGTTGCATAAAGGGAAGAAACTTGATCCAGGGGAGAAGTGTTTAAAATGTAGGTAAGGCTTCACAGTGCATCTCCTGGGTCAGTGGGTGTTCCCTGGCTGCTTTATCTTACCAGGAACTAGCCTTTAAAAGGCCCTCTAGGGATTTGCTTGGGGGATTTTTTTCACTGTGTCTAGGGACTTATTTAGGCCTGTGACATGGCATTTGCCCTGCACTGGCCCTTTAAGAGTAAAACCACAGCCCTGAGTGAGGGCTGAGAGTGAAATCCTGTTCTGCTAATGAGGGCCCAGCTGGGAGCTATATAAAGAGGGATTCCTGGAGGTAGGGAGAGAGAGAACATGAGCAGTAGGGACCTGACTGCCAGGGAAGCAGGAGGCTTCCTGGAGGTAGAGCAGTGCTGGGGAAGGAAGGTAGAGCTGGGGAAGCTCTGGCCAAGCAAACTTTCAAGGTGCAGGGCTTGAAGCAAGGCCTGAGGCTACTAGGGCTGTAGAGAAGCAGCCATGATGGAGAGGGGCAGCAGGTCCACACCCCTTTGTCAGTGATGAGTGGCTGTTACAGACTGCAGTTTACCCCTGAGGCAGGGGCTAGATCAGTGGTTCCCAACACAGTGCCCGCGGGCGCCATGGCGCACGTGGGGGCATTTGTGGGTGCCCGCTAAGTGCTTGGGGCTGGCCCCGGCTCATGGCACACAGTAAGCACCAGCCCCGGGAGTGCCGCGAATTGGCCGTCCGTGCTCTGGCGCTTGGGGGGGGGGGGAGCGCCGGCCCCGGGCGCGCGGCTATGGGGGGGGGGCGCCACCGGCCCCGGCCGCGTGGCTATGGGGGGGGGGCGCCGCCGGCCCCGGGCGCGCAGCTATGGGGGGCCATAGCTATGGGGGGGCCCCGCCCTCTGGTGCCCAGCAGGCGAACGGCCACGCCCCCTGGTGCCTGACAGCCTCTAATGGTTGGGGACCACTGGGCTAGATGAAGACACTTCACTAATCTGAAGAAGTGGGTTGTGCCCATGAAAGCTCATGATACCATCTACATGTTTTGTTAGTCTATAAAATGCTACCAGACTATTTGTTGTTTTTTTTCCCTTTAATCCTAATTGCCTTGTGGTCCTGCTGATGGCTTGCCTCTGTTTTTATGCCAAAATCGTTGTCAAAAGGGTGTTGTAACTTTCTCGGGCCTTGACACCCAAATGTCTCAGCCTGGTTTGCCATAAGACTCTCTTAAAGGAGTTGTACGTCTTTGATAGGGCGGGTCAGTCATTGCTGCAACCACAGCAAAAAAGACTACATCTTCTGCTTTCTATCACATCGGTGGTTCTGTTCCCACATGGATGATGTGGGTAAGAGCTTTTCCCAGCTAGATGGAGCAGAATGACAGCTATCTTTGACTTGCTGAAGGTTTCCTTCAAAGATCTCATGTCTGACCCTACTTAGGGTTCTTGCTACTATATTCAGGTGTCTGTCAAATGTGTAGGAGAGGGGAATCAGGAAATCAGTAATCATGATACCAGTTAAGGATGTCCACTCTTCAATTAACTGCCCTGTATCTTTGAGGAGTCTGTTTGTTCTGTGATTATACAAACCTCTCTGCTTCATAGCTCTGCAGTCCCTTATTCTGAAGATAGTTCTTGAGTAGCCATCAGGAAGAGAATAGAAGAGCTACATGCACTTGCCTGTAGTCTTCATTTGATATTCTGTAACAAGGTTATCCTTTGCATGTGTCCTTGTTTTTGCCTAAAGTCCTGACTTTTCCGATCCATACCTCTAAGTATCAGTCCTGCCCTAACCTAGGAAGAGAAATGCCTGGCATACCTTGGATCTCAGCAGGGTCCTGCAGAGTAACTAGATGGACCAGAAGTCTTCAGGTGACATGGATCCCCCTTTTCTCTCTCTTCCAGGGTTTTGGGGAAAGGCCTCATCTTGTTCAGATACATCTGGTCAAGTGGATCAGGCCTGGTAACTAGGAGGCTTATGAGGCCACAAAAGTTCCCTGCCAGTGAGACTCAGTCCATGACACTGGAATTACCCCTTAGGTCAAAGATGAGAGATGCCATCTGGTGTTTCTGAGCTCTTTTGTTAGACACCATTGGTAGTGGCTTAGAGTAGTGTTTCCATGTGAAAAGCTCTGCACTCAGAAAAATGGGCAAGATGAGGTCAAGTTTTCTTTCTTCCCCTTTTCCCTCAGTCAGCAGCTGCTGCAGTTTCTTATCTCCCTCCCTTGGGTGTCTGTCTATACAGAGCCCAACTTCTGAAACACTAGGCAAGCCACTGAAAAACAAATCCCAACTCCCAATTTTACTTCTAATTGGATTTTTATCCCCATACTGGCAGGCTTTGAGAGGTTCTCCTTTGGGATGTAGAGCAGGCTAGTAGATAAGTACTCAAACTGGAGAAGGAGGAATCTCAACATTAAAATCCTGGCTGCTGACTGATCAGCATCTTGTCACAGAGCAAGGAAGGATCCAGAGTCTGCACAGTCTATGCTGAATTGCAAAAAACAGATTAGCCGACAAATGGGGCTAACATGTTTTTGTTTCATCTTCCTTAGATTAAACCCACTTAAGAGAGAGAGTCAAACCGTCGTAACCTAACTTCTGGGCTGTGTCTAGACTGGCCGGTTTTTCCGGAAAATCAGCGGCTTTTCCAGAAAAACTTGCCAGCTGTCTACATTGGCTGCTTGAATTTCCGCAAAAGCACTGACTTCCTACTGTAAGAAATCAGTGCTTTTTGTGGAAATACTATGCTGCTCCCGTTTGGGCAAAAGTCCCTTTTGCGCAAAACTTTTGCGCAAAAGGGCCAGTGTAGACAGCTCAGATTTGTTTTGCACAAAAAAGCCCTGATCGCGAAAATGGCGATCGGGGCTTTTTTGCGGAAAAGCGCGTCTAGTTTGGCCACAGACGCTTTTCCGCAAAAAGTGCTTTTGCTGAAAAGCGTCCGTGCCAATCTAGATGCTCTTTTCCGAAAATGCTTTTAACGGAAAACTTTTCCGTTAAAAGCATTTCTGGAAAATCATGCCAGTCTAGATGCAGCCCTGGTATTGCCATTGCAGCTTTTGTAGAGCAAAGCTAGATATGTCTTGTACAGAAGGATGAGTGTAATATAAGAATCTATATCAGGGCTACTCAACGTGTAGCCCATGGGTTGCATGCGGTCCGCGGCCCGTTTGTGACCCCCGTGGTGCAGTTTGGATTTACGTGGGGCTCAACACATGGCCTCCGTGTGGAAGCCAAAACAAAAAATATTCAATATAATGGTCTTCTGTTGATATGCATTTTAGTAGTTAAATTCCTGGACTGTCATTGCTTATTAAAAGTGCTGTCATATGGGTGGAAATCTGGTAAATATTGCATTTTATTAATTTCAGCAGAACTGACTTAAATGGGGCCTGTGTGTTGTGTAGTCTTGCCTTAATCTTTGTATTCAGGCCCGTCAGTGTGAAAGAAGCTATTTGCATGCACATGCACGCATATATATATATATATATATATATACACGCATACAGTCACACTTAAGTTGCAGCCCTCAGCATGTGTTATGAGTATCACTGTGGCCCCGGAGCTTCCAAGTTGAGTAGCCCTGATCTATATAGAATGGAACCATCCCAATCCTCCACCACTAAAATACAGTCATCCAGTGGTAGGAAGATCAGAGCTGCAGGCAAACAGCACATCACTTCCACAGCTCTTTCAAAGAAAGTTCTATTCCCCCCTACCTTCTCTCTATTTTTACTTTAAGAAATGTGGGAGGGAGGGGGGGACCCTGCTGCTTTCTTTATCTGATTGCAGCTCAGATTTTCTTGTTTTCAAACAGGTCATGGAGCTGATGCTATGCCTGCCTCATGAGCTCAGGTATGTAATTGAAATAACGTTCAAGAAATCATTCTTGGTGATTTAGTCCTGTTTTTAATTAATAGCTATAGATTTGAAACTTTATTCTTCCACTGTAATTTTCATACAAACTCAGGCCAGAAGGGATTCTTACTCCTGCTAGAATTCTGCACTATGGCACAATGCAGGATTTGCACAGAACTAATGTTTCTGGCAGAATTTTTTTTTAATGCAGCATTGGTGATTTTCCACCAAAACGTTTCCCCCTTCCAGTTTTACTTGTAGGAGCAGCAATGGGGGAAGGGAGCTGCAGCTCCGCAGAAGCCAGCACCCATGGAAAGGCAGTTTAAAAGCTGCCTCCCTGCACGTTTACTCCTGCCTGCCCGCCCCCCTGCCTCTGTGGGAGCCAGCTTAAAAGCTGGGTTCCGACAGGTGCCACCTCCTTGCTGCCTCTGATACAGATGTAGCAAGGGGGGGGGGGGAGGATTGTGTGTAGCTGATATAATTAACTGATAAGCCCAGGGAGATGAATATCACTTGCCTCTTGGCAAGAAGCCAAGAGGAAGTAGCAGCAAGGACAGGCTGCCCTTTGGGAGCTGATCACTCCCTTTGAGTGCCATTGGGCTGGGTTAGCCAACAGGATATTCTGGTCCAACTATTTCAGGCAAAAAGCCATAGCATGGCAGCTCAAGTCCCTCCCCCCTCACTAATTGCAGTACAACCTTCTAGCTGCTCTCCAGAAAGCAGTCAAGGTGTTTCTCAAGCAAAGATATCCTTTGCCTCTTTCGTGTTTCCTGGTGCCTTATTCCACACCTATTTGATTCTGCCTAAATTCCTTACTTCCCTGTACCTTTTCTCTTTTGAGACTCCTTTTTGCTGATCACTGCATAACAATTTTCCTACCCATTATCAGCCTCTCTTAACTCTGACAGCCTTAACTGGGGCAACATTTATTTTCCAGTGAGGAGAAACCCCCATTCTTTTTGTTTTTCCACTCCAGCTGGTAGCATCTGCACTGAACATGTACAATGGAGAACAGTGTAACTATCTTCCTACATATGCCAATTTACTACCAATTGATGGTGGTTGGGTGCTGGCTACCTTGGGAGATTTCCTCTCCCCTGCTGCCCCATCCTTGCAGTAAAGAGTAACTTAAAGGCTCTTCCTAAATTCAACTTCGTGTGAGTGTGAGTGTGAGTGTGTGTGTGTGTGAGAGAGAGAGAGAGAGAGAGAGAGAGAGGTGTCCCTGGATCCAGGATGTGCTTCCTCTTTGGGATCAACAAAGCATATATCACTAAGGGTACGTCTAGACTACATGCCTCTGGCAACAGAGGTATGTAGATTAGGCTACCCGGCATAGGAAAATAAAGCAGTGATTTAAATAATCGCCGCTTCGTTTAAATTTAAAGGGCTGCCGCACTGAGCCAATCAGCTGTTTGTCGGCCCAGCGCAGTAGTCTGGATGCTCTGCAGTCGACATCAAAGGCATTTGTCGATGTCCCAGGTATGCCTCCAGGAGACCTACCTGAGAGGTCGACAAACGCCTTTGATGTTGACTGCAGAGCATCCAAACTACTGCGCTGGGCCGACAAACAGCTGATTGGCTCAGCATGGCAGCCATTTAAATTTAAACGAAGCGGCGATTATTTAAATCACCACTTCATTTTCCTATGCCAGGTAGCCTATTCTACATACCTCTGTCACCAGGGGCATGTAGTCTAGATGTACCCAAAGTCTGAGCGTAGCATCAAGGCCCAGCTGATCAGTCTGGCCTTTTGGAGCTGTGTATAAAATTCTGTTTTGATTAGTTGCTTTTAAATATGTTGCTTTTAAATTCACCCATACTACACCTTTAGAAAATCATAAGCAACTATGTTCCCATAACATAAGGGAATCCTCTGAACTGTCATTCATGTTAAAATTCGACACTCTCCAAGAAGGAATGAACAAACACAAACTATCTTACCCGTTACCAAGATAGCTTCCCCAATTATCACCTCTAATACCATTAGCTCACAAACATCCCACTCTCCCCACCTCTAATATCATCAATTCACAGACACTTACCTTCCTTCCTTCCCCCCTGCCCCCGCATCCCCCTCCTGTTCTGAAATGTGATTTGTCCTTTTAATATGTGTTCATTTCTTTTAATTGTATCCTTTGGTATATATGGTTGTGACTATTTTCTTCCACTATTTGATCTGAGGAAGTGGGTCTGGCCCACAAAAGCTCATCATCTAATAAACCATCTTGTTAGTCTTTAAAGTGCTACATTGTCCTGCATTTTGCTTCAGCTATCCCAGCCTAACACGGCTACATTATCACTAGCTTTCTAGAGGTATTCTAGCAAGCATTTTAAAACCCAATCATTTCCAAAGTAGTGGCCAGTCACTTCACATTTCACCTTTTTTTCCTATGTTCATTTCTTATCGAACTTATAATTTAAAGGGTAAAGTGGAGTTCTTGCTCGTGAAAAATGTCACATCAGGTATGGAAAAAACTGAAAAGCTTAGTGGTAATACAGGTTGAATCTGCAATCCAGACTTCTCTGATCTGGGATAGTCAGCAACCCCGTAGACTGGTGCATTTATGCAGGAAGGTCCAGCAAGCTGGGACTAGGAGCATTGCCAGACCAGGGAAAAACGAAGTCCTGGCAGCCATAGCAGCGGTGCCCTAAGGGCAACGGGGCCACCACTGACCTCTCCTGATCCTGCAGATTTCCTGGTTTGAGACCAGTCAGGTCCCAAGGGTGCCAGACCAGGGAGGTATAACTTGTACTTCAAAAGCACCAAAGTCCCATTTTCAGAAGTGGCTTAGGGCTCTCATTGGGAATTACAGGCAGTCCCCGACTTACACGGATCCGACTTATGTCGGATCCACACTTACGAACAGGGATTTTCTCACCCCGGAGCTCACGGGCAGCAGGTCGCCACCCGTGTCCTCCGAGGCGAGAAAAGCTTCTCCTGGTCTCCCTGGTCTGCTGGGGGAGGGTCCAGCAAAGCCGCTGGACCCCCCCCAGCAGACCAGGGACACCTGAGCAAAGCCGCCGCCTGGGCGGCTTTGCTCATTTGCCCAGGAGCAAAGCCGCACAGGCGGCATTCCGCCACCTGTGCAGCTTTCCTCGGGGGCAAAGGAGCAAAGCCACACGGGCGGCGGGGTCCCTCTGCCTGTGCGGCTTTGCTCGGGTCTCCCTGGTCTGCTCGGGGGGAGGGGGCGCAGCTAGTGCGTGCCCCGCCCCCCCAGCAGACCAGGCTTTTGTTGCGGGATGCCTCAGGTAGAGCAGCTGGGGTGCTGCCGGGTTGGTCCTGTGGGAACCTACCGGGCAGCGCCCCAGCTGTTCTGTCCCAGGCTCCAGATTCAGCAGCTGTTGAAACTGATCAGGCTGATTCCAGGAAGCTGGGGGCAGAGCAACTCTGCCTCAGGCTTCCTGTAGTCAGCCCCTGGTCAGTTTCAGTGGCAGCAGCTGAATCTGGAGCCAGTTCCGACTTACATACAAATTCAACTTAAGAACAAACCTATAGTCCCTATCTTGTACGTAACCCGGGGACTGCCTGTATGTCCTCTCTGAGCTAGATAGTTCCAGGACTGCAGTCTGAGTAATTAATGGCATAGAAAAGTTAGGGAGGGGAAGAAGCACCTAATTTATCTCATAATACAAGACAAAGTAAAAGACAATGAATTTAACTTGAAAAGAATTACCAGTTGCCTAGGCATCCCACTGTTGCTTGTGCCTGTCAAGATTGACTCTACCAGTTTGCTTTCCATTCATGTTGGAGTGCAAGCCACACCCTGGTATTATGGATCTGATTCATGATAGGCTAGCCCAATACTAAACACCCAGGGATTGCTTTGCCCTGTAATTCCTGCCAGATGTAAACCACTGCCAGACTCATGCATATTATGTACGTTTATATTAAAGTTGCTGCCCTTCTCCCTGTGGGTGGGGAAGTTATATGCAAGATGGCAACCCTTTAATTTTAGTTATCTTTATTTTCTGCTACAGCATACCCAGCCTGTGTTGCAGAGCTGCGACCAGAGCCAGGAGTCCAGCCTCAGTGAGCTCCTCTAACCAAGCACTCACCCCACAGCAGTAGAAAGCAGTCAAATGTGGTAGGTCACAGCTAGAACAAAGGGGGGCATACCCAGACAGGGTCAGCTTCTCCAGGCTGCAGAGCTTTAGGTTTTATGTTAAGAGCCTTTCTCTTCTGCTTCTGTCACAGGAAGCCAAATGGAAATAGGAGCTACTTTAAAGTAAAAGCATCCAGGCCATTCCTTGCACACAATCTTGAGCTCAGCTTTGCCTGTAGTTGATTGCTGAGTAGGGATGTGAAAGGTTAACTGGTAAGCACCACTCTTAATGGGTAATACTTACCACTTCCAGTTAACTGGTGGGGTCTGGAGCAGCTCCCCACCTGCCGCCTTAGGGGACTGCTCCAGCTCTGCAGCAGGCTTGGGGGGTGGGGGGGGTCATCAAAGCCAGGGACTGCTGCAATTGCCCAGAGCAGCCCCCTTAAATGTGATGTTTAACCAGTTAACCAATTAAACTGGCTAACCAATTAAATGGAATTTTACTTCTCTATTGCCTAGTGAAGCAATAGGCTATTATAAACCTGCTTTCTCAAGGCCCCACAATGGTCATTCACCAGCATTTTCACATTTTAATATTTTATACAAATTAATACAATGAAGTCTCCAGTGGCTCCACATTCCTTACTCCAAAATGCTGTTCTCTCAAGGTTATTCACAGAGAACTGTGGCCCCTGCAGACAGAGAAGAGGCCTCATTAACCTGTTTTGCTCAAGCCTTATGTCCACTTGATGGACAAGCAAGTCTGGAGAGGCCTTTGCACTTGTGGGAATGAAATCAACTAATAAGGAGAAAATAGCATAATTAGTTGGACTGTGTACATACATATTAAAACTGTTCTTGGCATGTCTCATACTGCAGGGCTAACTGCACCTCTGTGTTGTTCCTGGTTTGGTCTGAGTGCACTCCTAGGTGTAAAACCTCATGAGTTCCCCCTGGAGAACAAGTCTACAGTTCTCTTCCAGAGCCTGGTCTAGGAGTGGATCACATATGCTTACCAACAGTGACTGCATTCAGCACCTTTGGTTCTTCAGCCTCCCAAGTAGGTTCTTCTGTTGGTCTGGTGCCCCCCCCCCATGACCACTTCCTCTTTTCCGAGGAAGCCTTTTTTAAACTGCCAAGACGTTTTGTTCTTCATTCTCAGACTTCTGGACAAAACTAGTCTTGCAAGTTAGTGGGAAAGGAAATATAAGGTCCTCAAAAATAACCACTTAGGCACAGTTCCTTAACAACTCTGCTTTGCGGTGTTGAGAGGCAGAGGTTTGCCCAGGCCTAATTAAGACCCTTGACCCAACCCTTTCATCCAAACTTGAGACAATGCCACTTCTTTCAGGCCATACTACAGTAGTTGTATTCCACCAGGTGGCTCAGCCCTACAAAGGAATGGCTTATTTCAAGCAGTTTTCACCTCCTGCTTGTTTTGCCTTCCAGCCCCTATTCAACCAATCTTCATACAGTAAACACCCTAATTACCATGTCAATATACATATTAATGAAAAGTTTATTTCAAACAAGATGACAAAATAAAAATGGCTCTCTAAACTGACTCTGGCCAAGTTCTTGAAACAAACAAAGTATAGTTTAAAAAAAGAGAATCCACTCAGCACTGGATGAGTTACTGTTTCTGCACCAGGAACACGTACAAAATAAGGGAACTGGACCTTTCACTGCTCTAGTCTGTTTTTGGCATAAGAGAGAAGGAAATGAGTAATTGAGAATTCCCCTCACATCCTCTTACACAAGTTCCCAGAAATATACAAGCTAATGAACATTAATGCTCAGAATTAACTATTTTGCCATTACCACAGATTTTAGTAATATCTTGGCACCCCAAACCTTCCATTTCTGAGAAAACGCCTCCTCCCATCTAGTTATTACATATTGCTGGCAAGTGAGACAGAACACACCAGTGAGGAAAGAGGAGGAACAATAAGTTTGAGGACTGCAAGGAGAATGAAAAGAGGAGAGTATATGGAACTGCTCTCCCATACAGACATTAGACATTTCATTTTAGCCAGGCTATTTGACAAGGAAGCACGGATTCACATAAATTGATATTAGGGCTGCTTTTTTTTTTGTCCTTATTCATTTAACTTTTTTTTTTTTCAGGTGGAGAACAAGGGTCTTGCATTCTGGGGATACAGCAGCTGGCAATAAAGTAGTCGCTAACCCTCCAGAAATACATTGTATAGGCTTATCTCAATGAATGAATGTCTCTGAATTATCAACCTTCCCTCTGCTGGCCAAACTACATATTGCAACACCTAAAGAATTTAGCGCTATTTATGGGGTAAGAGAAAATTGCCTTTTTCGACCCAGTATCATAATCACTAACCAAAAATTCTCAACAATAATATGCTGCCTTTGCCAGCTGGTGTTTGCAAGGCAGGGAGGGATGGGAATTTTCAGGGGAAGTGACAAATAGCCACAGCTAGCAGGCCTGGGACAGAGAAGCTGACACATGGATTGATATTAGGGCCAACTGTACTATGCAGCAACACAATCCCCAATGTTTAGTACGTTGATTTAATGGGCTTGAGCGTAAACTACCAGACATATGGTGACTGAAAAAGGAGATTTGTAGGAAGGAAGGTTGGGAGGAGTCCAGTACAGAAGGGTTATTTCATTTCCATGTGCAGCAGTCTGAAGGAGCATACATATATTTTAATATTGATCATAGAGACTTCCACACAGCCTAAAAAATTGTGCTTGATTGACCTGTTTAACCTTTGCCAACCACACCCTTTTGGAATAATCATTCCAACACAGAGGTAAGCAAATATGCTCCCTAGACATAGTGACTACTGAGCAAGCTCCATACAGACATGGCATTATACAAGGAGAAGAAAGTCAAGGTCTTTGCCTCAGAGATCATAACCTAAACAGATGTTTGACTAGTCCTCACATCTCCCCCTTCCTAGAACATCCTCCTCCTTTTTCTGACCATTTGTCCCAAGTGCTCCACAATTCAGCTCTAAATCATCTCCTGTTGAGACCTGACACTTTAGACTGGGTTTGCCAAATAAGATGGATAGCAGGATACTGTCTCAGAGAAGCCCAGTCTGCTTCTGGCTTGAGTGAAGAATCTGCTCTACTCCAAGAGAACATGACTCAGGTGCTGTCCGGAAGTGGGCAATAGAGGAAACATGATGCACCCTTACAACATGATCTCCCTACCTGCATTTGAGTCTACAGCATCCCATCCCCTGCTAGCAGCTGTATAAAATGTGTTAGTTATGTAAAGCCTAGCAGCAGATGTGACATCTCAACATTTGCTGGCAAAAGGTAGCTTCAAACACCCTGCATCTTCCACCCAAACAGAACAGGCTCAGTCCCATACTCTGCACAGTGAAAAGCCCAGAGCTGCAAGAGTTCTCATCACACTGCTCCAGCTCGTCCAAAGTATTCTCGCTCAAACTTCCGGAAGTCTTCCTCCGTGAAGACAGTGCCTTCAGATTTCTTCTTTGGCTTCTCTGGGGGACGGTCTTTAGATTTTCTGCCCCTATTCTGGGCAAGAACCTTCAAATAACAGGAAGGAAAGATCATTACTACCTTTGCTAATCTTATCCCAGACACAGTATAAACTACTGTTCCAGTAATCCTTGTCCTAGCCTGCAGCAACCCCCACCTGTTCCAGTCCTGGCAATGCAGAGAAAAGACAGATCTTTATGAGGGTTAATAAAACCTTGTGTTTGGGGCAGCTGCAGACTTCACTTGCGTTTTTTAGACTTAAAACATTTTTTTGTAGCTCTTTTCCTGCTGAGGGCCTTAAAGCTAAACCAACTGCTAGGGCTGAAAGCAAATCACACATTTTGTGAAGAATGTGTTATTCACAGCATTCCTTTCAGATGCTTAGTTCACTGGCTTCTGCTTTTGTGGAAATCCACAGGCATGGGTCAGTCTGTTTGAAGATAAACTACAAAACCGATCACCAGATGAGTGGGAAGAACTAGCTACCCCAGGTTACTTCTTAGTTACTGGCAGCTGCTTACAGCACAATAGGTTTCCCTACAAAAGAGCCATTGTAGCTTAAGACGATAACAGTGAGAAGGAGCAGCACAGGACAGGGAAAGTTAGTTCTGTGTTCCCAACCTGGAGCCGACACCAGTGCCACTATGCAGCTTTGGTAAAGCTTTAGTCTCTCCCTCTGGAATGTGATATCTCCTTCATAAAATCATAGGATTGGAAGAGACTTCAGAAGGTCTCTGAGTCCAACCCCCTGCCCAAAGCAGGACCAATTCTCTTAGATGAGTTGTGGAACTCATGTAAATAATGCTACCTATGCAGAGTAAGGATGTTAAGTATCGTATAACTGAGTCATCAACTAGTCGATAGGGTTGCACTGCCCCTTTGAAATGCCTCAACAGAATTTCAATGTGGCAACGCCACACCAAGTCTGGGATCAGCTGGGGACTCCCCTCATTTGAAGGAGGGAGGGACTCCCCCCATTTAAAGCTGCTGTGGCATTTCAGGGAGACAGCGCTGCACGGAGCAGCTGACCCCAAGTTCTGTGAAGCACTGCCATTTTGAAGTACCCCCTTACTTCCCCCCTTGCTGTCTCTATCAGATAGAGGCAGCAAGGGGGAGGAGGAGGTGGAAGAGACTTCTTGTCAACTGGTTCTTACCATCCCTAATGCAGAGCTATTAAATAAATGCCATCCTATTTAATACACTTTTGTACTGTTTTTTAAACCTTTCATAGGAACAACAACTATAAAGGAAACAGAAAAACAATTCCTTTCTTCCTCAGTTTTCTTTTTACACCTGACAGATTGCAGACAGTTTCATTAGCTTTGCCAGTTGTATGAATCTTTAAAAATCACCAGGGGAAAGAACCATTTTAAGTGATAAGACAACAAAACAAGAAACCCATAAGGGGCACCATATATAGCACCTTGCAATTACAACAACACAATTCTCTAAAAATCACGAAGTTCTGGCCGAAGGATGCCTAGTATTTGGCCCTATTAGAGCCAGACTTTGCTTATATAACAGAAGAATCTATTGCAGTGGTCCCCAACCTTTTCAGGTTGTCGGGCGCCAGGGGGCGTGGCCGTTCGCCCGCCGGGTGCCAGGGGGCGGGGACACGTGTGTGCCCGGGGGCGGGGCCCCCACCCTGAAGCGCCGCGCACCTGGGGCCGGCGGCCCCCCTCCCACCGAGTGCCGCGCGCCCGGCGGCCCCCCTCCCACCGAGTGCCGCGCGCCCGGGGCCAGCGCTCCCCCCGCCAAGCGCGCCCCCCCCCCCGCAAGCGCCCGTGCGCCATGTGCCCGGGGCCAGGCCAGCCCCAAGCACCTGGCGGGCGCATTCAAATGCCCCTGCGGGCACCATGGCGCCCGCGGGCACCGTGTTGGGGACCACGGATCTATTGGATACCCCAACATCCACATTTTTTGGTACCATTCATTACATTTTGATAAAGAGGACCTATAAAATCATCTTGTTGGATCTTCCCAAAAATCTTAAGGTTGGCCTTGGTTGTGTGATCATTATATAACATTTTGGGACCAGAGTACAGTGGGGTAGTGGAGTAATCGCACTCAAAAATTTTAAGGTCAACATTAGCTACAACCCACACATTTTTTAGCATTGCCCTGTTCCTCAGCATTCACCAATCTTCAAGGTGAAGGACACATCGGAGCAACTTCTCCTTTAGCAGTATTCTAGGCAACAAAAACAAGACTCCCTTGCCTGCTGCATGATGGTTTTGTCAGTAGTGAATTGGCTCTTTGTCATGTACTGCAAGTTCTTCTTCAATTGATCCACAGCCTGGTGCTTCTGGTACTCCTCTGAGACAGGACAGAGAACAAGGCATCTTTGTGAGTGTGTATTGTGTAACAACTAAATGGAGAGCACAGAGAGCCAAGTAGGGGCATCATAACCAGAATATGACATTACTCCTGGGCCATGTGTCTGTTGGCAGTGGCACCAAAACTTTGTTTTAAGAATCATGGGGACAAGACAATGATACGACTGATCGGATTGGGGACAAGATAACGATAAAACTGATTGGGGGGGGGGGGAAGGGTATGGTGCAGCAGGTGCAAAGAGGATCCTATAGAGCTCCTAACCTGGACAGACGGGAAGAAAGCCAATTCACATGCATGCAACGGGCTTCTCCCCTCACCAAGCTGTCAGCCTTGAAAAGACTGGTCAGCCTTCGTTCTCACGACCACGTGGGATAATAGCGTCCCCTCTTAAGGCCCTGGGGGCGCACCGTTTTCAGGCCAGCTGGTTTTCCTCTGGTAAGTCCCAGGCTTCTGTGCCCAGTGCCTCCCACCAGCAAGGCAGCCTGGGGTAGTGGCAGCGGGGGAGGGTCCTCACCTATCGCCGACTTAGTGACTTTGCCTTTGACCGTGTTCTTGTCCCTGCCAGGGCCCCGAGCCGCCTTCCTCCTCCCGAGGCGTTTGCAGGGCCGCTGCGGGGGGCTGCGGAGCCCGGGTTGGTGCCCTGTGGGGGGAGAGAAAGTTAATGGGGCGCGCAGGTGAGGATCTGAGCCCCGCTCGGCCCCACTTACTTACCCGCCGCCTCCAGCAGCTCCAGCCCCTTCCTCAGCAAGGACGCCGACATTCTACCCACGTGGAGCCGGCTTGCGCCTTCACTCCCGCCACACTTCCGGTCTTCCCCTTCCGCCCGCACGCCTGCCACACTTCCGGTCTGTCCCTTCCGCCAGCACGCCTGCCACACTTCCGGCACCTACGCCTGGGCAAAGTCAACTCCGCGCCCCTCCCGTCCCACACATGCGCAGAAGAGGCTCTGGCGTCTGGCTGTCGGGGAGGCTCACACCGTGGCTCTGTCGCGGTGGAGGCGCAGGGCAGAGCTGCTGCTTCTCTCCCTCCCCCCCCCCCAAGTACTGGCAAAAGTTGGGCCAATCAAAGCTGTTCCTCATCCCCCCTCCCAAACGTTCAGATATTTTTTTGAAGTGGCCCCAGAAGGGGCGGGGCCTCAGGCAGAAGGGGCGGGGCCAGGACACTTTTATGCCTCCCCGCCCACGGGCCCTAATTGGCCTGGGGGGAGCGGCAGGGCGCCCACGGGCGGATGAACCCACTTGGCGGGCCGGATCCAGCCTGCGAAGGTGCTTTTACCCACCCGGGGGTTAGGGCCTGTGGGTGCTGCCATTGGGGGAAATAATGACAGTAATACCCTGGTGTCATGGTTTTCCAGATCAAGACCCATAACGTCTGGGTCAAATCCCAGCCTTGGCTCCTAAGGCACCTCATTGACTCTTGCCAGCAAATATGTTTGTCGGTATCTTACTTCTTTATAGATAATACCCAATGACAAAGACTTGATGTCAGAGACTTCTGCATGTACTCATCATTTGACTAGGGTGTCACAACATTATTTTATGTTAGCTAATGCTAGTAGCAATAAGGTGACATGAGAGAAAAAGAGTAGGGGGTATGTGGGAAAGGGGAACTGGACTCTCCAGGCCTTGTGGGAAAAAAAAAGACACTAGAAGTTTGCTTCCATTATTTTTCCTGGCAAAAAATACTTTACCAACAAAAGGACTAATGTGGACAAACTCAGCACTTCCCCCTTTTTTTCTCTGAACCACCATGGGCTCAGAGCATTGTTCCCGCTGTTCTAAACTTGTTAATAATGAGCATTCAAGAGTCAGGTTTATTGAAAAGAAGGCACAGCACTTCTGTTATACTTCTTGAATTTTATAGTGCATAATGAGTATGTAGAGAGGCCTATCAATAGCACAGTCAGGCCCATGTGAGGTTTATCTTCCACACCCATACACACCCCAGTTTAGCAACATGAACTCCTAAAACAAAAGTGAAATAACCAGTATGCATGATAAATAGATGTAACATTTTCCAAATTCATGTCATTGTTCATTATACTGTATTTCAGTCTTGCTAGTAGTATCCTGGAGATTTTCTCTGAGCATCATGGTTAAAGTTTCTCTTGACTACGTTCTGGCTTCATAGATGCCTGGACTTGTCAGCTTCAGCTATTCTGGTGTCTGTAATGATTCCACAATAGTTCCTGTCATGCTTCTGCAGTCACTGACAGATTTTCTCATGACCTTTTCTGACCTTCAAAGAATTACCGTAGGTTTTTGTCTATTTTCCCAAATGCCAAGGAATACAATTTTTTCCAGCAGGTCACTTAAAAGTGTATTGATCATCTGTAAGGTTCAGATTTAGTCTGGATATCTTTAGTAAAAGTCATGGTAGCAAACAAAATTCATAACCCGTGACCTATCCATAACTGTACTAGATACCCCTGGTGCTCAAGGTGGGGATGCAAGGCTCCTGACCTTCACTGATGCTTTGGGGTAGTAGGGGGAGGAGGTGCAGCACATGGCCCAGCACCCCCACCGGTGCTCAGGAGGTATGTGTGGCTTGGGACTGCTATTGGTGCTTGGAGGCGCATGGGTTAAGACCACTGCTGGTCTGGGGATGAGGTGTGGCCCAAGACTGCCCCAGCAACAGCCAGTGTTGCTGGCCATGGGGTCAGTTGTACTTACCACTGCAGAAATCATGGAGGTCCTGGAAAGTCATGGAATCCGTAACTTCTGTAACCTCAATGACTGACTTGCAGCCTTAATCATCTGTAACTTTCAAATTTATTTTGCTAGTTTATCATCCCCTTAAAAGGTACATCTGCACTGCAATGTGACTGGTCTAGATCAGCTGACTTGGGCTCACGGGGCTCGGGCTGGAGCCCATGGTCTGAAGCCCCATTGGGGGTTAGATCTCAGAGTCTGGGATCTAGCCTGAGCCAACCATCTGCACTGCAATTTTTAACTCCATAGCCTGAACCCATGAGCCCAATCAATTGACCCTGATTCTGAGACTCAGTGCCACTGTTTTTTATTGCAATGTAGACCTACCCATAGAATCATAGTGTCATGCCCCCCAGCCTTTATGAAAATTGACTTATGAATTGGATATGCAAAACTCAAAGATGCTTTAGGCAAAATGCATCTTGTGACATAATTTTTAAAGTTATAATCTGCAGAATGTGTCCACTGTGTGTACGTATCATTCTTATATGTGAAGTTAGAAATGCAAAGTGTAAACTTGTCTTTATTAATGTAAGTCTTCTAGTGAAAGCCATCAGTGGTATTTAAGGAAACGTAATGGCCTGGTGCTCAAGACAGTGATCTGTAAATGGGTTTGTTTTTCCTATATGCCCAAATCATGGTAGGTCCTTGAAAGACATATGATTAGGGAAGTAAAATCCTGTTTAAAAAGTTAACCTGGTAAAAATTAATTTTAGTTGGTTAACTGGAATCCCCCTTGCCTGTGGTACGCTGAGTCTGGATGAAGCAGCCTTCCACTAGGCCTTCTGTATTGTGGGCTGTTCCAGCCAAGCCAAGCTGAGCCTGTGGCACTGCAGGTGGGGCTGCTTTGCCTGGGCCCACAGCGCTGCAGGTGTGGGCTGCTATAGCCTGCCACTTTGAAATGGCACGGGGAGTACGGGTTCAGTAGGGGACTGCCCTACCGGCCCTGTGCTCCCTGCAGCGCTTTCACCTTTGAAGTGTAGCAGCAGCCTTAGGACTGTTGCTACACTTCAAAGGCAGAGATGCCCTATGGACTAAATGAATAGTTGATGCAAATTGCATCAACTATTCAATTAGTCAGTTACTTGAAATTAAACATCCCTAGTCTTCAGCTGACTGTTTGAAATTTGTTCCCCACTTTAAGAGGATATACATGAAGGAACCTGAAAACAATGAACTTTAAAGAACTCTAAAAAGCTGTGGGACCCAGGCCAGCAAAAAAGATCAGCTCTGTCTTGAAGAATTTTACTTGGAATAAGGACAAGGGTGAGGAATATACTTTGAAAAAATTTCTCTAGTCTATTCAGGTTAGCTGGCATGTGTTTTGTTTATTTTGGCTTAGTAACTTACTTTGATCTGTCTGTTTTCACTTGCAATCACTTAAATCCTATTTTTTATACTTAATAAAAACACTTTTGCTTATAATCCAGGCCAGTGTAAATAATTGTTACTGGGGAGGAGGGAGCAACCACTGTGCCTATCCCTCTTTCATTGCTAAAGAATCAAACACCTTGTGAGCTTTCTCTGTGTAGAACTTTTACATAGAATAAGATGAATTTATTTAGGGTTTTGGTCCCTTTTGGGGTCTGGGTTCTTGGTTGCTGTCCACAGCCCTAGAACTGATCTCTGCCAGAGCTGAGTTGGTTCAGTGTATCCTTTAGGTAAACAACAGGGCACGGGCCTGCTAGTGGCTTTCCCAAAGCAGACCTGCAGAACACTTTGAGAAACACTGATCTAGAGTGACCACAGACCATAGAATTTCATTCAGGGACCCCCGTATTGAGCCCAATAATTTGTGTTTGACTAAAACAGATCTTCCAGAAAGGCATCCCAAGTTGATACGAGGACATCAAGAGACTGAGAATCCACCACTGCTTGGGGTATGTTCCCACAATTACTTTCCCTCATTGACAAAAATGTGTGCCTTAGTTCACTGTGGAGTGTGTCCTGCAACTGTTATTTTGTTTATCTGAATCTTCAGTTAAGCCACATTTGCTCATTTTAGGTCCTACAGAGTTAGCTTCTGTTGGACCAGTTGTTTACTTTTTAAAGTTTGCTGTTAGGGCTTTTTTCCTGGTATCTGCAAAAATTGTTCAGAATTTGTTCTTTATGTTGCTTAGCTCATATTATAAAATTTCATCCAGTATAATTCAGCACCTTGTCAACCCTTCAAAAATCGGTAGGATTGCTTTTTGAAAAGCTTTTGGGGCAAATTGAAAATGGAATGTGCTCATTTAAATGTATATCTTCCAAAGGAGTCACTAGCTTATAGCTTGAACTAATCTAATTTTACTACACACACACACAAAAAACATGTTCTGCATCACATAGTGAGACTGCCTTTTCTCTGAGATATTTGCTGGCCTCTGTAGCTTACATCAGCTAATGTTCACATTTTATGGCTTGATTTAAATCAAATAACTCGGTGCATATCCAGACTTTATTTGGCTGTTCCAGTGCAATGTTAGAATTGACTAACCCTATCTGTTGATCTAACTTTCCAATAACTCCCAGCTTTTCCATGTTACCAAGTTAATTTTGTTTCATTACTCTTGGGGCAAACGGAAAGTTTCCTTGATGGATGGATAGCTGCAGTTTCAGGTTTCTCTATCTTAATGTGTTTTCTCCACCCAGTTAAATTAGATCTTGGAAGATATTTGAGAATTCTGCTATTATGCTGCCTGTGCCCTCTCTGTGAGTCTGTGCCTTTTGCTGCAAACACCTTTTTAGTAAATTTCACTATCTACATGGATTTTTAATCTTGGGTGTCAGTCACTGTTGCTAAGTCCCATGATTTTACAGCAGGTTGCATGATGTTACTGTGTTTTTTCTTAAAGCCCCAGCTCCTGGAGTTAGGTGATTACATGCGACTCTCAGCTTTCATCTTTAAAAAAAAGCCTGTTTCTGGGTCTTATGCTAGTGGAGAAAAGCAGATGTAGCCCAAGTGAAGAAACAAAGACAGATACAAAGACCCTACTATTTATTGTTTTTAAAAATGTATTTAGTTTAAAGCCAATCTTATGATTTTCAGGCCTGATTCATGAATGTGGAATGTGTGGGGTTGGCAATACATCTACATTGTGGGTATATCTACATTTGTTCTTCAGAAAGTCAGAGATATGGCTGTTTAAATCAATATCTAATAGTTACTTGCCCTTGCACCGGTAGTTATGTGCAGAATATGAAATATGTTTTGCTTTAAATAGCAGCACTGTTTCATTAACTACAATACTATGCCTTTCCATTGGAATTACACTGCTTCATGAACCCACAGCCAGCTCTGCCCTTATTAATGTTTAGGTGTATTTGCCAACATGAAGCAGTTTGTGCTGAAGTCACTCTACCTCCAAAAAGCTATGGATCTCTGCATTGCTGTTCTCCAAACGTACATTCTAGCCTTTTAACTGTGCGACATGGCTTTGAAAAATGAGCTTTCCTCCCACTGAATATGAACCAATGCAGGGCAATTCTTTGGTTCGTGCTCATGAGCACGTCCCGTGCAGAGGTAGTCCTGCTCAACAGAAACTCTTTTTTATTCTGGCTTGAATTTGTTTTGTTTTACTTCATTTTTGTTTTCAGAGTCATACCCTCTGCACTACATGCTGCATCAAGCTGCTAAATCTTCATGGTGCCAATGTTGTTGCTTCTGCAAATCTCTGTGGCTCAGGTTAACATTAAATCGGCTTCCTATTGTGCCACGTGCTCTACATACATGTAATAAGGGGCAGTCACGTGCACTCTAAACAGACAGGACAGACCGGGGTAGGAGTAGATTTAGTCCCATTTGTGGAGGCACAGAAATTAAGCGACTCATCCGGGATATTTGTGACAGAGTTGGGGACAGAATCCAGTGCTCTTGAGTTTAGGGCTGTTGCCTTAAACCCCAAGATCATTCTCTCTAGCTAAGTGCTGTGGTGATGGTAGAAACTGGGGGGCACAGAAAGGTCTTGCGTAGTTACCTGTGTCAGACATAACGCAGAAGTGATACAGAGTTATGCTTCCAAGCGTAAGGAAACCTAGCCTGTGCTCTTACAGTATCTTCCAGAGCATCTCCACGTGTAACTTCAGTAACACTCATAAATACTGATAAGCCCAAGGAGGCCTAACTTTTTTACTTTAAGTGGTGAACAGGGCAGACTGCTTGAACCTCTGTGCTTGCTGAGGTGGGTTATTCTGCCTCCTAGTCATCTGGATCTTTGTTAGCACCCAGAACTTTTGGGGTGAAAGCCCTGACTCATTGAAGCCAATGGGAGTTTAGCCATTGACTTCAGTGGAGTCAGGATGTTATCCTTTGACTTCTAGGCTTTGGCCTTTTTCGTCTCTGGGTTTCTTTTCTCCTTTTCTTCCCTTTGGTTTTAGGCTTCCCCTTTCCCTTTTTCTTTTAGACCAGTTTCTTTGGCTTTAGATTTGGCTCTTCCCCTTCCACTCATCTGTGGTTTTTGACTTAGCTGTCATCTTGTTCCTTTATTTTGTTTGACTGCATTTCCCACATCCTCTCATTTAGGAGTCTGGACAATCCAGTTACAGTTAGAGAGAAAATGTTCCAGTGTTGAAGATGTGGCGCTGGGTACCAGTGAAATCAGGGATTTCGAGAGGTGTCACTGGCTGCATTTGATAGGATAGATTCTTTTGCAAGAGGGGCTTGCCAGAAGCCTGCCTTGGCACTTAGCTTTGGGATTATTTTGACTTCTGATAGTTGAACCAGTGTCAGGTCAATTCAAGAAAAGCTGTATCGCAAATGGAGATAATGAGCCTTGCCTTCCGATGTAAAGTGCTTTGAGATACCAAGATGAACAGGGCTCTGGCAGAGCTGAGTAATATGCCCTGCACATGCTTTTATTAAATAGTGTGAGGTCAGTTATTGTTGAACTGGACCCTTTCAAACCAGTGACAGGCTCTGTAGCTAGTTCCTAACCCCTGTGCTCGTTTGGATGGTCTGTAGGCCAGGGCTGGACCAGTCTTTACAAAGAAGTCCAAAGGGTTTGCGGTCCTGGAGCCTGCGGCTGCTGCAGCTCCAAATAGATCACAATGCCTCTGTCCCACCACTAGGAGCCACTGTGCTGAGCAGTGAAGGTGGGTCATGCCTCCCCCTGCCAGGCAAAGGGGTCTGGAGAGAACCATTTTGAGGTGCGGGGGAAGAGAGAGGAAGGGGAGTCTCTTCCTAGCCCAGTGAAGATGGCCCTTGTGATCACTGCAGGGTGGGGACAGGCCTTCCTCTGCATGCACTACAGAAGCACCAGCAATGCTTACTGTGGTCTGAAAAAAGTGTGAGGGTCTAGCATAACCTGGGATCATCTCCTCTCAGCAGCAACCCATCTATTGGTGCTGGAACTAGGAGCGCACCTCCACTGCTGGGGATGCTGCCGCCCCGCCACCATGCTTTGAAATGGTTTCCATCATATCCAGGGTTTGCAGTTTGGTTCAATGGCTCCCAGCACCCCCACTGTACAGACTGCTGCAGCATCCTGGACCAAAGCCGATTATGCCAGATCTGGGGTCCCTTGCAGTGTCCTCTCCTACACTTTAAGGACTGGAGGAGAGCAGGGTAGCAGACCAGCTGGCCTTCTCCCAAGAAGACAACAAGCAGTAGCACCGGGGGAGACTCTGGGTCAGGGGCTTGTCGGGGAAGCAGGACTGTGGGCTTAGGAACAACACTTATGCAGTGTGACAGGGTGCTTGCCCTGCACTGGCCCTTTAAGGGCAAAAACCCAGCCCTGAGTGAGGGCTGAGAGTGAAGCCCCAGCTGAGGCAGTTCTGCTAATGAGGGCCCCTCTGTGGGCTATATAAAGAAGGACTGCTGGACGGTGAGGAGAACTTACTGCTGCTCTGAATAGAGAGCAGGAGAGACCTGGTTGCCGGGCCGGGCTGGGCTGGGCTGGAGAAGCTCTGGCTAGCTAGTTCCTAGGCTGCAGGGCCTGAAGCAAGGCCTGAAACCACTAAGGCTGCTGAGGGGCAGCCATGGCAGGCAAAGGCAGTAGATCCACACTCCTTTGCTAGTGATGAGTGGCCATTACACAGGGGCTACGTCTAGACTGGCATGATTTTCCGCAAATGCTTTTAACGGAAAAGTTTTTCCGTTAAAAGCATTTGTGGAAAAGAGCATCTAGATTGGCACGGACGCTTTTCCGCAAAAGCATTTCTTGCGGAAAAGCGTCCGTGTCAATCTAGATGCGGTTTTGCACAAGAAAGCTCCAATCGCCATTTTCGTGATCGGGGCTTTTTTGCGCAAAACAATACTGCGTTGTCTACACTGGCCCTCTTGTGCAAATGCTTTTGCGCAAGAGGGCTTTTGCCCGAACGGGAGCATAGTATTTCTGCAAGAACACTGACAATCTTACATGAGATGGTCAGTGTTCTTGCAGAAATTCAAGCGGCCAGTGTAGACAGTTGGCAAGTTTTTCTGTAAAAGCAGCTGCTTTTGAGGAATAACTTGCCTTTCTAGACGCAGCCAAGGTGGTTTGCCCCTGAGGCAGGGGCTAGAGGAAGACTGGCAGAGGGCCACTGAGGCAAGGTGGGTGCAGGGGAACTGGGTGTTCCTTGGGGAGGACTCTGGAGTACAAAGCTGGATAAACCTCTACCGCTGGAAGGGGGGCTCAGAGACACTGGAGTGGGCACTGCTGGAGGGCAGTGTCCTGAAGAGGACGTCGTGGTCCAGGAATGACATGGGTCTGGAGTCGAGAGGGAAATGAGAACACGGGGTGACACCGACTAGAGGGAGGTGTCCAGTGAGTCAACGAGCTAATCCCCAGGGTTACCGGCTGGAGGTGCCATGGTGGTGAGTCTGTCCCATGACACCCAGCCCCAGTGATTGCCCCATTGCTCATCAACAGGTCTTTGGAGTTTGTATAGACTTGCTGAACAGGTGCTGCAAGGGGGTCTTGTTTGGTAGCCCCTGGCAGTTAAGGCCTCTAATTGAGTCACCGCACCTCCATCTGAATGTGAGCATGCTTGTCTGCTGGGGAGCTCACATTGGCTCCATGGACCACCTTATCCCACACAAGGGCTCAGATGCTGAAGAGTTGAGCTAATTCCTCCCAACAATGTCCCCCCATTGCCTTATTCTCCTCACTAGGGACAGCGTGAAGCTGGCTGTTGGAGCTGTAACTCCCTCCCCCCCCCCCCCCCCGTGGTTTCTCTGAGGGTGGGGAAAGAAATGATGGATTAAAGGGGGGGGGGAGAGAAAACCCAAACTTTTGAGGGGGACTTGTACATGGAGCTGTTACTCCTTTGCCACTAGATGTCGCTGTGAGGCAGGTTTTCAGGGTGTACTGGGCTGTTGTTAAAGTAGAGGGCCCAGCTCAGCCAGGATCTTACTGGGTTGGGGGAGGCGGGGGGCAGAAGTAGGGTTGGCCTCTTCTGTCTTTTGCTCCTTCCACCTTGGTGTTGTGCATGTTGTCAATAAGGCATCGATTGCATGGAGGCAGGCCTGTGATCTTGGCTGCCTGTGGGTGCTAGTGACCAGATCCTGGCTTTTGCAAGTGCCCCAGAATATTGTGATAGCCAGCTGGCGCCAGCCAGCACCAGCTTCCTCTCTGTAGTGCCCACCCTGGGGCGTGGTGGTGTGAGCTTCCTCTCGGCAGTCCCCTTTCCATACCAACTACAATATCAGTTCTGGCCCAGAGTCCCTAGCTAGCACTCGCCCTTGGATTATTGCTTCCACTGCTGTATGGTGGACTTGCCTGGCTCGCCCCGCCCCCCAACATGCTACACCTATTGCAAAGGGCAGCCGTGCTTTGCCCCTCTTGCCCGGGCTCAGTGAGATCACCAGGGAGTCCTAGCACTAGGGTAAAGTGCTGGGATGGGAACAGAAGAACCGCGGGACCAAGGGTGGAGTTTCGGGAGAGTGGGGGAGCAGCAGCTCAGGATGCAGTTTGCTTTTCTTCCCAGTTCCCTAAGGGGAAGGGAGTGAGGGAAAGTACTTGCATTCTGTTCATGCCCCTCACTCTGGCTGGTGAAGTGAGCAGGTAGAGGAGTAATTCATGGAATCCAAGTACTTTCCCCTCACTCCCTTCTCAGGGCAATGGGGGGAAAAAAGCAAGCCACATCCTGCTACACACGACTGCCGCTCCTGTGCTCTCTCGAAACTCCGCCCTTGCGCAGGACAAGCTGTGTGTCCATGCTTGGTAGAGTCTGGCCTGCTTTGTGCCTATTACTTTCCTATCCCACTGCATTGCTGGAGTCATTAGCTGGAAATGAAGCCAAGTTACAAGCATGGTGCTGTTTCTATTTCCAAACAGAGTGTGATTAGTGAGCTCAAGTACGTGGACCCAAACATCCATTAAAAATCTGTCATTCACATACAGAAGGGAGGGTGTATTGGTTGTCCAGTTAAACAGGGCTGCCTGCAACAAGGGGCAGAAGCTGGGGGGATACATGGTGTACCCCGTGTCTGTATGTCTGATTTCCCAAATGCAGCATGTAATTGCCCTGTCTAATTTGCCATTCTTTTCCCTCCCCTTTGTCTTCTTTATTTCTCCCTTCTTCACCCCTCTGTCTCTGTCCAGCACTTTATTTCCCTCTCTCCTTTGTTTTCCTTTTCTGATTCCCTCTCCTGCTGTGTTTTCTCTCTGCTGCTTGCTCTTTCCACTGGGGTCGGCCTTCAGTGCAAACTGCTTGGAGTCCCCTGCTCTTTTGGAGGGAAATGGAGGGAACTGCACTCATTCTCCAGCTCACAGCCTGGTCTGACCTTTCCTGTCTAGTACTGGAACTGGAGTGGGAGAACATTTGTCACTTGTTTTACCTTTCCAGGAGCATGAACAGTCGCAGATCCTAAGGCCAATTTTCTCTCTCTTTCCCTCTCCTTCCCTCTGTACCTTTCTCCCCCCCCCCCCTTACTGGTGTGTTACTGCCCTGTGGCACACTGACCTTTTCTCTTCCTATGTACAAGGAATATAGAAGGGAAGTAGGAGAAGGGAAGTAGGAGAGCGGAGATGCTGTCTCTGCCATGTCCCTCTCTGACTGGATGCTTCTTGCTCTAGCCTTGAGTCCTATTTCCACACCTCCTCTGTTTGTGTCTCTGTGCCTTGGGTTGGGAGGTAGGCCACACGCTACTTTATCTCCAGCTCAAAGAGCCCATCACCCACATTCTAGAGGTAGAAATGGGGCACTCGGTGCGGTAAGTCAGCCGTACACCATTCTGGCAGGAGTTTTGGAGAATGAAAGTTGCTATATGGGAATTCTGTGATTCCCTTGCTGGTCTGTTCCCTTGGAAGCAAACCAGGAACAAAGGAAGGAGAGGGAGGTTCATAGAACCACCAACCCCGCAAGGGGCCATGAGACTAGTCCTTATCACCCAGGGCTTTGGAGCTGGTGTTGTGAAAGTGTTCTGGGCTCTTGCAGGGAAGAGGGGATGTGTGGGGCTTCAGGCAGAAGGGGAGAGTCTAGCCCCCCAGCAACCTGCAGTTCACACACTGGCTGTGGTGTGTGGAGGGACCAGAACGCATGGCTGTGCATGGGCCACAGTGCATCAGTGTTGACTTTATATCTGGCCCTAGATGGAGATTGGGGGTTGTTGGTGTGTGTTTGTCTTGGGTGTACATGTAACTGTTTGCACAGGGCTGTACCGGGACATGTGTGTATACATTGAAGAAAGAGAGAGGTATGGAAGGCCTGGGAGGGAAACCTCCCGCACGCTGTGGTGGCCACGTGTGTCCTGGTCAACTCCTTGACCGTCAAAGTTCCTGTGCCCTGCAGATCCCAGAGCTGCCCCATCACTTGTGCTGGGCTCTACTGTTCCGGGAGAGTGCCAGGCGGGAGGTGGAAAACAACTCCGCTTCGTCAAGTGCCAGGGTGCATTAAAGTCCGTGTCGTCACAGCGCGGTGTGATTAATTCTGGATTCTAGCAAATGAAGGCGTGCAGAGGGGTCGGATGGGGTCAGCAGCTGGGCAGGTGATGGAGGGAGGTGATGGGGGGAGGGCTGTCTCTGCACAGCCCAGATGGGTAACACTTGAAACCTTACCTAGGGGGAACCTGCAGCTGCTTACAACTCTCCCCTCGGAAAGCAGTGCTGCCATGGAAACATCCCTAAATGGGCTGCACTAGTGCTTTGTTGACACAAACAAAGCAGGGACTGGACTGCTCTGGGGACAGGAGCCAGATCCTCTCACCCCTTCCAAGCGGGCCAGAGTTGAGGTGCTGCGTGTGAGGGGATGACGGCATCGCCTGGGGATTTTAACAAGTGTCAAGTGGCAGGGGAGAGCAGCCGGCCAGGGAGGAGGCGGTGGCAGGATGAGCCCTGTGGGGCCGTCTGGCCGACGATGCAGTGCTAATTGGCAGAGCGGGCATTGCAATGTAGCAAATGGTCAGGCCCCTTGGGCAGTGGGCAGACAGGGAGCTACAGCTGGTGGGGCAGTGGTTGAAATGGTTTGTGAGCCTTTGGGGCAGAGTTCTATAGGGTAGGGAGAGGGCAGGGATCTGGAGGGAAAGTGTCCTGGGGAGCTGCATATGCTTCATCTACTCTGAGCGTGCATGCGGCATGTAAACACGAACAGCTCCTTGCAGCAGTGCCCCCTCTGTGCCAGCTGAGGGCTGAGCAATGTGAGTATTGCCTTGTCCAGGCCACCCAGGCACCTGCGTTCAACACCCCATTGGCCTGGCACCCCTGCTTCCTGTTGTGGCTGCCTTGCCTTGCTAGGGTGTCTCTTTGAGCTAACAAAACCCTGACTAGTTCACTCTTCCAGAGTCCCAGCCACCCTCTCCCACTGCCAGGTGGTTCCGCTCCCTCCACGTGCCCACTAAACAAGCCCTCTCTTTCCAGCATTGCTAGGCTGTGGCCCTTGCCTCTCAGGGGAATACCTAACAGGTTATTTAGCATCGGGGGCTTTGCTGGGACATCCCAGCCAGGTTGTGCACTGGTTACCATCCACCCTCCTCACTCCTGTCCCTTGGGGGAGAGATGGAGACGAGGGTTTGTGAATGTTGAGGTTCAACTGGGGTCTGGACGAGGTTACACTTGTGTTTTGGGCCATTGCTCTCTCAGCCTGGGCATTCTCTCCTCTCTGTGATTCGGTCTCCCCCGCCCACCTAGCCATACTGTCACTTTTCAATTGAAAAGCCAAATGAAATTTCCAGGCGGTTTGCAGCCTTTATGATTCACTTGTTTGTTTTCCTCCCTTTCTGTCCCCCCTCCCATTTTTTATTTTTAATTTATTTCTCTCTCTCTCTGTGTGTCTATTCACTCCAGCCAGCTGCCTGCTTTGAATTTAGTTTGCACCAAGAGCAGGAGAAATTCATTTTCTGCTTTCCTATTTTATACAGTGTTTTGGTTTTTTTTTTCTGACTGCAGAAGTAAATGGAGATGCTGCGGAGATGTTTGCTTTATCTCACCTCATCCTGCTCTTTCTTAACTATCTACCCTGGTGCTGAAAACATCTGGAGATTGCTACCCCGCGTTTTTTCCTCGTCCCAGCAGTTCAGGGGAACCCAGTGATAATAAATGAGGCTGCCAAGTGTTAGAGCAGGGAGCGATAGCATTAGGAAGCTCACCGTGTGTCAGGGCCTTGATGCGCTGCTGAGGATCATCCTACTTGTCTAGCCCCAGGTGGGGTGCAGAGGTGAGGGATCTCTTGGGGTGGGTTTGATGCTGGGCTGGAAGTGCACTTTGCGGCAGAGCTGAGGCATGTTCTGGGGGTGAGGGAGCTCATGTGGTGGCTTGGGTGCTGGTAGTTGAGGTGCGGTATGCTGTATTGGAACTGTGATGGGCACTCGTGATAAAGTGCACCATGATGAGACCCTTTGGATGCACCCGGGGAAGCAGGCCTGCCAACAGCAATTCTGGAGCCCAGAGCAGAACAATCAGTGGGTCCCCCACCCATGTACAAGCTGTGACTGTGCAGACATTGTCTGCCTGATATTTGGGTGCTGCTGCACCTATGCTGGCTGGTACCCAGTGAGCTGCCAGCTGTGCTGTTGGGCCACACACTTCCAGCAAGGCTCGGGCTTCCATGTACTTGCCCAGTATAGTTGCCAACTCTTTAATTGTGCAAATCCAAAAATCCTTGCCTGCCCCGCCCCAACACTTTCTGTGAGGCCTTGCCTCTTTTCTGATACCCCCTCCCTCTGTCATTTGCTCTTCCCCACCCTCACTCATTTTCACCAGGCTGGGGCAGGGGGCTGGGTTGCAGCAGGAGGCCACGGCGTCAGTTCTTACTTCAAGCAGCTCCCAAAAGTGACCTGCACAACCCCTTCTATGCAGGAGGAGTCTGGAACGCTCCCAGCCAATGGGAGCAGTGAAGTGCTTGGGGCAGGGACACTGTGTGGAGTCCTCCTCCCCCACCAGGAGCCCTGGAGACATGCTGGCCATTTCTGGGAATGGTGCAGAGCAAGGGCGGGCAGGAAGCTTGCTTTTTCCCTGCTGTGCTGTGGGTGGCGGCCAGAGCCCCCAGCCCTTAAAATTGGTGCTGGAGCGCTGCATTGCATACTTGGGGCAGCACTAAGAGCTTGGGGAGAGCATGTTGTGCTTTGGGCAGTGCTCGGCTGGCATGATGACTCTGAACAGTGCTCAGGGCTGGCTGCCCCAATCCCATCCCTTGCACCCGAGGCCCAGGCTCTTCCAGGAGCACAGGGCTGCCCCCCACATCTTGCCCAAGGCCCCACAGAGGCTGTCAGCCCAGGCCTCACCCTGCTCCTTCCTGCTTCCACTCCATCCCTTCCTCCCGTCCCTGCTCTGTTCCCTTCCTGCCTCCCCAATTGCTCCATTTCTCTGAAGCCCCCTCCCCTGGGAGATGTGAACTGGGGCAAGGGGCAGCAGCAGGAGTCAGGCCTCCTCGTGCTCACTGTGGCAGTGGTAGCCGCAGGAATTGGAGTGACACACACATGTCGCATTGCTTGGCTGTGTCTTCCAGCAGGGACAGAATTCTGGAAAGCACGGTGCCCTGGCTCCTGTCTGCGCCCTGGAGCTCTGCAGCCCTTGGGAGGTCTGCTTCCCGCCACCGCAGTGGAGTGGAGTGACCCGGCTGGAAGACGGTGGCTTGGAGCAGGCTGCTGCGTTGCTCTGCTTCCCGTGACTCCTGCCACTGCAATGAGTGTGGCCCCTTGGTAATTCCCTGGCCTGCACTAAGGTATCCATAGGACAGTTGAGGCAGCTGCTGCTGCGCCCCCCCCAAACGGCCCTGAGGCTGAGACAGCTCTGCCCTGAGAAGACATGCATACAGCTTGCTGGAGGTGCACTGCCAAGCTGTGTTTCAGTGCTCTCTTTCATTGCTGGGGGAAGGTGTACAACTTTCTGTGAGGGGAAACTGAATGGGGAGCAACTTCCAAACTGTTAGGTAGCCCAAAGATGGATGTGTGTGTAGTGCTCATGCAATTGCGTATTTCTTTGTGATCTGGGGTGTGTGTGTGTGTGTGTGTGTGTGTGTGCTACCTTTTAGAAAGGAAGACTCGTTTATCTCCGCATTCTAATTGTGTCCCATTAAAATGCAAATTTGGGTTTATGCATTGAAATTGTCAGTAACGTTGCTATGGCAACTGGAGTTTGAGGGTGGGGAATTGGAAGAGGTGGGACTGTGTGTCTCTCCTCAGGAGCCTTGTCAAGTAGGTCCAGGTAATTGAAACCCTCAGAGCCAAACATTCCCGGCCAGTGAATGCTGGGGCAGTGCTGAAATTCTCTGGTGATGGAGTCTCCATACTGGAGCAAGCCACTGATCCGTGTAGCAAGTCTAGCAAGAACAAGCTCTGGTCCCTCAGAGAACAATGAACCTCTCCTATCCTTCCTCTCTACCCCCACTTATTCAGCTAGCCAGACCTCTGCGGAGAGGGGAAAATCCTTACTGAGTACTGCAGGCTTCCACCGTGATGTGCTGGTCCACCATCCTTATCAGTCGGGGTAGATACTATTCAGAGCTCTACAGCTTCCCTTTTTAAACTCCCAGCCACAGGGCCTGCCCTGGTGCCCTCCTGCAGCAGTGAGTTCCACATGCACAAAGGGAGAGCACAACAGACTGAGAAAGGATCAAAGGAAAGTCTGTGCTCACTTTAGGCAGAGTACCATCGGCATGTGGAACTCACTGCTGCAGGAGGGCACCAGGGCAGGATGGTACTCTGCCTAAAGTGAGCACAGACTTTCCTTTGATCCTTTCTCAGTCTGTTGTTCTCTCCCTTTGTGCTTGCGTAATGAGGAGGGTGAAAAGGCACAGCTGATTGGCTCTCAGAGGGGCCCTCATCTTGCCAAACACTGTGATTGGGCCCTCCCTAGCTTGTCCTACTACCAACTTCACAAGGATCCAGATGCTGCCTAAAAGTTGTGATGGCTGAAGGAGCTGGGGGAGGGGAAAAGGGAATGCAGAGAGAGGCAAGACATGAGTAGAGCACTGTACTGTAAAAGAAGAAATTGTGCATCTCTGTACTGGTTGTTGACTGAAAATCTAATAACTTTGATGGCCAATGACGCATGAAGGGTTGATTCACAAATAGGTCCTCTGTGCTAGCTGCCCATGTGATGTCTCCCCAGCCTCCTGGTTAAGGGGGCTTAGGAGACCTTCTAGCTGCTCCATCTGGTGCCGGGATTTGATCTCTGTTTGTTTTCTTCTGTGACCCAAGAAGTCTGCTCATACACGTGTAAATAAAAAAATTGTGTGGTGTAGATGAGCCAGTGAGAGGTTTGTATTGTGGTGGCGAGCCTCGTTGATGAGGCTGGGGCTGGAGTGTGTTGTTATCCCTACGGAGTTCTTCATGGAGTGGATTAAAGTGATAAATATCCCCTGTGGATTTGTTGCTCAGCCCGGCGAGACCCCAGGTTCAGGAGGAGCAGGTCTGGAGTCAAGCATTGCCATGCATGACAGCTTCTCCAGTTAGGAGAGACAGTCCCCTTCATATTCCATGCATGCAAAACTCTGCCTTGCTCTCTTGTACTACAGTGCGCTTAAAAGCAGTGTCCCTGTTTCCCTCCCCAGCTGCCTCAGTGTATAGATTTCCAGTGGGGGCAGACACGTGTGCTGCTACAGAGGGGAAAAGCTGACACTTCTCTGTTTTCTAGCATGAGTGGTGGCATAAGTGACTTGCTGGCTTGTTTGAAGCCCCGTCCCCCCTGCCTTGAGAGGGTCACATTTATACAAAGGCTCTTCAGGATGTTATAAGTGGGGCGGCAAGGGCTTGGAACTGAAGGAGTCTGGGTTTTGCCTGTCCCCCTCAGATCAGTAAGTCACTGCACTGGGGAGGCAGAATCCCCGAAACATGAACCCTGGTTGGAAATGAGGCATGGGAAAAGGGAAGTCTTTCGGCATCCTAGCTCCCTCCAGGAGAAGACAGAAAGCAGGTGGGGAGGAACAGTGGGTAAAGAGATCTGCTGTGCACTAGCACCATGGCACATGAACGATTGAGGCTGGCCTGGCAGGGAGATGCATGGATGTGACTGGCACCGGAAGGCAAACAGAGGCAGGACAGTGGCAAGGGACATGCCTGTGCCAGCCTTGGTGGGAGAGGTGGCATCTCAGCAGGTTCATCACTGTTCTGAAGGGTTTGATGAATTCAGTAGCAGGGGAGGCACACAAAAGGGGAAACAAAGGCTCACACATTTGTGGCACAGATTTGTTCAGGTGTTTAAAATGAATGACATTCTAAAGGGAATTTGCCAATGAATGCTTGAAAGCAGGAGAGGAGGGTTTCGAGAGGGAGAGAATATGGGACAAAGAACAGAAGGGCAGGGGGGGGGGGGAGAAAAAGAGAGGAAGAAAGGAAAGTGAGAGGCAGAATGGGGAAAATAACCCCACAGACAGACACCCCCTTTCCCATTCCTGTTTCCCACGCATTATCCCACTGACATGCTGCATACTCTAGTGATGAGCCAGGCTTCTCTGGCATGGAACCTGGGCCTGGCGTTATTCCTCATGATTCCTCACTGTCTCTCTCCATCCCTCTCTTTAAAGGAGAAAGCATGTGACATTCTTTTCTGCACCTCACTTGAAAGGGTGGCAGATTTCCTTTCTGGCTGGGGTTTCACCAAGAGTGAAGATTTAACCATTTGCCTCTTGAAACAACAGAGAGTTGTAATCTAATCCCCATGTTCCCACTTGGAATAATCCCAGACTAAGGATACGTCTGCACTCCGATCAGAGGTGTGATTGCAGCATGTGTAGACATAATCTAACTAGCAGAGGTAGTAAAAGCAGTGAAACTGCAGCTGCATGGACACAGAGTGTGCGTTTGGGACACAGAGTGTGCCTTTGGGGAGCTAGCTCATGCTGCAGTGGCTTTACTGCTATTGATACTCATGCTGGCTAGATCAAAGCTGGCTTGAGTATGTCTACGTGTGCCATAATCCCACCTTGGAATGCAGTGTAGGTGTCCCCTAATTGGTGAAACAGGAGCAGAAGAGAGATTGGGAATTGGGGGAGAGGGTCTCAGGAGCGTTCACCTGGAGGCTACTCATTCCCAGTGAAATGAGTCAGTGGATCTCAGTCCAGTTCCTGTGAGGCAGATGTTTGCGTCACAAAATGCACCATCATGAGAGGATCCCATTGGAAGGAGCCCTCTTGGCGTCAGCCTTAGCAGACAGGCCTAGAATTGAACTAGCTTGGAGTCCAGCTCCTTTCATAGTCCTGACAGTGACCCTTCCAGAGCAAAGCCACAAGACACCCTCCACCAATGTGGCAATTCCTTTACACCTCCCCCCTCAGACTAAACCTGGAGCAGATGCTGACAATTGTTACCTTCCCAGGACAGATCTCTCTTGCTGACTTTTGGAGTGTGGCGCTGTGGGTCTTTCCCCATACTCATCTCTTGGACATACTTAAATGTGTCTCTTGGGGTGTGATGATCTGAGCTGGCCTGCTTGTCTAGGGGCTGGGTGAGAGCATATGTTGACCTATGACCTGCCCTCCCATTTTGCCACGTGGCAGTATCAAAGGTGCAGAGACCTGGCTTGAGCCTAGATATTCCTCCCTCACTGTTGGACTGCTGATCAAGTCAGTCTTAATCCTCTGAATCATGTGCATGCTGGTGCAGAGGAGTGTCCGCTTGCTCCCCTCTTTGCTGTCAGAAACAAGTCACTTACAGGCTGCTGTGCCAGCACTCCTTCGGCAGGTCTCTCTTGTCCCTGGGAAAGTTGTAAGAAGTCTTTGCTGGGGAGCATCAGACTTTGAGGCTGGAGTTTTCCTTGTCTTTTTCAGTGGTTCTAAAAAAGCTCTAACAGACTATTCAGCACCTTTTTGGAGCTCAGTGGGGGCGGTGGATGTGCACGCATGTGGGGGTGTGTGGGCGTGTGTTTGCATGCTGTGGAGAGAATGACTCACTAGCCCCCTCCTCTTTTTCAGGCCCCTGACTGCCTCCCACTCCCTGTCAGGGCATGTTTCCGGCTGCTGATGCTCACAGTGCTTTGATTCCAGGTTGTTGGCGGAGGGTGCTTGGGAAGGCAGGGAGTGGAAGAGGAGAAGCAAGTTGCCTAGTAATTGGCCCGTCCTCTGCCTTGATAGCAAGCCATATGATCAGGAGAGAGCCCTGTGCACTCTTCAGGCTGGGGAAAGGCATGTACAGAGAGAGCCGCCCTGGCACACCGGGATGGTAAAGGGAGTGAACACTAGGCTGTGCTGTGTGTTGCAAAGGTTGCCATGGCTCTGCTCCCCCTTGACTATGGTCTGGAGGAAGAAGATTGGACAGAACCTAGAGGAGTCCCAAAATAAACCCATCCACCTTCGCAATCTCCCATGCAGCCTATTTCCGGCTTTTCTAATTGAGCCTTGATTGACATTGTCTCGTTTCCATGCAGAGTCTCCTGTGTAACTAAATCATTAGTGTAAATTAAATTTCGATTATTTTTTAAATCAGCAAAAATAGCGCTGTTTAATTGACAGCAATTATTTCCAGTGTAATGGTAACAAAGCAAATGTGAAGTGTTCTGAGCGCCGGTTAAGATCGCTGGGGAAGAGGAAGAGGGATCCTGCTGACCCTGTCTGTGATGTTGAACAAGCCGGCAGCTTCTGGTGAGTCAGGGCATGGTAGACGGATTCTTACTTGGGTAGTTCTCATAAAGCCTGGGTATGATCTAACTGGCCTCTTCCTGGCAAAGGCCCTGCCACCCCCTGAAAACTGGGAGCAAGCTCTCAGTCATAGTGGGGAAGAGCAGGCAGCTGGACTTCGTAAGGGAGGGGATAAAAGGAGTAGCATGGGCAGTGGGGGGGGGGGAGACCTTTGTATCCAGGAAGACTCTCACTTCCACCTGGGCCTTGGCTGGTGAGAAACTTGTGTCTCTGGCTTAGTGGGACATGGCAAAGGATATTGCTAGGACTCCTGGAAGTGAGTAATGCGATGGGGCTGTGGCATGGTCTTGCAGGGGGCTGTTATTCTGCTAAGGCTGGGGTTGCTTTTTGCAGGCACAAAAGTAGTCTGGCCCTAGCTACTTCATGGAGTGTGCACAGAAGAGACCCTAATATGGAAAATTGGCTAGAGAGAGAACAGTCCTGGGACTATCTTTGAGGGTGGCTTGGCCAAGTCTTATCAGAGAACAGGTGTGTTTGTCCAAAGGCACGATCCATTCGGCTATTCCTCTTCCCCCCCCAACTAGCAGGACTGAGTCATTCTGCCACAAACCTGTCCTGCTTTCTGTCAAACAACAGGAATCCTGGCACAGCCTTGCCTCTGGGCTTTTACTTTTCCGTCTGTGCCTTGCTGCCCATCTCTGGGAAATGCTGCCTATGCCCTCTGCTGTCATACCTGTGTCAGCTACATGGGGCAGGAACACCTGGGGCCCCCTGTATACTGGTGACATATCTTGGGCACATTCTGACAGGTAGTCAGGACTCATTGTCTCTCTAAGAAACCAGGAAAATAAGCTTGTGTCTGAATCCCAGGTGCAGAGAGGGTCTGCCTGTCACAGGCAATTCCAATCCTGCACTGCTTGGCAATGTTTTTTTCATTCTGCAGGCTACTATTCATCTCTCTCTTTCTTTTTCCCTTCACTCTTTTCTCTTCCCCCTCTACTCCTTCTCCATTGATCCTGAACCCCCCTCATAGCAGAGACTGGCTGTCATGCTGAACTACAGCCTGTTTTGGAGATGCAGACAGAGGATCAAATTACGCCATTGAGGCACTGGTCCAGGCTGGGGACAGTTGGCACATTTCAACTCCAAACCTCTCAGAGTGCAGTAGAGGGAGAGTGCAGGCTGCGCTATGGCAAAGAACGGTGTAGTCTGCTCCCCTTAGCCAGTGTGCATGGGGGAGGGCGCTCCAGGGGATATAGAGAGTACCATTCCTGTGCTCACCCAAATGCGAGGACTAGATTATCCTTGGTCCATGCATGTATGACAGAGCCCCAGGATGGGCCTTCTGTGAGGTTTGAACTCTAGTCCCAGTAAAACTGTATTGCTTGAGCCGAAGGAGGCAGTAGCAACACAATCAGCCTCTTGTGTGGCCCATCCACAAGAAAGAGATGAAGAGTCACACCAGGCTCATGTGAGTTACACATGGGATGCTCAGGGTGGGTGAGTCTCCCTGTTGCCCCATCTATCTGCTCAACAACCCACACAGACCATCTATCTCTAATTTAAGGAGTGTTCTGAGAACTCTAATCTCCTTGCACCGGGGACCAAAATCTAAATTTGAACCTATGTACAGTGCTGGACTGGCATTGCATATGTCTACTTATGCCATTCAGCTGCTCTAACTTCCATCAGACTTCTGCTTTGTCCAAGGAATCTCGGGAACCTTATTGCTTCCTTTGAGTCACAGAAGTAACCGTTGAGACTAATTGCAGGATTGGAGGTAATAAAATGTCTGAGAGAGAGTCATAGTGACTTGGGAAGCTGGCAGGGGACGTTTGGAAATGTAGGGAGTTAATCACAACAGGGATGAATTGGACCTACGCTGCTCCATCAGATTTCTAATAGGCTCATCACTAAAGTATTTAGCACAAGAAATTGTTCTTAAGAGAGCTAGATTGTAGACATGTAACTGACACTCTACTTTCCAAGGGGGCAGTCATACCAGAAGTGATGTGGTTCCATTGTTAAATCTAAGGAACTGGGACTCAGGAAAGTTCAGGTTTCTCATCCTAGTTACTGACTTGCATGACCTCTGGCAGATGAGGGTAACTAGAATCAGACATGCTTCTTGCCTTTGGTAGGATAAGGCAGGGGCCACTGGGGCTCAGAAACTGCCGACATTGGGTTTGGAGACTACCAGCCTTTGGGAGATCCAAAGCAGCACCCTTGTTTCAACATCAAAGCTATGGAAAACTGCTTCACAAAGTACATTGCAGGCTGGGATCCCAGGCAGTATTTCTATTTCAGCACCACCCCTTTGGACAGCTCCCAGAGACCATCCTTCCAGACCTAGAGGAAAGGCCTATCAACATTTACCGTACAATTTTTGAAGATTTTTTTTATTATGTACATGAAAGCAAAGCCTTGAATGTTCAGGTTATTGGGAGGGCATGTGTGGGGTGAGTCTAGTTAATAGCAATATTAGTGCAATGGCTATTGATGGTGTGAGTGGTGGGAAGGCCATGTTATTACAGTAGGCTAGATTATGGAAGACCAGCTTATCTGTGGAGCACATTTGTCAGAGGCTGGAAATAGATGACAGAAGAGAAATCACATGTATTCACGCTGCTGTTCTGCCGGGCTCTGTGATGAGTGAGTGGTCGGTGCTCAGCTCCCCTTTCTGGGAGAAGGCAGAGAGTCCATCTGGATTCTTTCAGGTTGAAAAATTGTCTAGAGGGCTAAACTTCTTGGTGCCCTTAAATGTTGGTTTCATAATCCACCACTGAAAGGTCTGGGTTTCCCTGACCCCTTCATTGCTCAGTTTGGCTCTCTCCTGACCATGACTTGTTTTACTTTGCGAGTCAGTCATTCTTTTCCCCTGGAGCAAGCTAATCTTCCTCATTAATAATGAGACAGATAAAATGGCAGGAAATGACAAGTGAAATGCTTCTCTGACACCTCTGATGGAGTGGGTGAGCCCAATCTCCAGGGTGGAAAGCCTTCCTCTCCCAAGAGGTTTCAAAAGATACCACAGCCTTGATGGAAATGGACCTGCCTAAATCAACGCCAGTGCACTATGCTTAATGTGGGCAGTGATGGATGGGTATCCCGGGGTGAGAGGCGAGAGACATTGGCATGGGGAGCTGACAGGAGGCTGCAGGGACAGCCATGGTTACAGAGCAGAATCTTCTCTTTTATTTTTAGATAAGACTTTGTGAAGGGAAGAATTCATTTTAGTCTCCTGATTGTCACTGCCCAGCCCCAGAGCAAAGTTCAAGGGACAGATGCAAGGGTCCTACAGCAGAATGGCTTCTGAGAGGGAGAGCGGATAGGCCATGAACATGAAGCAAAAGAAGAAACAGTGAATGAACTCCTGTGTAAAAGGGAAGAGACAACCCTGCAGACTCTTATGGGGGATAGAGGGAGGGGGAGTTAAGAAGAAGCATCCAGGAACTATTGTAAGCGTTCTCAGACTCCTCCCTAGTGTGGACTAAATCTAAACAGATGTGGCCTTGTGGTTATTTCCCTTCCCATCGGTAGGGCTTAGTAGGCTAAGCACAGGGTTAGGAGCTAGGAATTGCTCAGCCACTGACTGACTGTAATCTCGGGCATGTCCTTTCCTCTGTGCAGCCCTTTCCCCATCTGTGAATTTGCCTGCCTTGGAGGGGTGTGGCATGGGTCCCCAGATGTTTGTAAGCTGCCTTGAAAATGTAACTCCACTTAAGGGCAAAGGGCTTGATGCCATGGTGTCCGGACAGGTCTCTGGCTGCATCGATGATATCCAGAAGGCTGCTTGCGTGTGTGCTCAGTGGTGTGTGCCGTGTTGACTTATTCAGCAGACCCCAAGAGAGCACCCTCCAAATTCCACAAATCAGATAAGGATCAAAGGTGCCCAGCCAGGTTTATTGTTAAGCAAAGTACAGTAACAGTTAGAAGACTACCGAATCACCACACACATGTACTCACAACAATGGCCTCAGCCCAACCAGTAGGAAACTCCCACTGCTCCTCCAGCAGGACAAAGAATGTCCCCTCAAAACACCACTTTATATACAGGTACAAAAAAGTTACACATCACTCCTGACATTGTCAAGTTACCACCCTCTGATGCTGCTTAGATACCACCCATCACCCTGCACCTCGTGGGTTGATTAGATCATCTCTGTCTATCATGCTGTCATTTTAGACCCTGTCCTGAACCTGGGTCTGTATCTGTGAGGAGTGGGTATCGAGGTCTTTTTTTAATGAGCTGGTGGTACCATGTGCTTTCAACTTATGACCAGTACCAATTACTGTTCTACACCTGGGCCTATTGCCAGTTAGTGTTTTGCACTCTTAGTGTTCATGCCAAGTTCTGTGAACAGTGGCCTGCCTCTTGCTCACAGCTTAGCTTTGCTCTATGTTAGCCATGTTTGGTCCATTGTTAGCTAGGCCTCAGATCAGGCCAGTGCTACATGGGCTTTTTTTTTTAGGCCCTTATCTTACTATAACAATATCAATTGTATATAAGGGAGATTCCCTCCTAGCAGTGCCCTATCAGTGCAAGCTGGGATTTGTGTGGCGAGCTTTCTTACTGCAGGGTCAGCCCTCCGCCAGAGAGGCTGTCATTTGCTGGTCCCTCTGCAACTGTGCAAAAACTCTGTATGCATTTGGTGCACAGTCCTTAATACCCAGAGCTTATGCCTTTAAGAATTTACACCTCCAGTCAGTCAGTCAATCCCTCTGCCATGTGGATCCATAAACAGGGATAAACAGTAATTAGTATGGTAAGTAGCTTGGTCTTGTGTTTTCTGGTTACAGTATCATGGTAATTATTTCCGGCTCCCCGCCTGAATACTCCTGCCTCCTGATTTCGTGCTCCACACATCCTTGCCAGCCTGATTATCACTGGACGCATTAGAATTGGCAATAGCTTTCTGCTGCATCGCCCATTTCCTGGTTGGGGGGAGAGGGGCAGTGGCTTCATCCCACTTACTAGTGATGATCTGGGATGATTGACGGGGAGGGTGGCTTTCTTCAGCTAGTCCTCTCTCCTAGTAGGGTCTGTACCTAGAAGGGCACAATGTGTGTCCATACTGGGACAACACAGGGGAGCCTCTATGCATGGACCCCAATTGGTCAGACCTACACAGCCATTGTAAAATACGACAAGAGAAATTCCCAGTGGAGACCAGTTTATTCAGTGCAACTCTTACCCATGTGACAAGGGGCACATGCTTCTTTTGGCTCTCCTGGTGCTGCTGACACCAGCAGATCTAGCAAAAGAGCTGGTTCCAGTCTGGAGTTCAGAAAAGCAGTGGCTTTTGTCTGTGGCGAGCTTTCTTACTGCAGGGTCAGCCCTCCGCCAGAGAGGCTGTCATGTGCTGGTACACTCAGTGTGCATGAACTGGCTGGCAGACTCCACTCATTGGTGGCCTCCTACGTGGACGCGTCAGGCAGCAAGCACAACAGGGATCCCAGCTGACATGCCAGCTGGCTTCTTTCCCCTTTCCTGAACCCTAGCCCAAATCAGATTTCCTTGTTTGTGACGGAGTGGGGGCGAAGGAAGTGACTGGGGTCATTAAATGAAAAGGGTAGTGGGAATGAGAGGTGTGGGATAAGACGGCTTTTAAGAAGTTGTAGAATTTGCAAGAGAGCAGCCACAGCTGGGAGAATAAAACCCAGATGGCTCATATGTGGTATATGTTCCTTCCAGGAACCCCCCCTCTCCCACATTGTTTCAGGCAGTCTCTCTTTTGCTCATGCTGCACCTACCTCTTCACGTTCCTCCTGACAGCTCTTAAGTCAGGTTGCCTCTGTGACTCTCACCTCTCAGAGACACATCCCCCTGTTCTGGGTGTCCCTAAGCCTCTGATTGCCAGAAGCTGGGATGAGAGAACTGGGGATGCATCACTCAATGGTTATCTAGTTTGTACGTTCCCTCCGGAGCAGCTGGCAAAGGCCACTGTTGGAAGACAGGAGGAGGAGCTAGACGGACCAGTGGTCTGACTTAGTATAAGGCCATTCTTAAGTTCTTATTTTTTCTTCCTAGCTTTTAATGGGTGCTTCCAGGGCAGCATATGTTGAGGCTGTACATGAAGGGTACTTGACAAATGTGCTGAGACTGAAATGCACCAAACAGTGGTGTTTAGTCTAATCGGTTTTACATGAGTTGCTGGGAAGAGGTAAGGAAGAGGGCAGATTAGTCTGTTCAGAGCTTGCTTCAAGGACACCTTTCTGGGCTTGCAGAGAAGCTGATCCCCATAGGGAAAAGGCCATCAGGAGCTCTCTGGATCCAATCACTGAATTCCTGCCTCTATCACTTTGGGAGCCCTTGCTGTGTGTGTTTTTTATGTGTGGAAGAGTGTGTTCATGTGTGACTTTAAGGCAGTGTTGGTGTGTGCATGTGTGTCTGAAACACTGTGTGCATGTATGCTTCCAAGTCTGAATTGTGCTTTGTGTCTCTCAGAGGCTTTGGGTCTAAATTGTTGTGTAGGTGCACTTGTGTTTGAGACAGTGTGAGACTGCATGGGGGGCCTGGCCAAGGTGGTGTGTAGAGAAGCTCTGTGTACACACATTGCTTTGTGCTATCCCAGGCAAATTAGATTAATCACATTGAGAGCAGCAAACCTCCCTTTTATTTGCTTCATAGACTGCTTTTCTCCACTGGTCTCAGTCTGTACTATGCCAGTAGCTGCAGTACCCACCTGCTTCTTCCTAGGGTTGCCAGATACTTTCACAAAAAATACCAAACATGGAGGGAAAAAAATTGGTTGAGTGACCCTCCTGCTTCCCCCAAAATGGGGGATCAAACTTGTTGAGCCCCCCCCCCCAAAAGCGCAAAACAAAAAGGGTCACTGTGCCTTTAAATCTCCCTGCTCCTCCTGCCCCCGCCAGATGCGGCAGGGGAAGAATGTCCCATGCGGCCTGCCTTCCAAGAAAAACAGAAAATACCGGACATTTGACATGTCCAGTATTTTCTGTCTTTTTTAATTGGACAGAGGCTGCAAGTACTGGACTGTCCGGTACAATACCAGACACCTGGCAACCCTACTTTTTCCCTGTTTCCTTCAGACCCCACTCACCTCATTCCTTCTCCTATCTGCCAGTTCCCCACTTTTGTCCCTCACGGCCTCTTCCAGTTTTATCTAGGCTCCATCTCCAGGTGCTTCTGCTATCCATTCATCTACCTTCCCTATCGCTACAGTCTTCCTCCCTGCCAGAATGCCTTCCCATCTTCTCATTTTTCCCTTCCATTCATCCTCCCCCCATTTCCTCCCTCATCTGAGCTTCAGTTTCTAGTCTCCTCTCTTTGCTGCCTCAAAAGCTCTCTTCAGTCCTACTCCAAAGTCAGTTCCCAGTAGGGATGTGAATGGTTAACTAGTTAACCGGCTTACTAGTTCTAGTTAACCAGTAGGGGCTGGAGCAGCTTCCCACCTGCCATGGGTAGGGGGCTGCTCCAGGCCCAAGGGGTCCACCACAGGTAGGCCAGAGCAGCCTTTGCTCCCCTTCCTTTTTAATTGGTTAACTGGTTAAACAGGATTTTCATCCCTAGTTCCCTGTATCTGACCCAAATATTCCCCCACTTTCTTCCTCGTCCCCAACCACAAATCTTCCCATGTTCATGCCTGTTCCTTCTGGGACCTCTCCCCTTTCACAAGAACCTCTTGCCAGAATTGCTCCCTCAACAAAAATCCCTTCTTCTCCGTGATCCTCCCACTCTGATCCATCGGAATCCTGCAGCTGGCTGAGCCTGGGCACCCTCCAGACCTGTTGAGGACCCACCCCCTCTGACACCTTCTGGAACAGCCCCATTTGCTGGGGCCCTGGTAGTGGGGGCCGAGTTGTACCAAGACCGACTTCAATGTCTCCACTCTCTGCTCTGAACCTTGCTTTTCTCTTTAACAGCCCACTTACCGCTGTCAGTCTCAGAATTTCTTTTTTTTCCCAGCTTCAGACCTTGGGCCCTATTTCCTTTCCCAGTGCTGATGATTCGTTTCCCCCCACCCTTTCTTCCCCTTAAGTTCTGACACCATCAGCTACTCCTGTACTAGCACTTTTGTTGGCATAATTTGTGTTGCCCCAAATCCCCCTGCCTTGGTCCCTCTGCTAGCCTCTCCCGTGGTTCCTTATTCCCCAGTCCACCTGTTCACCACTCCCGTGGTCCTTGTGCCTCAGTCCACCTCGGGGTTTGGGCCGCTGGCCCCTGGTCGGTCCCTGGCGGGAAAGGGGTTCCTCTCTGGCGTCCGGTCCGCAGGTGTTGTGCCCGCTGTGGCACTTGTCAGTCGCTCCTGGGCCACCGCGGTCCCTCGGCCCCGGTGGGACTCACTCCTGGGCTCCTCCGGGCTCTCTCCCCTGTCAGGGGCCTGCGGGGGGTGGGGGGGGGTTAAAAGCGACACCAGCCCCTACTCTCTATTTCCCCCCCTCTCTTCTCTCCCTCCCTCCTTTTCTACACCCCACTCGGCGTCCCCCTGGCTGTGCGTCCTGGGGCCCTAAGGTCTACCGGTTCAGGCCCGGCTGCTACTGCACCTGCGCGGCGCCGCCATGGGCATTCTCCTGTGCGGCCTCCGCCCCTGGGCTCCCGTGGTAGACCGCTGTCTCCGGGCTACCAAGAGCGCGGGGGTTGGATCCCCTGTCACCAGGGGATATGAAAAAAAATGCTCCCCTGAATGATATAAGTTACATCACTAGAAGCACCAGTGTAGACAATGCTACGTGTGCGGGAGACTCTCTTGTCAACATAGCTACTGTCATTTGTGGAGGTGATTTATTTATGTCGACGGGGGAGCTCTCTCCATCAGCATAAAGCGGCTGTGACTGTGCTGCTTTAAGCTCTCTAGTGTGGACATGGTCATAGTTTTATTCACATTATCTCTTCCACCAATGTCTGTGGCTCTCTCTACCTTGAATCTTAGCATTAGTACCTCCCACCCTTCTGAACTATCTTATTTGTAAGTTTAACTACAGAGACATCTGACTGGTTACACTGGACGATGCCGCTGCACTGTTTCACCCTTGCGGAAAATTACCCTCCTTCATAGCCTCTCAAGAGTGGCCACCCTACGCTAGCAACGTAGGACCTTTGCAGCACTGACAGATTCATTGGCAAGCCTAAGGGCTACCCCTCATTTGCATCTAAATTTACATGAGTTGACTCAGGGATTTAATTAGAGATAAATGCACCCTGCTATTATTTTTATTTATAGAGTGCTGTAAATATACACAGTGCTCTACAAGACACCCAGGAAAACAAAATGCGCCTTGCGGAGGAAGGCATGTCAGGGAGAAGACTGCTGCTGCTGCTTGCAAGCCAGTGTTTTGAGGTCTGCTTTTATGTTCTGAGGTGACTCCGCTCATTTGGGAAGGTAAATGAGAACTTGCTGAGCAGTTGCTTGGCCGATGCTGTGGGTTTTATTGTGTGCTTTGGACTGCGTCACATCCACGGTACAACATTTTTATGTTGTATTTCTTTTTCCTTCTTTTTTGGTCATCGTCCCAACCATCCCCACACTGTAAGTCCCGTCCAGTTCTCACTCCTGTGCCATAATTCTGGATCTGTGTGATCCGTCAGGTGAGCAGAGTCATTCGGTAGGGTTCTTCCATGAAACGTGGAGCTAAGCAGGTTAAGTTCTGTAAGACAATTAATTCTAGCTGAATCTTGGATTTAGCTTAAGCTACAATGGGTCTGTAAAGGACCTGAACTTTTTGTCTCCTTGGAGCGTCTCTAAGCTGTTGATCAAATGGATTATGAAGCTTTTTATGAACCATTCAGCAGAGGGCAGCTGTCACACTTGCATTCCTTGGGCATTGCACTCCAGCTGGCCATAGAAAGCTTGAAGCTGTAGGCAAAGCCTTTTGCTCCCAATGTCTCTCTAGCAGATGCAAATACAAAGCCCCCATTTCTTATCCCCTTGCAGTTGCAAAGAGGCTTCTGCTCCTCTGATAGCTGCAATAAAGACAGCTCTCCCCCCTCACATTTCTGCTCCTTTGTCAGCTGAGAAGAGAGGTCTCCATTGCCCTCTTGAACTTAATATTTATATGTATTAAAATAATATTTTTTCAGCTGTTAAGTGCCAAACTGTCTGGAGTGACTCAAAGGTATGAGTCCCAACCACAGAGCAAACTGTTAAGAAGCAGAACACAAACCCTAAATTGGTTGTGAATCCTATACTGAGATTTCACTGACCAACTATCGAATATAAACTCATCAGGCAGTATAACAGTATTAACATGGACAGTCCCTTTGGATACTCTGGTCTGCCTTGCCACCTAGCAAGCTTGCCTTTCTGATGGATGGTCCCTTACACCAAGGATCACAGAAGTATTCGCATTGATCCTAGATCAAAAGGACCAGTCGCTCACCCCTGGTCAATTGCACCTTAGATTGCACACAAAAGACGGTCCTTGTAACCAATCCTATAACAAAGTATATGCAGATGTATTAATAGGAAAAGGAAGTATTCTACCACCAGCTTAAAGCAGGCAAATGCTCACACACACATGAATTACAATCTTAAGTTTCCAAAACAAAAGAAATGTCTATGATAAGCAAGTGTCATATGTCCTTTAGGGCAAACCAGGACTAAGCACTGGGGATCTTTTGCTTATGCCGAGTAATCCTTGCCCCTCAGAGTGCAAGCAGCATAAAGATACAATTCCTCCTTGTTAGGGTTTTTATTCCTCCCCCCTACTCTTCTGCTTTTCGCTGCAAACTCACCTAACGGGAGGAATTCACTTGCCAGATTTAGCTTCATGGCTAAGGGAGTAAACAACAAAGTATTTTGTCCTCTTTAATGTTCCACTCTGCTTTGTCTGATGTTGATGGGCCTTCCTTATCATCCAGGACATGACACCTATTGGAGTTCAGCACTAGTTAATGACTCTCTCCTGTTGGATGGCACAGTTACAGAGGCTTAAATGCAAGCACTCAAATATTACCTTATAGTTTGGCGTTACAAGTGGGATCAGTGCATGCAGCAACCTATAAGCATTCCATAAAGTCTAAACACTGTCTTATTATTCGGATCCCTATTTTAACAATACTAACACACAGGTGATCCAAACTGTCCCAGCCATGTATTTGTCAGTATTAAGTTGAGGCATAGGGTGTGCCAGCAGCCCATTGAGGATCAAGAAGTGGCTGCAGCCATGCAGTGTGGTGAGCGTTGTGGATAGCTACAGAATGTGTCTTCCCCAAGCTTCCTGGGGCCAGGTCTTCTGAATCACTGAGTCCAGTGCCATATCCACTCCCCCACGTTGCAATTTTTGAAGGTATTTGTATGAATGAAAGGCATTGTGCACTATGTGGTTGGTGTGTTCAGAGTGTGCATGATAATGCATGTGTGTATGCTCATACAAGTGGGTGTGTGTGTGTGTGTGTGTTAGAGAAAAGAGTACATTCATGCACATGCTCTCTTTCTGGTCCAAGCATGTTTCGTCGCAGCTGTTCTCGTTGCCTAGCTCCATTTCACACTTAAGTGCTGGCAGTGTGGGGGAAGGGAGCATGAGGGTCACTAAAGGGAGGTGCTGCCATAGTCCAGAGATGAAGACTGTGTCCCATGCAGCAGCTGTGTTCCAGCTCCTTGCCACTCATGGACAAGTCTGGAATTTGAGCACCGAGTGTCTCTAAGCAGCACCCTTTATGGCCATATTCCTCAAACACATCGCTATACCTACATGTTCCACGGCTTCCCTGCTGCTAGTGGTTCAGAGGGAAGAAAGGGGCTTGATGATCTAGACTGCACATTCAAATCAGTCCTCATTGGAGGATTCTGGCTGTCCCAGGGGAGCAGTGGGGCAAGGGGAGTACCTGTACCATGCTTTTCTCCTCCTTCTGGGGGCTTTTCCTGTGGCAAACAATGGTGGGAGGAGCATTCTGAGGGAGAAGACAAGATGCCCCTCAGTTCTCTTTCTCATAGGCAGCATGTACCAATTTTGCGGACCTCCTGAGTGGGAGATGGGTACAGGCAGGTAGTTAATGGTGGCTATTATGAATGGTGTCTCCTCAGCATCCAGCATAATCAGTGGGGCCCTTCCTTCCCCCTCAATCCAGTAATGGTTGCATGCCCCACGTGTTACTGTAAGTCTCAAAGTGAGACTCCTCAGGAAGTTGCCATTTGTGGGAGGGGGGTTAAGCGCAGCTCCCCCTCCTGCTGCAAGTAGAGCAAGCTCCCCTCTCCTCTCTGAGCAGCCCAGCACTCGCCCCCTAGGCAAGTGTGGGGAAAGCTCCCCCTCCTGTTTCAGTTCTCTTTGGGTACATCAACTCGACTTTTGCCCTGCTGTGTCAAGTTACGCAACTTCAGCTACGTCAGTTGCGTAGCATAATTCGAAATAGCTTAACTCATTTTTTGGCTCTGTCTACACAGCAGGAAGTCGAAGGAAGAGCGCTCTTCCTTCGACTTCCCTTACTCCTCGTGACATGAGGGTTACTATAAGTCGGCGTAAGAAGTCCTCCAGCTCAACATTATTTCGAAATAAATGCTTGTTGAGTAGATGCGCACTCTGTTATTTCAGAATAATAAGTTATTCCAAAATAATGCTGCTGTGTAGATGTACCCTCTGAGGGCAGCTTCACCTGGCCCTGGCAGGTAGGCTCCACACTGCGTGGGCCTTGGCTGGGAGTTACACGCTCTCTGCTGTCCAAGAGAGTCTTGGGTCATCCTTGTGAACTGGTGTGAGGCAGGCACTTTGCATCAAGTCCACAGGCTGATGTGGAGTGATGGAGCAGAAAGAGTGAGCGGCGGGGAGGGAAAGAGAGATTGAGCCGGAGCGATGGCAATGCAGGGGGGAGGGAAGGCAGGAGCTAGGACTACGAGCAGCACAAATGTCGTCTTAATAATACAGAGCCTGCTCTCCACACTAACCTTGCGTTTTATCAACTGCTGTGTGATTTCTTTGTTTCAGAAAAATATCCCCCTCAGGCTACTGTAGCTCAAGTTTTGTCGCCAATATTTATATCTTCCTGTCTCTTCTCGGTGCCTTCGTGCTTGGAAAAGCTGCCCAAGGGGACTGTGGGACACAGGAGAATTTAGGAACGAAGGGGCTGCTACAGTGGAGCAGTCCGTGTATTTCAGTCTTTTCTCCTCCAGAAGCAGTCAATACTTGCTGCTTCTGCAGAAGGCAAAAGGGCCAATTGTGCAATGCTTCCAGTGATCACCTTACACCAGGGCTGGGGAACCTTTTTTGGGTCTGGGCCACACAGAGAAATCAGTCAGGAGCCGCACACAAGTGAGAAGCAAAAAAAAAAAAAAAAAAAAAAAAAGGAGGGTGGGGGGAGGGGAGCAAACAAACAAACCCTCACAGAAGCCCAGCAGTGGTGGGGCTGGAGTGCCAGCATGGGCTCCTTAATGCTGGGGAAGGGAAGCCTTGAGACTCAGGGGACTAGATCCACCCCGCCTTACACCCTGAAATTGGATTTGTCTATATTCCCTAAGGCTGTGTAACTATCCATATATTATCAATGGTCCTGCAATGGATATGGGGAGAAGCTGTGGCCACGGGGACAGCTAAGGGGGAAGTGGTATGGCTTAGTGGATAGCTCACTGCAGTAGGGCTCTGGTTCCTTTATGTCCTAGTCCCAGCTCCATACCTAGCTGTGCCTCTGTTTTTCCACCTGTAAAATGGGGATAACAGTCGTACCTCCTTTATAAACTACATTGGGATGTACAAATGTAAAGTGCTGTATCAGAACTGGGATAGACAGAGCCACTTGTCCTATGGTGGTATCAAAAGGACTCGAGTGGAGGATCTATTTTAACAAAGTTGCCTAAGAAAAATAGAGGGACATTCCCCAGCAGAACAGTCCAAGTTCTAAGGAAGAGTTTAACACAGCGAGGGGCATTTGTCCTCCAAGGGGGTTGGCATGTTGAATTGTTTGGTGCAGACGAAACACTGGGAGCAAGATTTGCCTCACTGAAGTCTTCTGCCCTTCCCCCTCTCTCGACTTCTTCTGGTACATGGAACAGGGATCATTCCACATAATCCAGTGTCTGCAAGGAGCAGGTGATCCTTTAGCCTTTGTGTTTTCTGCTTGTTTTTAGTAAATAGATCTGCACATTGCTTCTGCATGACCCTGCCGCCACTGCATTTCCTATTCATCACTGCTAAATTTGACTGCTTCTGTACTTCACAAGCATCCACGCTTCTCCTCCTGTTAGGGGGCAGGGTAAGGAGGCTATAAAGTCCTCTCTGGGGGCCAAATTGTGATATCTGTTATGCAGGTGCAATTCTGTCATCTTCAGGGGGTAGCCCTCATGTTAACAAGGGCAGAGTTTGAGCCAAAATCATCTCTTTTCTGGTCTACCTTGTCCTATAGTTTGCTATCTCTTGTCGTGGTCTGTTGGTCCCCTCAGACTCAAGCCATCGCTGCATCCACTCTTGTGACATTGCCAATCTCTTTTCTATCTTATCTATCTTTCCTGAAGCAAAATTTGAGACCATGGATTGGGTCAGGGTATAAAAAGATCCCACATCCCGGTGTGATAAGATCTACAGTGCTGTGGGGTTTTAGCCCCCCCTTTTTTATTACCCCTCGCCTTCTGCGTGCTTTCCCAACAGCTGCTGCACACTGTGCACACAGCTTCATGGTGCTACTTGACTATGTTGCCTCCAGGGATTCTGTGGATTTAAAGCCAGTGGAGGCACTGAGGCTGGGATAGCATTGTCTGGGCTCTAGCAGAAGCACAGCACATGGCTAAGAAAGCCCCCTAAGTTAGTGGTGGGCAACCTGCGGCCCATCGGGGTACGATGTGTGACCCACGAGACACTTTGTTTACTATTGCCCATGTGCAGAGTTGCCAGTTTCTGCACGTTTCATTCCGCATCGTTTTTTTCCTACTGGTATTACTACAGACATGTAAAGCAAGGGCACGTGCAGTGAGGTGCGTGTTGATTGCACACAACGTTGTGAGAGTTGTACACTGCCTCGGCATCGAGTCAGAGTGCTGCTACGGTTCACCCCACAAATTCTAGGTACACAAGTGCAGTTAGAAAAACTACCTATCCTGAGAGATGTGGCCAAGACAATCTTGCGGCCCACTGAGATGAAGGAGGGTCACTCATGCAGCCCTCTCACTAGCCTGCGTTGCCCATCGCTGTGCTCGGTGTTAGTCTTGGGTCCAAATGAGGCTGAGCTTTGTGTGTTGAGTAGGGTTTGCGATTCAGGCTCGTGCTTGCTCCTCTTCAGGAGTAAACACGCCTGACCAGAGATACCGATCTAGTCACCCCATGAGATGCCATCCAGAGCTTCCTTCCACTCCATTCCCCAGCACTGCTGCTGATTAGACAATCAACCATCTCCCCCCTGCCTTCTCTCTGACCTGCTTTTACCTCTGTGGGGGCAGGCTTCCCTACAGAACCAGCAGAGCTGCTAGATGAAGAGGATGTTGATTCACCTCAGAGCTGCTGACCCTGGCCCAGATGGAGTGCGCTAAAGTCATGGGCACTTTGGAAATACAGAAAGAACGGAGGTCAGCTGAGAGACCCTTTCTGAACGAAGCCGTGGTACTGTGGTGGAAAGATAATTAGGATCCCATAGCTGGTGCCTCCCCCCATTTTCCTGGTGTGTGCGCGGAGGTGAAGGGTCACCAGCAGCAATGTTGTGAAATAAGGACTGGCTGCTTTCTGTGCTTGCCAATTTCTCTGATGTCTGTGTGAGCTGGGGGGAGGGGAGTGTGTGACTAGACTAGATGGGGAGGGGAGAGGAGGCGGGCTTTGGGCAGAATAGCAAATGGGTATCCAGACTAACTGCAGCATCTCTTTGTGCAGGTGGGTATATGACCCTGCCTTGTATTGCATGTGCGGTTGGGGGGTGGGGGGGTGGGAGGAGAGGACAAGACTGGTGGTGAAGGAGGAAAGGTTTTGACCCAATTGCACAGGGAGGAAAGATACAGGCAATGAGCTGATGGGAAGAATGGGGCGAAGTCAGTTCCCTTAGCTCCATGGGCGAGCCTTGAGCAAAATGTCTCCTCCTTGGTTCCGATGGTGGTATCACTTGGCTGCTCACAGTCTAGGGAACATCTAGCCCTGGATCCCAAACCCTGCTGAACCTTGAGGGAGGAGTATGGCCATCTTTCACCTGTGCCATCGGGGTGGGCAAAGTACAGCCCATGGGCTGGAACTGGCTCACCAAATCTCCAGATCTGGTCTGCAGCCCAGTGGGACCCTCAGTGAGGCTCCCTGCCCCCTGCATGGTGCTCCGAGCAGCTCTGAACACTGCAAGCCTGGGGAGACGAGAGAGGCTTTGTGTGCTGCCCCCTCCCCCGGCACAATCTTGCAGCTCCCACTGGCCAGTTTCTGGCCAATGGGAGTTGCTTGTTTGCAGGACAGGCAGCGCACAAAGTAGCCCTTCGCCCTCTGGGCTTGCAGCATTCAGAGCCACACATGGCCTCACAGCCGGCTGCTCTGAGTGGCATGCAGTGGCATGGAAGTCAGGGACCTTGGCTGAGGAACCTGCTGGGCTGATGGCTAGGGGCTGCCCAGGTAAGCACCTCCCGGCCTCTGTCTGCCTCTGGCATCCCAGCTCCTCCCTCCCACCAACCCTCCTAAGCCTCCCTTCTGCACCCATACACCATGTCACCCAAACCCTCTGCACCCCTGCTTCTACACCCATACCCCCTCCCAGTCTCTGCACATCCTCCTATACCTTTCCTCCAGGTTACAGCCCCCTCCCAGACCTTGCACTCCAATCCCCTATGCCCGGTCACACCCCAGGCACCCTCTCTTGCACTCCTCTTTCAGGTCAGTATCCTCTCTTGCACCCATAACCCCTCCCAAATCCTGCCCCCCCATCACATTCCCAACTTACATCCCCCTCCTGGACCCTGCACCCCCTCTTATACCCCTCCTTCAGGTCAGAATCCTCTATTACACCCGTAGCCCCTTTTGGATCCTGCATGCTCTCCTGCACTCCTGGTTCCTGCCCCATGTCGCAAACCCCTCCTTCACCCACACCCTCTCCTACACCCCAGTTCCTTACCCCAAGGTTCCTTCTGTACCCAACCTCCATCCCAAACCCTGCACCACCTCATGGAAGACCAAATCCTTGGAGTGACCCCCATCAGAAACGATTGCCCACCCCTTCGTTTAGGATTATTTCTAGGGATGGGTTCCTGGGGACATCCCTTCCCTTCCTACCCCCTCTCCTTTGTAAACACTGGCATTACTTCTTCATGAGAGTGAGCTGTGGGCTACATTGAATTCTACTCCCTGGAGACAGCTCCCCTGGAGCACAAACACACTTGTTACTCTTCTTTTCCCTGCTTCTGTCTTCATAAATGGTCTGTTTTTCCTGGCCGGGGAACTGGCTACGCTGGACTCTGGCCTTCCCCTTGGGGCCAGGAATTCCTCTTTTTGTGAGGCAGATTCATGTATGTTCTTCCATATGGGCTGAGGTATGAGGGACTGTTCTCTTTTCCCCTTAGCTTTTCCTTTCACCTGGACCCAGACAGGAAGCAGGAGGGTCCCACTGCCTGTAGATGATGTGGCTTTGCACTAGTTATGTGCAGTCAGGCTTTCAGTACTCAGACATGCACTTTAGTGCTGGCCTGTGTTCTCCCTGCTATGCCAATCTTGCCCTGCCACGGCCACACACGCTCAGAGCTCTGCCAGTGCTCCTCAGCCCTGGCCTGCAGCATCCCAGGCTAATCCAATTTGGGCTCCCAGTTGGGTCTTTTGTAATTCCTGCCTCCCAGGACAGTCACAGCAAGTGGGTCTTAGCTGCGGCTGGCAAAAACAAGGGATTGAGCATGTTATAGATTAGCTGGGTGCTCTGCTGCTTTTTACCAGGACTGAGATTTAGAGGTGGAACTTGATGCAAACATGGCTGAATTTCTAGTCCTGCTTGATACCCAGCCTTTCGCCCCTGGCATCTGTTTACCAAATGGAGTCTACAGCGGATCACAAGTGAAATGAATTGTGGAGGTCTCATCATAATTTGTAGTTGCAGTTGTTCACATCACAAACCCTTCAAACAGTTTGTCATGGCAAGCAGTCCCCCTTTGAGCTGTATGGAGATTGATGCCTAGACTAGCAGGGGCTGCTGCAGATCAGAGGTGAGGGGTGTGCAGACTCAAGGTCTGGAATAGCAGCAGATGCTGCGGGTCTGTGTTGAGTTGCATTGGCACAGCTGTGTGGGGAGCCCAGGTTAGAACAGCAGCACTGAATCATTCTCTACAAATCCTCTGCTTGTTTGACTATAAACTGGGGGGAGGCATGTGTTTCTTCAATTTCCCACGACAAAGCAAGTATAAAGGGGATTATGAAGGCAATGCTGGGGGAAGAGAGAGGGATTTAGAAGGAGAGGGGAACATGAAGATTGAAAGAAATAAAATGCAGATTGAAGTTGTCGGACCAGAACACAAGAACTTCTCAGTCTATATATTTAGCTCAGTGAGGTGTATAAACAGAAACCTGCAGCCAGCTCAGTCGCTTCCCCCCAGTGGAGTGAGTCATCGGCCCTTAGATCTAAAGTTAGGTTCACATTGCAGCTTACACTCGCTCTCCCATTTTATTTTTCTCCTTTCTATTTTGAAGGATGTGGGAAAAACTGAGCCCTGCCTACTGGAAGCAGCAAACACAAAAGGTGGTGGCATTAGCAGCTCGACCAGTCCCCAACGGGATGCCATACGCACCAGCTACCCATGCTGGGTTTATGTGAGCTGGCCAGAGCACACAGGCTGCCTTAGGGATGGACCTGGGACTGTGTCCTGACCTTTAGTAGTTGAGAGCGATCTGTCCGCACCGCAGATGTGACTCCGAGGGGCTGATGTGCTCTGCACAGCTGTGTCACTACCAAGGGGGCCGGGTGGGCTGTCCCTACTAGCTAGACACAAAAATGGATTCTGGGTGTTTGCTAAAGGTACCTGCATCAGCCTTGGACCAGGTGGGGCCTCTCTTGCTCTGGGGCTAACAGAGTCTGCCCCTGGGGTCAGAGGCAGGGGGTTTGGCTAAGGTCTCCCTCTGAAGTCAGAGGCAGGGAGCAGGACTCAGCTAGGGTTTGACCTGGAGGCAGGGAGGGGATTCGGCTTGACTGTGTCAGAGACGAATATGCCAAGAGCGCCTGCTAGTTGAGCCAAGCATAGTTTGGCTCCCCACGTGGCTTAGCCTTTTATATTGCTATTGGCTGGACCCCAGCTGCCTGCTGGGTTTATGTGAGCTGGCCTGAGCACACATCCAGATCCTGCACTGGCTTGTGCCTGGCCACTGAAAAATGAGACACTGCTTGCCCTGAGCATGTGGATGCTTGGGGTTCAAATTGCCAGCGTAGGACATGCTGTGGGAAGGAGGGGGCAGCTCACAGGCCTGCCAGGGGGACACTATTGACCTGAGGTCTCTTCACTTCTATAAGACTCTTTCTTCCCTGCCTGTCCCCCACCACCTGTCCCCCTCTTAGAAGCTGTTTGCAGTTGAGGATCGCCAGGGTTGGTAATTGCCCCCTTTAAGTGAAATCAATAGCAGCCATTGAAGTCCACTTCCAGGAGGGTTTCCAACACTCAGGGCTCTTTAGAACTGAAATATAGACCTGTGCCTTTGTCCACAAGCACGGCTGGCTCAAGTGATGAAAGGGAAGACATGCTGCCTGTATTATTTCCCTCAAAAGCAACAGAGCCAGTGAGAGGGAGGAGGAACCCCCAGAGACAGCTCCAGATATGTGTGTAGCATCAGGCACACTTCTAATTGGACCCGAATGCTGGAACCAGGATTAACCCCTCTCTCTTCCCTCCCCCCATCTTGGTATCAGAGGAAGGAGCCCCTTGTTCCTCTTGTGACAGGAGATCAAACTTTTGGAAGGAGTTCCAGCGGCTGAAGAAGCAATGTTACTCCAGGCCTGAGACGAGGAACTGTCGCCCTCTCTTCAGGTGTTTGCTCCAGTGGTTGTGGAGGGTGAAATCAGACCATGAGAATACTCCCCTCCCCAAGGATTTGGCTACAGATGTCTGGTGGCTCACATCACCTGCTGTACTCGGTGTGACTGACAAGCGTGCAGAAATCCTTCTCCAAGTGTGCAGTCCCTGTGGAGTCCGGGCTGCATTTGTGGTTGAGAAGGTGCAAAATTCGGCTTTTGTTTGTTCTTGTCACCAACTCCAGATTGAGAGGATAAATCAGACCTCGTCATTCCCCTCTCTGCCCCTTCTCCCCCTGACCTTTGTAGATTGACTTTTTTCTGGTTTAGAGCGTTTGTTTGAAAGCCAGAGTTCAAAATGGCAGCCTGACCCTCATGGTGTAGATATTTGGGAAGCTACGTAAATTTAGCTCCCTGTCAGCCTCTCTGTGTGTCCGTCCCTCCTTCCTGTCCTGGGTTCCGTATGCCTTCTCTCACAGTTCTTTCTCTTTGCCTTCTCTCACAGACTAAAGTCTCTCTCTCCCTGCAACCTTCTTTCTTTTCTCCGTCTCGCCTTCTCCCTCTGCCCTCCTCCTCCCTTTTCTCATTGATATTCATGTATGAATAAATTCAATTGCATTTTCCCTTTTCCCCCGAAGGGGCTTGTTGGTGAATTGGAGACATTTGAAATCATAGAGTGTTCCAGTGTCTCATTCGTGGGATGGGACCAGAGCTGTTCCTTCTCAGCAAGGAAAGGAGGGAGAAGCCTTTGGTGAAAGGGGGAGAAGTGAGGGCTGAGGGACTTGTGATGAGGAACCCAGGGGGCCAGGGTGAGTTAAAGGGACCATAAAGCAACAAAGGCATAGAGGGTCAGCCAGCCTTTCGTTTGCATCTAGGAGCAGCGTGTGTGTGCATGGGGCTGTATATGGAGGAGGAATGTGTCTGTGTGTCCTGAGGCTTGCTGTATAGCTGTTTATATAAAGTGTGGAGGTGTGTGTGTCTGGGGTGGGAGTAGGGAAATAGCAGGGGCATGCCATGCTGTTCATATAGTATGGAAGGTCTGCTGTGTATATGGCTCCCTGGTGTATATATACTTGTGTATGGAGAAGGGAGGAAGCTTCTGTGATTAGTGCCCAGGACTGGGAGTCGGGATAACTGAGTTTAACTCCTACTTCTGGCACAAACTACTGGGCTATGTCTACACTCGTGGCTTCTCGCATGAGAAATATGCAAATGAGGCTAATATTCCTGAAAATAATCAGAGGGTTTTTCTTGTGCAAGAAGGGGCAGTGTAGACAGCTCCTTCTGGTGCAAGAGGCTCTTCTGCAAAAGTGGCGGCTCATAAGATATGCAAATGAGGCTCGGCGATATTCCACGCTTAGCCTCATTTGCATATTTCTTGTGCAAGAAGCCGCGAGTGTAAACATAGCCCTGGTGTGATCTTGGCAAAGTTTCTGAAGGACCCATTCTATGAGGTACTGAATGTAGGTGTGACGGCGCTTTGGGGGTCCCCCGTCTCCTGCACCCCGAAATGGCACAAACAGACTGCACCAGCCGGTGGAATAGAGGAAGTTTATTGCCTCTCCAGGATACAGCACAGCACAGATGTAATCTGGTCACAGAGCTGGGCTAGGATGCCTCAGGCCCCCTTGAGATGGGGGAGACTGGGCCCCTAAACTCCAGCCCCTTTCCCTAGGCTGTCTCCTCCATGCTCTCAGACAGCCACAAAACTAACCTTCTTCCAGCCCTGCCCCCCAGCCAGGGCAGCATTCCACCTTTCTTTGTTCCTCTCCATGGGGGGTGTCTGGCCATACTGGTTTGCATAGTGACTCATCCTGTTTTGCTGGGTCGTGGTACCCACGGCAGCCAGTGGGGGTTACCCCAGAGCCAGCAGCATAGAAACCAGCCAGGTACCCCCACTACATCACAGGAGGTACTCAATACTTCATAGAAACTGACCCTTACTTCCTCTGAAGGATCAGCCCCTTAATTTCCGTGCCCTTCAGTTTCTTCACTTGTCAGCATGGGCTAACAAGGGTTAGCTCATTAGTGTTTTGAAAGCCCATTGTTATCCCCGGCTGCAAGGCAGTTTAGAAGTGTGAAGTATATTCTGGGACATCTATAAGTTTGTTAAAACTAGAGCTAAGTAGATTGCCAGCGGTCTGGCATTCCAAAGCCTCACACTGTCCATCTGTCCTTCTGCCTCTGACGTGGCCAACCTTTGACACAATTAGGCATCTCTTGTAGTATGCCAACAGTTTTGCTGTATGGTGGGAGGTGGGTGGAGCCACATCCAGAGTCATGTTGAGATTGGTATTTCTGAAAATCAGGTTCAGTTTGTTTTGAGATGCTCACTGGTGTTTACACACATACTCACACTCACACTTATACATATGCACAACTCTGGAACTGCTCCTCCTGGGGAATATTGTATGAAAGAGCTTAAAAAAATATCAAAACTCTTTCCAGGTGCTGGAGAGAGTCCAGAAAAAGCAACATGGCAAATTTACAGAACAGACAGGCTGTCTAACAAGAAGTGGCTCAAAGATATGCATATGTAGCTTGAGATAAAAGATCTCATTTATTTCAGCGGGAACATGCATGGATTCATGACATGATCTGGAGGGGTATAAAGAAGGGCTTTTTGTTTAAGTGCATTATTAAAAACAGAATAATAACAGGCCATTTCTATAGTACTAGTCATCCAGAACTCTTGACTCACTTTGTTTCCAGTCCTTCATTTCTTCCTCACGCTAAACACCCATTGACTTCAGTGAGAGCCAGATTTGGCTTCAGTAGGAGAATGATCAGGCCCTTTATCTAATAAAATAATGTTATGTTGAAAGTTGTTAATGGCTACCCTCAGGGAAACTTGGCTTCAAAGGAAATTGCAGACTTCATTGCAGCCAATGGCTGGGCCAAGTGCCGTTCTTCAGAGTCGACAGAAGGAATAATCATGCCCCTTATGTAGTAAAACTGACTTGCTGGCTATGGCCCAAGGCATGAGGCCACTTGACAGGTCAGAGCTGTGTGTATGGACTGAGGGGTTTTCCTGGTTGCATGCTTCTTGGGCATAGTCTTGCTGGGATGGCACACTTGGGGATTGCTGAACAAGGAAACTGCCTACTGCTTGCTTCCACTGCTATGTTCAGGGAAACAGGGCTTTGTGTACGCATTGTTTGTTGACAAATAAACGAGAGCAGCAGACAAGAATATATCTGACTCTCATATGATCTGTTTGTCAATCTGACATAAACGATCTTACAAGGCTAACTGCTCAGGCCAAAGCTTCAACTATAATATTAATAAATATTTAGCACTTACATGCAGGGTCCCTTCACCCACCACTAAAGAGAAGTCTGCTCTGAAGTGGAACATGGCAGCTGTTTGACAGTGCACAGCAACACTCTGTAACAACTAACAGCAGGAAGAAAACAAGATTCTATCCAATGTTGAAAGTGCAGAGAGCATTTTAAAGGAAGCAGAATGTAATTTTCCAAATTGGAAATTACTCAGGATTGTAGCGTTAATGCCCCTACCCTTGTGAGAAGCTCCAGGGACTTTTTAATGACCGTAGTGGTCAGGACCTTTGTCTTCGCATCTATAAGAGGACACCACAGTACCCAGTAGCAACATTTTTCATACCACGATCTCACATTTAACCACTTGCAACCATTGATCCTCCTCAGATAGGATCCAGAGGCCTGTCCTGCCACATTCCTAAGATGCATTGTTGGGAATTCACATGACCATATGTGTGGTGGAAAATAGCAATGTAAGCGAGTAGTCGACTACCTGATAAGCATATACTTATCATCAGGGCTCGACAAACTATGTAATCTACTCACCCATGGAGAGTAGATTACAACCCGGAAGAGCTGGGTTTGGGCGATCGGTGCACGTGCAGATCGCTGGACAGCGCAGCTGACGAGCGGGGCTCGCCACAGCTTGGCGAGCACTGCTTATCAGGTAGTGGAGTCACTACTCGACTAGTCACTTCCCCTCCCACCCCTTGCTGCCTCTGTATCAGAGGCTCCAAGTGGGGTGGGGAGCAGGAGCCATTGCTGGAGGGAGCTGGCTTAAAAGCTGGTTTCCTCCAGCACCATCTCTGTGTGGCAGCAGGGGAGGCAGAGGAGCAGCAGGGGACTGTCTGGGTGTGAGCTGAGAACCAGCTGTCCCGGCTTGTGCCTGGTCCCAGAAGCTGCACCTCTGCTTTTGAAATGTAGCAAGAGCTGCCCGCAGGTCCCCACTTGCCCCAGGTTCCAACTGCTGTACCTCTGCCTTTGAAATGTAGCAAGAGCCGTGGGCGGCTTTTGCTACATTTCAAAGGCAGAGGTGCAATGGGGATAACGAGCACCTTCCTCCCTCCTTACCGAGTAGTCGATGGACATTCCATCGACTACTTGATTAACTGAGTAATTGAAATTGAACATCTCTTGTGGAAGGGAATCTGCTGCAATGACAAATGCTACCAGAGACAGGGCATGAGTGGAACTCACATTCCTCTGAACGACTGCAAGCACCAATTTGAGAACCACTGCCGGGCCAGAGAGTCAGATGCCCCAATCCCCCCAACTGGATTCATGCCCAGGTAGAGCCCTGGTGAGCACCAAGGCACAGATCCAACTGGGGCCGTAGTCCCTACTCAGCCACCTAGCAAAGACAAAACCACATACTAGAACTGTAACCTTTCACCTGCTGTAAGTAAAGGGTACGAGCCATTCAGTGCCAGGTGCTGTTTGCATCTGCCATGGAAACCCAACGGAAACTTAAAAGGAGAAAAATGTACATATTGTAGGGCCTATTTATCTGACTGTACAAGAGGCTGGGCACAAAGTCAGGTTACGTGATTTCCTAGCTCTTTGGCCACCTCTGCAGGTGGGAGACTAGGACTTACTACTAGAAATAACAGAGCAGCTGGTATACTGTCCTAGCTCCATTGTCTCCCGCTGAGCGATGCTGCTTTACATCAGCAGATGAGCTGGTCCAGCAATTCCTGTCAATTATATTTCAATATACCATTCCCCGCACCCATTCCAGTGTCATAAAAACAGTGGAGAATACATTTATAGTGAGTTGTTTCCATCTCTGCAGTTGTGATAACAGGTGGTGTGGGTGTGGGTGTGTGTGTGGGTGTGTGTGTGACCTGGATTTGAGGGAGGGGCTTTTAAGACTTCTTGTTTATTATACCTCTCTGAGAAAATGGTAAATTCCTTACTTGCTTGGTTTGTGACCTGTTGAGGGACATACAGATCGAGTAGAGGAAAAGGTGCAAGCAGTCTGAAGCCAGTGTCAGAACAGAGTAGAGGAAGGGCTGGCTAAAGACAGAGGGGAGACCAGCTGGCCTGAGACCCACATTGTGTGTGTGTGTGTGTGTATTTCTGCCTTTCTCTGATGCTTCTAAAATTTCTGCCTGTGTGTGTCTGTAATTGTAGGTTTCCCCTAAAGACATTTGGTGTCACTGTAAGGATAGCATTTCTCTCTGCCTGTACAGTTATTCTGTCTCTCTGTGCCACTCACTCTGTACGCCTTTGGTGAACATACCATAAGACACAGGGAGAGAGAGAGACCGATAGAAATCACACACAATTCTCTTCTCCTGGCTTTCTCACCATGGAGTAGATAAACTTCCCTCATCACCTTCCACCCCTTCCTGATTATCTTGTCCCTTTGGTCTTTTTTGTTTTTTAAGGGAGCTGCCTTCACTCCTTGCCCCTTTATCCCCACCTGCTTGGGGGAAAAGAAAAACAAATCATCCCAGCTCCCTCCCTCCAAGGGAGAGATTGTTTTAGCTCCGACTCAGAAGCCTCAGACTCCAGCCTGAACAGGCACCTTTTCCTAACATGTATTTTCCTTTTACACCATCTCCTTCCTGCACACGCTCAATGCTCGCAGCTATGGATCTAACACAACTCCCTGATTCTTGCCAGCAGGTTTTTTGCTCCCGATCGCTCAGCTGATCCTGATCTTTTTCTTTTGGGGTGGAGGGGGTAGGGGTGTGTGCACGCTTGGGGACGAGGACTGTGTTGGAAATTTTTCAAAGCTTCCTTTTTAAAAAATTTTACCTCTTTGACCTGGACTTTCCCTTTTGGAGATTTCTGTTCCGTGCAAAGGTAGGTGGGAGACTGGTACACCTGGCTAACCTAAATTGTCCTGCTCTCTTAAAAAAACCAACAACAAAAAAGCCAACAAAAAAAAAACTTGAACCTCCACCCCTATCCACCTTTAGAATACCTGTTCTCTTAGGATCTGTTTCCTTTTTGAAACGAGTAAAGGGTAGATGCTTCTGTGCTGTTAGTTATTTCATCTTGCCAAAAAGGAAAGTTATTTCTGTGTTTGTCCCTGCCTCTATTTACCCAACAAGTAGTAATAATTTATCTTGTCTGTGGGGAGAATATGGATCTAGTAGTATATAGCGGCAATTATTATAAAGAATGTGTTTCTCACACACAGATGGAACCTCTTTTTTTATATGTCTATAAATACTATACAATGGGTGTATGAATAATCTGAAGAAATGTAGTATTAATCATGGATTTTTTTGGGAGGGGGATGGAGAGGATGAGGGGGTTAGAAAATCTCCCCTCTGGAGAGCTGACTGTCTGAGACTGTATATTTTTAACTTTTGTTAAACTGGCTTACTGGTAAAGGTTGATTTAGAGGTTTCTCGTTTTTTCCATTTGCATAGCAAGAGTTGGGTTTGGGGTTTTTAAAAAAATCCCTCTTCATCTTTACTTATTGTTATTACACTGAAATTGTGTGTACAGTTTCCCAAAGTGTTTTGGAGGGTTTGAAAGATAGGATGCACTTTATACATAAAATTTGTCAGTAACTGTGAATTTGGGAGGAGAGGGAAGAGAGAAAATTTTTAAAAAGAAAGACCCTGGGATATTGTTAGACATTGATGACTGGCAAATATTTGGCACGGTCCCCCCGGTATTATGTTTTCGTAACACTGAAGTGCATTCCATTTGCTTCATGGTAACAGCAGCTGGGTGAAAAGTACCAAGGGCTTCAAAATCACTTTAGTGCAAATTATTCCAAAGAAAATGGAAAACATCAGAAAACAGAACTTGCCTTCTATTTTCTGTCAGTCAGAAGGGAACAATTTCTTGTTGATCTGGGGGGCTGTTCATGGATCCATGTCTCTCTTACCTTGTATAATGCTACATTAATTGTCTGTTGTTTCTATGTGCTATTGCAGGGTTGTTGGTCTGTTTAAATTCTGGCTGGTGATGAAAGGTTTGTTTGATATTGGGGAGAGGAGGAAGTGCCTCTTATCTGCACCCCCACATTAATGTTTTAACCCTGTCTTAATTTGGGGCAAGACATACACAAGCCCACAGTCTTCATGTCATCCCCCTCCCCACCCACACCTTTTAAGAAACTTAATCTGCAACACATAGGGAACCCAGAGCAGAGAGGGGAACAGTGATTTTTTTCAGGACACCTAAGCCCTCGCAGCAGCACCCCCCCCCCCAAGTGCTTCCTCATATCGTGAATCTGGGTAGGAGGTCTGATGCAGGCAAGGGACACGGTTAGTGCTAGCTGGCCTCTCTCCCTCCCCACAGCTTTGCCAATGTACCTCAAGCCTGACTGCATTATCCCCAGCTAATCCAGTTTTGGAGATGCCATGCATCTCTGCCCAGTGCAACTCAATCCCAATCTACAGCTCTCCCAGCTTTCACAGCCCTCTCCTATCTAGTCCAATCATAGCATTGTGCAGCTGGGCTTGTGGATTCCTTTTTCTCCATTAAATACAGATTTCATGGTGTTCGTATCAAATATACATTGTTAGAATAATGCACCCCCATTTTCTCTCCCTAAGTAAACATGGTATGTCAACACATTCCTTTTCTGGGGGCAGGGGGGCAGGTACAGGCTTATGCCACCCACAGATGCCTGCACCTGACTGGCTTGGGAAGAACTGATACCACCCCACTCAGGTAAGGGGGAAGCAGTTCTCCAGAGAGTCTTGGCACCGCATGCACATGTAGATGGAATGACTGGGAAAGGCAGGTGTCCCTGGAAAGGGTGTATATGAGCACTTACCAGCTCTACACATAAGTAAACAGACACCTGTCATGCTGTGAGATTTCAGGAGTGTGAGAAACGAGGAGGGGGCTTCCTCTCAAGGGACTTTCTGGATCCCATTTCTGCCCCCTGGAGTGGGGCTCTTTCTGAAGGTGTTTAAAAACAAACAGCTGGGTGTGCCCTAGCCTTCTCCTTTTTTCCCTAAAAGCCCCACCATGACTACCTTGGTTGCAGCTCTACCATTGATGCCTGAGGGTACACAAGGGCAGGTCAGAGACTGGGGAAGCATGAATAACGGCTGATGCTGGCTGGGGAAGTAATTGTTAGTTGTTTGCCTCCTTATTATTTATTTGGATGGGTAAGTGTCGTGAGCTTAGCATGTGTAAAACAAGAAAGGCTAATCAGCGGTCAGGCTGCCCAGAGTCTAGCGCTGGCTGGGCTAGCTTCCCCCATGCTGTTCTTTTGCTGGACCTCCTTATCAGTAGCATCTCCTGCTCTTCCAGCCCTGAGTCTTCCTACAGCTCTGTTACTGCACATCAGTCCTGACCTGCAGCTTCCCTGCTGGCCTCTCTCCCTCCCCACAGCTTTGCCAATGTACCTCAAGCCTGACTGCATTATCCCCAGCTAATCCAGTTTTGGAGATGCCATGCATCTCTGCCCAGTGCAACTCAATCCCAATCTACAGCTCTCCCAGCTTTCACAGCCCTCTCCTATCTAGTCCAATCATAGCAACCTATGCAGTGCAGATGAACAAGACTAGGATGAATTGGGCTGAGTCTCGGTCCCTTATGCCTTTGAGGAAGGATTGGAATTCCAGTTGCCAGTGCAAATAAACTTCATCCGCTTCAAACAAAATCTTTACATCACCTTTTTGTTCATTTTTCTCACATAAAAGAGACAAAAACCGTGTGAAACGCACATGCCATTGGAAGGATTCTTTAAAACCACTAGCTCCCGGTCTGAGGGATAGCCTTGATCCTGAAGTCTAATCCACACAAGTAGCCACTTGTGCCTGCCCAGTGCCCTCCTGCTATCATGGGTCTGTGAATGGGACTGTATCCACCAGAGCAGATTAGATTGTAGGGTCAGGATCATAGTAAGTCTGTGCTTTGGTTTCCCATCTATGAAATGGGGATAAACTTACTTTTTGTGTGAAGTGCTTTGATATCTACAGTTGAAAACTGCTGTATGAGCTACATATTATTAGCATTTAGATTGAAGGTTTCTTCATTTTTGTAAGCCGTATTATAATTAACTAATGAAATGTCTTCAGACGTCTCTAAGAATGCCTATCCTAAAGTTCTCAGCACTCACACGGGTGTATAAAAATACATTAGGCCAACTGAAAATATGACTAACCCATCCAGCCATAACTCAGAAAGTATAAATTAATCAGCTGTCTTGGTAACATACTCCCTTGCCCTCCGTGTACCCTTCATCCCATTACCTCATAAGCAGGGCAGCATGCCCTAAAAAGCAATTTGGGACTAATGAGGGTCAGGATTTTTCCCAGAAAATGCCCTGACAGCAGCTTGTAAGAGCAGGGAGCTGATAATACTGCAGTAGTGTCAGATGGGAAGAGAGGAGGTCTCGTAGGAAGGCAGATCTCAAACCATTCAGGGCTGTATGGATCAAACCCAGCCCCTCCAAAACCTCCCCAAAGCTTCTGGTGAATGAACACACTGCAGTGCGCTCTCAGAGCGAACAGCCGCATTCTGCACCCGCTTTTGGTTCCAAAGAGTCTCGAGATGGAGCCCTGTGAGTTGCAGCAGCCTGATCGCCACACAACAAAGGCAGGGATGCTGCTAATAAGGGGCTGCCTCCCAAGGGAAAGGTTGTGCCCTTCTTTCCAAGCACAGGTGGTGAAAGGCACTCTTGGCACCAGCTGCTATGTGATTGTCCCCAGACCCTCACCCCTCAAACACGCAGCCAGCCCCGCAGGGCATGCACCAAATCCTGCTCCACCACACAACCTTAACTCCGACCACTGCTCAGTGAACTCCCCTCCCTCAGAGGCTTCTGTGTCCCAGCAGAGTCTATAAAGTGTTAATTCCACCTGTGTGTTCTTTCCCTGGGACATAAGGTGGCAGGTTTGCATTTGCGGCAGAGGAACGGAGTGTGTGCGGTGTAGCGGGTTAGGTATGTGGGAAGCATAGGGGAGTTTGTTGCTGAGGTGAGGAACCTGTAAGCATGTTTGTATGGTGCGATCTAGAGGCGTTATGAATGTGAAGAATATGAAGGCTGCCTTTGCTGGCAGTTTCTTTGATTTTCATTGACTGCATTGGTGAGAATTGTATTCAAGCACCTCTTGGTCTTAGCAAAGGAAGTTGTTTTTTTTTTTTTTTTGGAGGGGGAGCAGATTTCCCAAGTTTAAATAAGTACATAGCAACATTGAGAGTTGTTCATTGAGCGTGAAATCTGCCCTAGAGTGAGAGCCAACTTGTGGCCTATCTTACTCACTATGTGGGAGGGATTTAGGTGGCTCATAAGCCTTTGCGGAGAGATGAATTCCCCCCATGGCTAGCCATCAGTGTTGTTATCCACTTCCTGGGCTCTCATTGTGCTTCCTTGTCCCCCTACAGCCCCTTCTGCACAGCACTCCTCTCCCAGGGTGGGCGGTGGGGATGGCAGGGAACATGGTGGTATTGGTGTTGAATGGAGCTTGAGGGAGGATGAGCAGAGTGGGAGTGGGAGCACTGGGATTGTGTGGGGCTGAGAAGAAGAGCAGCCTCCCCTTCTCTCACCATGACAGGGCAGGGAGAAGGGGAGACTTGTGGCTGAAGGTTGTTAAGGAGTGGAAGTACTAGCTTTGTCCCTGAGGCCGCTTGTCCTTCCAGCTCTCTCCGGTGCACCACCAGAGTTCAGTAGTTGTCTGGAGACCTCTCCTGGAGCTAGGGGGTAGATTGGGATGTCACTGATTGTGGGGTTGGATGTGAGGCGTGGATATCTTCTGCTGCACCCCACATCCATACTCAACTCTCTGCCCTCTACAGCCTTCTTAGTCCTCCCACGCCTACCCACCTGCTGCTTTAATTCTTTCATGCACTCCTCCCAAATGCTGGCTCCCCAGGAGGCTCAGGAAGGGGGGTGTGAGGCAGTGTGGAGGTATGATGGTTAGTGGGATGCGGAGAATGGTTGAGTCAGAAGGTGTGCAGAGTGGTGGTGGTTTTAGGTGGGTTTTCTGACCACTTCTGGTCTCCAGCACTACTAACCTCCCTCTGACTCACCAATTCTGCTTAGCGCAGAGGTCCTGGTCTGGGACAGAATTGAGGGAGAGATGGGTCTCTGGGTGGAATGGGGGAGAGGCTGCAGCTCTGATAGGGGTATTGGAGCAGACTGGGGGACCGTGAAGAGCAGAGTGAGAAGTGGGGAAGACAGAGCTCTGTGCTGCTGCCTCAGCTTCCTGGTGCACCAGGCAGCAGTGCCATGGGTGAGTGGTGGTGGTGAGGGATATGAGAGAGCAGGGCCATTGGGGGAGGGGAGTCAGTGAGAGTTTGGGGGCATGTGGGGGTAGAGGGGACTTGGGAAAAGCAGGAAGAGTGGGTGGTGGTGGGAGCCCGACCCCTGTGCTGAGCATAAACATCTGAAGGGTTCCCCCAGCAAAGCAACCTCAGTCATTTGGCTCACTGAGTCAGCAGCCGTGGCTTCTCTGAATAGGCCCAATTTTGCAAAACTCTACTTACGAGTAGTCTTTACTATGTAAGTAGGACCAGTCTTTCCAGTGGCACTCTCACAAGTAAGGATTACTCACCTGAGTACATGTTTGCAGGCTCAAGCTGGATATCATTTAACCTAACTGCATCTCATGCGCTGTTAAGATTTTTTGTTTTGTTGGAGAGTTTCTAAATCTTGAGGGGTCCAGCATCACCTTGCCCTGCCCATTTCTGAAATTCCCAATCAGGCAGGAAAATCTTGTATAAAGAGGTTAGCAGAGCTGCTTTGGTGGCTGCCCTGTCTGAAGGTGCTGTGAATACTCATGGGGGCGGGGCAGTGTGGTCTCCCTCAGCGGCAGGCTTGGCAGAAGCAGAACTTTTGGCTGCTGCCTTTATGGCTTGGTAGTGAGTTAGGGTTGCCAATATTCCAATTTCTGGAAACTTGTCACTACAGCAGGAGAGCCAGAACCTTCCTCCTTCTCCTCACTTCTTTCCCTCCACCCAGAAACTGACCCTGCTCTGCCTCTTTTCCTGAGGCCCCATCCCATTGCTTGCTGCAGTTCATTTGATCCTGTTCCCCTCCCTTCTCCCCTTCCTCCAACAGCTGGGCTCCCTCACTCCGGTGCGAGAATGGGAGCATGCCTGCCTGCCCACAAGATGCAAGTAGGAGGTGGCCCCAACTGAGCAGGGACTGGTGTGGGTTGATGACCCAGCACCTCCTCATCCCCCTTTCCCCCACGGACTTTTGGTGTCCATTCAGGACATGTGACCAGACTCTATACAGGTACCCTTTCAACTTGGTTTTCCAGTCCAAAACCAGACATTTGAGAAGCCTAGAGTGAAAGCAGATGAGCTGCAATATGCCCCCAGAAAGGAGCACTTAGCCCTTTATGGTGGATTCAGGCAGGGAAGGTACATGTGTGGGTGTGGGGGGGATGGAGGACAGGACTTGTGCTTTACCCCAAAGGAACTTGCTCATGGACTGGACTTCCCATGTGGGAGAATCCCAGGGACAAAATGACTTAAGTGGGGTTACGCCAGGGATGAGTGTGACTCTTGCGAAAAGCAGAGTTCTTGAGGGGGTACTGTAGGGGATGTGAGAGAGGACTCCAGTGCACCAGCCATACCTGAAATGAGTGGTGATATGACCAGGGCTTTCCAGTTCTAACTTACGTGCTGGTGCAAACCACAAGATTGGTGTCTGCCAGGGGGACTGACACTTCCTTTTTACCTAAAGAGCAGGTACAGAAAGAACAGAGGCAATCCAAGCTCCTATCATACACATTACTCCACCAGACACTTGGAAACAGAAAGAACTTCACTGTCAGTGACAGCTAAGGTGGGAAGCTAGCAGACCGGCAGGGAATGGGAATTGAGTTAATGGGGGTCATGTAGTTAGGCTCTGTGACCTCCCTCACAGCTTGGAAAACATAACTGCCTTCCCCTCTTCGTGGGCGGCCCTGTGTTGAGTAGTGTGTTATAGATGCTACGGGAAAAGCTCAGGCTTCTAACATTCAGCTTCCCCTCATCTTCCAGCACTAAGCATTTTGCCCTAAAGCATATGGGAAGAAATCTCCAACTCCTCCCTTCTTGGGAGCTCATAGGATTGCTTTCTTCATCCTCCTCCTCTTCCTCCTTTAGTCCCGTCTTATTTAATGCCTTCATTAAGGATCTGGAATAGGGAGTAAACAGCATGATAATGACATCTTCCAAAGATAATAAATTGGGAGATTTTCACATGCTAGTGAGGATGGAGCAATAATACAAAGAGAACCAGAGAGATTAGAAACATGGGTAGAAAATAACATAATAAGATTCAGCTTAGAAAAATGCAAGCTAATGCATCTGGGGGAATGTAATCTGAAACATGTGGTACAAATGCCTAGCTAGAGAGAGCACAGAGATTCAATGGGGGTGGGGGTGGACCTGGGAAGAAATGTGGAACGAGTCCTAGGTGTGACAGTAGATGGCAAATTAGATGTGAGCTTGTATTGTGATAAGGCAGCAGACACCGTTGCAGTCATTCTGTGTGGCTGTGATGTGATTCCCTCCTGGAACAGTGTATTCAGTTCTTGGCACTTCATTATCAGAAAGATGTTGGCAAATTAGAGGGATATCAGTGATGAACAATGCAAATGACCTACGGGCTGGAGGGATTATTTGAGGCAGGATAAAGAGTTAAATTGGTGCAGCTTGGCTAAATGATGATTTAAGTGAAAGGACATGATGAGACTCTACTCATTTGAAAGGTGCAAACCTCAAGGAGGGGGAGGAATTATTGTGGGTTATACCACAGGATGCAATTTAATGTATTGCGTTGAAATTTAGAGATGAAAAAACACATGGGCTGACTCTCAGGAAGAATTTGCTGCCAGAGAGGTCTATTAGAACGTAGAGTAATCCTCAAAAGGATGTCCTGGAACCCAGGGCCAGCTTTAGGAAGTGCTGGGCCAATTCGAACCGTTTTGTCGTGGCCGCGGCAGCTGGCATTTTTTTGTTGACCAAAAAAAAAACCACACACAAATTTAGGTTGAGCCAAAAAAAAAAAAAAAATCACACAAAGAAACAAGTCACGGCCCCTTTAAATCCCCAGCTGCAGGGGCCAACTCCCCCTCCCGCGGTGTACAGAAGCCACCGCGCTCCTCCTCCAGGGCCGACGCCCCCTCCCGCAGCACGCCCGGCATACTTCCGGGTTTAGGGCGCGGGGCCCTCTGGCTTTAGGGCGCGGGGACCTTTTAGGCACGGGGCCCAATTCAGGGGAATCATGTGATTCGGCCTAAAGCCAGCCCTGCTGGAACCCTCCTCCTGGGGGCTACTTAAAACTGGACTGGGCAGAGCGCTAACCATGTTTGGTAGAAAGCAATTGTGCATTATTGAGAGATGGAGTAAATGAAACCTGCTGGGTCTTCATCTCTCATTTCTGTCACACTCAGATTATCATTCTGAGCACTGCAACATGAAGATTTGCATAGGCACCCACCTTTCTCCCAGATCTCTCAAGCCCAAACATGGTGTCTTTTTCATTCTCCACAGTTCCCTCCCCCATCTCCTGTTCTGGGACAGACTCAGGTTACCTGGCTAGTATCTCCTGGCCAAACAATTAGATTTTGCATGAAAGAACGACTCTTCTGTGGAGCATGGATCAGCCTATGCTGCCTCCCTTCTCCTATCCCTGAGGCTGGTGAAATCTTGTCTGCACCAAGCAAATGAGAGTCTCCAGAGGAGCCAGGGTAAGGAGGAAGAGGCTGTCAAGCCCTCTGAGTGAATTGGCCCAGGTGACTAATGTGGGAAGATAAGGTGCATCTGTTACTCAGCTGTTCATCTGCAGGGAAATGATCAGTAGGCATTTAAACAGCCTGACCACATGGAGGGCCCTAGTCATTGCATAGTCCATTGATGGTGTGTTGAAGCACAGAGGCATTCCTCTTCTTTCCCAAAACTCTGGTATTTGTTTCAGGTACAAACAGTGAATTAATTCTTTTGCTGTGTTCTATACATCCTGGCTTCTCCTCACAGCAGAAAATGCCCCAAGAAGTACTGTGTGAGGATGGAGGAGGTTCTTGCTCCGTTTGTTTTATATTAACTCCTGTCTGCACTTCCCTCCTCTCTTGGGCTGTGTCTAGACTGGCCAGTTTTTCCGGAAAATCAGCCGCTTTTCCAGAAAAACTTGCCAGCTGTCCACACTGGCCGCTTGAATTTCCGCAAAAGCACTGACGATCTCATGTAAGAAATCAGTGCTTTTGCGGAAATACTATGCTGCTCCCATTCGGGCAAAAGTCCCTTTTGCGCAAAACTTTTGCGCAAAAGGGCCAGTGTAGACAGCCCAGATTTGTTTTCCGCAAAAAAGCCCCGATCGCGAAAATGGCGATCGGAGCTTTTTTGCGGAAAAGTGCGTCTAGATTGGCCACGGACGCTTTTCCGCAAAAGCGCATCGTTATAACGCGAACTCCACGCCAATCTAGACGCTCTTTTCCAAAAATGCTTTAACAGAAAACTTTTCCGTTAAAAGCATTTCCGGAAAATCATGCCAGTCTAGATGTAGCCTTGAGGTCTACTTCAGTTGAAGAGATTTGAGTCAGATGGCTATGGGCAATCTAAAGAGGCCAGCCCCTCTCCCTTACAGGTTTCCACACACAGGCATGCACATGTATGGATCTATGTTTGCATGCAGATATGCACACGCACATCTGACAGGAAGATGCATGCACGCGCACGCGCACACACAAGATGAGCATAAAGACAGAGCCAGGTACAACTGATGATAATTGTGATACTAGAGTGGAGTAAAAGGTCACAGATGAAGCTATCAAAGATAACACACAAGTGACACGTGTGTATAGAAACAAACACACAGGCTCTGTCACATGCAACATATACTGACAGGATACACAGGCATGCGCACACACATACACAATCACCACATGGATTCACCCACACACATTCATGAATATACCACACATGTACTTATGCATGTTCACGTGTATCCAATGAGAACATTCACAGAGTGACATACACACATATTCTGACGGGTATACATGTGAACTCACACACAGATGTGCATACATAGGCACGTTATTCAGGGGCCCTCATGTCCTGGATGATGGATTAATGTAATCCTATCTGCCTAAGAATTGCCTCTGCAATTTCAGCAGGAGATGTTATCCTTCTCTTCCCCCCTCTCGTAACAGTGTTCCAGTGTTACAGGTACAGAATGGCTGCTGCATTCCACGCCAGTGGTGGCTGCATGGCTGAAGCAGGTGAACAATCCTGATAGATGGTTGACAAAGCATGTGCATCCCCTCTGGATGAAAGGTGCTATAAAAACGTAAAGCCGTTTAACAGAATAGGGAAAAAAATTAATTTCCCTGTTATCTCAATCTTATGACTCAGAGTTTTGTATGTGAAGCAGTTTACAATGAATTGGGTGGGGAGATCTGGGCCGTGTGGGAGGGAGGAGACTCCTGAATGGAGATGAGGATAGCTGTGAGATACCATATATGCAGGGAGAAAGAGAAGTACATGGACACAGGAGCATGACTGCCCACATGTAGGCACACTCACAGATAGGCAGACATGGATTATCAACCAACTAGGCACCCCAGACCAGTGTTCCTTCTAATTGTTTATGTCCACATGCAGACATCACCTCCATGTTGGTGCACACAACAACATTGATTCTGCACATAGACTATCTGTGGCAGGGTGAGGCCCAGGAATTCAGAGGCTGTGTCTAGACTGGCCAGTTTTTCCGGAAAATTAGCCGCTTTTCCAGAAAAACTTGCCAGCTGTCTACACTGGCCACTTGAATTTCCGCAAAAGCACTGACTTCCTACTGTAAGAAATCAGTGCTTCTTGTGGAAATACTATTCTGCTCCCATTCAGGCAAAAGTCCCTTTTGCGCAAAGCTTTTGCACAAAACGGCCAGTGTAGACAGCTCGGATTTGTTTTCCACAAAAAAGCCCCGATCGCAAAAATGGTGATCGGGGCTTTTTTGCGGAAAAGCGTCCGTGCCAATCTAGACGCTCTGTTCCGAAAATGCTTTTAACGGAAAACTTTTCCGTTAAAAGCATTTCCAGAAAATTATGCCAATCTAGACGCATCTGACATGTATGTGGGGCTCAGAGCTGGGGAGAATGAGGGCTCTGGTTGGGAATGCAGGCTCTGGGGTAGGAGCTAGAGATGAGGAGTTTGGAGTATGGGAGGGGGCTCAGGGCTGGAACAGAGGGTTGAGGTGCAGCGGTGAAGGCTGTGGCTGGGGGTGTGGGATCTGGGATGGGGATAAGGGGTTTTCGGTACATTCTCCCCTGGGAGAGAGGGCTCCCTGTAGCAGCTCTGGGCCAAGTGAGAGGTGCCTCTGTGCCAGCTGTGGCAGCTCTGGTGAGGCTGAGTTGGACTTGAAGAGGGGCACCTATCGCCTAGGCAGGTCCATGCTGGAGACTATGGGGGGAGAACTTTGAGAAGGTGTTTCTCCTCTGGCTGCAGCAGCTCCCTGCTGGGCAGGGCTGGATTAACTCTTCTGGGGGTCCAAGGGCTGTAAGATTTTGCAGGGCCCCCTAGACTCTGGGGTGGGGCCAAAAATTAGGAGTTGAGAGTGTGGGAAGGGACTAGGAGGAAGTAAAAGGGGGTGAAGGCTCTGACTGGCATTGTAGATTTTGGGATGTGGCTGGGGATGAGGTTTGGGGTACAGGAGGGGGCTCTGGGTTGGAATGCAGGGTCTGGGAGGGACTTAGAATGTTGGGGGGGGCTCAGACGTGGGACAGAGGGTAGAAGTACAGGGCATTTACATGGGGCAGATCCCGTTTGCTGGTGGGGGAGATAGCTGGCTCTGCTCGCTTTCAGGCACTGCCCCCACAGCTCTCATTGGCTGCAGTTTCCGGCCAGTGGGAGCTGTGGGTGTGGAGCCTTGAGGCGAGAGCAGTGTGGGGATAGAGCTTCCTAGCGCTCACTGCAACATGGCCCTAGCTGGGGGAAGGGGGAGGAATGGCAGCCTGCGCAGCCACCTTCCCTCCACCCCCAGTCTGGAAGGCTGGCCCAGATCACAGGGGCTTTACAGGCTGCAGCCCCAGGCTAAATGGACCCCCCTGACTCCAGGGCCCTGAGCTGCAGCTCCTAAAGGCCCTTTCTTAGTCCAGCCCTGCTGTTAGGGCCAAAGGAACATGTCCCTCCTTTGACTCCAGCAGAGAGCTGCTGTGGTTGGGGGAAAGAGGCCTTTACGCAGGGCTTACTAGGCAGCTGTGTGGCCGCACAGCTTAGCGGGAACCTTGCCCCAGAGAGGTAGCAAAATAGAGGCACATAATCTCATACTGGCTCCTTTAGTCTCCTAGGATGGTCTCTGGGTGTAGCATCACTTTCTTGTTGGACCTTGCTCTGGTCAGTGAGGATGAGAGAGGTTATAAGGTCCTGGGAGGAAAGAGAGAGAGGGGAAAACAGAGCTCTTCAGCTTCCTCAAGTACATTCCCTTTCTCCCCTGGCATTACAGAGTCTTTCTCCACTGTAGCCACCAGTACCCTCTTTGTTCCCCATCGACTTTCCAAAAGAATCCAGGTTCTTGTTAGATGGCCTGGTCTCCTCTGCTTGCCTTTCAGCATTGTGACCAGTGCCTACGAGGAGTCGTGGCTCGCCAAATACTCTTCATTGGGGTAGAGAAAGGGCAGGGAGGTTATGGGTGACAAGTATTTGCCATGCACCACACATTTGCTGTCTCCTAACATCTTGGATTGGTGTTACACGTGTGCCAAGTACCTAGTATTAGCAATCCTGAAATCTTAATCTCCCTTCCGCCCCCATGCTGTGCAGCGCTGGGGGATAGTATGTCTCACTGGAGGCTGTGAAATGATACAGGCCTTCGTGATGAAGACACCTCCTGCGTCCCTGCTTCTCCTGAATTTCAATCCCTCCTCCTCTTCTCCAGGTGCTTTCTTCTGCTCATTAAGCGTGCAGCTTTTCTTGCCATTTGAGATCAGCTTCCCCCGGAGGAATCAAAATCCACCCTCCAGCCTTCTCAGAGCAAAACCAGGTGCTTTTGAAATAGGAAAGGGATGAGCCAAAGGCCAGAAGCTACTCCTGACAAGCAAGCTAATGAGCTTTCTCTGGGCTGGCACGTGTGTGTCTGTGTACGCATGTGTGTCTGTTGTGTGGGCAGGTCCATGTGTGGGAGACAGGGAGAGAGAAGCTGTGGGGTTGAACTTGCTGGCTCATGGGGGACACGCATGCTGGGGACAGAGGCAACAGTTCTGAGATGTGGCTACAAGGAAGGTTTTGGGTGCAAACTGTGTAGATATCTAAAAGGGTGTCATAAGGAGGAGGGAGAAAACGTGTTCATCTTGGCCTCTGGGGATAGAACAAGAAGCAATGGGCTTAAACTGCAGCAAGGGAGGTTTAGGTTGGACATTAGGAAAAAGTTCCTAACTGTCAGGGTGGTCAAACACTGGAATAAATTGCCCAGGTAGGTTGTGGAATCTCCATCTGTGGAGATATTTAAGAGCAGGGTTAGATAAATGTCTATCAGGGATGGTCTAGACAGTATTTGGTCCTGCCATGAGGGCAGGGGACTGGACTCGATGACCTCTCGAGATCCCTTCTAGTCCTAGTATTCTATGATTCTTTGATGTGTGTGTGTGTGGGGGGGGGGGGAGGGAGGGAGTGAGCAGGTCAGCAGTTCTCTTTGAGACCATGAGTGTCCTTCCTTCCCTTGGATGGATTGTCAGCATTGCTCTGTCTGTGCATGAGAGACCAGGTTTTTTTAAAGGACCATTTCCTACATTTCTATGCAGTTGGTAAGCAAAGGAGACGTTTGGCGAAGAACCACTCTGTCCGTCCAGATACTATTTGCCTGGTGTCGATCCATCAACAGCAGAGGAATGTGTCAGGACTTTCGAAAACACTGGTTTTCAACCTGTGTAGGCTAAGGGTGAGGGGAGGTTGCCAGCAGCATTTTGGAGAGGCACTGACTGTGCTTCCATTCCCTATTTCTGGTTCTCTGATTAAAGAGGTGGGCTCAGTTACTCATACCTGGTAGTGCTGGGAGACACCTTGTACTAGTTTTCCTGTGGCACCTTTTGTGAAGCGCCTCATGTGGACCGGCACAGAGAACTCCTGCTGCCTCAGAGTGGGGACCAGCTGCAAGAGGCCTATGGAATGGGGAGGCCGAGGACCAGGCCCTAGGAGGTTCTGAGCTGCCCAGCACTCTACTCTAGCATGCTCTCTACTGTACAGGCATTGTTTCTGGGTACCCCAGTGATCAGTTTTGTAATGGATGGTGTCACAGGGTGGCTGGCCCCTTGAAATTAAGCAGGTCTAGCATCCCTGGGCTAGAACAGTTGCCCAGGAGTAGAACCTAGGGCTGTAAAGAGACAGCCTGTCAGAAAGGAAGGAGAAGCAGGAGCACTAGCAGAAGAGAGTTCTCTGGGAAAGACTGCCAGAGTGGGATGCAGTGGGCGCCTGCTATGGAAAAAAGAGCCTCCAGGTTACTGGGGGATGGGCTCAGCTAAAAAGAGCAAGGAGGAATCCTGCCACAGGTAGGGATGCCAGATGGTTTCAACAAAAATACCAGACACACTTGACATTACATCACAATCTACATTACATCTTATTTAGAAAACACCGGACATTTGTATTTTCTCATTTATATTTTCTCAATTTGTTTCCCCGAACAGAAACCTCAAATACTGGACTGTCCAGTTCGAAACCGGATACCTGGCAACCCTAGCCACAGGCCCTGAAGGAGGGTCTAAGAGAGGCAAAGGAGCTCTATAGGCTGAGGAGCTGTTTTTGTGTTTGGCCTATACTTGGAAAATAAAAATGTGCCTAGAAAGAGACTGTGGGAGTGGCAGTGAGCTGGGAACAAATCAGGACCTTAGATGGGCAGAAAGACACATCCATCGACAATCTGTTCTCTATCCAGGGAACAGTCATGAAGGGCTGGTCCAATGTTGTTATACTCGTGAGATCTACTCCGGAGAGGGTTGCCTCTTAAGGAATCAGACTCAGGCCTGGCCCGAGGGCAAGGCGAGCAAGGCAAATGCATTAGGTCCCACACTTTCGGGACTCTGTGCTGCTGAGTATTCACCATCTACCAGCTGAGTCCGGGGCCCTGCTCCCAGTGTCCTGTCTTGGGCCCCGCAAACCCTTTGGCCGGGCCTGATCAGACTTGATTTTTTTTTTTTTTTTTTTTACTATCAGCACCAGCTTACTGCAGATAGCCTCTCCTGTCTTTCCACGGCAAAGACTAGATATTTGTTAGGATGAAGGCGTGGGGGGGACCTGCCTATCTATCTGCCTGTCATCTTATACTGCGCCCATCTCCTTGATTATAGGAGCACCTACAGAAAGAAGAACTTGGGATTCTCTGGGAGGTGGATTCTAGAACTTACTATGCCTCACTGGTCTTTGTAATAGTGCCTTTGAACCATCCCTTCTATGTGTGTGTGCGCATGCCTGTGTGTATACACATACATACAGAGTGCCTTCCTATTGCTGAAATGTGACCACTTCTGGGCTGAAATGCATTAGATCAGTCTGCCCAGCCACACTAGCCAGTGGTGTCATAAAGAGAAAATGAGAGCTGCAGGGGCACTTTTGAGAAGGTAAAACTTCACCTAACCTGAGCTGAAATTTGTCCTGGACACTGGGGTTGACACGCTGGCTGCTGCAAAAAGGGCCATGAAAGCCTAAGCACCACCGCTTGTCTTGGCAGAATATTGGTTGTATTGGGGTTTAATTGAGGTGGTTGTTATCAATGTGTAATTTTTTTAATTTTAACCATTTTTATTTGCACAGATGCTGGCAATGCTGAGTGGGAGGAGATAGGGTTGGAGTTAGGGTTAGGATAGTACTGACAGCAGGACTTCAGGGGGCTCGCAGCACTGACACCAAAGATGCAGGGGGTTCCCTGCATGGCTGAGGGGCCCAAGCCACTCTGGCATAAAGTGTGGTGGAGGCAGTGGTTCTAGACCGATGGAGCAGAGACCCTGGCTAGGACAGCAGGGAGGAGGACAAGTGTCTGGCCATGGGATGCTGGTGAACAGGTCTTGCTGGAGGAAGCAGCCATTCGGCACAGGGATGGTCTCCCTCAGTCCCATGGCAGAAGGGCTGCAGAGGGCTCTGGGCACTGCTGCAGGGCTGGTGACACTGGGGGGCTGGAACAAGTTGTACAATGGGGGTGTGAGTGCCATTGAACCAAACTGTAAACCCTGGATAGGATGAAGCCATTTCAAGCCAGGGGGTGCAGCAGCTGGATTATTTTCAACATGTCCAGATGACAGCTGATCCCTGCAGGCACAAAGGAGGCAGGGGATGAGGTGGGGCTGGACTCCCACCGACTGTTACCAATCGATATGGTTTTTGTCAATTTTCTTATCGGCTGAAATTGACATTTGCTGACATCTGTCAATTTACCTCAAATCACACCAAAACAAAAGTGGTCACCATGACCATGGGTTCATCCAAAAGCTATTTGCAGCAATAGAGCCCTTCTTCCCGCATGATGCTAGAGTATCAGAATCAGCTCAGGGTAAAAGCCTAACTTCCCGTCTCACTTGCACCACTTTAGTTTCTCTGAAGAAGTGGGCTGTGCCCATGAAAACTTATCATACCATCTGCATGTTTTGTTAGTCTTTAAGGGGCTACTAGAGTAGACTATTTGTTGTTTTTTTAAGTTTTTCCTATTACAGACTAACTCAGCTACCCCTCTGAAGTTTCAGTTTCTCTCAGTCAGTCTCTCTATAAAGTGTGCTAAGCCTGACCCTGCTTAACATGTGAAATGTGCTGTGATCACAGCCCTAGGGGTGGCTGGGGCGGAAGGAAAGGATTTTATCTGAACAAGGGAGAGGTGTTCCTAGGACCTCCAGCAGGGCAGCTGTCAGATAAGGAATGCATTTAGCTTCCAAGCTCCCGAAAGGGCTAATCTGTTGCTGCATCCATATCACCTCTAATGAGTCATTCCAGGCTGCACAAATTGGAGCAGATAATCCGCTCATGATGCAGCTATTCCCCTGGCTTTTGCTGAATCTGCAGTGAATTGCCAGACCACATCTTACCCCTGTTAGCCATCATTCTGAGGCATGGGCTGTTTGTCTGCCTAAGTGCAATAGGGAGAACCGTTTCCCAGAGCTTCAGGCTTCTTCACATCATACCCTGATTGTGTCTGGTGATGCTGGGATGGCAGAGAAACCCTGAACACTTAATCGGAGAATGCAAGGGGCATGCTGATGAAATTGTTTCCCTCTTCTATTGTTGGGTTGTATTGTTAATTATGAGGCATCGTATACTGCATTTTGGAATTGTTGTGCCCTCGTCAGTACAGCCACTCTGAGCATCATAATAAGTCATTCCTCCCGGCTGGTCTCTCCTCCCGGCTGGTTTCTCCTCTGTGTCGTTAATGGGATGGAAGCTGAGCCGAGGCACAGCGTGTTACTGGGCTATTGGGGGAACCCAGGTCAGAGTGGGCAATGAGGGAATGAACAAGGGGAAAGAAAGGGGGTGGGTTAAGGGCATTACCAGAGCAATCCGAATTAAGTAACTGGTAGAAGTAAAAATGTGCATGCATGGTCCTGGGGCATGTAGGAGGAATGGGAGGAGCATTCTGCTGCTTTGGCTATTGGGATTTTTAAAAATAATCCCAAAGCCAGTGGGTTGGCAAGAGACAGAATTTTTTTTCAGGTGTCTGTGGATATTGAGTATTAAATTTGAGGGGTCTTAGCTATGTCCTTAGGGGATGTCGTGTCTGCTTTGAATGTCTTCTGTGTTTGCCATTCTCTGCTCAGAAGAGACCCCAAGACTGAAATAGCAGAGGGTATTATGGATAGGGGTTGAGGGGTGTACTGTCAAAGTGGGAGGGAGGGGCTGGGTTTAAGGTTTGGCTAGCCGGGTGCTATAAGACAGCACTGAGGCACATAGGCAAAGCTCAGGACTGGAATAATGGGGTGCAAAAGGTCAATACTAAAGAATATGGGCAGAGCTGTATGGGTGAGAGGGGTTCCAGGACTGATACAGCAGGGGGTGCTGCAGGTCAAGATTGAGCTGCACTGGTAGCACAAGGAACTGCTCAGGAAAGAAGAGAAATCAGTGAACTGGCAAGTCTGTCCAAGATAACATACAGTCTTAGAGCAAAGACAGGATTAAGAGGAGATAAACTCCATGTTTTGGATCTGGGTGACTGATAAGTCCTGTGCTGTTGACAACTGGACATTTCTCGAAGGTTGGGGGGGTTTAATACTACTTTATTGGAATAAGCCAGGATGTGTATCATGCATATTCAAGAACAACTGAGTAGAACAGGCTGAAAGATGTGCTATACTCCCAGTGTAACCCTTCAGACCACACACTTTTCCTAACACTGTAAACATAAGAAACTCACATACCAAAATAATTTGTGGAGTGTTTAATTCCCTTCGCGCGCCCAAGTCACCCCCAATGCTGGATAAAATAATATATACAAATCCGGCCCTTTATTTTGCCAAAATGAGGCCTCCTTTAAGCATGCCCATCAGCATCAGGGTGCATTTAACAAAGAACACGGTATTCTTTATTGTTCTGTCCTTCCATCATCTCCACCTGGTGTGGTTGTAGTAATAGAGATGTAGCCGTGTTAGTCTGATCGTGCTGAAACAAAAGAGAGGACTGTGCAGCACTTTAAAGACAAACAAGATGGTTTATTAGGTGATGAGTTTTTGTGGGCCAGACCTACTTCCTCAGATCAAATTCTGGAAAAGAATTTGATCTGAGGAAGTAGGTCTGGCCCACAAAAACTCATCACCTAATAAACCATTTTGTTAGTCTTTAAAGTGCTGCACAGTCCTCTCTGGTGTGGTTGTGACATAGAATATTCAGTATTTCCCATGCTCCTTTTCGTTTATCATCATTACTATGAATTTGGTAATGCTTTTATTGCTGTAGTATATGAATGCTCCAAGTGCTACAGCCATGAGCCTGTAATATTGAATTGCCATTTATTATTTGTATGATGGTAACACCTACTAGCCCCAAGCATGGATCTGAGCCCAGAGCTCTAGGAACTGACTTGCAAAGAGAAAAAAAAAAGGCCCTAAATAGTCCCTGTCCCAAAGAGCCTAGAGTCTAAGGGAGATGAATTGTATCATTAAATTAGGGCTTGTCTTGATACAAGTTTCCAGAGTAATTTTTTTCATCTATGTGGGCCTCATCTCCGTAGCGTCCAAACGTTTGTGAGCAGAGATGCACTGGGCATTTGTGAGCAGAATGTGCTGGGCATTTAGAACATCCCTATCCCCCCTAGGTTATTTATCACTCTTGCATCATTGCTGGTTTTCAAGCACTCAAAACTCTGGGTGACAGGGGAAGGATCACTTGGTGGTTAGCTGTTCTGTTCGTTCCCTCTGGGGCACGTGGCATTGGCCACTGTCAGAAGACAGGACACTGGTTTAGCTGGACCATTGGTCTGACCTAGGATGGTTGTTCATATGTGCTGGGTGGGGGGAGGGTCTCACAGAAACTGGTAGCACTGTCCCTGTGACCAGGAAGGGACCTTCTGAGTACAGTACAACAGGGTGTGTGGGTAGGATATGCAGACAGATGGTGGAGAAGGGGAGAGGCGAGAGAGGGTGAATTCAAGCAGAACACATTCTAATCCAGTGATGCACATGCCTGTCTTGCTAGTTCTGCTGCCTTCTTTGTTGCCCTTATTGCTTCTCCTTTCTCTTCTCCCCTCACATCTTGTGGATGAGTCCAAAGAGGATCTGAATGTGAGGAGGGAGTTGGCTTTAGAGAAGGGGTTCTAATTCTACATGGCAGCCTGGAAGAAGGTATGGAGAACCTGAGAGAGGCGGAGCTGGAAGGGCTATCACTGACTGAGGAGAAGGGTGTGGAGAAAGGCATCAGGACACCAGATCTGAGGTGTAGTCGTGGGCGGTGTGGCATGGGGCCAAGAAAGTGCTTGAATTCGGCCTGAGGCATAAGGTGGAGCCTGCTTAGTGACTCAAAGGCGAGGGCTGCACAGTTGCGTGTCAGGTGGGAAAGATGGTTTTGGTCAGATGGATGCAGTTGGGTGTGGGGGAGGGGAAGCTATAATATCTGAAGCTGACAAGCCTGGTGAGGACTAGCTAGCGGCAGCTTGCCCAGGGTGGAGGCAGGTTGGTGGAGAGTATGGGAAGGTAGCACTGTCGTTGCTCGTGCTGCAGCTATCCTGGGGATAAAAGGCTGTTTCCCACCATTCGACTGTAATTAACCGAAGAGGGGGGAGTGCTGCTTAAAATTCATGTGGCCTAAAAAGAGACCACTGGCATGCGGGGCTGTCAGTCCAGTGCCAGTTACCCATCCTAAATTCCCTTTAAAAACAAAGTTGCACTGTGCGTTTCGTTGCTAATTCTCCCTTCACCTCTGTCATTTTCCTCCCCAGGAGTTCTTATTTTGTGCCAGCATGGCTGAATATGTCGTCCACCCCTCCTCGGCCTGGCATGCAGGCAGCCAGCCCCCTCACACCTCTGCCCTTTGCCCTTTGGAGCTCATGGATCTGGGAGTTACTGAGCAGCAGCCGCCATTGGAGCAGCCTCTGCCATCCCTGGAGCTGGGTGACGAGGAGGAGATCAACTCGCCACCAGACCCTGATGTGCCCTATCCTGACTTGGCACCTGTGGTGTTTTTTTGCTTGAAACAGACCACCAGCCCTCGCAACTGGTGCATCAAAATGGTGTGTAATCCATATCCTTTTAGCTCTGCCTGTTCTCTCTTCGTTCCATGTCCCCTCCCCCTGCCCTTGCAGGGCATCCGACAGGTAAGAGAGGAGGTTTTGTACATATTAAACAAATTGCTTTGTTCCTCATTTACATTTATTGAGCACTGTCTTGGCTGTTACAATGTGATCAAAAGGAGCTGCTTATCAAAGGGAGAACTTCAGAGAAAGTGAGTGTCAGCCGGAATCACACAGACAGAGATGGGGGGCAAGAAGACAGGGGACACTTTTCAAAATGTATTCCCCCCCACCTTCCCATTACTGAATCAGGGACAACAGTGGGGTGATCCCATCTCCTGCTGACTTATCACTACGTCTTTATTTCAAAAAGGGATATTTATTCATCTAACAGGACTGTACATATTATGAACTCAATCTTCTCTTACAGACAGACAGAACTGCACTTCCTGGTTCTCAGTTGTAGAATGACCCTCCTCCCACTAGCTAGTGAGCATATACTAACCACTGAGTTCTGTCCTGGGGATATCTCCTCTCTAGATTCCTGACCAGGATCAAAGAAGAGTTTACTTCAGAGAATCCATTACAAGTTTAACTCTGGTGTATCCTGTGACAGGACTGTGGGAGTTTAGTGCATGACCTACAGATATCCCTGCAATGTAGATATGGTCAGCAAATATTATCACCACACCCTTCACTTCTGAATCTCAACCTTGATTTAAGGAGGCAATAGTAACAGAGCAATAAGCAACAGCTGGTAACAATTAACTCCCCCCAGGAAATAGCTTCCTTATTGTGGACTTATTGACCTTTCCCCTACAAAAAGCTGACCGAAGTTTTATTCAAAATCTTCTGGCTAGAAATCTCAGTGAGATTGGAGTTTCTTCTGAAGATTTCCAAGGCTCCCATATTTATGGCTGGATGGGAAATGCCCATTTCTTATTATGAGATATTGGTGGATCTGCATCTAGGTTAAATATGAAAGCTAAGGGATGCAGCAGAAGCTTAAAAAACAGTAATGAGAGATTTTTAGTAACCTGATCCTCAATGAAGCTTCTAGATCCTGCCAATAATAATAATAATAATTAATAAAGAATTGGGCGGTTGGGTTTTGTTTGAAATGTAGGCAAATAGTTGTGGTTTAAAGTTGTATTATTTATGATGGTGGTTGAGAAGTCCTTAGGAAGGTTCTGAGTTTCAGTCTGAATGACAATTAAGATTTAGGGAAGAGGTTTAGTGTTGGGATAGCCCATTATATTGGAAGCTCCTTGAGGCACTGGGGATTGATGTTGGAATATGAATGTTTAATCTTCATCATGTGTCTCCTGGCATTCGCTGTCTCAGTCTAAACTGGCCTCATAGTTGGCTAAAAGTTTGATTCATAGTATGGGAGAAGAATTATGGACCAAGCTTGAGTTTGAGATGAAGTTTTCTGTTTCAATTAGTGAAGAAGAGATTTGATTTGTTTGAATTTGGCAGGCAAAGATTCAGGTCCAAGTTATCTGAGTTTTGTGTGTGAATTTGTGATGACTGTTTGTGACTTTAAGATGCTTGAGTTATGATGTTCAAGTTTAAGTTTTGGCATCAGTTTGTCCATCTTTTGTATTTGAATATTATGGTGAAAGGGAAACACCTTTGGATTGGCTGTGATTACTCTCTACCCTCCTGCTTACCATACAAAGTGTGTGTGGCAATGAATGAGCACTCTTGCTATGTTTGGAAACAATGTTAGTTTCTTTTTAAAGTTATAGTAGGGGGCTGTGCCCCCTGCTTGCTACGCTCGCCAATCCCCCCTCCCTTTTTGGGGGTAGGCAGCCCCAGCTCTCCCCCCGGCCACTGGGGAGGGCCAGGCTGAGGCATGGCAACCTTGGCCTGCGCCTCCCCATCAGGCCGGGCTGGGCCAGGTCAAGGCTGTGCCAGCCCCAGTTCTACCCTCTTTCACCTCCATCTCGGTAGCCATGTCTGGGGGTGGGTTGAGCTGAGACTACAGCAGGCTTGTCTCTCTCGTTTTATGTATATAGAGAGATTTCAATGCAACTTTTCAGTTAAATGAATTTTCTAATGTTAGGAAAGAGTTTGCAAGCATTATTTTAAAAATATCCACTTTCTCCACTTATTTTTTGTACTCCATTCTTTAGCTAATATAGGTTTGTATGGAAATTGGTTTATGGCTTCTTCAGTGCTCCCATGCTTGACTGCTGCTTCCCAACCTGAGGTTAAGAGTGCAACTATACCACCTGTTATTTCATCAGCTCTCTCAGGCCAGGCAGGTAGAGGTCTGATCACTGTCTGGATGGCAGAACTTAAGGAAACCCCAGGTACTACAAAAATTAAGGATGCTGAGTAAATAGGGAATGTTCTTCTCTCTTTTTTTGCTAGTCCAATATTGTACCATAGTTAAGGAAGGAAGCTGGGTTATGGGATTACTGTCACATGAAATTTAAACCCAAGGTCCTGGCCATTAAATCATCAGAGGCTTTTTGCAAGAATGAAGGCCTTGCCCACCCAGATTATAATATGGGCAATCACATTCCACCTATTTAAAAATTTCCCCTGCAAAATATTCTTCCTCTCCTGAATAGTGCTGCAATTTTGCAGCATACCAACTATTAAACAACAGTCACATTTCATTGCTGCAGTTCAGCAGTGGGTGATGTAACCTGTGTATTTATATCAAGGAGTCCTGTGGCACCTTAAAGATTAACCAGTTTGTTTGGGCATAAGCTTTCATGGGCTTGAACCCATGTTGTCATAATTTGGTAGTCTTTAAGGAGCCATAGGACTCCTCGTTGTTTTTGGTGAAACAGACTAACATGGCTACCCCTCTGAAACCTGTGTATATATGCACCCAACATTTTAAATAATTTCTGGGTACAATTTAGATACCACGTCAATGTAATATTATGGAAGTGTAAACTCTCTCTAATTCACTTTTTAAAAAGTGTATTAAATTGTTAATCATAAAAGTTTGGAACCATAAACCTCCAAAGAGAATATCAGTGTTCCCCATGGCTCAAAGTGGTATACGAACAGCACTCCTTGTCATTAGACTACATGCTGAAAAGGAGCCTGTTGCTTTAAGACTAGTATCTGATCAAACATTCCTACGGCAATTTTGCATACAGTCAGAACTAATGTCTGAATCATGCTGGGTTGTTGGTGAGCAAACATGCTTTTTATTCTAATTAAACTTGTTAGATACAGGTAACTGCAGGGAAACCAGCTGGATTCAACACACAAAATGTACCTGGGGCCCAATCCAACTCCAACTGAAGTGAGGGAAAAGACTCTTGTTTGACTTTAAGGGAGTTTGGATCAGGCCCATACAATGCATCTTCACATGAGCAGTGTGTCTCATTTGAAAGGCTAGCATTCCCACCCTACTGGTGCCTACAATGTGCAGCAGCAATAGGTCATCAGGATTAATCATTTTGCATTGACTTTGGAATGACAGAGTTTATGAATAATTGAAATTTTAGGAACAATATCCGCTTAATCATATTTCTAAAAAATGTTTGTCCAGACGCCTTACAAATAACACATTGGATTATTAAAATTTGAAGTAATTTGAGAATTTGCGTTCCCTCTCTTTCAGCTGTTTGTTGTACTTTTTGCATCCACTTGGGCTGGGCAAAGTAAACATACTACTCAGTTTCAGGATTGTGTGTTCAGTCAATTTCACTTTTGGCTTGCAAATGCCATGAGAAACTGCTTATTTTAAAAACCTGCTTCCATTGGAATTTGAAAAAATCCTGTTATTGATCAGACAATATTTAAATGCTTTCTTATAGAAAACCTAAATTTTGGGCCAAATGTGACTTAAAAAAGGCAGAGAATGAAATGTTTCTAAATCAAGTGTATAGTTTTTATTATAAGCTAAAATGCCTAAAGTCTTTGAGATTGATTATTACCAGTTTACAGGTAACACAGTGTCATTCAGAAGGGTTCCAATGCCCTTTATAAACTGTGGCCTGATCCTCTGATGAGATGCATGTTGATGGTCCTTTGCACCTGCATGGGATCTCAGTGACTTCAGGAGGGCTATGTGAAGGCATTAGGGTCCATGCCTATGGATCTAAGTCTAGGATCAGGAGCTATATATATATATAATGTGTTCTTTAAGTCCCTCCTTAAAAGAACTCCTTCCAGGAGGTCTATAAACCCTAGACCTCCTCTTGCTCAAGTGTCAATATTATAGATGTGACAGCAAGAGCAAGAATGAGTGTGCCATTAAAAAAAATCAATAGCAAAATGTGGAAGTAACAAAATATGTTCTGCAGTTAACTGCTCTGGTCTTTTGTTTTTTGATACTCACTGGTCCCCTTCCTTCATCTGTACCATGGCATTTAGGCTGCTGTCCTGCTCCCATTGCAGTCAATGAAAAATTTTTCAATTGATTTCAGCAGTGCAGGATCAGGCAATCAGGTCAGAGCAGTGTAAAACCTTACACCCATGTGTAGCTTTATGCCCATGTGTAACTTTATACAGTACATATAAAGCCAGGTCCTCGGAAGTTATGAAGTGGTGTAGCTGTATTAAGAACTTAGGAACAGCCTTGTTGGGTCAGATGAATGGCCCATTTAGTCTAGTATCCTGTGTCTGACAGTGGTCAGTATAGGGTTGCCAGGTGTCCAGTATTGGTCTGGACAGTCCAGTATTTGCAGCTTCTGTCCGTTTAAAAAAAACAGAAAATACCAGACATGTAAAATGTCCGGTATTTTCTGTTTTTCTTGGATGGAAGGCTGCCTTGGACATTCTTCCCCTGCTGTGTCTGGTGGGGGAGTGGAGAGCGTGGGGATTTAAAGGCGCTGGAAATCTGTTTTTTTTTTTTTTGTGTGTGCATTTTTTTCCCTCAACAACTTTGATCCCCGTGGGTTATTTTTTTTTTCCCCCCCACCATGCTTGGTATTTTTTGTGAAACTATCTGGCAACCCTAGGTCAGTACCATAACTTCCAGGGAAGTATACAGTAAAGGGCAATTTTGGAGAGATCCATCCAGTCTTCTCCTCCTGGCTTCTGGCAGTGAGAGGTTTAGGATTGTTTCCCTGATCATCTGGGCAAATGCCATCGATGGATATAGTCTCCATAAGCTTATTAGTTCTTTTTTGAACACAGTGATGCTTTTGGCCACCACAACTTCCCATATCATGAGTTCCATGGGTTAACTGTGCATTATGTGAAAAAGTATCTCCTGCTGTCTGTTAATTTAATCAGGGTTCCCATGGTTTTTTTTGTAATATGTTGTGTATTATATTTTGTATTGAAGTCAACGACATTATGATCACCTACACTTGCTGGAGGCCCTGGGTGTATTTGATTTACATCAGTGCTATTTAAATCACTAATTTTAATCACAATTTAAATCAGCAAGCCAAATGCATTAATCAATTTTAATTCTGTTTTGCATTTGTACTTTTTAGTTATTTTCCTGAAGAAAGGTTGATTCTCATTGGTTGGTATCGGTAAAACATTTTACATTGTAACTAAGTGTACACTAAATTACACTAAATTTGGTGCTTCTTTTTTTCTAACCTGGAGGATATACTAAATCTGTATACATTTATTTATGCAACTATATCGCTTTACAAATGTTTATTCTGATTCTTAATTTTTACATTTTTATTATATTAGAAAATGGTAACTGATGTATTTCTTATTTATTAAATGATTAATTTCTTTATTTGTGCCAAAATCTAATCAGATGGAAATTTGAATTCAATAACAAATGCACTAAAATAACTTTTCATTTTTTTAAAATGAAATGAACTTAAATATGAGGAATATGTAACAAAGTTTATAAATAGTTTATCAAATAGTGTTTGCATTTAAAACAGATTCACTTCACTGGACAAAAGAATAATATGTAGTTAATGAATGGAACTGATTGTTTCTGGTCACCGTATCCTTCAGTATTTTAGCACTAGTAGATCTCATCCTCTCACACTAATCAGAGATTAGAAGAAAACAAGTTTTCCTGCTTTTTCAACTCACGACTAATTTCTTAATTTTAAAGGAACCAGTCATTGAACTGAATTAGCTGAATACACTGAAATAAAATTTTCTCTCTGAACCTGCAGAAAAGGCAACTGCTGTCAAAAGCTGTTTTAGCATGTCAGCTTTGGTTCTGGTTCAAGGTATTTAGCCAGTAACTTGTGCCAGTTCTCTAGTTTGACTTTCTTTAAAAGCAGCAATAAATAAGTACTGCTTAATATTATTTTTATATTTAATTTAAACGATTGTAATAAATTTATTTTAAGGGCTAAATTTTCAATTTTCAATTAGTTCATAAATCTATATTTATTTTAAATGTTAAAAAGTCTATTTAAAAAAAAAGCATCCATTTTTATCTATTGTGCTGAGTACCTGCCCCCAGATCTTAGATTTTAAGATTCCCAGGGCAAGGAAATTGTGTCTTGTTTCTGTAAAGTTGCTAGCTATTGTTGCTATATGCATGTTATTATTTATATAGCCTGTATTTAGAAAAAATTTAGCTTGGAAAAAATCCTGGGCAAATTCACAAGATAAGCAGCATTGGGTCAGGTCAGTATTAGGGTGGGAGACTTACAGGAGAGCCTATGGACTTGTTCGCCACTGCCTTGTGCTATGTGTAGTCATTTACACATGGGCCGAGTCACTGTAAAATGCTAATAGATCAGAGTTTTACATGCACTTTGTTCATGTGTGACTACAAAAGGTGCAGGGCAGTGGAGAATCAATCATCTAGGGAGCAGAAGAAAGAAAGTGGTGTGTGTGCTTTGGTTGCTGACAATTTTCTCTGAGTCAGTATTGAACTAATGTTCCAAGCATGCTGTACTGGGGCACTGTGTTGCTGGAGGTCATGCTATCTTTCAGATGAGGTGTAAAATGGAGGTCCTGACCAGTCAGTGCTTATGAAAGAGCCTCTGTCAACTTTCACCAGAATAGAGGTATTTGACTTGGATGCTGGTCAAGTTCCAACGTTGGCAATTATATGTGTGTGCCTAAAATCCCCTCTAGAGTGTTGGTAGCATATTGTATTTTTCATTTCTTTAAAGTGTCCTGCATGCAGGGAGAAACAGCTGCTGCCTTCCACACCACAGCTGGGTGTATTTCGTTAGTGAACGAACAGCTTGCAGTTTTATTGTGAGGCTTGGACTACTGGGTATCTTTCTTAAATCCCTAGCTCTTGGAATCCTCTGATTGTGTAAAAATATCACAGTTCATTTAAAAAGAGTAAGTTTCTAGCATTCCTGATTGTGGAGGAAAGGTTAAAAATATGACAGGAGGGTACCTTCACTGCTCAAAACTCTGAAGTCTCATGGGTTTTAAGCCAATCTCATGTTTTTTTGATGGGGGTCAGACTCATGTTAGCTTGGAGTTGACAATACTGAGTCCTGTATCCACAGCATGTAAAGAAGTTTGGAGTGGAGAACCTTAAAGAAATGTGCAGTATTACAAAGCTCCATTTTTTCACAGATCTGTCTGATCTCTTCCTGCAAATCTAACTTGCAAGATGGGTAAAGAATCTGACCTTCTGGGGGAGGCTTTACAACATGATGTCTCTGTAGAGTTTTAGGTACCATTTATTATGACTGTGCCTTTAGGAACTGATTGCATGAATGAACTGTCATCCAAAAGTGTAACTTCCTGTTGCTTAAAAAGTTTCATGGCTGGTTTCTAATCACTGAGCAGAGCAGATATCCTTTTGCCACAGAAACAGCAAGAGTGAGACAAAATATCTGCTATAAGAAATCGTGATCGCTTTCCTATTTTTCATAATGTGTTAAATCATAACTTCACAATCACTTTGTTGCATCTGTTATAGAGAGGGCTGAAAATTCTGTCTAAATGGGTTTGTATTAGAATAAGTTTTGATAGAAATTGGCCAGCCAGCCTGGTTTCCTGCCCATCTCCTGAGGTCTGCAGTTCTTCCCAACCTAACTTGTGGGCTGTCAGGGCTCTATGAGATCCCTGGGTCCCCTGCAGCCTACCTGGTGGGCTTCCTGGTTCTCTGGATGGAGCATGTTTTGTTTTCGAAATACTGTGGGAATATTTCAGTGTTAAAAAAAATACTGTGGCATTTCAGTTCTGTGAAGTTATGAGTTTTTGGCTTTTTGTCCCAAATCAGAATGAAAAAGATTCCACAAATTTTGATTTTTTTTTTTTTGGGTGGGCTGGCAATTTCCCCCCTGCTAACTCTAATCAGTAGTAAAATATACCAGTGTCCTGAAAATACTGTGCCATCTAGGACATGCTCAACTTGATGGGAAGGAAGCCTGCTCTGTAACTGCAGAGGAGAGAATTATTTGCGTTAGCTGGCTGATGGGCAAGTTTACAGTGGGACGTGAAAAGGGCTTGTTTGTCAAGGTAGACATGGTGTAAGATGAAATCAAGCTTGATACTGTGGTTAGTAGCATGCAAGGGATTGCTGTTGCAAATTTGAGGGGAATTTGCATGCTTGTTAGCCGTAAGAAACTGTCTGGGTTGTGTATATGTCTACGTGAGATCCACTCAGTCCTGGGGAAATGAGCAGCCCTAAAGGATGGAGGTTTAAACCTGACTGTTTTGCAGGTTGGCCCAAGCATGAATGCTGAAATATTCATATTGTTCACCTCCTTCTGACCCCTTGTTTGCGATGTATGCTTATCTAGTGAGAAGCCCAAGACCATATTTCTGATGTGAAATGGTGGTACTGCAGATGTGAAATGAGCACTGAAGATTTCTGGCTCCCTGAATTGGAGGCCTTGCATGATTGACAAGGTTTCAGTGAAAACAGAAATAAGTTTTTTGCATGTCTATAGTGCCTTCCCTCCAGTGGCTTCAAAACCCTTCCCAGGCATAAGTGAATTAAGTCTCCTCATTTGTGGAGGTGGTACAAGGGCAGAATTTCTGGAGGGTAGGAGAGCCAGCAGCTTGCTTTTCATCCTGTTCCCCGGATGCTGAGGGAGTGAGGGAAATAGGATGAAACGCAAGCTGCATCCCAGGCTATGTCTAGACTAAGTGATCTATTGGAAAAAGATATGCAAAATGCTTCCACAATTTGCGTACCTTTTTCCGATAGTTTTGTTGGAAGAGGCTTTTCAGAAAATTTGACCCGTTTATACTGGGCCAAATTTCAGAAAATCCTCGTCTTTTGGAAGAGCCCTTCTTCCTTGTGGAAGGAAAAAAAAAAAAAAGTGGAAGAGCAGATGCATTCCCTGGATGTGGTGGGGTTTTTCTGGGATACCAGAGGTATCCCAGGAAAAACCCCGTAGTCTAGACGTAGCCCCAGAGTGCACAGCTGCTGCCCCCCGCCCTCCCAAAATTCCGCTTTTGCGGTGGTTGCATCATCCCCATGTTTCACTGGAGCATAGAGTGTGAGTGACTTGACCCTGCTCACAAATGAGTTGGTGGCAGAGCAGGAAATGGCATGTAGCTCTCTAGACTTGCCATTCTGTACTGTAATCACTAGACTGAACTCTGATGCGGAAGGGCATGGTTTTGCCATCCTTATTTGTAGCGAGTAGTATCTTACTCTGTTAGTAGCTCGTGACAAGGTACTGGCTACTACTTAGAATGAGTGAGGGGGCAGAATTAATGATGAGCTGATTTCAAAATGTTCAGAGATGTGTTCAGTTGAGAATATAAGCACATTGAGGCAGGTACTGTGTGTGGGCAGGGCCTGGCACCCCAATCCCGATCAGATACAAATTAATAATAATATGTCTGGAAACTGAACCAAACTTCTTTTGTCTAGTAAATTGAGGCTGGAACTCTCACAAGGACATGTCCTTCACTCAGTCTTGCTCCCTCTGTTTCTGGCTCAGATACAAAAGCACGGAGGCCTGGGGAAAGCAGGCAAGAAGGGAGAGGGACAGAAAGAGAGAACAGGGGGTCTTTAAGTGTATTAACAAAGTAACACCTTGTACATCAGCTGACAATCCGGCCATCATTCTTCAGGCCTTTATGGAGCTGCTGGGTTTGATTTGTGTCTCGTGTTAGCCAATGGAGACAGTATCTTTAGTGCTAGGCCAGAGAGGAGGCACAAAGCTGACTGGGCAGGGGAAAGGGACAGGAACAACCCCTTCCCCCCCCCCCCCCCCCAATAGATGCAAGGAAGCGAATGCAGCCTGCTTCTTATTACCTAGAAAGGGCAGTGACGGTTTGAGATAGGGTCTTTTCCCTTCCTCCATTAGCACAATAAGTTAAACCAAAATTAACACTGAAAACCCTTCTGGAGCATGTTGTGTGCATTCACTGGAACGTATTTGTGCTGCAGCATTAAGAGCCACTTGATCTGTGTTGGGTCTAGTGAAAATCAGTTCCCCTTTTGTAACCTTCTCCTGTAACGTAAGGGCAGGGTTTACGGAGAGCAGGGAAGAGAGCTCTTGAGAATGCCTGATAGGCAATACATGTGTTCATTTTATGCTTTCAGGAGGTAGGAAACATCCTGGACAGGCACTGTAATTGCATGTACAGTATTAACAACATGAATTAAATAATCTAATGACCAACTAACAAATCGAACAAATGCCCATTAAAGAACTGCAGATTTCCCCTCCCCCCCCCAAAGGTCCAAACAGATGTAAAAGCCCATGTAAATATATGCGCCCTCTTGGGGTGTATCCTGCAGATAAAAACCTGGGCTCTGTCATATCAAATGGGGAGCACCTAGCAGAACCAAGGGCCTTCCCCAGAAAATGAACTGTCTCTGGACCTAAGACTCTTAAAATGAAGGACTGGAGATAGATCTTTCAGGACCTCAGCTGACTTCAGTCCTGAGATAGAACAGAAAGAGAATGAGAGTCTGCAAAGTACCAGCCCAGAAAGTGCACTGTAGCCATCAAATGACCATACTTCCCAAAGGGAAAATGGAACACACTGTGAGGCTGGCTCAAGTCTCTTCAGCCAGAGCTGAGGCTGACAGCCAAAGCCCTGCCACCTGGCGCTGCCAGACTGAGCTCCACACTTTGTGTTGCTGCTCCCCCACCTCCTCCGCCTTGAATGTTCCTCTGCAGCACACCCCACTGGGTTTCAGTTCCATTCCTGGGAATGGATTATCTATATAGGGTGACTGTCCTGTTTTGGCTGGGACAGTCCCCTTTTCAAGCCCTGTCCTGGCGGTTCTGACTTTTTTGGGAAAGCTGGGTATTTGTCCAATTTGTTCTTAGGGACACAGCTTTGCTGAAAAAGCCAGGATGTTGGGACAGAGCTTAAAAAGGGGACCATCCTGGCCAAAAGAAAATTTATAGTCATCCTACATGAGCAATGCACTACCAGGAGGCTAACTGAAACCCAGTGCCGGCGCCAGGGCAATGTCCATGCAGTATGGTCCGTGTGAGAGGTTCCCGAGTGATATAGAAGAGTAGCCTCAGTGGAGTGTGCTACAGTAATCGAATCTGGAGGAGATGAAGGCACAGATAACCAAGGAGCTCTGCATCTTCCTGGCCAAGAACAGGCGAGATAACTGGCTGATGCTGCTTCTTGGCCATGCAAAGGCTGACTCTGAACTAACGCCACCCCTCAGTTGCATGCTATGCCAACCTAAAGCAACCAAATTCCCCCTCACAAGAGAGCAGGCATCAACTCCATCATCTTCCCCCCAGACAATCAGCATTTCCTCCACATGAGGTGGGTGTGGGGTTTACAGATGAGAAAGATTGCTTAGATGTGGATTCAGAGAAAGGTGGTGTGGTGATAGGACCATGGAGACGATGGGGGCAGCATGACCGTTGGTACAAACCAAGAGTGGGAAAAGGAGTCAAAGAGAGAAGTAAAATGAGATGACTTGGCTGAGCAGAGGGGGTGGGATTCAGGAGTTTCACATGAGTGCTGGAGATGGAGCTTGAGCACAATGTCCTAGGAGACATTCAGCCAATGAGTGAGAGGAGGTGAGGAAGATAGGGGCTGTAGAAGAAAGGATGGGTGTTCTTGAAGCAGAAAGAACCAGAACTCTCAGCTGCCACTTTGTCATTGTCTGCTGGGTTTAGCAGGCATGTCAACAAAACCTTGTGCTCAATGTAGGGATGTAAGCGGCTAGTTGAGTAGTTGACTACCCGAGTAGTTGTGACCACTCAACTAGTCACTCCCCGCCCCCACTGCCTTTGTATCAGAGGCAGCAAGTGTGGGGGGGGGGGAAGCAGGAGCTGCTGGTGGGGGTAGGCAGCTTAAAAGCTGATTTCCCCCCGGCACCATCTGTGCAGGGAGAGGGCAGGGGAGGCAGAGCTACAATTGTCCCGGGGGTGGCGCAAGCTGGAACTCCCCGGACTGCTGCAGCTCTGCACTTTAAATATAATAAGAGCTTGGTGGGCTCTCACTACAGTTAAAGTGCAGAGACAAAACAGTACTGTCACCCCTTATTGACTAATCGAGTAGTCGATGGAAATTCCACCAGTTAATTAACTGATGCTTAACATTCCTAACTCAATGGTACCAAGGCAGCTGAGCTAAAAGAACCAGCATGGGATCTTGATCTTAATCTACTGGCATCATTAGCCAATGAAATCAGGAACTGAGTAAGACGGCATTAACCCTCATGTGTCCAGTCATCCCATAGTGCTCACTGCCTCAAAGTCATAAAGAGGCTGGATAATTGTCAGATTCACAGACTTTAAAGCCAAAAGGGGCCATCATGATTGTGTAGTCTGACCTCCTGCACATTGTAGGCCACAGACCTTCACTCACCCATTTCTGTAATAGACCCCTAAGCTCTGGCTAAGTACTGAAGTCCTCCAATCATGATTTAAAGACTTACGGTAAGTTACTGAGAATCCACCTTTACTCTAGTTGAAACCCATAGGTGGCCTATACCCCATGCTGCAGAGGAAGGTGAAAACTCCCCAGGCCTCTGTTAGTTTGTTCCAGGGTAAAATTCCTTCCTGACCCCAAATGTGGAGATCAGTTAGACCCTGAGCATATGTGCAAGACCCACCAGCCAGACACCTGGGCAAGAATTCTCTCTAAGTCCTTCCTATGTAGAGTCCTATCAATGGCTGTTGGAGATATATGCTGCTAGCAGTCACAAGTTGGCTATTTGCCATTATAAGCAGTGTCATTGTACAATCCCCTCCATACATTTATCAAGCTCAGTCTTGAATCAAGTTAGGTTTTTACCCTCGTCTGGTCCCCTTCAAAGGCTGTTCCAGAACTTCACTCCTCTGATGGTTAGAAACATTTGTCTAATTTCAAGCCTACACTTGCTGTCGATGGCCAGTTTATATCCATTTGTTTTTCTGTCCTCATTGGAGTTTAACTTAAATAATTCCTCTCCTTCTGACATTTATCCTTCTGTTGTATTTATAGAGAGCAGTTGTATCTCCCCTCAGCCTTGTTTTCATTAGGCTAGGTGTGCTCAAGATGCAGCCCAAGAACTGGATCCGGCCTGCCACGCCTTTTAGTCTGGCCCACAGCCGCTGTGATCCTTAGTCAGGAAGAAGTCCAAGGGCTCAGAGTGAGTTCTCCATGTGCCTCTCTGCACGAGGGGAAGGGGAAGCTTTGTGTGCTGCCCTTGCCCCCAGCATAATCTCTCAGTTCCCTTTGGCTGATTCCCATTGACTGCCCCTGCCCTCAGCACAACCTTTCAGCTCCCATTGGCTGTTTCTGGCCAATGGTAGCCGAGAGACTGTGCTGGGGGCAGAGGCAGCCATAGGCAACCAGCCAATGGGAGCTGAAAGATTGTGCTGAGGGCAGGGGCAGTATGTGAAGCCTCTCCCTGGTGTAGCACAGAGAGGCACATCATGTTGGCAGCACATAATCATCTTGTGATCAACCAATACACACAGATCTTTCTCCTCCTCTGTTGCTTCCAACTGATATGTTCCCAGCTTAGAGCAAATATTCTTATTGTTAGTGCACTGTTAAATTTCATCCCATTTCTGTTACTGAAGTTTTTTAGGTCATGATATTTTGGTCCTCCTCCGTATTGGCAATTCCTCCCTACTCTGTCATCCACAAATTCTATTAACACGCTCCCACTTTTTGTGCCAAGGTCATTAATATAAATATTAAATAAGATTAGTCCCAAATCCAATCCCTGAGGAACTCCATTAATAATCTCCCTCCAGTCTGACAGTTCACCTTTCAGTATGACCTATTGTAGTGTTCTCTTTAACCAGTTCCTTATCCACCTTTCCATTCTTATATTAACCCCCATCTCCAATTTAACTAATAATTTCCCATGAGGAACTGTATCAAATGCTTTCCTGAAATCTAGGGAGGTTAGAGCTATTGCATTTCCTTTGTCTACTTTTAATGACATTGGCTATTAATAACACTTGCCACTATGGATATTTGATGTGGGATGGGGCCCAGGCTGGTTCGATCTAGAGCAGGTAGCGCTGTGTGGCTTTTTCTCCGTTCCCAGCTGATTCATGGACTGACAGCCTGCAGGGTTGTTGCTCATCCTTGTATCTCTTTAACCAGCCTCCTTTAGTGGAGGGTTCCTTGCTCTGTTTGCTTTTGTCTCCCCTCAGCGATGGCATGGTTGGAAATACGGCTGATGTGGTTGTAGGCGGCAGAGGCCTTACTGAGCTTGAGTCCAGATGGAGGTACAGGGGGAACATAGCACGGATCTGGATCTTAGGCCAATCTAAAGAAGAATCCAATCCCCATTCCCCCATTCTCCATTCCCGCTCCCTAAGCTTCCCACCCACTCATTGAGTCAGGCAATCTGGAATAAGTAAGGAAAATGATTCCCTGGGGCAGGGGAGAGGCTATTCAGTGCAGTAATGTAGGTTGCCATCTGTCCCCAGAGACAATAGTGCCATTTACATTTATATGCAGCAATTCATCCGGGGGGAAAAAATCTGTCTTCATTTGTGATACAATAATGTGCTGTTCATCTCCGTCCTCTCTGCCTTTAGCTTTCTGTTGCACTCTGGTTCTCTGTCTTGCCTCCCGTCTCTTGACATCCTCTCTGCCTTGCTTGCTTGGATGTGAAAGGGTTAAGTAGTATTATTGCTTCCCCTCTCTGTTTGACTGTTGGGGATTGACTCTGAACCCCTGGTTCCCACTGGCATCAGAATTCATCTCATCTCAGGAACAGCTTCCCCTGTCTTCCTCGCTCCCTCTTTCTCTGAGTCTGTCATTTTTTTTTCCTGTCGCCTTTTTTCCCCCTCTCCCACTTTCATAGAATCATAGAATTTGTCTCTCTGCCTTTACTGCCTGCTGTCTGTCTCTCTCAGCAAGGCACCCTAGGAGGCAAGTTCATATGCTAATAGTCTATCTTTCTATAGTGCACCCTTCATATCCAGTAGAACAGCAGCAGCAAAACTACTGCCTGGGGAGAGTCAGTCATGAGATAAAGAGAAAAGGGAAGGTTTTAAGGCAGGATTTAAGCTGAGCACATGATTCATTGGGATAAGGGGGGAGAGTCATGGAAAGGGTGTTGGAAAGCTGGGGTGGGAGGATGGATGGGGAAAAATGGGGAGGAAAGGTAAGTGGGGAAGGATGAGAGATGGTGGATAGGAAGCAAGATGGAAGGAGGGGTGAGATAAATAGGAAGCTGGTGAAATTCGATGTATGAAGCATTAAATGGATTTAATAACATTTGAACCCTGTCCCCACTCTTTGCCTAATACTTGTACAGGCTTTTCTGGGTGGGGAGGGAGGGGCTAGGTTTTCTTAACTGCTATTCTGTTTTTAAAACACCACCATTTTCTAGATCTTTGTGCTTCTCAGTAGGAGCTGGAGGTATAAATACTGAGATCCCATATACACTTCCAGCTCACTTGTAACAACTTGGGAGAGAGCCTGAGCTCATGGGACTTCCACTCCCACAGAGCTTCAAGGACTAAGTGGGGCTAACCCACACTGGGACAAGGCCACCTTTGATGTAAGGCTGCTGAATTCAGTGGCGTTACGCTGGCAATGAAATTGCTTGTGTGCAAAGTGCAGAGAGGAGAGAGAGAAGATGAAAAGAAAACACATTGTAAAATATTAACCTCTCTATTTAAATAGGCAGCTCATAACAAACAGCAGCTGTTTGGTTTCATGGCTTGGAGGAGGCAGGAGAGTTCAGTATTTCGGGGTGGGAAAATAGTTTTCTTCTTTTTTTAAATCCAATACTAGCTCTAAAGTACCTGCAAACTCTGAAATCCAAAATGTTTCTCCTTCCCGCCTATTATGTGTGAATACCCTATAACCTCACCTTGCACACTTCACTAATCTGCACCGTCTGTAATTCACACACACACACACACACACACATCCCCATCTTTCCCCCACTTTCCTGCACCCCACAGATTGCTTTGCAAGAAAGAAATTAATACTCGAGTGCTGTAGTGCACTCTCAGATGAGTATGACTTCATTATTTTTGGCAATATGTACTGGAGATCATTTGCCAGTCTGTTAGGAAGCATTGTTATCAATAATTAAAGCCAAATTGTAGTTGTTAAATAAATGAAGAAAGTCTATTGTGCTAAGTATTATCCTTTTTTGTATTTGATTTTCTTTGTTCACTTACTCGCTAATTTGAAACATGAATTCACTCTCAATAGGTCTCCTGGCCATCAGCAAGGATTTACTTTTGTATGTGTGTGCACGCACGCAAGGCTTTGTGTGTGTGTGTGTGTGTGTGTGTGTGTGTGTGTACATGTACGTGCACACACAATGACTGGCTGCAAGAACCAATGATTGGCTGCAAGAACAACAGCAGTAACATATTACCTAATGGAATAAGCCATTGCCATGTCATACTGTGTGTTGTCCAAAGCAGAAGGCTGAATCCACTGTTTCAGAATGAAGGATGCTCTTTTTACCTCAAAGAGATTATTTTGCTTGCCATTGTGTTCAGAGCCCATTGCTACTCATCTGATTAATGTAGAAGGTATTTCCCCACTCCAGTGGGCACTGTTTACCTGCTGTGAGGAAGGCTCCAGTGTCTTCTTTCCTGGCAGCAGGAGGGTGCCGCACAGTGAATAGGTGGACTCTTGAGCCCTCTGAAGATGGGAATCCATTTAGCTGAGGCAGGGGCGCAAACCTTCACTCTATGCAATAGGAGCAATCGCTGTGGTTTTTCATTCCCCCTGTCCCTTTTCAGTTTGTTCCATACTGATTCTTTCTCCACTCCTCCTGACACCAGCTCTCTTCCTATTCCAGCACTGCTTAGGTCCCCTCTCTATTCCCCATGCACGATTGATTTCCTGATGTATACTGTTTAATTCCCTCAGGTTAATAAATCAATATATATTAAAATAATGGAACAACACTGCCCCGTTTTCATGATGTTCTATGTGAGGCAGATAGCACTGCCTGCTATTAAACTTGCCTTATACTGCTCATTACAAGACACTTTTTTCAGTTGCTTATAACTTTGCCGCACTTTAGCCATTTGGGCTCAAGACTTCCATGTTGTCTGTCTCAGACTGAATTTCTTGGGACAGTTGCAGCCAAAATGACTCAGCCGTGTCTTAGAACCAAGTGAGAGAAAATGCATTTTTCCCCACATTAAAAATTATGGTGACCTTTTCTTTGAAAAATTTAGCACCCTCATGCTTTGGAGCAGAGGTATGCAATTTGGCAGGGGCGCCTAACTCTTTTCTGTCAGATTCATGCCTTTTGCCATCTCTGTGAAAATCTGTCCCCATTTGACCAAGTTATACGCTGTTGAAATATCTCAGTTTGCACATGCTCATCAACATCTTCTTCTGATTTTAGCCACTAAATGCTATGAAGTTTCTGTTTGCATGTGGGGCAGGGGGAGTGAGTGAGCAGAACTTAACCTTCAATTGTCGGTCTGAGCTAGACCATGGCTAGACACCAGAATGGAGAGCCATTCTTTCCAGAGCTCTCAGTGACTGCTCTGGTGGGCCAGGCATAATGAAAGATGCGTGGTGGGGGGAGGAGGTTGGGAGAGGGATTGGGACAGGAAGCTGGTTGTGGGGGCAAGAGAGAGAAATTGGAACTGAGTGTTGTGCAGGAGATTGAGACTAGCTGGGAACAGAGACAGGAACTGGGACATTGGGGAGACTGTGGCTGGGTAAGGAGACCTGGAATGGGGGAGCAGGGTAGAGAGAAATATTGAGCCTGGCTGGGCAAGGGGATTGGGGCTGGGAGTTGGTGGAGAAATAGGGGTGAAGACTGAGACTGAATGAGGAACTGGAAAGGCGATGCAAGCAGCATGCAGGTTGGCGATATTTGGCCTGTTCTTATATTCTTTGCAGAAGGACCTGTTCTGAAGGGGTCTTGGAGACTAAATTCCCCTCTTATCCATAGGTGTAGTCTCACGGGAGGCCTAGGCACACTGACAGGGAAATATGGAAGAAGTTTGCAGTGAAGCTGACCTTGTGTTTCCTCCCTTAGTGGTATCCTCGTGTTGTCTTTTATCTTATAAAAAGCTCTTTTGTCGCAGTGGGTTTTTCAATATTTTATATATAACACACATGCGCGCACACAGACAGGGCCTAGTACACTGAGGCTCAGAGCCGCACAAAATAATAAGAATAATTAACAATGAATTGTACCAAGAAAAGTACTTCCTTCAGTAGGGGCTCTAAGACTTTTCAGAAGCACAACATTAAGTGTAACTCTTTGCAAAGTCTGCAAGGTGCTGTTATTAACATGCATTTCCAATGTATTGTGACGGGTCGCACATCCTTTAAATAGCCAATAGCTTTCTAACTTCTGAAATCTATTTCACACTTTGCAGCATGCCTATAATAATAATGCATTTTCTGGATTGTGCAGCAGATGTCTGGAGAAATTGTGTATTTTCTTCCATATGGATTATCATTATAGCGAAATATAAAATAGCACACTGTTCAATTTTCTGAGGTGTCACACCAGGGATTCTCCATCTGGCTTGGAGACAACATGGCTCTGGACCCCTGGGGTGGGGAGACAGAGTCCTATATCAGTAGATTTCAACAAGCAAATATTCTGCCCCACAGGGGTGCCTGATGCCAGTGGGGAAGTGGTACATGGATGGCCGCCCAGAGGTGCAGGAAGGGAGCATGGAGGGCACCCCATTTAGCAATTAAAATTTTGGTAGGGGCACAGGGGAGGGCGCACATCTTGAGTGCTACCACGAGTCACCTATGGGTGCAGAGGGACCCTGCCTGCAGCAAAACGTGCAGTTTTGCTGTATAAGGAAGGGAAAGGAAGTGGGAAACCCACCCTCTTTGCTCCCTGCAGTCAAGCTCCATGGGATTCTTTTCTGCTCTGTAGTGGAGATATGGACTAGGGATGTTAAATATCAGTTAATTGAATAGTTGGTTAACCTCATGAATTCTTATCTGTTGTTCGACTATTCTATAGTCCCTGGGGGTGGGGCTGGCAGCCAGTGTGCTCTGGCCTCACTCCCGAGAAGACCCCTGCCAGGCAGTGATGCGACCTATGTATCAGAGACAGCAGCATAGGGTATCAGGTGGGAGCTGGGCTGCAAAGGGAGCCAGTTTAAAAACCAGCTCCCCTTGAGGACCAGCTGCCTGTTGCCCTGTGCTGCTGCCTGTGATAGAGGCAGCGGCACGGGGTGGCAGCATCCCCTTTCTAGGGGTTCGTCTGAGCTCCCAGACCTGGTGTGAATAGAACTGAGCCAGGCTGCCTGCCTGCCTGGTTCCTAATATGCTTTAAATGCAGAGCTGCAACGGGGGTAGGTCCCACCTATTGCAAGCCAGGACTGAGCTGGGCTGCTGGCCAGCCTGCTAAAACATTTACGTGTGTGTGTGTGTGTGTGTGTGTGTGTGTGTGTAGGAATGCATATAGTCTATAATATTAACCTATAAGCTTTTACATCCCTAATATGGAGGCCTAGCCAATGGGTCTGCTTGTCCGGCTAGCCACTCCCCTCAGACAGGGATGAATTAGCTCAGGGCTACTCAGCCCGTGGCCTGCAGCCTGTTTGTTTGCAGCCCACAGTGCGGTTTGGGTTTACATGGGGCTCAACACGCAGCCCATCGGTGGGATCCTTTGAACATGGCCTCCACTGAGAACACGTTCCACAACAGTGAGGCGTCTCCCAGGTGGGGTTAGCATTATAAGACGCAAGCGCATGGGCTGGCTGGAACAGACTGGTACAGGGTGTTGGCATTTCTAGCCCCCAGGGAGGAGGTGCTGGGAGTGCCAGGGCATTGGAGGAAGTGCTTTGTATTCATGCCCGTCAGTGTGAAAGAAGCTATTTGCATATATTTGCATACATATTTGCATGTATATGCAACCACACTTAAGTTGTCACCCTCGGCATGTGCTGTGAATATCATTGTGGCCCCCAGGGCTTCCAAAGTTGAGTAGCCCTGATGTAGCTCATAGGCAGCTCCAATAGTAGGCTAGAATGGCTCTCCTGCTGCTCTGCAGCTTGTAATGGGGGCAGGATTTCTTCCTCCCCAGCCTGTAAGAACTCTGAGTGCATGGCCTGACCCCTGGAACAGGGAACTGGGCTGGGGACCGGGAGCTCCATATCTCCAAACGGGGAGTGTATGCTTGGCTTCCAAACAGGTTAATACTTGCTGCTGCTCCCATCCTATTCTCCACCCTCTTTGACTCCCCAGGCCTTCTTTACACCAGGGAGAGCTGTGGCCATGATGCAAGGGGAAAGGGTGCTGAGAGACCCTTCCTTGTAGCAGCCAATATTTCATGTGTCTCTATTCTGCCTCCTCTTCCTTGTTCCCTTTCCAGGAAAAGAAACAGGCCTAGTTTTCAGTCCCATCTCTTATGGAGGCTTTGGGCTTCCCGCCACCTTGGTGACTCCACTGCCTTTTGCTGTTTTTTTTTTTCTGTTGGCCTTGCATCTGTCTTATATAACAAGATGATTGAAACGGATCCAATATTTAGAGAAAGCAACTTCCATTCCTTTAGTTTGTGGCATTGGGGGAAGGGAAGGAGCACGCAGAGCAGGTGTGCAGGTTGTCAGCCCACAGCATGATCCCTAGGGCTGTGAACAAGCAGGATTATGGATTCGCTTTGACACAGAGCCGATAGGGATAGTTGCTTTATTAATTACTCTAAGTCACTAATACTACAGGCTTAATGCTGCCAAATGGCTACACAACGCGACAACTGCAAAGTGACATTACGCATCAACATACACAGAACAATGCATAATACAGAGTAACAGGGACTTAGAAATGCTTATGTCCCTTCAGGTCTACAGGGAGTCCCGTTCCTGTTACCTCATGCCCTGGCCGCAGTGGACGTGGCTCCAACATGGAGGAATTCCTGGGCACCCCTGGAGGTTGGGGTCCCAGATGAGACTCAGCTAGGAGCAGAGCTCCCAGTGATCTTATATTTCAGCTGTTTACTGAGTGTGCGCAAGCTGGCCCAATGCCACTCTCAACATTCCCACGGGGCTGGGAGCCGAGGTTACGTTATTCACTTGACTCCCAGGTAACAAGCATGGGGCGTTACGACTGATGAAGTCTGTCTGATAGAGAACACCGGGTGTTTGTGCTCGCAGGACACAAGGTTACCAGGCTGTGTGTACAGCTAGGATGGGAGCTTCCATCCCAGGCTGGCTGAGGTGCACGCCTCCATATGGCTTTTATATGACACAGGTGAGAACCTAAGACCCCAGTCTGCATACAGATGTCTCTCCTTTGCTGTAGCGAAGGCAGTGGAGATAAATACCAGATATCTTGGAAACTGGAGTTACAGAAGGTGATTGTTACAGTTTCCCCGGGTGGTGTTTATTGGGGATCTTCCCAGCCCCAGTTCATAAGATGGTCCATGATTGGTTTCCCCATGGGTCTGTCTGTGAGTCTAGCCCAAGGGCGGTTCACTAGCATTGGATTTATTTCAGCCTCGTGGCACTGACTGGACATGTCTTGCTGTGTAGACATGCCCAGTCGGTGCTACGATATATGCGATCGTGCTGTGCAAGGGCTGGCATAGGCTGCAGTTCAGGCAGTTCTGTTGGCAGCATTTTTGAGGGGGCAAAGGGATAGAGCACTGTGCCAGGTTTGCCCTTCGTAGCGTGGTGGGGGAAGCAGATGGTGCCAAGGTATCTTGTTGTATTACAAATTTAGCTAGGAGTAAAAGGGAGCGTGGGATGAGGTAGCTGGTGAAAGGGGCAGTTGTTGGCTTAAGGTTGTCCCTAGGGCCATATGTGGTCCCATCCCTTGCTCACAGCCAAGGGCAGGCTGGGGTGTGTGTGTGTGTGTGTGTGTGTGTGTGTGTGTGTGTGTGTGTGAGAGAGAGAGAGAGATAGACAGACAGACAGACAGACAGTGTGTGTGTGTGTGTGTGTGTGAGAGAGAGAGAGAGAGATAGACAGACAGACAGACAGACACATCAGTTGTAGCAGGAGAACCCTGGACTGACTTCCCTGACCACTCAGTCCATTTTGGGGCCTCTCAAGTGGGATTAAACAGATTAGTGTCTCAATGCTGAGATTCATTAGGACTGCACCATTTCCCAGTGTAGTTTCAGAGACTGGTAATTCAGCCCCTCACTGATGTGATTAGTATTGGTTGATGTATGGAAAGCCCCTTCTGAGTATCACAGTGCTTTAGGGGAGAAGGAGAACAAGAATAAAATGCACAATTAAAAGACACTGGAAAAAAAAGTCTTAGGTCAAATTCATGCTCGGTGTAATTAATGACTTAGTAGAGATACACCAGGGATTAATTTGGCCCCTTGAAAGTACTTTGAAATAGTAGGCCTTTTTACCAAGTAGTAGGTAAATGTATTTATTTTATGTATGGGCTTTTCTTAATTGCCCTCATTACTGTATTATCGTATTGGAGAGCATAGGGGCACCACTGATAATTCCCTATATTTGGGAATCCACAGGGGTCTCAAAGGCACCTGAACCAGATTGTCATGTCTAGATCAAAAGTCCCACTTGGGGGCACAGACCCAGAGTAAATCAGACTCAGATTAAAATAGACCATTACAATGGAGCTGGGCATCACTGTGGACAGCTCAATGAAAACCTCTGCTCCGAGTTCAGTGGTGGTAAAAAAACAGGCAAAATGTCAGGATGCATAAATGGGGTGGAGAGTAATACAGCAAATATTATAATGCTGTTGGCCTGCTCTTAGTTCAGTCCTCTCCGTTTCAGACAAGGCACACAAGGAATAGAGGGAGCTCAAAGACGAAGCTCAGAGACAGAGGATGAAAATGGCCAGAGATTGAGAAAAACGTACATGTGAGATTGAAAGATGGGGACTATTTAGTTTAGAGAAGAATTAATGAGAGGGGACATGACAGAAGTATAGAAAATAATGGATGGTAGAGAGAAGGCAGGTAGCATGCTCCAATTTCCCTTCTCTCTTAATAAAAGACTAAGGGACATTCCATTCATGTGAATGGCAACACATTTAAAACAAACAAAATGGAAAGTCTTATTTTCTCAGCACTGTTAATTTGGAATTCACTGTCACCAAGGTATCTTTGAGGCCAAGAACTCGGATGCAAAACAGGATGAGATGGTTATATGGCTAATGGAAATGTCCACAATTACCTTAGACAGGAAAAAGCTTAACAATGCTTGTGTACAGTATATACACTCCTGCTTCAGGACATAAACCAACCACTAATTGATTAGGGGTAGGAGAAAACTTGCCCTGTAGGCATGTTAATCTGTAATTATCCACAGCAGCGTTCGCTGTGCCTTCCTTTTGAAGTATATAGCACTAGTTGCTGTGGGAGACTTGCACGGGATTACATGGAAGGCTGGTTTCAGCTGGTATGGAAATTCCTACATAGAGCGAAGATGACTAGTAACCAGGTGCTAAAGCTAGTAGGTAATCAGTACAAGAAGTCAAAAAGCAGGGTGTCACATGATCATTACCAAAAGGGAGGAAAGTAAACACATTGCCACATTTTGTATCGGCTACAGACAAATGATGATATGCTAAAAGACTTAGGTCTTCAAAGTGAAGGTACAGTGAAATCCCTGTTGGATAATTACAGACTTGGGTAACATGACTGTGGAAAGTGCTTGGGCATCTTTGACTCCCATTATAATCAGTGGGAGTTTAACAGGCGGCCAGACCTCAATCGTGCTGTAATCCAAATGTGAAATTGCAAGGCCAAGGACTAATGTTATAGCCCCTGAAATGGTTGCATTGTCACAACTTGGCTGAAGTATTACCTAATGCATAGTGAACTGACTTAGGCTATGACTAGACTACAGGCTTCTTGCACAAGAAGCTTTTTGTGGAAGAGATCTTCCGCAAAAACTTCTTGCGCAAAAGAGTGTCCACACTGCAAAAGAGCATCTTGCACAAAAAGGAGTTACTCCTTGTAGAAAGAGGAATAACTATTGTGCAAAACCCCCTCTGTTCTTTCAATTTTTTTGTGCAAAAATGTGCGTGAGGTGTGGATGAGCTGCGAGTTTTTGCGCACAAACAGCCTCTGACAGAGTCCCCATTCAGGCCCCTTGGTCTGGGATACCTTCTGGTCCACAAATCAGTCAGAGAACCTTCTGGTGCAGTCACCCATGCTTTTATTATCAGTTACCACCACCTTCTATTTACAAAGTCAGCCAGCTCCTCCGTTTACCTGGGAGCACACCGAGCCACACCCTGGCTCCTTGCTTTTCCTTTGTCCCCTCCTGGCTTCCTTTCTCTGCCTTATATAGTCCTCTCCCAGTGAGACCCACAGCTGTTTCTAACAGCCCTTTAGGCCTGGGCTTATTCAGCTGTGGCCATCAGCCTCTTCAGCCAGGCTACAGTGGCAGAGCTCTGGCTTAGCCAGCAGTTTGTCACACAGCCATTTTTGCGCAAAAACTCTGTAGTGTAGACATAGCCTTAGTTATAAGAGAGGCAAGTCAGTGTAAAAGTAACATTTGCAAAATGGGGAAGAAGTGGCTAGGGAGTAGTACTGCTGAAAAGGAGCTGGGGGGGTTATAGAGTTTCCGAAATTAAATATGAGTCGTCAATGTGATGCTGTTGTGAAAAAAGCTAATATTCTGAGGTGATGTGCTGGGGTGTCCACCCCCTATCAGCTCTGAGTGCGTTAATGTGAGCTACAAGGGCTCAAGTAATCTTAGATGCTGCACCTGGAAAGGAACCAGGGATTCATGGCAGATGAAGCCCAGCCAGGGGAGGAGCCAGGCTAGCATTATAAAAGCTACGTCAAGACTACAAAGGTAAGTAGGAAAAGATACACAAATTGTGAACCACAATTTGTGCATCTTTTTCTGCTTTTCTGTCGAAAAGAGACTTTTCCAAAATTTGGCACATCTACATGGCGCCAAATTTTGGGAAAAACCTGCTCTTTTGACACATCCTTTTTCCTCATAAAACGAGGTTTACAGGGATGGCGAAAGAGTGCATCTGCTTTTCCAAATTTTTTTTCAGAAAAGCGGACGGATTCCTTGGACGTAGCCAAAGCCAGGATTGAGAGCACAAAAGAGCTTCAAGGAGGAGGTCTGCAGTCATTTTCCTAGAGCAGGGGTGGGCAAATATCAGCCTATGGGCTGGATCCGGTTCCCCAGGTGAGCTAGTCCCTGGTGGGCTGCCACTGATATATTTACCTGCGCCTCTGCAGATATGGCCAATTGCAGCTGCTCTTGGCTAAAGATCACCATTTCCAGCCAATGGAAGCAGCAAGAAATGGTGTCCTAGTCCGTGCCACTTCCCGCAGTTCCTATTGGCCAGGAGTGGCGATCCACAACCAATGGGAGCTGTAAGCACCTGTACCTGTGGAGGTGCAGGTAAATATAGTGGTGGTGGCCCACTAGGGGATAACCCTGGTGAACTGCTGCTGTTTTATTGCCCACCCCTGCCCTAGAGGGAACGGGAACTGACCCAGGATAAGAAGGAAATCTAGGGGACAGTAAACCCCAGGTCCTGCCCTGGACTAGAGAGTCTTACAAGAGATCTAGAAAACTGAAGAAGCTGGAAGGAGCAGAGGAATCACTGATGGTAAATCAGAGACAGGCAAGAAGATTAAGAAATGGTGTAGGAAGGAACACTGGGAACCAGCAACTGAGTCAATGATTGAGAGGACTTCGTTTGGTAGTCATAGGGTCCCTGGCCTGGAACTAGATGTCACAAATAGGCCTGCATTCCCCTACCAGCCACTGGAAAAGAGGCACAGGACAAAGAGTTGGAACAGAAGACCACCTGAGATAACATATAGACAGCTTGTCCAGTGAGACTTTATTACCCTGGAAGTGTGGCACACTGCATGGTGACCTAGCCAGAGAGCCTGAGTCATGAAGAAAAAACACCTTGGGTCATACAGAAGGGTCACAACATGAGCAAGCAATAGAGGGGAGTGCCAGTTCCCAGATCCAACCTGAAGAAGGCACCTTAGTGGTGAGTGGACCCCCCTTACCAGGAGTATTGGCAGACATGTTGTATGGAAGACACATGGAGTGGGGGGTAATTGTCCCATCTTACTTGGCATTGGTGAGGCCTCAGCAGGGTTACTGTGTCCAGTTCTGGGCACCACACTTGAGGAAAGATGTGGACAAATTGGAGAGAATCCAGAGGAGAGCTACCAAATGAAGAAAGGTTTAGAAAATCCGACCTATAAAGAAAGGTTAAAAAAAACCTGGCTGTGTTTAGTGTCAAGAAAAGAAGACTGAGAAGGGACCTCATCTGTCCTCCAATATTTCAAGTGCTGTTATAAAGAGGACAGTGGCTCAAGCATTCTCCATGTTCGCTGAAAGTAGGACAAGATGTATTGGGCTTAATCTGCAGCAAGGGAGATTTAGGTTAGAAAATTTTCCCTAATATCTATCTAAAAGGGTAGTTAGGCACTGAAGCAGATTGCCAAAGGAGGTTATGGAATCCCTGTCACTGTTTTTAAAAACAGGTTGGAGAAATGCCTGCCAGGGATAGTCTGGGTTTACTTGGTCAGTACAAGGGCCTGGACTTGGTAAGTTCTCAAAGTCCCTTCCAGCCCTACAATTCTGTGGGTCTGTCAGGAAGAGGAAATAAAGAGAATAGTTCATCTTCCTTCTCTTTTGGTAATTAATAGGTTCATTAGGACTTTGTGCTTAGTAGGGATGTAAACGGTTAACCGTTTACCTGGTAAGCATGTTCCTTACCAGCATGCTTACCAGCATAACTGGTTAACTGGCCGGGGGGCTTGGCCTGGCCTAGCCATAGCAAGTCCTGCTCGTAGGAAGGTGCGGTGGGCTCGGCCTAGTGGGGGCTGCTCCACCTGGCCGGGCCAACCGCAGTGTGTTGTAAGGGGGGGACGGAGGGGAAGGGAGCACTCCAGTCTGGCCAGGCCAACTGCATCAAGCCAGAAGGGCCTGCGGTGTGGATGGCAGGCCCTGCCCTACCCAGGCAGAATAGCTTACAGCATGGGATATCGGGGTCTTCCCTGCTCAGCTAGAGCAGCCCCCTGGCCTGGCAGGAGCAGTCCAAAGGGCAGTGGGGCTGGCTGGGCTGGAGCAGGCCCCACCTGCGGCAGGATGCGGGCAGAGGGCTGCTCCAGCCTGGCCTGGTTGGAGCAGCCCACCACTGTGGGATCACGGTTAAACATTCCATTTAACTGATTGACCTTTTGTCTGTGATTTTACATCCCCAGCGCTTAGCTAGAGGCTGCTTCTTGCACTGGCAGGGCACTGCTGTGAGGAAGCTCACACTGGTGGGGTCAGGGCTGCTTGGAAGCTCCCAGTTCAGGTACATCTCTCTCCGTCAAAGGGAGGATTGCAGCATGTTAGACAGGACTGCCAGAGAGGATGGTAGGTAGAATGGGATATGGAGAGGGCTGAGGAGCGGGAACAGAATCCGTGTAATAAGAAGAGACAGCACATTAGCACTGCTCCAAGTTGTTGTGTCTTTAAAACCTGATGACTTGGCAGTGTGTGTGTCTGGCAGTGAGCTCTTGTCACTTCTGTAATCCCATTCAGGCGAAGAAGAATGGAGAGGAGATTAAAAACAAAGCAAAATGAACCTACTCCATTCCCCGCTGTGGTTTGCATCCTATGGCACACGCCCCCATGCAGTCTGGTTTCTGCATGACTCATGCCCCACTGCTCCACAGGTAACAAGGCTACCTTCACCCACCATGTGCTTGAGGTGCTATTGCAAGAACATGCAGGAGGGTGCTCCGTCCACCACAGCTTCAGCTTAGATAAAAATGAGGTGGGGGAAGAGGGAGAAGGGGCATTTCTTTGTGAAGACAAGGGCTGCTTCTGCTCCTGTTGAACTCAGAGGTATGACACACACACACCTTCAATGGAAGCAGAGCAGGGCAAATGGTAGGTCTGGCCTTCTTTAACATTTTAGCCAGAGGTTTAGAAGGGGGAAGATAACAGCACAGCAATGGAAAATTTCCACAGCTACTGAACTATAAAAGGGTGGGAGGGCAAAGGGACTAGTGAGATTAGACATGAGGGAGAGAAATGAAATGAGATCTTAATCTCACCTCACCTTGCGATGCTCAATTTTCTGGCTTTCCAAGCATCCTTCTGCCCATCTGTCACCATGACCAGCTCTCCAATCCCTCAGTCATTGGATGTCTTCACTGGCTTCTGATTCAGCTCCTCAGTCCTTTAAAAAACGTGTCTCCTTGTTTTCTAAACTCCCTGGTCTTACTCCTCATTGACCTCATGGCCACTTTGTCTAAGGACTGCTTGTGCCATGGCTCCAGCCTTGGCTCAGTCTCACACCCCCACCTTTCCACCTTGTCTCTGTGTCTGTAGCTCTCAGCGGGACGAAGGAGTTCCTTCATGCCCGGAATGAATCACCACTGAGCACTACAGTACAGCAACTCCGCTAGCGTTGTCATAGTGTGCCCATCTAGCCCCTTCTCACTCCCTGGCTACAATCTCCTGTCTCCTTTTAGAATCCCCTCCCCTTGCCCCCTTTTCAGTAAAGGAAGTAGTTGTAGCGAGAGATGTGATGCAATAGGAGACCGGAGGGGAGAGTAATAGGAAAAGAGGGTGGGAATGGAAGTGGAAGACTGAGATAAAGAGAGGTGGGTTAAATTCTCTCTGTTTGCAGCAGTGCTTTACTACCTGAGGCCAGGAGTTCTCCAGGGTAATGCAATGCAACCCTAATTCTCTGAAGAGGGTGAGCTGAGACTCCAAGTGAGGTCTTGCTTCACTTATTTGGTTATGAGACTGCAACCCAGTGGCATCCACAGGTTCAGTCCTGCTCCCATTACAGGCAGTGAAAAGACTCCCATTCATCTGCACAGGACTTGTCTTGGAATAACTTACGCTTTCAGTTTCTTCCCTAAGGACTTGACTCCACTACAGGGTGGATCTAAGCTGCAGTGATCAATCCACTGGTGGTTCAGAACCGTAACAAGGGTGGAGCAAGTGGGGTGCTCGCCACAAGCGCATCATAATCAAGGGTGCAAAGACACAATAAGTAAAAATAATAAGCTGCAAAAGTAAAGTCAGATGCATGCTAACCTAAGGAGAGGTGCACATAATTAATATTTTGCCCCGGGCACAAAAATACCTAGTTATGGTGGTGAGGCAGTCGATGTAGCGCATCTAGTAAAGATTCACTAAATTGACTGCTGATCACTCTCCTGTCAACTTCGGTACTCCAGCAGAACGAGATGAGTATGAGGAGTCAACAGGAGAGTTTTTCTATGACCCCTCTTTCCCCTGCAGTGTTGATCAAGGTTCCCTCCAATTTTTTCCATCCATGTGCGGATTCTTTTCCATCCTTGAGCAGAATAATTTTCGTGTGTGCATTGAGGCACGTGCAAATGTGCAACACCAATAGAAACAAAAAACCTAGCTTTGGGCACTCTACTAATTTGCTGGGTGGCATTTGAATCTTTCCTGAGCAGCTACACAAGCACACAACTTACAGGAAATGCTGGTATGGACCCAGTGATAAGTAGATCCAAGCTGTGTCAATGTGCAATTTTGCTCAAATTTCTTTAGTTCAGATTTAATTTAGTTTAGTCCTTGTAGTGTAGGCCTATCCTAAGACATGGGAGAGTATTTTAATTAGCCCAATAGCCTTTTATGTGGGGAGTCTGGGGTTCAAATCCTGCCCAATACTATCATCCACATGACACACTGCAGTCAGAGACTCTCCTCCCATTCATCGCTCTTACCAATGCCCTTCACTCCTGCTCTGCAGCAACTGCTGCTCTCCTAGTTCTGGGCTCCCCACCTAGGCCTGCCAGTGCTAATCACTCCTCTGTGCCCCTCCAGGCCATATTTAATTCCAGCAATGAATTAACAAGTGTGAGCAGTGAGAAATATTAAACCAGATGTCAGGCCTCATTTTCTTTTTTAAAAAAGAGGGGGCTTTGTAAATGAAAGTGAGGCCATAGCGAAAGGGGAGGAAGAGATCTGATTAAGAAGAAGCAAACCAAAATGGAGAGATGGACTAAGAGAAAGAAAGGATTGGGGGACAGGGGGAGAAGGGAGGTAATATAGAGGAATAGGAAGAAATTCAATCTGGGGGTTTGTTCCCATGTCTTCCAGGCCAGGATCTCTCCACTGGAGAGAGAGACAGGGAAGGGGGATTAGGAAAAAAGGAGAAATAGAGAAGAAAAAGGAAATGGCACGAGAGAAGAGAGAAAGGTGGGTACACTGGAAGTCGAGGAGGGGGGAAATGTGAGGAAAAGGGGCAGTGGAGAGACTTGTGTAGTGGGATTCCCAGCTGGTGCAATATAATGGAGTGTTGCATTTTGCTTTCAGCAAAATCCCAGTGTGCATCACCAGCTGTCAACAGCCTTGCAGAGGGCTAAGTGGTGCCATTTGCAGCTGCTGGGTGGGGAACCCGGCCTTCCTGTGTCCAAATCTGCAGTGTCATCTTTGCTGACTCCCCTTCCTGCCCCCTCCAAGCCTGCACCTCATTTCTCCTCTCAAGCCTCTCTTCCTCCGTGCACATCTGACAATACAACAAATGACATGCTGTCTGCTCCATGCCTGCTCACACATATGAGCCTACCTGCCTCTCCAGGGCATCTGCCATGTGCCAACAGGGCGAGCCAGGCAGGTGAGATTTCTCTGACTGCTACGTAACAAGGCTCAGCAGGTGCAGCGCTTTCCGCAGGAAGGGGCATGGAGGACAGTGTATCTTTTGATGAGCCAGCAGGACCATCAAAATGGTGTCTCAGAAGCAGTGAGGTGCAGATGAAACGGAAGGAGGAAAGATGTAGTTTGACATCTAAGGGAGAAATCCTCCTGTCTCTGGGGACTTGTCTATACTAAAAATGCTACAGCGGCACAGCTGCACCACGGCAGTGCTTCAGTGTACACACTGCCTATGCGCATGGGAGGGATTCTCCTGTCAGCATAGGCTTTCCATCTCCCTGAGAGGCAGTAGCTAGGCTGATGGAAGAATTCTTCCAGTGACCTAAAGCTGTCTGCATGAAGACGTAGGTGAGCTTAACAGCATGGCTCAGGAGTATGGATTTTTCACATCTCTGCCGACCTAATTTTCTAGGGTAGACCATGTTCTCTGTCTCTCTTTTCTTGCCTCTTTATTTTCTCCTCACCAGGACTACTGGCTGCTTGTAGTGGGAGTGGGTGAGTGGAGAGGGAGGCTGATGTGCGGATAATCCGATTATACCAAATACAAAGCATAGATTTCTTCAGATGCTGTGAATGCTTTTAGCCTGCTTTATTTCCTCTTCTCTCTCTCCTTTATCCTTCCTCCTAATGAATGGCATCCATTTTACCTTCATAAACTTTGGCCGGTTCAAGCTCTCACTCTGCCTTCCTACTGCTGGGATAGGACCTCTTTCTACCTCTTTCCTTTGTGTCCATTTCTTTCTTGTTCCCTCTTCGTATGCACAGGGCATCACTGCCTCTTTCTGTGCCCCCTGCCTCTTTTCCTCCCAGTCTGTGTCTTGTCTGTTTAGAGCGTAGGTTCTTTAAAGTAGGGACACTTTCTACTTGTGTTTGTCCAATGCCCAGTGCAGAGGGTTCCTGATCTATGCTTGATGTCTCTTTAGATATTACTATAATTCAAGTAAGTAGTAGTAAGAGAAGGAATTTTTCTCCTACCCTTAACCTGCCCTGTATGCTGGAGGCAAACCTCTGTGAAGCTCTAGTCTGGGAACAGATTTTGGTTTAAGTTCACCAAAACGCTATGCCAGCACAGACATTATTGTAAACCGTTAGTGGTACAAACCTCACCTATAAAAGTGCCTGCAGGAGTAAAACACGCCCACCAGAAGGCCTTAGGCAAGTTAATGCAAATGCAAAATGCAAAAAGTGGTTGTTGTAGGACTATGGCCAGTCTCCCTGAGGATGTGCTTATTTAAGGTGTGTCTTGAAGGAAGTTTTGGAACAAATTGATAAACTAAACAGTAACAATTCACCAGGACCAGATGGCATCCACTCGAGTTCTAAAAGAACTCAATGTGAAACTACGGAACTACTAACTGAGGTTTGTAACCTGTCTTTTAAATCCTCTTCTGTACCAAATGACTGGAAGATAGCTAATGTGATAGCAATTTTTTAAAAAGGTCTCTAACCCTGACAATTACAGACTTGTTAGTCAAACTTTACTACCAGGCAAATTGGTTGTAACAAACAGAATTGTTAGACACATAGATGAACATAATTTCTTGGGGGGAAAAGTCAGCATGATTTAGGTAAAGGGAAATCATGACTCGCTAATTCTCTAGAATTCTTTGAGGGGGTCAATAAGCATGTGGATAAGGAGGGTCCAGGGGATATAGTGTTACTTATATTTCCAGAAAGCCTTTGATAAGGTCTCTTACCAAAGGCTCTAAAGTAAAGTTAGTTGTCATGGGATAATAAAGATTGATGATTGTTTGATGACTATGTCAATCCTAATGGATTAATAACTAGTTAATTTATTGCTACCCTTTGTTTCCTATCTTTTATCAGTTTTCAGAATGGGGTCAGTACTGGAACCAGTCCTATTCAGTATATTCACAAATGATCTGGAGAAAGGGGTAAACAGTGAGGTGGTAAAATTTGCAGATGATACTAAACTGATCAAGATAGTTAAGTCCAAAGCAGACTGTGAAGAGCATCAAAAGTATTTCACAAAACTAGGTGGCTGGGCAACAAAATGGCAGATGAATTTTAATGTCGATGAATACAAAGTAATGCATAGTGGAAAACATAATCCCAACTATAAGCACAAAATGATAGGAACTAAATTAGCTATTACCACTCAAGAGAGAGATCTTGGAGTTATTGTGGATAGTTCTCTGAAAACATCCACTGAATGTGCAGCAGCAGCCAAAAAAGCAAACAGAATGTTAGGAATCATTAAAAAGGGATAGAGAATAAGACGGAGAATATCTTATTGCCTCTATATAAATCTATGGTACACCCACAACTTGAATTCTGTGTGCAGATGTTGCTTCATCTCAAAAGAGAGATGTTGGCATTGGAAAAAGTTCAGAAAAGGGCAACAAAACTGATTAGGAGTTTGGAATGGCTGCTATATGAGGAGAGATTAATAAAACTGGGACTTTTCATCTTAGAAAAGAGGAGACTCAGAGGGGGGATATGATAGAGGTGTATAAAATCATGACTGGTGTGGAGAAAGTAATAAGGAAGAGGTATTTACTTTTTCTCATACCACAAGAACTAGGAGTCATCAAATGAAATTAATAGGTAGCAGGTTTAAAACAAACCAAAGGAAGCTTTTCTTCACACAACACACAGTCAACCTGTGGAACTCTGACAGAGGATGTTGTGAAGACTGAGACTTTAACAGGGTTAAAAAAAAGAACTAGATAACTTCATGGAGGTTAGGTCCATCAGTGGCTATTAGCCAGGATGGGCAGGATTGGTGTCCCTAGCCTCTGTTTGTCACAGGTTTGGAATGGGTGACAAGGGAGGGATCACTTGATGACTACCTGTTCTGTTCATTCCCTTGGGGCACCTGGCATTGGCCACTGTTGGTAGACAGGATGCTGGGCTACATGGACCTTTGATCTGACCCAGTATGGCCATTCTTATGTCTCTGGTGGTACTGGGGATGTAATTTGGAGCTCAGGGGCACATACACTCACTAACTCTGATCAGGTTAGCATGCTATGAATAGAAATGGTAGGGGGGCCTGCCACACAAGTATGTGTGGTCTCAGGATCTCAGACAGCGACTGTCCCCTCCCTCTGCTCTTGCTATTGTGGCTACACTTGATCAGAGCTAGCATGGTCTGTTTGTGTGAGCCAGAAATTACACCTCTGGCTCCGTTGTGCAGGTGAAGCCCAAGGTGTAGCCCAAGATAGGCTTCTCTAGCTACTGGTTCTCGCGGCCCTGGATGGAAGTAAAATTGCCCTCCTCTGTCCAAGGATGGCAATGCAAATATTGACTACCCTCCTCCTGTGGCCCATTTGGGGATCAGATTCCCAGGGAACCTCTTTTCCTTCTGCCCTTGTGGGCTGTGAACAATGACTTTCAAACTGTGTTTAATTACAAATAAATATGATCAGTTCTTCAAACATTTGCTAATTGGTAAAATTATGAGTACTTTAAATTAGTCCCTGGCTAGACAAACTCTCGCCTCTTATAGCAAAAGTTACTGAGTGGCTACGTGTCCACTGGCCCCAAATTCCGGAAAAGGCATGCAAAGCAGGTAAGTCAGAATAGGGAAATCCGCGGGGGATTTAAATATCCCCCGCGGATTTAAATAAACATGTCCGCCGCTTTTTTTCCGGCTTGGGGAAAAGCCGGAAAAAAGCGTCTAGACTGGCGCGATCCTCCGGAATAAAGCCCTTTTCCGGAGGATCTCTTATTCCTACTTTCAGGTAGGAATAAGAGATGCTCTGGAAAAGGGCTTTATTCCGGAGGATCGCGCCAGTCTAGACGCTTTTTTCCGGCTTTTCCCCAAGCCGGAAAAAAAGCGGCGGACATGTTTATTTAAATCCGCGGGGGATATTTAAATCCCCCGCGGATTTCCCTATTCTGACTTACCTGCTTTGCATGCCTTTTCCGGAATTTGGGGCCAGTGTAGGCGTAGCCGATGTGTTTAATGTGCTGAAACACAAACCAGCAGTGTTTTATTTCAGCATAATTCATGTACTGACACTCCGCTTATAGGCGATTAATAGTGCATCATGCTCTTCTTTAGTGACCTTCTGTATGTATGTGATGTTTCTCTCCCCAGCATTCATAAATATACCCTCAAACCACTCTTGATCTTTTCTCATGCTAAGAGGATGGAATTCTCTGTTCTTCCTGTTAACTCATTTGAGAGCTGCAGGTGGAAGGTCAGAAGATTTTTTTGGAAGAACTTAGAGTATTTGAGATGGTTCGTAGAGCAATGGATCCTGGGTCACCAGCCTGTAGCTTCTTGTACTGACTTATCTTCCTGTTTGACATCAGTAGACTATGCTTGGCAGCCACAATACAAACTAATATTGAATTGAGAAGTTTTATTGAATGTAGGGAGCATGTCTGACATATACCTGAAGGAAAAATGCAAAAGCTACAAGTGTAAGTTAACCAAAATAAAGAAATAAAAATAAAGAAGAGCAAAAGTTATATCACATTAGAAGGCAAAACAATACTATTACGATGAAGCAGTATTCTTCATAAGGAGCGAGGGCTTCAGAGTAATCCAGGCTGGAATTTTCAATGCAGAACCCGTCTGCTCCCTTAAAAATTCCAGCATTAGTATTTGAGCAACCAGAAAGTCACATGTTGTTCCATAATTTGTGTAACAGAATCCTAAATAACATAAGAATTAATTGAGGTTATCAATTCAATTTTCATGGTACAAAAGAGTTCCATATCATATAATTTCTTCAGCAGTTATGAAGGCCGCAGCATCTCTGTATTCTGCAAAAATAGCAAGCAAGGAAAATCATGACAGATAAAATACGGCATTTCCTACATCCCAGTACCATCAGGTGACTTTCCATTATTGTGCAGGAAGACCGACACACTAGAATTTTTGTAGTATCCCTGCAATGTCCTTATCTTCCTTGATGGCTCCTATTGATTCTCTCATAGACTTTCTGCTTCTGATAATCTGAAATAATTTTTATTGGCTATTTTCTCTTTACATTTGCTCTTAGCCCTCCTGATTTTCATATTCTGTTTTACCTGCTGTAGCTTTTGTTCCTTTCCTTTGGCATCACTTGGATTTCCACTTTTTGACCTTGCCATTATCCATGTTAGCATGTGTTGTATTGTTTGTTTAGAGGCATACAGGCTGCCTCCTTCTCTAATATACTCCACTGAAACTAAGGCCTTAAATTTAAATGGATGAACTTTTGTCTTTAGCTTACTGTACATTCCATTCCACAAAGATGTAAAGCTTAGCTACAGTATCATGTCAAAATATATTAATGGCTCAATTCCCAGGTTTAGGATTGTCTCAAGAATAGCCTCCGTACTCTTATATTTGAGAACTAGCATTTCCAATCATTTATGATATTGTCAGAACTTCAGTGTTTTCTGACTCACTGAGGTCAAGAGTTTCTCATCTAGCCACAACTCCAGGCTCTTCAGTTCTCTTTCAGACATTGGACACTAACTTTTGTGTTTCCTTTATCCATTGAGGCTAAGTCTAGACTACAGGCTCTTTTTGGAAGAAGCTTTTTTCAGAAGAGATCTTCCAAAAAAACTTCTGAAAGAGTGTATCAAAAAAGCATCAAAAGTGCATCAAAAAAGCGATCTGCTTTTTCAAAAGAGAGCTTCCAGACTGAACGGACACTCTCTCGCATGTAAGCTGTGATTACTACGGACGGAATGGCCACCAGGGCACCTGTGCTTTTTCCTCTTTCCTCATCTTCTGAAAGAACTCCCTCTTCCCTGTCCACACACGCCTTTTTGCGAAAGTGCTCTTTTGCAAAAAGGTTTCTTCCTCCTAGAACGAGGATTACCAATGCCGGAAAAACCCCTCTGTTCTTTCAATTTTCTTGTGGAAGAATGCAATTGTAGTATGGATGTTCCTCAAGTTTTGTCGGGAAAACAGCTGTTTTCCCGACAAAACTCTGTAATGCAGACATATCCTGAGTGCTTGGTGCTGCTTATTTCTTCTCACTTTGGCTGTCAAATCATAACTAAGAAAGGGGATTAGATAACTGCCATTGTTGTTGATATTTTCTTCAAAAAATTCTTCCCTTCACCAACATGGCTTCTTTTTTACCATATTAGTTTTTTATTATGTGTTTTATGCCCTCTTCCCTTAGATCTACTACAATTTATGGTTTTAGGCACTATTAATTGGCTTTCCAGGGCCATAGTTAATTACCAAGTTTATGCTGAAATAAATGCTGCAAGAATGAAATGGATTGGCAGAGCTGGGGTGAAGATTAGAACAAGAGGATGAGGTTCTAAAGGCAGGTCCAAGGGGGATGGGCAGAACTATACATGAGTCTCCAAGGAGTGATACTGCTGGTGATTCAGGGGCATTTACCTAGCTGTTTGGGGATTCCAGGAATGAAATAGCTGGGGGAATGGTGCTGCTGATCTGAAGTGGCTTGAATCACCATAACTATGTGGGGGAAGCTTGCAGAACCTAGGTCTGCTCCTAATCAGCACAATATGTGACTCACTCACAAGTACTAAAACAGCAATAACAATAAGGCAACAATATAAGGTAAAGGAATAATTAAAAATAAAGAGGAAAACATTGCAGGTGAATATTCTTCCCGCCCTGCACTCATCAATGAAAGGAACACAACCAAAAAGCTAGGGAGGAAAATTTGTGGAAATGACAATATGATTCATACCATGCACCATAACAGCATCACAGAAAGATGTCAACAAGCGTTGGCTAGAATTCATAGAAGGGGAACCAAAATGATTAAGGGAAATGTGAAATGCGTGTCTTGGCTAAATGATAATAAAAAGAGACATGCATACATTCTCCAATACTAGGTAGGGATGGGGATTGTTCAGTGTGACCCCAAAGGGTATGGGATGAAACTGACCAAGGAGCAAATGTAGGTGGAAACATTTCCTGCAGGTAGGATGTATGGGTAAGAATTTAAGAGCTTAAAAACATAAGAATGGCCATACTGGGTCAGACTAAAGTTCCATCTGTCCTAGTATCCTGTCTTCCATCAGTGGCCAGTGCCAAGTGCCCCAGAGGGGATGAACAACACTGGTAATCATTAAGTGATCCATCCCTTGCCATCCATTCCCAGTTTCTGGGCTCTTGTTCTAGTAAGGACCTGCTAAATAGAAAGTTGATTTACCTCCAGTACTCCTCGGAGTTGTGAGGAGTAGGGAAAGTTTCTCCCACCTGCCTCCCGCTGTGGTGCCACCCCAGAAATTCGATTTAAGGTATGAGCAATTCTCGTAGCTGGAGTTGCGTCTCGTAGCTGGAGTTGCGTAACTTAAATCAGTTTTCTTACCCAGTGTAAATTTGGCCTGAGATTCCCACACAGCATAAGGCAAGGTAGGATATCAGAGCGAAATTGGGCCATTTAGGAGATAGACAGACCATTTTTTGGAGAAGGAGATTTGTAGGCGTGTCTCTTTGATGCACTGTGCACATGTTTTTTCTGTCTTGTTCCATATCTAAGTATCTCCCTCCTGTGCTAATAAAAATCCTGTGCTGATTTTGCTCCCAAACAAATAATTCCATCTATTTTATCTGTCTTAGGCACCTTGGTTGTTATCCAACTTTTCGATCACCTTGATATCTCAGCCTAATATCTATGTCTATATTTATCTCTCAATTCTCTTACATTTTGTGGGATGCTCTCTCCTCCCTTGTCTTCCTCCTTATCTCTCTGACCCTGGATTTCTCATTGGCACACTGCAGCTTGAACTGACATTTTTACATGGCACCTTCTGTTGGAGAAGAGGAGAGGTGCCTGTGCATGATGGACAGTGGAAGTGGATCCCGCTGGAGCTGTATCTGTGTATGCAGTGGAGTTCCAGAAGGAATTCACCAAGATCTGAACCCTTTGAATTGGCTTTCGTGTTGCTGGAAGCCCTCCATGATCTCCTCGGACATGTACTCCTCATGCAACCCACCTCCTGTCTGCTGGGTCCCAGGTTTGGGATGAAGTAAAGTCCTGGTGGTCAGGAAGGGAACCAGTGGTAAGCTACATCAAATTGAAGAGAGGCAGGGAATCATCACAATGGAGGGGTGTGAGAAACACTGTCCTGGGCAGAAAGATTTGCAGGAGGGCCAGGCTTTGAAACTGTGACATTCCAGTGACACATAGCAGCAGAGATCTGACTAACTGGCCAGCTAAGTCAGGGGTGTAGCTGCTGCTTTGCTTCACCCAGGGGGTGCAGACCAGCCAGAATGTACAGTCTGTACAGTGCTTTGGGGAGCCCTGGGAACATGAAGCCAGGAAAACTAGTAATAAAACCATTATGGTTTGAATAGCTTCTGTGATCTGCTAAGCCTCAGTCCAGTGGTGAGCAACCTGTAGCCCGAGGGCCGTGTGTGGCCCATCGGGGTTCTGTGTGTGGCACACAAGACATTTTGTTTACTGTGGTCCATGATTCCACTGGTTTCTGTCCGCATAGTTTTTTTCCTACTAGTATTGCTAAAGTGACACAAGGACATGTGAAGTGAGGTGCGTGTTGATCGCACACATTGCCTGTAAGAGCCCTGTGCTCCCTCTACATCCAAAGCGCTTCTGTGGTTCAGTCAGCACATCCTGCAAATTCTAGGTACACAAGGGCAATTAGCCAAGATATCCTATCCTAGGAGACCACCTTGGTTAGAATAAACCTGGGGCCTACTGAGATAAACAAGGGCCACTCCTGTGGCCCACTCATTACCCTAGGTTGCCCATTGCTGCTCTAGTCCCTGCCAAGGAGAGAAGCATCAGGACATTTGCTGATTAGGCCTTAATATCGATGAACTGACTATCCCATGATATGGCCAAGTGGGTGCTGGCTGGGATGCACAGAAATAAAGAATGATCAGATGCAAATCACTCCCATGAGAGCCTGAATTCTTGAGAGTGAGTGTGTGTGTTTGAGGGGTGAATAATTCCTGTCCTGTTTGGGTGGCACCATTTCTTTCTCTTTTGGTGAGCTACCTTCCCTTCCAATCCATGTCTCCTGGATGCCAGACTCATTGTATATATGTCTCCAACTCTCTGACATTTGAGCTAAGAGGGCTGCTCCTTGCATAAGAATTGGACTGATGGTATATGTGCATACACCTCTGCCCATTACTGAACGCCTTTATCAGTTTGTTGTGGTCTTGCTTCCCCAGTGGCTAACTATTACTGATGGTAGTAGGGGCACACCTTCATCTGTCTGGGCACAGGCTTACATTTTGTAGCCCTCAGTTGGGAAGGTGTCTCAGGTGCAGCCTATCAGGCAGAGCTGGTGCTGTTGGAGATGTGCTGTGTGGAAGTGTGCCCACATCATCACTCCTCAGCATCTGAGGTGTGAAGGGCTTTGTTTAGCACTCTTACCGCCCCCAAGCTTTTCTCGTGGCTGCTTTTATTCTGCCACAATCTTCATTAGCCTTTTCTGTTGCAGAGAAAGGAGTATCAGTTTGTTCAGGGTTTGTAAATCCAAAAGGGAAATTGGAAATGTTTCAGTCTTGTGTATATTTCAAATTTTCCTTGTAGTTTACAGTGCTAGACATACAGGATCCTATTACATAAAGATGTTTCTTGCCTTCAGTCCAAGGCACAGTGCCTGTTCTTGGCACCTTCCTTCTAATTTTATATTCTCCTTGGTGAATAGTTGTATCTACAGCTTTACTCAATTTTAGCCTAATAATATCACTTGCTGCTTGGCTTTTTAAAGGAGAAGCATCCCTTTTTGCATTTTTCTTCTAACTTTAGTTATGCCTTGAAACCAGTTCAGTCACCTGAAGCAATGGCAACCCAATGACATTTAGTCTACTAGAATTGGGCAAATCTCTCTACTTTTGTTTGTTCAGCTCAGTCAAAAGTCAAGGGACCAAAATCTGGTCCCACTGAGGTCACCTGACAGAGCTCTAGTTGGCTGATTTGAGACCAAGCCAGGGACCTAGATGTTCATTTTTGGTTGGAAATGAAGGCTGTAAATATCACGAGAACTGGCTTTTTCTGACCAGGTGTCACTTCTGGTTTTCAGTGTTTCAGGCTAAGTTAGAAATACCAGAATGTTTCAATAAACACGGTATTTTTGGTGCTTTCATTTCCCACCAAAATCAGGGTGCACAAATGTGCGTATGTATACATAAACACTTAAGACAGGGGTGGACAAAAGGGCCTCCGCTGGCCGGATCCAGCCCGCCAAGCGGGTGGATCTGGCCTATGGAGGCCCTTCTGCTTTCCTGCCCTAAGGCCAATTACGGTCTGGGGGCGGGAGAGCGCACGAAACCTCTTCCCGCCCTGCCAGGAGCACATGGCGCTATGACAGGGAGGGGCAGAGTGGAAAAGGCTTCACACAATCCCCTGCCCCTAATTGGCCTTGGGGTGGGGGAGTGCATGAAGCCTCCTCTCGCCCTGCCAGGAGCACGTGGCGCTTTAAAGTGCCGTGCACTGCTCAAAGGGTGTGGGGGGAAACAGAGTAGGCTTCACGTGCTCCCCTGCCCCCAGGCCCTAATTGGCCCGGGGGCAGGGGAGCGAGCGAAGTCTTCTCCCACGCCAGGGGCATGGGAGCCTTGGGGAAACTTGGGGTGGGGGCAAAGGCACTCTTTCATCCCCAGACCAATCATTATCTGGGGGTGGGGAATCCAGAAATATCTTGGCCCCACGCCTTCCACTCGATGCCCTGCCCCTTCCTGTGCGGCCCAGGGTCACCTCAAAAATTTCCAAAGTGGCCCCCAGCAAAAAATTATTGCCCACCCCTGGTTTAAGAGCACAGATGCCTACTTCTGATTTCCATGAAGGTGCTCGACCTCCCCTCAGCCCCAGCCCCACTGCATCCCTTCCCCAAAGCACACACCTCTTCCCGCCCCTTCCCCCGAGTATGCCTCATCTCCACTCTTTCCCCCTCCCTTCCAGTGCCTTCTGTATACAGCAAAACAGCTGTTCCCCGCCTGCAGGAGGTGCTGGGAGGGAAATGGGAGAGTTGATCACTGAGGGCCACCACTAGGCACTGGAGTGTGTGTGTGGGGGGAAGGGGAGCTTGGCTGCCAGTGGATGCTAAACATCTGCTGGAGTCAGAGCCCGTGCTTAAGAGGCTTAGCTAGAGGAGAAGTTTTGTACAATTATCTAGGTTCTGTTTACCTTCTTCCATGGACCCATTGTGTGGCCTAGGCTAATAATTTCACTACTTGTGTTTTCATTTGCCCATCTGAAAAATAGGGGTAATAATGCTAAACTGTCCCATGGGAGATTTAATTAAGGTTTCTAAAACACAGAACTCTGCATAAAAGAGGCTATTGAAATGCAAGACATTATTATGTACTACACACAAAAAGGCTACATTAAACAAACACTAGGGGACCGTGCCCCCTGCTTGTTGCGCTCACCAGCTCCCTTCTCTTGTAGGGTAGGCAACCCTGGCTCTCCCTCCTGGCCACTGGGGAGGGCTGGGCTGCGGCCATGCCAGCCCGGGTCCTTTCTCCCTTTTTTCTACGCCTCACTCCCAACAGCCCAGGTCCCTTCTCCCTCCCCACCCGCCAGCCTGGGCCTCTCTTCCACCCTGCCCAGCCCCTCATTCTTCCCCCCTTCTCTCCCACCAGCCTGGGTCTCCATTCTCTCCCCCCCCCCACCAGCCCAGGCCATTACTCCCCCCAACTCTAATACCCCCCTCTCCTGGACACGGTATGTGCCAGGCCCAGCTCTAGCCCCAGTGGTCAGGGAGGTGTAGGGATGCCTGCCCCCCCATCATGGGGCACAGTGAGGCACAGGTATGACGTGTGCATTCGGCACTCCAGGGTGCTGTAGCCCACTAAAGTGGGGAAAGCAGCAGCCTGGGGAGCCACTGTTCTGGCCTCTCCCCTGTGCAGTGCTGCCTGTGCTACCACCCCAGCCCTGCCCACAGAGCCCAGGGCCACCCATCCACCCGCTGGGAGTGGAACAGAAGGATCAGACAGGTCGGTGCGGCGGCTCCCCCAGGCAGCTTGGGGTGCTCTGGCAACCGCAGTAAGTGCAGCTGCTAGGGAGGGGGTGAGTCTCTGTGGGAGCAGCTGGACTCAGGGCAGTTGTGCACCGTGCTGCAGCTCCCCAAGAACCGGGCGGCAGGGGATCCCTCAAGAGCCCGCTACTGGCACATAAGCCCAGCTGAGAGCCCCACTCCTAGCGCCTGTCCCGGGGTCGCTGTCTTGGGTAGGGTTGCCAGGTGTCCAGTAGTTTTGCCTCCTGTCCGGTAAAAAAAATCAGAAAACACCGGACACCTAAAATGTCCAGTATTTTCTGATTTTTTTCCCGGCCAGGAGGCGAAAATCCCAGGTGCTTACCTGGTTCCGCAGGAGAGCTGTCTGGCCCAGAGCAGGGAGCCTGTTAGGGCCAAAAAGCCTCAAAAGCATTTCTTAAAGGGGCCATGCTGGGTTTTTTGGCTCAACAACTTTGGTCTCCTCCCTTTTTTTTTTCTCCACAGAATTTTTCCCCCAGTGTTTTTTTTTGGGGGGGGAAGGTAGGTGTTCGGTATTTTTGGTTAAACCATCTGGCAACTCTAGTCCTGAGCACTGTACCCTCCCCCCGCCCCTGGGCTGTCACGGCTGCGATGCGGGGTCTGCCAACTACTGTGGCATGTTTCTTGGTGTTGAAAGCCCTGTGGAGTGTAGGTGGTGGAAAGGAAGTAAGGGCTTGGTTTAAAATAGCAATTCCAAATGGTGAGGGGAAGCAGCAAGGTCAGGCTCAAGCTGGGAAAGGGAGGAGAGAGGGAGGAGGCAGATGGGATACAGAGTGACATGATGATGTCACTCAGTTCCCGCAGGAAAAAACTTTTTTTGATGTATAGCGAGATTATTAAGATTATGAAGTTAAGCACTCAAAATTTATGAAAAGCCACAACTGAGGTTGCGTGTGCAACTTTATTTTGGCCTCCATGTGTGTAAGCATTATGATAGTCTTTAATTACATGATCACCTACTATTTTTTCCACAGGATCCCTACCTCATTCAGTGCACAGAATGGACAGTGTTCAATATTTTGTTTTCTCTTCACTGGTCAATGTGTGGCCTCATGCCCTATTTACTGCATGATATTTGACTCCTGGTTGGAAGACAGAGTTATTGATTTCCTCACAGGCTTTTCTGTGATGCTCATCAGGGTACTCTGAGTGCTTCTCTAACATTAATTAATTCATTTTCACAACACTCCCGTGCCAGCAGGGGCGATTGTTACTTCATGGTACAGATGGAGAACTGAGGCACAGAGAGCTTAAGAGAAAAAACATCCCGCTACATTTAACTGCCCAGTTTGAGTCCCCTAAAACCTAATTTTTTTCCAAGAGGACTTAGCATACATAGCACCTAATACGTTTAGAGCTCACCTTTCATTGACTTCCACTGTAGCTATGAGTCCTCAGCACTTCTGCCAGTCAGACCTCAGGACCTTAAGTCAGTCACCCAGAAAATGCAGAATGCACAATCTGAGGGACATTTTTGATTATTGTTAATACTTGATATGCTAGAGACAGACCAGATACTCATTAATTCAGAGGAAAGAGGCCAAAAGCTTGATTCTGCAAGGAACAGAAAAGGAGCCATATTAGTGCCAGCAGAATCAAAATAGGTGCCAGCATTGCTAGCGTTGCAAGAACAGGTATACATTACTAATATGAGAACGATTTGTGCCAGTTGGATGATGTCAGGCAAGCATGGGGATGGGCTCGTATTGACACTGAGCATGTTTAGCATGAGCTCGCTCTTTCCAGAAGTTTGCACAAACTGCCCTAAGTGTTCGTGCAGTTCAGAAATGTGCTGTGCCTTCTCTCCTGAACGCTTATCAAACATTACATAGCCCTCCCCACAACCATTACACATTCTCCCATTTGCCTCCCACTAGGGATGTTAAAATTAGATTAATCAACTAATCGAATAGTCGATGGAATTTCTATTGACTATTTGAGTAGTCGATAAGGGTGCCTCTGCTTTGAAAAGTAGCAAGAGCCCACTGGGCTTGCTACATTTCAAAGGCGGAAGTGCCACGCAGCATTCTGCCTTTAAAATGTACAAGAGTCCCAGCAAGGTGGGAAGAGAGGAGCGGTTGCTGGGGGGAGCCAGCTTGGTAGGCAACCCTAACAATGCAGCCTATAACTAATCCTAAAGTGTAAAATATCTCATAACTAGACATTTTTGTAATGGCGTCTGGTGCTGGCCCCAGGCTCCATGCAGGTTCTTTCACTTTGAAATGTACAAGAGCCCCAGCAGGGACTCTTGTACCTCTCAGACATTGCCGCTGCGCCCCTCCTCCTCCCACAGAGCTAGAGTTGGGGGGAACTGGCTTTTAAGCCGGCTCCCCCCAGCAACGCTTCCTCCCCCCACCTTGCTGCCTCTTTCTGATAGAGGCAGCAAGAGGAGGAGGAACTACTAGTCAACTAGTGTGTCGATTAGTCACTTACATCCCTACCTCCCACAGCTCACCTCAAAGAACTCACGAAAGCCCTTACAAAAATGGCCAGTTCTGAGATATTTTACGCTTCAGGATTAATTATAGGCTGGATTGGTAGAGTTGCCTATTAATGAGCATGTCTAAAATGGCCTATTATAATATCATGTTTTCAAGTCTCAGAGAGGTAGCTGTGTTAGTATGTATCTGCAAAAACAGCGAGGAGACCTATGATACCTAAAAGACTAACAGATTTATTGGAGCATAAACTAGCTTGGGTTAAAAACCACTTTGTCAGATTTCTGAGGGTAAGGTGGACACATGTTGTTGTGACATCATATATATAGTAGCCCAGTGTCTGCGTGTCTGTAATGCCGAAATGCTGGCTGTTCCCTCTGGGGAGCGCTGTTGCCTGAAATGCTGGCTGTTCCCTCTGGGCGGCGCTGTTGCCTGAAATGCTGGCTGTTCCCTCTGGGCGGCGCTGTTGCTGAAATGCTGGCTGTTCCCTCTGGGCGGCGCTGTTGCTGAAATGCTGGCTGTTCCCTCTGGGCGGCGCTGTTGCTGAAATGCTGGCTGTTCCCTCTGGGCGGCGCTGTTGCCGAAATGCTGGCTGTTCCCTCTGGGCGGCGCTGTTGCTGAAATGCTGACTGTTCCCTCTGGGCGGCCCATGCTGCACGTGGCGTGCGGGGCCCAAACAGCCGCTTTTGCCGCTTGCTCCCCCGCAGCGGCCTGGCTGAGCAGTGCAGAAGTCAGCCGAGTGCCACGGTGGGAGGCGAAGGGGGGCGGGGCGGTGATGTGCGGCGTGACAGCGGCTCCAGGCCCTGCCCCCTGGCCGTGAACATCACCGCCCGCCCCCCTTCGCATCCCACCGTGGAGCTCGGCTGACTTCTGCGCTGATCAGCCAGGCCGCCGCGTGGGAGCAAGTGGCACAAGCGACTGTTTGGGCTCCGTGCCCCCCATGCAGCATGAGGAGTGTGGAGCCCAAACGGCCATTTGGGCTCTGCGGTCCCCTGAGTGAGAGGCAGGAGGGGGAGGAGAAGAGAAAGAGAGAGGCAGGAGGCGGAGGAGAGCTGAGAGAGAAAGAGGGGGAGGCAGTAGAAAGAAGAGAGAGAGATGGAGCGAGAGACCGGAGGCTCAGGAGAGAAGACCAATGTGGAGGAGAGACCTGAAAATCCCATTTTATGACGGCCGAATTGCCTAGTATTAAAATAATCTTGAGCTGTTTGAAACTGGTCTACTGTCCCTATCCTTTGGAGCAGGAATTTGACATTTGGCATAGGGGCTTTCTGAGGATCAGGGATATGCCTTTATTGTCCACGTGAAAAGCTGCCTGAATTCGACCAAGCCTTTGGAATGGGGGCAGTTTGCACATGCTCAGTAAAGACTTGTTAGAGTTTTGCAGCTAAAATCTGTCCTCACTGAACATGCTTCATCTCCTGCATATGATTAATCTGCACATATGTCATCCCATAGTGTAACTGAGAATGCCCCAGTCCCAGGTCATAGGGGCTCACACGGACTTTCCCTGTAATAACTGCTCCAGGCTTGTGTAGGGATGGGCAGGGGAACTGTGAACAGTGTTCTCAATAACCCAACTCCCTTGCTGGTCTCCATGCAGTGGGGAGGAGGGTGGTCCCTGACTGAAAAGCAGAGGGGACAATACCCGTACTGGAGGGAGGGAAAGGAGTAGATATGGGCAAGAAGTCTCATGAGTCTAGGACAGGGAGAAAGAGAGAAACCATGACTGGTAGTTGGGGTAGGGACCTGGTTGGGCAATGAGACTAGGATTGGGATAAGAAGCCAGAGTAGTGAAGACTAGGACTGGAAAGGGAAGAAAAGTAGGATTTGGACAATGAGCCAGAGTGACAGAGTTAGGACCGGGACAGATTGGAGGGAACAAGGCAGTAGTAGTCAAACTTGGGGGTAGGAGGAAGAGCAGAAAAGTCTGTGCTCATTCACACTCCCCTGAAAACCCCAGAATGGAACCTAAGATTAATGAATCTGACCATTCCTCTGCAAGTGTCTAAAAAGCCACTTACAATAGCTCTCTTACCCTGCTCTAGTTCTGGTCCATAGAGATGACAACCTAATATCTGCCACTCTGTTAACTCAAGAGGCAGAGTGCTATGCAATGACTCTGAAGGTTCCAGCTCTGCTGAAGACCCTGGCAGGTGCCACTGTGATGTCACAGGCTACAATTAATTTTTTTTCCAGTTTGCTTCTTTGAAAAAACAAGACACTGAGCAAGCACAAGCTACGCTAAAAGATGATGATTATGGTTGTGGTGCAGAGTTAAGGTTGCCTGTGTAGCCTTTTTCCACAGGACCACTGCCTCATTCAGAACCCAGGATAGCCCTGCACTGAGGATGGATCAAGTTGTGTAGTGAAAAAGGCAGTTTTCTGTCAGACCTCTAACTCATTTGTTTCTGAAGCTGGAAGGTGTGTGGTGAACAAGGCAGGGAGGAAAAGGATGGCCTAACGATGACAGCTGGATGCTGCCCTGGAGATCTGGAGTCTATCCCTGCCTCTGTGTGATTCCGAGGAAGTCACTTAAACCAAACTCTTCACAGGTGGTTACTCAGGGTACATCAGCACAAGAGCCAGATGGTGTAATTCTGTGATGTTTTAGGACCCACCAAGACTGGTAAGGAATTCTGCTGCCTTCAGGCCTGTAATTTTGGAGCTTTTATGGCTGTGCCAGAGTGGCTCAGTCCCTTACACCAGCAATGTGCCTATAAGCACAAGATCTCAGCCTAGCTTCCACCCACCAGTTACTCCTTGCAGAATGACACCAGTAGCCCTTCCAATCCTGAGTCTCTGCCAATCCATTGTCCCTAAGTTCTTAAGAACCAGAAACTCAGACCATTGCTCTCTGGTTCATCTGCCCCGAAGGTGTGAAAACAGATCCCCCAATTATCAGTCTACCTTGCATAATAGAGACCTGCTTGGGGTAAAAATAAATAATTGCTTATTTAATAGAAAAAAACACAGATTCCAAGATGAAATTGTGAGGGAGAGAAAATATGTACAAGTTGCACTGAAAACAAAGATGCAACCTCACACTTTAGACTTCCATATCAAACAAAACCCCCTTTCTAATGCAAGTTACTAATTGCTTTGGGCCCGTTTCCCAGCCAAACCCACCCTACCCTTTATGGACAGCTTTCCAACTGTGCTGTCCCTCTATTTCTGGATGAATTTCACTTCAAACCCCTTCTTTTGCAAAAGGGTCTTCTTTGCAATTTTTTCTAGTCATTGATATTCCAACTGGGGAAATCCCCAGCTCTCTGTTTCTTTCCATTCTCTTTAATGACCCATCGTTTCCTTTTCTGGGCTGTACAATACATTGGTACTTAAGTCTGGGCAGAGTAAACACTTAACTTGGGAGAGTCTCTCCCTGTCCACCGCTCTGTGTTCTGCTGTGATGTGGCACTGAAGTTTATGAGCACAGTGCTGTATGTAATATACACAAATACATGTATTCATAGCCATAGCCTGCATGTGTATATCTCCATAATGATCATTAAGCGTAGAACTTTACGGGCTTTCATAAGAGCCCTCACTTGATGTATTTTTATAGCACAGTAATCAAGGCCATCCTTATGAATCCTGGTGCCCTATGCAGTCTGAGCACCTGCAGCCGTCCTGCAGCAGGGCTGACCACTCTATAGGGGCTGAGGTGCCATTGGGACAGGAGCTATGGGGGGCAGAACCTAAGGCTGGGGTGGGTAGGAGCAGGGCAGGGAGTCTGATGGCAGAGCAGGTGGGAGATGTGGGCACCATATGGGGAGTGGCACAAGATGCTGGCCAGAGGTGCTCCGTAGGATAGCTGGGGGATGGGGCTGGCCACCGGAGCTGGCACCACATACGCAGCGCGTAGCTGCCTACAATACCACAAAATTGGGGACAATTGTGTCCCAAATTTTGTGGTGCCCTAGGCAGCTGTGCATTTTGCGTATTCCTTGGGATGGCCCTGACAATAACATTGTATACAGTCGGTTGATTCAACTGCTTATTCTTGGGGTTCAAAGCCCCCTGTTCTCCCCTTTGGATGTCTGGACTTTGACTGCCAGAAACTCCCAGCTCAGAGAGCTGTGCACATGCTAGCTAGTGCCTAACACTTGCTTTGTGGCTCTGGAGACAAGAGCAGTGGCTTGGGCTAGCTTCCTGAATATACAATCTAACCTGACCCCCTGGGCATGTATGTACTCAAGCAACTATCCTGAGTCACCACCTATGCAACCATGGCTGTGCTGGTATTTTTAGGCACTAGCTTGAGCAAGGCTAGTGAGTGGATGTTTACCTAACCTGGGAATTACATCTGCCAGTTGCTGTGCAGAAAAAGCCCCATCACGGGCTTCCAGTTGTTGTCTATTCTCAGCCATACCCATTACCTGGCAGTCAATCTGAATGATGGCTTTATGTATCACAGTAAAATTTTGATTTACTTTGCCTTTCTTCCAGCTGTATTTGTGGGTTTGGCGTTTGCTTCTGTTTGGATAACTGTCTTATGGGAAGAAAAGTCCTGTTTGTCTAATCATTAGCATCTGTGCTATGGAAGCTAAGCCTTCTGTTGGTGTTTTTCTAAAATCCAGCGGGGGCAGATGTGGATTTTTATTGTCAATTCTAGTTTTCGATAAGGGATTTTTTCACCATCTGAATAACTCTCCCAGGCATTCTGTAACTCATGTGTATCTTGACAAGGAGGCAAATTGTGCATATTAGCAGGTCTTAGTGAAATCCTAAAATTCCATAACTGAACATTGGACTCTCTCTCATTGTTAGTGAGAACCTAGCAGTATACTTTTGTGTGTGAGAGCCATCTGAGCACTTCTTCCAGGAAAGAATTAGATATTCCTTGCTCTTTACCTACATTTTCACGATATAGATTGTATACTTTAGGGAATCATGTTTTCTAAGTGTTGCCAGAGCAATCAGTGTCTCGTTTTACCAAAATGTTGCCCTTACTACTAGTTTATTTTCTGAATGGCCAATGTGGCCACAGTTAGCTTCTGTAATACATCTTTGTTAAATTGTTAATTTTGATTTCTGCAAAAATGGGCCTCTCTCTGTGTCATTTGGTTTGAACTTCTGCTAATTTGGACATAGCATGCTTCATTAAGGGCGAAATTCACTCCTTTGCAGAGAGCTAGCACATGACTTACATTCTACTTCAGTCCCACTAAAGCCCCCAAAATAAATACTCAGTATTGTTGTCTACAAGACTTTCAGAATAATGGGTTAGGCTCCTAAATTACTGAGATTGAGATGTGAGAGAAATAAATACAGGTTGAACCTCTAGTCCAGCACCCTTAGGACCTGACCCGTGCTGAACCAGAGAATTTGCTGGACAATGGGAGGTCAATTTTGTCTAGCAGCATTACCAACATTTCCACTGCTTAGTGCAGTGGTGCTCAACCTTTTTTCATTTGCGACCCCCAGAACCAGGAAATTTTTTGTTGAGAACCCCCCCCCCAAAAAAAACCCAGCAATATTTTGTTGCAGCCCCTTTAATTTAAAGTGCCACGGATCGTGCACCACTGACTTAGTGCACTCTTAGAAGACATTTAGGGGTAAATTAGAGCTAAATAAGAGCAAAGGGTGCTGGACTAGAGAAGTTCAACCTGTACATTTTGGATTTTTATTTTTGAGTATCTGCAAATATTGCAAGTCTTGCACAAAATTGTGACTGTTGGAAACACTACATAAGCTGAATTTAAGTTCTATGTAGTCCTTGTATTGGCTGTCTGTAAACAAGTGAATTTCATATTCATGAATATCACTTTCAGGTGCTGTTGGTCTTATTGACTTGTTGAGGGTATCTGCTACATGTGGGTCCTTGCTTGATTTATATTCCACATGGAAATGAAAGATAATTTTTCCAGTATCTTGCACTGTTATGTAGTCCCTGACAGTTGTGCAAAGAGATTCACTGAATTGCAGCCTCAGTGTTAGAGGTCAGGTTTTGGATGGTGCACAGTGAGCATGACTTTGAGTGCATCTGGAAGCAGTCTGATATTTCTGAACTTGTAATTTTTATTCTGGGAATCTGGACATATTTTGAACATTTCCAAGGTATTGATGATGGCTTATTATTGTTTCCAGGCATTGGATGATTGCACATTAAAAAGATAGACATAAAATAAATTGTCAGAGGGTGTTTTTAAACAGTCTTTCAAGTAGTTTGCGATAAGCTAAATCTTTTCCCCTCTCACACAGTGGTGGAATGTAAGACAGCCAAGCACAATTGCCAGCTTCCCTTTCTCAATCTGGATAGAGTTTCTTTTGGCCCTCTGTAGATATCTCAAACACAACTGGCTGCTGTTCTTACACAAGTACAGCTCTTTCTGTAGTCCTCTGGAAAATGCACACAGTGCAACTGAATTAGTTAAATTAAATTTTAAAATGGATGGATATTTAACTGCTTTTCTGCCAGTTTATGTCTCCCTAATCAGTGCTAGGCAAGGTCATATTCCAGCAGTTGCCTTAAATGTTTATTGACCATATGCACATTTGGAATGAATATTGCCCAGCAGTTATTATCAGTTGCATGCATTTCTCTGGATCCACTTTGTTTGGGCATGGATGTTTAATCTATTGCTTTTATTTGATCACCATTAGCCATTAAGCTACCTTTATTCAGTGTCAGTCCAGCCCCATACACAGGGGCAATAAAGGGGCTGGAGGCTTGGAGGGTGTGTCTTATTCTTCTCTGGGCCCTTCAGAATCCCCATGGAAAGTTAAAAAAACAACCAGAAGACTCTATTATGTTTCGGTGCCAACCTTCCTTGCTTTGGAGAGATCTTGTTAATGGAGAACTTGGGATCAGCCGGGAAAGAGGGCTGGAACCTTTGCTGAAGTGCTGGGGACCAAACCCAAAGTGGGTATCTGTGCCCCTTCTCTCCTGGTACCTTCACTCCCTTCCTGTGCCCTCTTCTCAGCTAAGCTTGCACTTCCTCATGGCCACAGTCCCTTGCACTTCCTTCCTGCACAGCACCCCCTCATCTCTAAGGCACTTGGTGCAGACGGACTCCTACCTTCAGCAGCTGCACATAGCTTTCTGAGAACCATCAGTACAGCCAGTCCTCTGCCCTTCCCATCATTATCCAGTACCTGCAGTACCATGATCAGCTCCCCCACCACAAAGTACAGCCCTTGCTGCTGTGCTCCATATCTGCTCAAGGCTTGCAGTTTGGGGAGGCAAAGCCCTTTCTGCCCTCAAACTACAGCTATGTTAAAAATGGGGGGGGGGGGGAAGCATGGCCCCTTAGCTCCTCCAGTTCTAATGCTGGTGCCTGGTAGCACAGCTCTGATGGAGCCAGGATCCCAGTAGCAGCTTAGCATTGAAGAGAGCCTTTGACAGTACAGATGATCCTGTGCTCCTGGGTGGATTCCTGAAATCCACAATGTTTGAGGGCTATGTCCATTTCCTTCATTCAGTGGAAAAATGCAGAGGAATCTGAATGTAATTTCCTGTCCTCTAAACAGTCATTACTGTCCATGGAGACATTTGGGACCTTAATTATCATGGGTGTTGAACTATTTGCTGTAATAGGAACATATATTTTTATGCAAATACATATAAGTCAAGAATGTGTTTGCATACACGTTACCATTTCATTTATTTGCATTTACTAGGGAAGCAGTAGATGTAACATATATTGATTGTAGTAAGGCTTTTGACTCAATCTCACATGACATTCTCCGCAGCAAACTAGGGGAATGTAGTGTTAGGTAAAATTATTATAAGGTTGATACATATCTGGTTGAAAGTCCATGTTCAAAGAATATTTATTAAAGATTTGCTGTCAGTTTGGAAAGATATATCTGGCAGGTTCCCTTGGGGTCTGTTTTACATCTGGTACTATTCAACAATACAGAACACTGAGAGCCAGAACTTAAATAGTGCAGTGGAACGTATACTTATAACTTTTATGGACGACACCAAGCTGACAGGGGTTGCAAGCACTTTGGAGGACAGATTTGGAATTCAAATTGACATTAAATTGTAGAGTTGGTCTGAAGTCAAGAAAATTGAGTAAAGATAAGAGCAAAATACTACACATAGAAAATGTACAAAATGGGGAATCATCGGCTAGGTAGTTGGACTGCTGAGAAGGATTTGGGGGTTTTAGGGATCAGACATAAAATATGAATCAACAATGTAATGCAGTTAAAAAAAGGCTAATATCATGCTGGGGTATATTAATTGGAGCGTCATTTGTAAGACCCACGAGGCATTGTCCACTCTCCTTGGCTGGCATACTGTGTCTAGTTCCAGGTGCCACACTTTAGGAAAGGTGTGGACAAATTGGGGAGAGTCCAGAGGAGAGCAACAAAAGTGCTAAAAGGTTTTACAAAATCTTATGAGGAAAGCTTAAAAAACTGGCCATGTCTAGTCTTGAGGGAAAAAAAAGACTGAAGGAGGGGACCTGATAACAATCTTCAAATATGTAAAGGAATATTGTAAAGAGGATGGGGATCAATTGTTTCCATGTCCAGTGAAGCTGGGATAAGACACAAGGGCATAATTTGCAGCAATGGAGATTTAGGTTAGATATTAGGGGGGAAAACCCATATAAGTGTTATGATAATTAAACACAGAAATAGGATTCCAAGGGAGATTATGGAATCTTTGGAGGCAGATTAGACAAATGGGGCTAGATAACCTCTCAAAGTCCCTTCCTACTCTGCATTTCTATGGTTTGGATGCTATACGAACACATGCAACTGTATATTTATTAGCATAATAAATTATTAGTAAGTGTGTGTGTGTGTGTGTGTGTGTATATATATAAATAAATAATGCATAGTAAATATTTTATAAAATCTCCATTTATATTGATTTTCACCCACATATATGAATGCATCATCTCATTGAATTAGTCATGGGTGTTAAATATATACTGTAATTATTCTTACATCTCAATATATGACTATTTGGGAGGGCAAGTAGTTCTGTCTGCTGAGCGAAGATTTATAAAGTTCATAAAATACATCTACAGATTTGTATATATAAGGTATGTGGTGTTCTGTATGTAGCTGATAAGAGTGTGATTATTAATTCTGGTATCCAGGAAATGGGGGAGATGCAGAGGTAAAAGTGAAAGGCAAAACTCATCATGGAGAACAGCGAATAGGATCATTCTGGAGTTTGTAGATAAAGGGATATGTGAAAAAGAATAAGCCATAAAAAGTTAGGGTTTTTTTTTTTAAATGACAGAACATTTTAAAATGTGATACAGTATCTCAAAAACTGGCTTTCTGAATTACCTCAAAGTCAGTGGGAAAATTCTGTGGGATGACAAGATTGGACATAAGAACATAAGAATGGGCATATTGGGTCAGACCAAAGGTCCATCCAGCCCACTATCCTGTCTGTCAACAGTGGCCAATACCAGGTGCTGCAGAGGGAGTGAACTGAACAGGTAACGATCAAGTGATCTCTCTCCTGCCATCTATCTCCACCCTCTGACAAACAGAGGCTAGGGACACCATTCCTTACCCATCCTCGCTAATTGCCATCAATGGACTTAACCTCCATGAATTTATTTAGCTCTTTTTAAAACCCTGTTATAGTTCCAGCCTTCATAACCTCCTCTGGCAAGGAGTTCCACAGATTGACTGTGCGCTGTGTGAAAAAGAACTTCCTTTTGTTCTTGACATATCAAGTTTGAAGATTTTTGCTATTTTTGGAGGGGGCTGAGTGGGTCAAAATCAACCTGTAAACAAGAGTTTTTTAACTATGGAGAGCTGGTTCTCTCCATAACATAATTTTTTAATATATGTATGAAATCACACAGACACACACACCATTTTTTACTCAGTTTGATGTCTCTCACTCCCTGCAAATCTTGCTAAAGGGCTCAGTTCACTCCATATTACTCCACTCTTATGTTACTGTGACTTCGTTTAAATCAATGGAGTCACAGCATCATAAAATTGGAGTGACACAGTGGGGAATTGGGCCTTTTTTTGTCTTTAATTGTTCCATTTAATGTACTTAGCTCAAATTAAAGTACATCCATTATAAATTCATCACTTTGTGATCCCACAAAGATCAGTGCAGCTACTCTTTGCAATACCTTGTGAGAAGAACTAATGCCAAATGCATACTGTACTTAATCTGGCCTTTCAGTTTCTATCTTTCCAATACTCCCTAGTTTTTCCATATTCTAGGATCGTAGGGCTAGAAGTGACTGTGAGGGTCATCTAGTCAAACCCCCTGCCATGTGCAGTTGGTTGTATTGGAAGGGGAAAGCTATGCCACCCCAAAGAACCTGGTCTGGCCCCACCCATGCTGTACTCCTAGACTCCCTACAGTCTGCTTCCAGTTCCCATCCCGTTGTTCTGTGGCCAAGAGGTTGGAACAGACAGGCTGAAGCAAGAACACACAAGCCCCTGGGGATGAGGCCACACCTCACTGTGTCTGTCTGTGCCCGGCACAGGGGTGCTGGGACTGCACTACCTGCCCATTGTTGTGGGACTGGTTGCATGCTGGGGCTGGGAGGTGTTTTGGCCACTCTGCCTGCCCCGAGCTGGGGATACTCTGACCATGCTGACCACCCAGTGATCAGAGGCTGAGACTGGGGGACGCAGGAGTCAGGGCAGGGGGTTTGTGGGCTGTGAAGAGCTCAGGAGCAGGAGGCTGGAGTTACGGGGGTGGCTTAGGATGTGGGGGGTACAGGAGGCAGGACAGGGGATTGGAGCATGTGGGTGCTGGGAGTGGTTCAGGCTGAAGGTTGGGGTGTGTCTGTAAGGGGCATGTGGGAGGGGCTCAGGGCTGAGAGTGCATGCACTTGCCTCTGTCTGCAGCATTAGAGCCAGTCAAGCCCTGGGGCAGGCTGCCTGCTCCCAGCTCCTGCTCAGGGAGCACAGCTGCTAGCTCTCCGGCCCAGTGTCACTGGCCTAGAGAAGAAGCAGCCCCCCACCCACTTCCAAATTCCCTGCAGCAGCAGGAGCTCTGCTTCTAGCTCCCAGCCTCAGCAATACTTTGGGAACTATTATTCAGCATCCAGGCCCGCCCCCAGCTGGCCACACTCTTACCAGTGTGGTGTACCAAAGTGCATTGGCCTACTTTCACCTTTGACTTTTCTATACATTGGTGACCAATATTGGACACAGTCCTCCAGCAGAAGCCTAAACAACATCAAGTAGAATGGTACTATCACCTCTTGTGACTTGCATGGTATGGCTCTGTTAATGCAACCCAAAGTTGCATTTACGTTTTTTGCAACAGCATCACATTCTGACTCCTGTTAAGGCTGTGATCTACCACAGTTCCCAGGTCCTTCTCAGCAATGCTGCTGCCCAGAGAGTTATCCCACATTCTGTATTTGTGCATTTGGTTTTTCTTTCCTAAGTGTAACAAAGTGTAACATTTTTCTTTGCTGAATTTCATTCTGTTGTCTCTAGCCTAATTCTACAATTTATCAAGACCTCTCTGGATTTCAGTTCCATCCCCCAAAGTGTTAGCAAACACCCCTCCGCCTTCCAGCTTTGGGTTATGTGCACGTTTGCTCAGTAGGCTCTATTCCTACATCCAGGTCATTAATAAAGATGTTAAGCAACACTGAACCCAGAACAGATCCCCGTGGAGCCCCAGTTGAGACCTCCTTCCAATCCAACATCATTTCAGTAATAGTTATGCTTTGTTTCTGGCTGTTTAACCAATTATATATTCAGTTATGTTTATGTATTCAGTTCTGTGAATGGGAGTCTGTCTTGTCAATGACAGAGCACTTAAACGTGCCTACTTACTGTGGTTTGACTCTGGTGGTATCTCAAAAAGAGTAACCCATCATAAAGCTTCTTCTGTGAGTGTTGCTGCCCTTAAGGTTCCCCTTTCAGGACTAATACTGTTCTAGCTTCTTAGTAACCTTTGATCCAGTGTCACTGCCACTTCCTTTATATTGTTCTTGGAGGTTATTTTACTCTCTGCCAGATTCAACAGTAATTACCTGAATCCTAATGGAGAGTGTTAGCAAATGATGCTAAAGGCATGTCTACGCTGCCAAAACCAGTGGTTCTTAACTCTTGTTAGCTAACCCATATTAGATCCAGTGGCGGCCAGTTAGTACAGGCGAACTAGGCAGTCGCCTAGGGCACCAAGATAAACAGCCGCTGAGGGCTTTGGAGGCGGGGACGCCGATCGCGCACCGATCGCGCATTTCGCCTAGGGCGCCAGTTGCCGGCAGCTCGTCTAGGGCTGCTCCTGATTAGATCATTTGATTTAAAATAGCACTGAAGACCTGGTAACTCAGATTTTAACTCAGGTGAATGCCTATAAGGAGCTAGGTTGACCTCCAGCTGCTAAGGCCTAACGCAGCTGGTCCATCTGTCTGCGTTTGCTAAATGGAAAGTTCTGATGAAATGATACTGGTTTTTAGGGTGCGTTGTAACAGTTATTCGCCCTTGGATTTGTACTTTCTTTCTGGAGTAAGAAAGACATTTTGCTTTTGTTTCTGTACCTTTACCTTAGCTACAATATTTATTTTCTTTTGGAATAGCACTGCAGTGTGCTCTAGTGCCCAGTGTAAAAGATACTATTCCACTGTTATTGTTTAGCCATCTTTGCCAACCTGAGGCAATTTGCACTGCAGTCACTGTAGCTACAAAGAGATATGGCTCACTCTCTTGTTCATCTCCAAGCACATGGTGATAACTATGCCACATTGAAATATGATTTATTTATTGCATTTACAGCAACATTAATCAAATGCTGGGCCTTTTTGGACTCATTCTAAGCTATATTTCATGCCTGATTAAGCAGCTGCTGCAATTCAGTGGTCAAATCTTGCCATTGACTTCAATGGAACGTAGCTGAAGCTGCTAATATTTCCCTTCAGAATTAGATTTACATCAGTTCTGACTGTTTTCGGTTTCCTTCATTCCCAGTGTTTTTTGGTTTGGTTTGTTTTTCTTCTCAAAATTATATTATGTGAACTAGCTACTCATTCTCAATCGGTTCACAAAGTCCAGATCTGCATTTCACCCGGTATACAAGATATCTCTGGTTCAGATGAAGGTGAATTCAGCTTCCCACAGCAGTCTGTGACTTGTTGAGTCATTTTGTATTCCATTTAGTTTAATCTATTATCAAAAAGTCACATACATTCCTCAGATTCGCATTTGTGCTTTATGTTTTAGATCAGTCACATCACAGGCCGTGGGTATAATAGGTCAGGGAAAGCTAAGCCTCCCCTAGTGCAGCTGGACACCCAGTTGCAGGTTTTGGCAGTTGGCACAGGGGGCAGTTTTCTCTTATTATTACGTCCTGATGGGAGATTATTATGGAACCCAGGAAGCTGAGTAGCATGTACCACCGCCTCATAGACTCATAGACTTTAAGGTCAGAAGGGGCCACCATGAGCACATAGTCTGACCCCGTGCACAATGCAGGCTACAGAATCTCACCCACTTACTCCTAGAATTATCCTCTCACCTATATCTCAAATATTGAAGTCCTCAAATAATAGTTTAAAGACCCCAAGATGCAGAGAATCCTCCAAGTGATCCGTGCCCCATGCTACAGAGGAAGGCGAAAAACCTCCAGGGCCTCTGCCAATCTACCCTGGAGGAAAATTCCTTCCTGACCCCAAGTATGGTGATCAGCTAAACCCTGAGCATGTGGGCAAGACTCACCAGCCAGACACCCACGAAAAAGTTCTCTATAGTAACGCCTGCCATCCCACCATTGGCCTATTTACCACTGATAGTGAAAGGTCAATTAGTTGTCAAAATCATGTTATCCCATCAAACCATCCCCTTCATAAACCCATCTAGCTTATCCTTGAAGCCAGATAGATCTTTTGCCCCCACTACTTCCCTTGGAAGGCTGTTCCAGAGCTTCACTTCTCTAATGGTTAGAAACCTTCATCTAATTTCAAGTCTAAGCTTCCTGGTAGCCAGTTTATATTCATTTGTTCTTGTGTCCACATTGCTACTCAGCTTAAATAATTCCTCTCCCTCCCTGGTATTTATCCCTCTAATATATTTAAAAAGAGCAATTATGTCTCCCCTCAGCCTTCTTTTGGTTAATGTAAACAAGCCAAGCTCCTCGAGTCTCCTTTCATAAGACAGGTTTTCCATTCCTCGGATCATCCTAGTGGCCCTTCTTTGTACCTGTTCCAGCCACCCTGGAACCAGCATGGTGCATTTCAAAAGCTCAGGTTCTTCTGGGTTGGCTTGGTGTCTCAGGAGGGGAGATGTGGCACAGCTGAGGTGGCTCCAGCCAGCCAGGGCTCCTCCAGCTGTGTGTGGGTGGGGGGGAGGCTCTGGGCTCTGGCCGCGAGGGAGGCAGGGGAGGACAGGGGTTTGGCTGTGGGGCAGGGGAAGGCCTCGAGCAGAAGGGTCAGGACTGGAATGAGGGGCTAAGGTCCCCGAAAGGGAGCTTTACCTGCTGCCCATGAGTCACATGCATCAACAACATCATCTTGCCATTGATTTTAAATAAAAAACAAGTGTTATCAGAAGTAACTTTTTCCCTGGGATCACACTCCCACTAAATGTATCTGCACTGTGTCCCTAATCCTCTTTCTTTTCCTCCTCATGCCATGTAAAAACATGATGTACCTGCCACACGAACATGTCCCAGCCCTCCATGTAAAGAAATGTCACAGTCTGCACATAGGTGTTTTCTCCACAGTCCCTGTGGCAATTTCAATTTGTTGCTTTAGAATCATTTAATTTTCGGTGAGGTTACTTTGCAAGCCCAGGATAGCTGGAGAAAGTAATTGCTCCAATTTTGGCAAGTTATATAGCTTCTAGCAACATGTAACACTTAGTAGGCACTTGGGAAGCAGGCTGGTAGGACAGAAAGCATATGGCACTTTTAGTAAATGCACAAGCAGTCAGCCCGCTCTGAGTCTGTTTGGACTTCTAGAAACATCTGTCTAATAATGGATATGATCAGAGGCTTATCATAGGGACCGTCATATTGGGAGGGATAATTGCTTCCATGCTAATGATGTACACTGCCACTTTTTTGCTAACACTTTACCTATCCTTACCAACCAAGGTGGGTCTCAAAGGACGAATTGTTTCTTCCCGGACCTGCCATGCCTTAATACATGCCAGACCTCTGAGTGCTCAAACCTGGCTTCACAATGAGAGGAGGGCCCTGAATGGAGCAAGAGACAGATTTACAGGGTTCTGGGGAATGTGGTCCAAGAGGATGTAGGGGCAGGAGGGAGGCTGTGGGGGTGGGAAATAGCAGGAATTGGATGGCAGCTCCCCCAGCATGGGGGTGCAGGTGGAGGTGGGGCAGGGGTGTAGCCTCCGAGCAGCCAGGAGAAGACTGTGTCACTGTGACCAAAAAAGATAATGAGATTCTAGGATTCAAAAACAGCAGGATCTCAAGAAGGAACAGAGAGGCTATTTTATCTCTATATTTGGCTCTGGTGTGACCACTGCTGAAATACTCTGTCCAGTTCTGGTGCCCACAATTCAAGAAGGACGTTGATAGATTGGCGAGACTTCAGAGAAGAGCCACTATGATGATGAAAGGATTGGAAAACATGCCTCATAATCATAAGCTAAATAAATTGTGCTCCTTGAGTCTAACAAAGAGAAAGCTAAGGGGTGACTTGATTACAGTCTGTAAGTGCCTACACAGAGAACAAATATTTAATAATGGGCTCTGCACTCTAGCTGAAGAAGGTGTAACATGATCCAGTGGCTGAAAGTTGAAGGCAGACAAATTCAGACTTGAAATAAAGAATATATTTCTGACAGTAGAAGTAATTCACCCAGGGTCAAGGTGGATTTTCCATCACTGGAAATTTTTAAATAAAAACTGGATGTTTTTCTAAAAGCTCTGCTCTAGGAATTATTTTGGGACATTCTTTGGCCTGTCACTCAGACTAGATGATCACAACGGTCCATTCTGGCCTTAGAATCGATGTGTTACATACAAGTCCAGGGGCTTGGGCTCCTTCAGGAAAGCTGTCACAATGACATAAGAGGTTCTTGCTCTGATTCCATCATTTGGGGCTGTGTGTGTGTGGGGCTTTAGGGCTAAGGACCCAGACCTGTCCTGCCTGCAATGTATGGCCCCATCGGAGTGAGAAGGCTTTGCAACAGGGGAGCAGGGAATTGGGGAAAAGCTGCTACATGATTCTGGAGCTTTGGACTTATCAGCAACACTTTCAAGGCAACAGAAGGCCTTGAACTTCTCCTCTAGTTGATATCTGGGCATAGGAGAAGCCCTGCAGGACAGCAAGGCTGGGGAGATGGGGAGTCAAGATGTTAAAAAGGAAAGTGCTGTGCATTTCTTATCTTAGGGTGAGGAGAAGGTAAGCGGAGTATCCATCTGATTATGCAGGGAGAGGCACACATTTTTTGTGGGCATTAAAGACTGTCTTTTCAAGGTGAGATGATCCCATGTACACAGTTGCAGGGGAGTTAAACAGTCAAAAGACAGACTGAAAAAAACATGATTTGAAGTTTTAAAAAATCTCATGATGATTTGTGGGGCCAACTTCATGCTTTTTGGGGGTCCAACTCATGATTTTTTATCTCTTGAGGTTGGCAGCACTGGAAAATTGACACATAGTGCAAAGAGGCTTGAAAGTGGGGATGTGGGCAGAAAGGAGGAGAGCGGAGGCAAGGCGATATTGTGAGGATGATGGTACTCTGTGAAAGGATCTCCTCTCATGGCACTGGAGAGGCGTGACAGTATTTGTTTGACAGAGAGAGGGCCAGGGAGGTATATGAGGGTATGTCTACACTACCCTCCTAGTTCGAACTAGGAGGGTAATGTAGGCATACCGCACTTGCAAATGAAGCCCGGGATTTGAATTTCCCGGGCTTCATTTGCATAAGCGGGGAGCCGCCATTTTTAAAACCCCGCTGGCTCGAACCCCGTGCAGCGCGGCTACACGGGGCTCGAACTAGGTAGTTCGGACTAGGATTCCTAGGTGTACCGGTAGTTTGGAATAGGAATCCTAGTCCGAACTACCTAGTTCGAGCCCCGTGTAGCCACGCTGCACGGGGTTCGAACCAGCGGGGTTTTAAAAAGGGCGGCTCCCCGCTTATGCAAATGAAGCCCGGGAAATTCAAATCCCGGGCTTCATTTGCAAGTGCGGTATTCCTACATTACCCCGCTAGTTCGAACTAGCGGGGTAGTATAGACATACCCCCAGAGACGAGGAGAGAGAAGCCTTGTTTATTTAGTTCTCAGCTCTTGCCTTTGCATCCTCAGGATGAATATATCATTCCTTAGTACTCAAGAGGTCTTCAAATTCAGCATTTAATAATCTTAACATGATTGTTCTTCCCAAAAGGCAAGTAGAGCGTTTTCTCCAAGGGGGAGCCCACCCTGGAGAGACCACGATAAAACAGTGGAAATGCAAGAGAGTATCTGAGGGCCTGTCTCCACTATGAGGTAGATCACATGCTGTAGTGATTGATCCACCAGCTGTTGATTTAGCAAGTCTAGTAAAGACCCACTAAATCAATTGCTGATCACTCTTCTGTTGACTTCCGTACTCTGGCAGAACAGAATGAGTAAAGGGAGTCGACCGGATGTTTTTTTCTGTCGACTCCCTGCACTGTGGACCTCTCTGTAAGGAGAGATAAGCCACGTCAATTTGAGTTATGCTACTAAAATAACTCAAATTGCATTGCTTAGATCGACCTGTCCTTGCAGCGCAGACCTGCCCTGAGAGATTTGTTTAGGAATCCATAGCTCCACTGATCCCTTTGCCTTACTTTCTGTTCTGTGTTGATGTCATTTCTGTGCTGGGATGTTACTTCCTATGGGGGGGATGAAGTCATTTTCTTTCTTAAAGGGGAAAATGGGACGTGGTCTCTTTTCATACCACTTTTCAATTATCTGTGTTTTTTTCTCCTCAAGCTAGCATTTTGTAATAGGCTTTGACAGATGCCCCCACAAAACCTTCTTTGCTAATTGACAGGAATGTGGCTGCTTCAGCAGTTGGGCAGGAACGAATAAGATTGGAAGGGGGAAAAAAACCTAGTTGCATTCTTCTTCTTCAAAGAAACAAAAGCTTTATTTTAATTTTTTTAATCTATGCACCAAAGAAAAAAGGAGAACAGAGAAAATAGCATTACATTCCATACCGAGGAAGATACTGGCTTGTTCCTCTCACTGTGTATAATCTATAATTAAACCCAGAATAGAGCAGTGTGCTACAGGAGGGAGGTGGGGTATGGGACAAAGTGGGAGGGGGCTGGGTTACTCACTTCAGAAACGCTAACTCTAGAAATAAGTCTCCTGCATGCTTGCTCTCTAAGTTTGACAGATGGATTTAGTTTCATTCTCTTAATCACACTTAGCTTTCCCCCCTTAGAACACAAGAATGGCCATATGAGGTCAGACCTATGGCCCATCTAGCCCAGTATCCTGCCTTCTGACAGTGGCCAATGGCAGATACTTCAGAGGGAATGAACAGAACATGTAACTGTCAAGTGATCCATCTTCTGTCACCTGTTCCCAGCTTCTGGCAAACAGAGGTTAGGGACACTCAGGCTTGTTTACACAATATAATTAGTTCAAATTTACTAAGTTTGAGTTCTGGGTACCCTATGTTGAGAAGTCGAGGGGCTACATCCCCACTGCTGGCAAGAATCTAATGTGCTCTGAGGTAGCGCGTCTACATTCATGGTGCCTGCCTTGGACACAGAGCTCCAGGAAGCACTCTGGGGAGTGCACCAAGACAGCAGATACTTCCGGTGTCTGCTTGGTGTGGAAAACATCGAAGGGAGCTTACAGGGGCTCCTCTCCACTCCCTCCTCCCATGTGGGACAGAAAAGGGATGTAGTGGGTGTGTGCCTTATCACACACTGCTTGCCTGTGCAGACGCCACAGCACTGTGACCATGGAGACAGAGCTGCTGCAAAGCAGTGCCATGCTCCTGGCTCTTGTGCTGCGCCTCATGGTGCAGTACCTTGACAGTGCTTGCATGTTGCTCCACCAGAAACAGGACAAGAACAAGAAAGGCAAGGAGGGCAAACTCTGGCGTGGCCCGCAGGCCCTGCTCAGCCAAGTCCTGGTGCTCCTGCTACTGTGTATGCCCCCCAATCCCTAGACATAGTGGAATGCCGCTTCTGGCAGAGGGAAATGAGCTCACACTGATGGGCTCACACCATCATGCAGGGATGAGATGATCAGCAGTGGCTGCACAACTTCCACATGGCTGCCATCCCTGTGCAGAGGCATGCAGCCATTTCTCTCTAGAAGTTTGCCACAGTGGACTACTACTGCTCAGTTGGGAACCAGTTCAGAGTGGGGAAATCCACAGTCGGGGCTATGCTCATACAAGTGTAACCCTTCTGCCAGGTATTGCCGGCAGCAGCCAAGGCCGAGTTCAATATCTAGGGGTTCCTCTTCATCCATCTTACACAGAACTGGCTCGAGTCCCCACCCAGTAGCCTGGGAAATTCACACATCCCTGGGTGTCTCTTAGAGGAAGAGAAATAACATGGCATTAGCTTGGGAAAATACCACAAACTGAGTTCATAACCAAACCACGAGTAAATGTCCCAGCTCAAATGGATTGAGCAATGTCCTTTGCCTCTCACGCACACAAGTCAAGCAATGTAAGTGTCCCATTCACATGCCCAAACTTTCTTCATGCCCCACTCACAGTTGCTGCCCTTGGTCAGGGCAGATCAGAGCTCACCTCCCACCCTGGGGATAAGAGGCATCTCACCCACTCGGTTGGCCACTCGCTGCTGCTGCTCCTGCCAACCACCCCACTGGCCACCTGCTCCTGCCAACCGTCCCACTGGTCGCCTACCGCTGCTCCTACCAGCTGCCCGCCGGCCGCTCCCGCCCTTCTGGCTGCCTGCCACTGCTCCTTCCGGCTGCCCCACGGGCTGCCTTCTCCCATTGGCTGTCCCACTGGCTGCCTGCTCCTACCGGCTGGTTGCCTGCCACTGCCCCTATCGGTTGGCCACTCCCACCAGCCACCCTGCTGGTCATCTGCTGCTTTTCCTATTGGCTGCCTACGGGCCTCTTGCTCTTGCCAGCTGTCCTTCTGGCCACTTGCTCCTGCCAGCTGCTGCTTCCACAATGGGTCTGGCTCTAGGTTAAACCTAGTGATTTCAGCTCTTTGTCAGTTTCTCAGTGATTTCAGCTCTTGGCCCACTACTTAGGCTGTCCAAAAGATTCCAGCTTCCACTGGAATAATATTTCAAAATAACAAAGAGGCTCCTTATGGAGTGTGTTATAGGTCTGTCCTTAGAAGGGAAAAAGTGGGGGGAGAGACAGGTTGGACCAGTTTTACCGCTCCCGCATGGAGGGCATGTAGCCTGCTGGTTCAAGGTCCTTCCTCCCCAATCCAATCCACTTGAGTCTGGAAGGGGAAGGCTTGTCCATCCAAGACTCTTTGTAATGACAGTGTCCCTCCTACAAGCACTGGTGGTCAGTTTACAACTCCTACATCTAGAGTCAACATGGCCTGTGACCCCACAACAGCCAAATTAGTTACAATACACAAAATTCCATTCTAACAATTGACCATCCATCAGGCCTATAGCACTGACTGAACTGGATTTACATAACCACACCCCAGATTCCTTTTGCAGCCCAACATGACTTGTATTTACATATCAACAATTGAATACTTTGCAGGGCTAAACAACTGAATAAGCATAACCACACCCAGGACTCCTGGGACTGATAACCGGTTAAAAGATAGGAAACAAAGGGTAGGAATAAATGGTCAGTTTTCAGACTGAAGAGAGGTAACTAGTGGTGTCCTACAGGGGTCAGTCCTGGGACCAAGCCTATTCAACATATTCATAAATGATCTGAAGAGTGGGATAAACAGTGAGGTGGCAGCATTTGCAGATGATACTAAACTGCTCGAGATAGTTATGTCCAAAAGCAGACTGTGAAGAACTTCAAAAAGATCTCACAAAACTAGGTGAATGGGCAGCAAAATGGCAAATGAATTTTAAGGTTGATAAATACAGAGTAATGCACATTGGAAAACATAGTTCCAACTATGGGGACTAAATTAGCTGTTACCACTCAAGAGTGAGATCTTGGAGTCATTGTGGATAGTTCTCTGAAAACATCCCCTCAGTGTGCAGCAGCAGCCAAAAAAGCAAACAAAATGTTAGGAATCATTCAAAAAGGATAGAGAATAAGACAGAGAATATCTTCTTGCTTCTGTATAAATCATAGTATGCCTACATCTTGAATTCTGCATACAGATGTGGTCACCTCATCTCAAAAAAGATATCTTATATTGGAAAAAATTCAGAAAAGGGCAATAAAAATTATGAGGGGTTTGAAACTGCCGCCATATGAGGAGAGATTAATAAAACTGGGACTTTTCATCTTAAAAAAAGATGGACAGTAAGGGGGGATATGACAGAGCTCTATAAAATCATGATTGATGTGGAGAAAGTGAGCAAGGAAAGTTATTTACTTATTCCCATAACATAAGAAGTGGGTTGTACCCATGAAAGCTCATGATACCATCTACATGTTTTGTTAGTCTTTAAGGTGCTGCTAGACTATTCATTGTTTTAAAAGAACTAGGGGTCATTAAAATGAAATTAATAGGTAGCACATTTAAAACAAACAAAAGGAAATAGTTCTTCATGCACTGCACAGTCTGTGGAACTTCTTGTCAGAGGATGTTGTGAAGACCAGGGCTTTAACAGAGTTCAAAAAGAATTAGATACATTCATGGAGGATAGGTCCATCCATGCTTATTAACCAGAATGGTAGGGATGGTGATCCTAGTCTCTGTTTGTCAGAGATTGGGAATGGTTGACAGGGGAGGGAATCACTTAATGATTACCAGTTTCTGTTCACTCCCTCTGGGGCACCTGGCACTGGCCACTGTTAGAAGACAGGATACTTTGGTCTGTCTTAGTATGGCCATTCTTATGTTCTTATGCCTATTAATTTTATTTGTTGATCCCTAGTTCTTGTGTGATGAGAAGAAGTATTTATTTTCTTTCTGTACACCAGTGATGATTTTATAGACATGTATCATATTCCCCCATAGTCGTCTCTTTTCCACGCTGAAAACTCCCAGTCTTATTAATTTCTCCTCATATGGAAGCTGTTCCAGACCCGGATAATTTTTGTTGCTCTTTTTTGAATTTTTTTTCCAGATCCAATATATCTTTTTTGAAATGGGAATGACCATATCTTCACACAGTATTCAAGATGTGGTCATACTACAGATTTATATAGAGGCAATATAATATTTTCAGTCTTATTCTCTATCCCTTTCTTAATGATTCCCAACATTCTGTTTGCATTTTTTGGCTGCTGCTGCACATTGAGTGGATGTTTTCAGAGAACTATCCACAATGTCTCCAAGATCTCTCTCTTGAGTGGTGAAGCTTCTTCACTCTTTCCCCTTCCCTCTCTGATATATCATCATCATTATTATCCAGGTATGTATCTGTATTGTGGGGATGCTTAAAGGTAATGGCTGAGATTGGGTCACCCAAAATGCTAGGCATGCCAAATAGAAAGCAAGAGGCCATCTCCCTTGCACTGTGGGAAAGGGCAGCCAGCTCCAGTTGCTCCTGTATTTTCTTCACTCCCTTTTTCAGCCTAAATGTCCCTTTTTTCTCTATTTCCCAATCTCAATCTGTATCTCTTTTCTTTCTGACCTTTTTCTTTTTTTCCCATTTCCTCTTCCTCTTTTTCTCTCATCTTCCTCTTCCTCTTTTTGCTCTTCATATGCTTCCGTCTCTTAATTTCCTTACATTCATTCTGACCCCAATTCAGCAAAGTACTGTAGCACAGGTCAGCTTTAAGCACATTCATAAAGATAAGCACATGCTGAAGTGCTTTGCTGAATTTGAGGCCTTTGTTGTTGCTTTATTTCTGTTGGCAGGCATTCACCATGTACTGGGTGCTTTCCAGACAGAAAAAGGTATAATACTTGTCCTGCAAGCTAACAATCTAAGGACAGAGACGAGATAGAGGGAAGGGATAAAACAACTAAATAGTTGTGTTAACAAATGTAAATTGAGCAAGAATTGTACCCATGATACTTTCCCATTCCTCCTTTTTCATATTCTGCTTTATTCTCTCTCCCTATTCTTCCGCCCTTTTATTCTCCCTGTCTTCCTCTCTTTCTGTTTTTCTAGGGCAGCATAGTTATAATATAGCCACAAGGTAAAGGCCAGAAGGCTTACTAAGGCAATTGCTTTGTGAGAATGTGAGAAATTCAGGTTAATTGGATGCAATGAGGTCAAAAATTAGTTAATCTTCCTCTGTGTGTGTGTGTGTGTGTGTGTGTGTGTGTGTGTGTGTGTGTGTGTGTGTGTGTGCGCGCGTGCGCGCGCAAAGGAGGTCTGCGCATGGTTTTAGGGTGACCTCGGTTCATCAATCCTGACTCCTCATGAGCACTAAAATCCACTCAAGTTTAGGAAGATGATGTAGTGCTAGGCCAAGTGATGGGATTGTGAAAGCTACTTCTGTTCAGAGAAATGTCTCCCTTGGCTGGCGGGAGAATCAGGCTGCCAAATCCTTAGAGGAGAAATGGCAGCAGTTGAACTACATATAATAAATGAGTAAGAGAATTGAGTGCATCTGCACTTAGGAAATGGAGGCGAGGGGTGATGCTACTAGCATGAAGAATCGAGGAAGGAATATTCCCTCCATTTGCTTTATTGATTCTTGGTAATGAAGGAGTACAGTTAATTTTGCAAAACCATCAAAGGTATTCAGGGCTGGATTATGACACTCTGAGGCCCTAAGCTATGTCAAGTGGAAGAGGCCTCATACCATAAAAAAAATTATTATTTTCGCAGAAAGGACATTGAATATATAAACATGAACGCTGTAGATCTGCATGTATACAAAGTTGCAGTTGTAAAAGTAAAATAATACCCTAACTAAAACATGTCTGCAGCATGGCTATTTGCATTACAGTATAGTTTCAAATTAACATACTTTCAGCTGTGATTAGTAGATATGAAAACTTAATATCTTTTTTGTTACCTCAAAACAATTAATGATTGGAATTTTTTCTTTTGCCATACTATAAAAATACAGAGAGGGCTCCCAAAACTAACAGAGAGAAGCCAACACAAATTTATCCTCCTAAGATTCACATGACCCAAGTCCATAAGATGATCAATTGCAAACTCAATCATGTGAAGCATGGATAAAGCATGAAGCAGGAATTGTATGTATAGATCAAAAGAAGAAAGAACACTCTAGCACTTAAGAAAAAAAGAGAAACAGAAGCAAGGGTGCTATAGGACTGAGCATGTTGGGCCATATATAAAAGATGGTGGCCTTCTGGTTACTAACAGGCCAGGGGAACAGTATACATGACATCGCTCTAGCACAGGGTGTGCAATCGTTTTTGCCCAGGGGCCACTCTGGAAGGGTTGGTCTGGAGGTAGGAAAGCACGCAAAGTCTTTGCCCCCCGCAGAGAGAACCGCCAGCTGTTCTGAACAGCTGGTGGTTTCCTCTAGGTACTTGTGCCCCTCTCAAGTCAATCAGGGCTTGGGGGAGGGGTGAAGCGTGCTAGGGTTGCCAGATGGTTTCAGCAAAAATACCGGACACACTTGACATTACATCACAATCTACATTACATCTTATTTAGAAAATACTGGACATTTATATTTTCTCATTTATGTTTTCTCAATTTGTTTCCCAAACAGAAAGCTCAAATACTGAACTGTCAGGTTCAAAACTGAACACCTGGCAACCCTAAAGCGTGCAAAGTCTCCTTCCGCCTTGCCAGGAACGCATGGCGCTTCTAAACACTGCACACTCCTTGCAGGGCAGGAGGAGACTTTGCGTACTCTGCTCCGCACCCAGGCCGAGAGTGGAAGGGCCTCCATGGGCTGGACCAAGTCGCTTGGTGGGCTGCATCTGGCCTGTCAAGGCCCTTTTGCCTGCCCCTGCTCTAGCATGAGCAAGGGTGATATTTTGGGAGAGCGGGGGCAGCAGCCATGCGTACCAGGATACAGCTTGCTTTTCTTCCTGTTCCCTGACAATATAGGAGCAAGGGGAAGATCGTTGAATTCTGTGAATTACTCCTCTACTCCCTCCCTTCATCAGCCAGGAGGGAGAGGCATGCATGGAATCAAAGTACTTTCCCCTCGCTCCCTGATTATTAGGGGAATGGGAAGAAAAGCAAGCCACATGGCTTCTGTCTATCCCCCTGCTCTCCTGAAATGGTGCCCTTGAGCATGAGTCCCATACAAGTATGAGGTTGGCAGGGTTGCTTCCCAACACTGCTGTCTCCGATTTCACATTTTCCCCAATTTTATCATTAGTGAGATTATTACTTAATTTGTTTATTTGAATAAGTGATGAAGGCACTGTCAAAATTTTACCATAGCAGTTGGCCAACAAACCGCTACCTTAGGAGGTTGATAACAAACTTACTCATAGAAATACGAATTTTATAAGTGCTATCATTGCTTTTTTTCTCAGTCCCAGCCTCCCACCTGTCATTAATGAACAATTAGTGAAGGGTAAGGCTAAGGTAAGGGTATTTGTGTAACTAGATGTCTATATTTTTGTTATATTTGAACAAAAATGTCTATATCTAGAGAGAATCTTCTCCCCCCCTTATATTAACCAATTTAGATAAAATTTGAAGTGGAATCAGTTCTTTCTTTTTAGATATTGCAAAGCCCTAAGCTGTATCTTAGCGTATGCCTTAATACAGCACTATATTGTGAGATGCCCATTGGTGCTTAATGCCCGGCTGAGATGGGCGGAAAATGGGGCTGCAGGTTCGAGAAGCAAAACTCGCCTTTGTTGGGTTTGACGCATTCAGTGATTCATCCTATTCTGATCTACTGGACTGTGTGCTAGAGTCATGCAGGGTACTTGGTCTGCAGAGGAAGTGGAATTTGTGACAGACTTGCCCTAAGGCTGTGTTGGGCAACTGAGAGGGGAGAAAGTTAGGCTTAGCAAAGCAGTGAGGGGTTCTGCAGGTGAGCTGGTGGCTTATCACCAGCAGAGGAGGACTTAGCAGCTGGGAGAGAGGTCATGTTCTTGAGTCTGTAGTGAAGGATGGGAAGGGTTGACTGCTTGGAGGGGGTCAGGTGAGTGGTCACTTTCTCTTTGAGATAAAAAGCACGCAAGAGAGCTCTCTGCAAGCATATTTCTCATTATGTTTCAGTTGCAAATTTTAATACACAAAATAAAAAAAATCTCACAGTTGTGGTGCCTTCCATTTAGTAGTGTTAACTCAGACACGTTATGTGTGCAGTATTTGAGATTACTGGAGCCAGTTAAAACAAATGGATTACCATATAAGACAGGATTCATGGTGGAGTAACTCCAGGGACTCTCTCGGTATGTCTAGATTACATGCCTCTGCCAACAGAGGCATGTAAAATAGGATACCCGACGTAGTCAATGAAGTCGGGATTTAAATATCCCTGGCTTCATTAAAATAAAAATGGCTGCCGCACTGTGCCGGCTCAGCTGATTGTCAGCACAGCGCGCAAGTAAAGACGAGGATCGGTCGACAAGGGAAGCCTTTGTCGACCGCTCTGTTATGCCTCGTGAAACAAGGTTTACAGGAGTGGTCGACAAAGGCTTCCTTTGTCGACCGATCCGCATCTTGACTCACGTGCTGTGCAAATGATCAGCAAAGCCGGCACAGCGTGGTGGCCATTTTTATTTTAATGAAGCTGGGGATATTTAAATCCCTGCTTCATTGACTATGCCGGGTAGCCTATTTTACATGCCTTTGTCGGCAGAGGCATGTAATCTAGACATACCCACAGGGTTGGATGTGGCAATCATTAGATGCAATTCTGTGCGATGTCGATCAGCCTGGATGATCACAGTGACACCTTTGGTCTTAATGTCTAATAATCTGCATCTGGTTAATTGTAGCTAACATGGCTGAGAAAATGCTGTATTTGGAATTGCTTCCCTTTTGTGCCTTGAAATTCTGAATCCTAATGCAGTATGACAGCTAGTCCATGCAGACAGTAGAAGTTTGATTCCTCATGTGCAACTCTCACAGTCCCCATGTGGTGTAACAGAGCAGTTGTGCTTTGGGTTAGTGAAAAAGTGGCCTTTGGTAACAGCTTTATGTGTGTTACTAGTTTCTGTGGGTGGTGAACTGCAAATTTGGGTTGGAGTTGTTTATCTTTGTACAAACCTTAAGTATGCTGTCAGTGAATGAGAGGGCATTTCCTATGCAGTTTGAATGTGGAGGAAATAGAGTGGAAGTTTAGCCAGAAAAGTAGAAAGACCATGTGGGAAGCAGCAATTCAGAATGGCAAGCAGAATATCCTTTGATTTGAATTCAAGGGTATAAATATTCATAATTAGGGGAAGAGTTCTTGACTAGGCTGGGAACTGAAACTGGGGGAATTGGAGAAGATGCCCAAGAAGCTGGACCTGTGGGGGTTGTGCTGTATCCTGACTTGCCTTCAAGAAATTCAGAGTAATCCCTCTCTTGAAACTCAGAGACTATAGTTGTGGGAACTCTACTGTATATGTATCATCTCTGCACAATACCTTGTGTAATCCAATGTTAAAGGCAAGGCCTCATATACTATGTGGCAGACCTTACACCTAAATAATACATAGGTATAATGTGTACTGATGTGGTATGGTACTTTACACAGTCTGCCGCGGCATTGAAAAATTGGGTGGGTGATAAATTGCCCTGTTGGGGTATTGGCATCAATGTGGGAGGGGAAAGGACTGCAGGCAGGTGCAGCACTGGGGAGTTGGAAGAAAGGGGGTGTCCAGGAGGAGGAGCAGTGACAATTAGGAATAGAGGTCTCCAGTGCTAGCAGGCAGAGGGGGAGGTTTGCTAGAGGGGTAGTCCACCATTGAGAGGTCCTAACAATGTTGCTGCATTAGAATTCTTAAAATAAAGTCATATATGATCTTCTTTGAGTGATGTTCCTGTGGGTGCTCCACTGTTGGTGTTGGGCTCATCCCAGTGCCGCAGATCAGAGACCTTTCTAGCATTCACAGTGTGCGGGGGGGTTTGTGCCGTTTGCACCTTTGCAGTTTGTGCACATGGCCTGTCTTCCCTCAGTTCCTTCATTACCACCTTCAATCACAGATGGAGCTCAAGTCCTCTCCTCCCTTGTGATTGCTAGAGACAAGATTTTACTTAGAATTAGGGTTTTGGATTTTTTTTTAAAAAAAGGTTCCTGTTGGTCTTACTGCTTAATTTGGTTGTTACTTAAAAAAAAAAAGTTCTCCTGTAAAAGTTGCCTTAATGTTTTTACATTTTTCTGAGGGAGCTGCGCTGTTAACCTCCAGCTGGCGGTTCCTCAGGCCTTCGTTAAGAAGGAAGGGAGTTGGAAGATAGTAGGGAATATGACATACAAAATTAAAAGTCAAAGTCTTGTCTCTCAAACGGCTTCATGTCACTCTGTTAAAAAAAAAAACCCAGCTCACCAAAAAAAAAAAAAAAAAAAAGAGAGAGAGAGAGAAAAGGAGAAGAAAGATTCAAGACAAACAGGCAAAGATTTGCAGACAACATGCCCGGGTCCCAGGGTTTTAAGAAATGTGAGAAATGCCGCAACTCCATGCCTGTCTCAGATGGCCACGGGTCTTGCATACGTTGTCTGTGTGAGACCCATGTTCCTCAGAAATGCATACAGTGCTGCAGCCTCACTGCCAGAGCCCACAAAGACAGGGACTTGAGGCTGAATATGTTGCTTTTAAACAAGGCTGTAGAGCCTCTAAACAGCAGGGATGAAAGCAGCCAAGCTAACAAGACTAGCAGTCAGGCTAAGGAGTTGGGCTCCTTGCCACCCAAATCCACAAAGAGGATTTCCCCGGCCCATTCCCTACGTCCAAGAATGAGTACAGGAGACAAGCCAGGCACCTCCAGTACCGGGTGCCCCCGTGCCACATCAGTGGCAGACCCAGAGTCGTGCACTGCACAAAAGACAGTACCGCCATCCTCGGAACCGAAAAAGGCAGGTACCAGGGAACTGGATAGGCCCTCGGCATCAGCGGCACTGACACCGGGTAAGATCTCAGCGAAAGTGAAGTCAAAATCTGTTAAGCCCTTGCCCCGCACACCGAGCCCAGAACTGTAACCCTCTCCACTGGCACCAATGCCCCCTCCATCGGCACTGAGCTCCATGGCACTGCATGGTGTTTCCTCTGGCCACCACTGTTCTACTGTGCGCTGCCATGATTACCATGAGCCACTGCTGAGTACAGCACCACAATTGAGAAGTCCATGTGGCTCTCCCCCAAGGCATTGCTCTCATTCTCCTTTGTCCATAAGGAGTTCTCTGCCTCGATCACCGGTGTTATCCAACTATAGTAGCCATGAGGATAATAGGTGGAGTGAATTTTCTTCCCAACACTCTTCTCCCACTAGAGCATGTGTCTTATGACAGACATTGCCTACAGCATGACCATCATCCTCCGTGGTACCTGGACTGGTCCTACCATTCCCACTACTCTCCTCGCTGGTCCCCATGTCATTATTGGGCACCCCCACGGCACCGGCCAAGAGCACAGTCAACAACAGCTCCTAGGCCAATACCTGTGTCTCATCCTTGTAGCTCTCCTCAGCCAACTGAGGACATAGAAATTGAGGATGGCCAAATTACTGAGGACACAGAGGCAGAACAACCTGATGTCTCCCTACTTGATAAGTCCTCTTCCTTGACTGAGAAGACTGTTATTCCTGATGACCCATTGCTTTCAATTTCCAGACCTATTTAAAAGAGTCGCCACCAGTCAGGAGGTTGAATTATCAGAAGTATAGGAGAAACAACACAAATGCCAAAAGAAATTCCAATCTGCCTCAAAATCAAGGACTGCGCTTCCTATAAATGAAGCAATCATGGAAGCGGCTGACAAGGTTTGGCAGACACCAGCCTCAGCCACCCCAACGAACAAGAGGGCTGATAGGAAATATTTTGTACCATCCAAAGGCATGGACTTTTTATTTCTTCACCCACAGCCAAATTCGCTAGTGGTGGATGTGACACAACACAGGGCCTAAACCCCTCAATACAAGTCCATTCAGCATGAGAAAGACCATAAGCATCTGTATGTATTTTGTAGGAAAATGTATTCCTCATCCACGCTTCAGCTTAGAATAGCCAACTATACTGTGTTACTCACTAGCCACGATTTTGACAACTACACAAAAGTAACTGAGCTCATGCAACAACTTCCGGATGAGAAAAGACTTATCCTGAAGTCAGTAGTTAAAGAGGGCTACATTATATCATGCACAGCCCTCCAAATGGTGCTGGATTCACCTTATATAGCTGCAAGAGCAACGGCAACTTCTATTGTCATGAGATGCATCATGGCTTCAAGCGGCGGGAGTTTCAAAGGACCCTCAGAACAAGGTGGAGGATTTTCCATTTGACAAAGAAAAACATTTTGCAGTCAAGATCAACGAAGTCCTCTATTCCATTAAGGATTCCCACACACCATTACATACATTAGGGAAGTATATGCCTCTTTATTGAAGGGAGAGTTATACACCCTACCACAGATAGCGTATGGATCTCCCATCTGTGATCTATTGCAAAGTAATGGCTGAGGGAATCTGCTATAATATTCTTGATGTCAGGGAGGTATGATGCAACGATTTTGACACTGTTCTAGATAAACCAGTTTCACAGGTGTAATGCTCCTACAGAGAAGGAACAAGAATGGGCGATACCCTGACAGTTGATGTAAAACATAGTGGTTGTATTGTTGGTGAGGATGTACACCGTAGAACCTCAGATGTGTTGAAGAAAATGTCTTCAGGCATTGTGGACAGCTCAGAGCTCCAACAGGTTGATATGTCACCGGGACTCCTGTGTTAGACCATCTACCTTGAGTGAAATGATGGTGTAAGAGCATGTCCCAACCAAGGTAGCTGCCTTAACCGCATTCCTCAGAGGCATTCTTCTTAAGGACATTTGCTGTGCGGCCATTTGGTCATCTCACATACCTTCATGAGATATTATGCAATTTCCACAAGGATGGCCGTGACGTCTACTGTTGCCAGTGCAGTTCTTTACACTGCTAACAAGAGCTAAGCCAAAGTTCATCTACCAACCTGGGAGTACCGCTGTGTAGTCACCAACAGTGGAGTGTCCATGGGGACGTTTCTTGTGCTGTAATGACTGTTCTTCGAGATGTGTGTCCCTGTGGGTACTTCATGACTCACCCGTCCTCCCTGCTTTTTCGGATTGATGTTCTCAGATAGGATGTACACGAAGAAACTGAGAGCAGATGGGCCATGTGCATGAACTGCAAAGGCACGAACAGTACATGCCCCCCTGCCACGTATGCACGGCCTGGCCAGACACTGCTAAAAAAGTCTCCGGTCTGTGGCACTGGGACAAACTTGACACCAACAGTGGAACACCCACAGAGACACACGTCTAGAAGAACTGTTGAAGATGAGTAGCTTCCTTTTACTGCACTCACTCCCAGACCCCATGGGGATGGAGCAGTCCTCTAAAGAGATTATTCTGCACCTTAAAATATTGGTGTGAGGCAAGGCTCCCCAAGGTAGGGGGCAATCTGACACCAACCATTTTTGGGGTGGGCACAGAACTGCACATCCAGCACATGTGGAGATTCACCTGGCACCTTGACAAGAAGGGAGATCACACAGCCCCACAAAGACAGGTAATTGCATTGTACAACAGAACTTTGGGGGAAGCATACATGCATACCTTCATCTGTGACTTGCTAATGATATGTGATTATTTTTAAGGCCAGCTATTTACAACAGTCGACGTGCTGCTTTCTGGGCATGGCCACCTGCTTTTAATTAACCATGCACACCTGTGCACAATAAAATCCTTCTCCTACTCAAAGCAGGGGACAGTAAAATAGTTTTATAGTTTTAGCACCAAGCCCTCTTTCTGAAATGAGGAAGGGAAGCCAGAGAGACCTGCCAGGAGCCACAAGTGCTACAGGCTGTTTCCCTAGAAGTGGGAAGAGAGGGAAATGTGGGCACTTCTGCATTATACATCTGTGCCGTTCCTTCACTGGCACAGAATTCTGCTTGCGACAGCCATGATCACGCTGCTGTGATATCCAGGTCCCATGAGCCTAGAAGCTCCCTCTAGGGGGTTTCATTTTGGAGAACACCGGCTGTGCCTCCAAAGCCATTCCAATCCGATCATTTCAGTTTGTTTGCACTCCTATTTCCCCCATCACATGCACACTTCCTGCTTGGAGTATGAGCACCGTTGTCAGATATATGCCTACAGTATGATACCATTTTATTTAGTATCCTTCATAATAGCTGTATTTCCATAACACATTGGACTGAGTTACTTGGAATAACACAGATCCCTGCTAGCAAAGGGAGGTGGCATTGAACAAGCAAAAATCAGGAGAAAGAGGCATTTCCTGCTGAGATTTTTAATGATTGAGAACCTGAACTTCCTTCAGGTGTCGTCCTTTCAGGACAGCGCTGAGGCACGTTGGCAAGACTGGGGGAAAAGTGGGGAGGAAGCTGCTCTGTCCCATTAAATGAGTCGGAGCATTACTATGGGAAAGAGGGAATTGCTGTACTGCATCAGACCTGTTGTCCACCTAGTTCAGTATACTGTCTTTGACAGTGACCAACACCAGATATATCCCATCTAAAATGTGTTAATATTAACTGCTATATCTCTGGGTAATCGGGTTGTACGTATAAAGGTCCAACCCCTTCTTGAATCTTGCTGTGTTTTTGGCCTCATTCATCTCCTGTGTTAGTGGGTTCTACAGTTTAAATACACACAGTGTGAAAAGCACATTGATGTTGCCACCTTTTAATATCTTTGAATGCCCCCCTTGCTCTTGTGTGATGAGACAGGGAGAACAGAAACTCTTGCTGTACCATGTCAATGCCAGTCATTGTTTCATAGACTTCTGTCATGTTGTCTTATCTTATTTGTCTCCTTTCTAAGGGTAACAATCCCAACCATTTCCTTCTCTGGTCAGTCATCTCTCTCTCAAGCCCAGGATAATTCTTATTGCCATTTGCTCAACCCCCTTTAATTCTGCAATATCCTTTTTGAAAGAGGGTAACCCACCTTTTGTGGGGGAGCTTTTCAAAAGCCTTTTGGAAACATAAGCAGTTCTCCTTTGTCCCGTACTTTGACACATTTAAAAGGCATTCTAAGATTAGCGAGACACAATTTTTCTGTGCAGAATCATGATCTTCCCAATGCTTTGTTGTTCTGTTTTTAATGAGCATTTCAGCTGGTCTGTGAAGGACAAATATAAGGCTTACTGGTCTATAATTCCCTGGATCTCTTCTAGAGACTTTTCTCTACCTACAAAATTTGCTGCTTTGCAATCCGCCAGTACTGTAGCTGTTAATGAGAGATTGCTTGTTTTTGTTAGCAGCTGAACTACTTCAGTCTAAGCACCTTCAGAACTCTTGGCTGTAGAAAATTTAAACTTGGTGACGTATTTGTTTTGAACTTATAAGTTTGTACCATCAACTTTTCTTCTGACACCCCTGTCTCTGATAGTAACTCGTCTTTATGATCAGAAAAAGTTAGAAAAATTTATGAGGGAGAGAGAGCCTAAAACAGAGGGAAATTCTGACCTGAATTATGAAATGAATGGCAAGCCAGTGGAGTTGTTTGAAAGCAGGAATGATGTGGTGACTATTCTCTGAGGCCTTGTCTACATTATCCCCCGCTGTCAATCTATTTCAGCTATGCAAATAGTGTAAATGAAGGCGACATACTCACCGTAGCATCTTGTGTGTGGTAAGGTTGGCAGGGGCTGCTTTCCTGTCAACGCCAGCTACCTTTCTCATCTTGGTGGAGTTCCAGCGTTGGCAAGAGAGCGCTCAGAGATTGATTTATCATGTCTTCAACAGATGCGATAAATCGACAGCCGGTGGATTGATCCCTGCAGCATCGATCCCTGACATAATGGAAACAAGGCCTGAATATAGGAAGAGTTGGGCAGCAACATTCTGAAATCTGGATCTCGAGGAAGCAACAAAGAAAGACTAGGCAAGAAGAAGTGCAAGTCTGGATGGGATTTTGATGCAGATATTCAGTGGGAGGGTGAATCCTGGGAAAGAGTAATAATTAATACTTGCTAGCTGTATGACATTTTCCATCTATCTATCTCAAAGCACTTTAGATGTCTGGCTAATGCTGAAAGAGACCGATAGATACTAATGGACAGTAAGTTAGACATGAGGTTGCTAAGCAATATGTCAAAAGAGAAACTCAGTGCAAATTTAAGCTGTAAACACAGAGACATATCACAGAGCTGGGAGGTAACAATCTGTCTCTCTGTACAGGGCTGATGCCACCACACCTGGAAGATTGTGTTTAGCTCTGCACTCCTCATTACCAGAAAGAGCAAGACAAACTGGAGGGAATTCAGAGAAGTGAAAATGCTCAGGGGGCTTGAAGGATTGATTTTTTTTTAAAAGGAAGTTTAAATACAGATGGTTGGTTTAGCAACAACTAGCAGGGAACAAAGTTGTGGTGCACAGAGAGCTGTTGGAATAGCAAGCTATCTCTTTAAGAGGTGGTGGTGGGGTGTTCCTGGTTCTGCTTGCAGGCAAAGGGGCTCTGTAAGGAAGTCTCTGGGAGTAAGAGACAGCAAGCAAGGTGGGAGAGAGTTGTGATTCTTTGCTTGAAGAACAGCCCGTACTTTCTATATTTTGGGGTATTATCCTTTGAATTCTAAGAAATAAAGTAGTATTATGTCACAACCTTCCAGCAAGAGTATTTGTTTTTATCTAACTTCTGTGTATATGCTGTGAACATAACAGAAAACTGGCACTGAGTATGGGTTTAAAAAAAAAAAGGAAGCGAGAAAAGATAAAATGGCAATATATGAACAGTGGCCAATTTAATGAACAAGAGGAAGATTTTTCAACTTATATTCAGTGACTTGAGCAGTAAGAGCCTTCAGTATGAAAGGTGTAGAATAGATTTCAAGGAGGGAGAAGATTTATTTAAAATTGAACAAGGGCTTGGTACCTGCAAAAGAGATGAAATAAAAGGAAGATTTTGACTGAATAGTTTAATGAACTTCCTGATGGTGAAATGTGTGATGATGGTGGAAATTCCACTGCTTGTGATGCTTAAATGTAGACTGAACAAAAAAAAAGAAAATGTATTGCCACCCAGAAACAATCTTGCACTGGCCCTAGGGAGTGGGCTAGACTATATAATAGGCCTTTTCTGCCTCTCGCTTCTTTTCTATGAAAAGAACAGTAAGTCAAATGTTGAACTGAGACAGAACATAGGAATTGTCACAGAGATTGACACCTGAGTTGCTTCTAGTGCACTATAGTGGCCAGCCCTAGATGCTTCAGACCACCACAACAGGCATGGGTATAGGGAGAGTTCTTGGTGCAGTGGTGGAGTTATTGGAACCAGACAGAGCAATGTAACTGCAACAAGAAAAGAAAATCAGAGAAGACATCTGCAGAGCAGCAACAAGAGAGGCATGCCCAAATCTCAGGTAGGATGGAATAATTCAGTGGTTAAGGCTGCACTTGAGAGAAGAAGAATGAAGAGAGACAAGAATCCTTCAGCAGCTGAAGATGAGATTATTTCACAGGATGCTCTCTGTGTTGTAGGTCTGCCAGAACCCAGCCTAAAATCTAGGATACTGCTGTATGGAAAACAGGAGGGCACTACTTTCTTGAGGCCTTTTTTGAGAAAGGGAAAGTTAGAAATAGGGTCAGACTAGAGCCATGTTTTCATTCCGGGAAAAATTGATGCCTCCAGGATCGATCTTCCTGAGTTTGATTTAGTGGGTCTAGAAAAGACCCACTAAATCAAACTCAGAGGGTGCACCCATCGGTGGCTGGTACTCCTGCTCCTGAGAGGAGTAAGGGAAGTTGATGTGAGCATTTGCTCCTGTCGGCATCCCACTATAGGGATAGTGGAGCAAACATGAATCAAGGTCTATCGACTCCAGCCAGGTAGCTGGAAGTTGCGTATCTTGATTTGACGTAACCTAAGTGTGTGCATCTGGGCGAAGGGGTGGAGGAAAGACGAGAGTGAACATTGGCAGATTTTAAAGAGTTGGGGAGAAAGTAACAGAAGAAAAGAAATTGTTGATAATTGCAATAACAGGAGGATGGAGGGAACCAAATTATAGCACTGGGGCAGGAGGACCTATATATGAAGAATGCTCCAGGGGAAGAAGAAAGAAATAATTTGTTGGGAGGAGTAGAGTGTGTTGTTGGATGAAGCAATATTATAGTGAATTAGAGCAATCTTATATTGAAAGGAGGTGACACATGTTTTAGCCATTCAAAGACAAATGCGCGCAAGCTTCAGGTACATTTAGTGTATAACCACCTCTTCCATGGTATGAATGAAGTCAGCAGTGAGTAGCAGATTAATCAGAAATAACAGTGCTTTACGAATAGGCTGCTGCTCCATTAAAAAGATATATCAAATGCCCTCCCTGGACCACAGAACTCTTCGGCAATGTAAAGGGGTCCACTCACTGCATATGTGCCTCCTAGTGACTAGATTTGGGAATTAGCTCTGGAGCTCCCTTCTGTCAGTTACTCACTCTGTACCTCTTGTCTCCTTCCATTACTCAGGTGCTCCCTCTTCAAGATTCACTCCTCTGGCCAGGTCATTGTATAGTCCATCCCCTTTCAGGGGGTAATAGAGCTCTACCAGATAAGCTGCCCAGAGGCCTTCCATTCCAAGTCTCCAGGTCCTGTGCCGCTTTGGCAGTGCCTGGAGGGGGTACCTGGGACCACCTGCAACTCTGGGTTCCAGCTCAGGGATCCTGTGACTATCAGTTCAGGTCTGCTCGGTCTCAGACCCTGTTGCTGTTTCCCTTGGTCCTTTCCTATCCCAGCCCTCTATCTCCTTGTCTATCTCTGGGTTTACCACCGGAGATTCCTCTGCTCCTTCTAGCTACCTCAACCTTCCTAGTGTTTTGCTAGACTGCTTAGTTCAGGGAAGGACCCCCCACTCTTGCCCGAGTTTACTCTTGTCTCCAGTCAACTCCCTTTTCCTTTTGGAAGTGACCTCCATGCTGTAGCCCCTTCTGCTGTCACTTCTTGGATTCCAAGCCTATTCTAACTTCTCCCTCAACAAGCCTTTATCTGCCAGTAGACCGTATCACTCCCTGATTCCCCTCCAGGTGGAGCACCTCAGGCTGCCTGGGCCCCTCTTGGCTCACATGATCTTGCTCAGGGCCTGTGTGGGGTGGATACTTCCATCACAGGACTCAGGCCACATAAACTAGATGAATATTGCAATAGGGGTTTGTCTTCTAGCTGGAAGGCTGGCAGAGCAGTGACTGAGGTGGAATGTGATAGCTGTTTATGTTTGTAAAGGTACATAAACCCAATGGCTGTGTCTACATTGGCACCCTTTTCCAGAAAAGGGATGCTAATGAGACAAGTCAGAATTGCAAATGCCGTGGTGGATTTAAATATCCCCCGCGGCATTTGCATGAACATGGCTGCCACTTTTTTCCAGCTCGGGGCTTTGCCGGAGAAAAGCGCCAGTCTAGACGGGATCTTTTGGAAAATAAAGCCTTTTCCGGAAGATCTCTTATTCCTGATTTTAAGAGGAATAAGGGATCTTCCGGAAAAGGCTTTATTTTCCAAAAGATCCCGTCTAGACTGGCGCTTTTCTCCGGCAAAGCCCCGAGCCGGAAAAAAGCGGCAGCCATGTTCATGCAAATGCCACGGGGGATATTTAAATCCCCCGCGGCATTTGCAATTCCAACTTGTCTCATTAGCATCCCTTTTCCGGAAAAGGGTGCCAATGTAGACACAGCCAGAGTGATTCTCAGGAAATATTTCCCAAATCCTAATATTCCCTATACCATCTGTGCCTCCCATTGTTCTGCTTTGTTTGTCCTCCCTTGATATGTTTTGCCTTGGATTGTAAACCCCTTGTGGTGAGGGATCTTTCATTTGTCTCTAAGCACCAGGCATACCTCTGGCACTCCAGAAAAATCAAATTTATTGCTCCATGAAATAGTCTCCAAGGGAAGTCAGGGAAGCATACGAATATATGAATGTAGGAACTTCCAGCCTGGATTAGACCCACGTTTCTTCTAGTCCAGTACCCTGTCTCAGATAGTAGCCAGATCAAGATGCTTCACAAGAAAGCTTAGAAACCCTGCAATAGGCGCATGTGGGTTAATCTGCCTCTGTAGTAGATCTCATCCTGGTCTCTAATTGCAGTAGAGACATATTCTTAAACACTCACAGTTGGCCCATGCCAGCTGACTCATGCTTTCAGGACTCAGGCTGCAGGTCTGTGACACTATGATATTGATGTTTCAGCTTGGGCTGGAGAAGAGACTCTGGGATCTGTCACGTTACTGGATTTTGAGGGGAGCAGCCAGATCACTGCTGCACCTTTGGGGGGGGGGAGTTGCCCCAAAAAATTGATACAAAGGGGGCCATGTAAGGTTTCAAATGAAAGCTTTCCTTCTACTGGTTCTGTATATGCTATCCATACACGTGTATAGTATCTGGGTGTGGAATTATGAATATGTATTCTGTGTCAATACTGGAAACTTCTCTGTTTGTGGTTGAGCAATAGACAAGGAATGCTCAGCCCATAGACATGCTAATGAACAAAGCTCCTGGGAACAATGGACCTCTGAAGACCAAAGACACACCTGGCCACTGACCATGTGACTGTCTCCAGCTTGGAAGAAGCCGGGGGGGGGGGGATATAAATATGCCATGTGGCCGATTCCATTTTGGTGCTCAGCTCAGCTCTTAATCCCAGAGGCAAGAGTGCAGGGATCGAGGAGCTGGAAAGAACTGTGGACCCATCCTGACATAGGATGTACACCAAAGACTTTTAAGCCAACAGTTACAACATCTCTGCTTCAAGCCTGCATCGAGAACTAGGAGATTTGATGCATGTAATGTAGGATACTTTAACAACCTTCCTCTCATGCTTTTCTTTCTTGTAGTAATAAACCTTTAGATTTTAGATTCTAAAGGATTGGCTCAGTGTGATCTTGTGGGTAAGATCGAGAGTGTAAATTGACCTGGGATCTGTAGCTGGTTTCTTGGAACTGGACAGAACTTGTTCAGGGTAGGTGAGATTGGGTTCTAATAACCCTCACCTGTGTATTAGGCCCGGGACCATCTGGGGCACGGATATTGCTGGGGTGGTCAGAGGGGTTTTGCTCATGAGACTTTTGGCTGTCCAGGCAGGCATCTGAAGATGCTCTGGGGGACTGGTTTGTGACCTATTTGGGAAGGTCTCCAGTCTGAGGTCTGTAAGGAGTTCCGAATTTGAGCAATCCGTCCTGAGCGAACGCCCTCGGCTGTGCCCAGATCTGGCCCGGTCTGTCACAGAATCTTTCCCCTCATCACAAGGTCTCAGAACCTGAGCACCATCCCAAGCCCAGATGTCATTCTCATAATTTTATGGGCCTGCTCCTTAAGCTTTGCAAGTCCGAGTCAGCTGACACAGGCCATCTGTGGGTGTTCAATTGCAGTGTAGCTCTTACCTTAACACGTAGAGCAGAGATGGGCAATAATTTTTGATGGAGGGTGATTCCGATCAAAAGTGGTTCAGAGTCACACTCTTCTGAGATATTAATAGAGGAGATGCGGGGTCTAGAATGGAGGTTGGGTGCAAAAGAGAGTTTGGGGTAGGATCAGGGGGTCCACAGGGTTTGGATTGTGACCTGGGTCAAGGAGTTGGGGTGTATGAAGTGAAGGGGTGCGAGGTGCAAGCTCTGGTCAGGAGGTGCTTACTTTAGGCAGCTCCCAGCCAGCAGCCCATTCAAACCCTTGGGCAGGCTCTCTGCTGGCTGCACCTCTGCATGCTGCTCAAAGCAGCCAGTGACTGCGGCCATGTGCATCGCTGTGCTGCACGCTCCGTGGTGGTGGGGGCTTTGTGCACTGTGCCACAAACATGGCCCAGGCAGCTTCTGTTGGCCAGTTTCTGGCCCATGAGAGCTGTGAGGATTTGTACGGGGGGCAGGAGAAGGGTGTGGAGCCCCTTCCTCCCAACAATACATTGGTGACACAAAGTATCATGGCAGGCCATATCCAAAACTTTGATGGGCCAGATCCAGGCCATGGACCATATTTTTCCCACCTCTGACGTAGAGACTTGCTAAAGCCCTGAAGCATGAGATTTCATATCCCTTTCAAAAATTTAATTCTGATTAATTATGACATCTATATAAAATGCCCAGTCCTTTTTTTGAGTCTTGTTTAGATCTTGGCTTCAATGACTTCCTCTGGCAGTGATTTTTGCAGTTTAATTACACATTGTGTCAAAAATATTTCCTTTTGTTTGTTTTCAATTTGTTACAGATTAAATTCAATGACTGTCCCTGTACTCTTGTGGTGTGTGCTGGGACCATATAGTTGGTCATTCTTGTTGGTTATGCTTTCTCTGAAACCCCACTCCCGTGTAATTCTGCACTATCCTTTTTGAAATAGGGTGATCGGCACTGCACAAATTATTCCACAAGGCCACACCATGGATTTATATAAACCATTATAATGTAGTCTGCATTGTTCTCCATTCCATTTCTTATCTATCGTAACTTTTTGCTTGATTTTTTTAACTGCAAGTACAAACTGCCCTGAAGTCTGCATTAAGCCATCTATGGTGAAACCCAGGTCTCTTTTGTGTTGATCATTTAATTTAGAATGGCACACAAGTAGTTTCTTTTCTCCTCCATTATACTTTACTTTGTATTTAGTGACATGAAAGTTTAATTGCATTGTGATGCCCATTCACCTACCTTGCTTAGGTCTCTCTGAAGTTCTTCATGGCCCTTTGTGATGCCGACTAATTTAAATTACTTTGCTGACATATGCTCATTTTGCTTCCTCATTGCTCAGTTCCCTTTCCAGATCATCCATAAACACAGGACCCACAGCAGAACCTAAGAATATCTCACTGTTAGCCCTCTGTCATGATGAAAATTTATCATTTAATCCTATTCCTTGATTTCTGTCTCTTAGCCAGTTTTGGACCCATGTCAGTATTTTGTCTCCCACCTGATGATTACTTAGGGTATGTCTACACTTGCATTTCATTGACAAAACGTTAATCGTTCACAGGTGTTTAAACTCTTACCTCATGAATGACAAAGTTTTGTTGCGCAAGTGAAAATGTGAACGCTACTTTCTCAACAATAGGGCAGTCTTGCCAACAAAATGAAACCCACTCATGGGGGGTGCAAGTATTTATCGACAAAAGTGTAATCAAACAGTGTTCACAGAAGCTGAATTTTAGTGACAGGTTGTGTTGACACTGTCTTTTTGCTAAAAGCTGCATTGTGTAGACATACCCTTAGATTCTGTAATAGCCTCTTGTGTGGGACATGTTCAAAAGTCTTTTGGAAACCAAACTAAATTAAGTCAACTATAATTATCCTTTATCTATTACTTTGACCCATTCAAAGAATTTTAGGAGATTAGTAAAACACATTTTTCCTGTGAAGATTCTGCTTCAATCCTATTAGACCTATGATCTTCCAGATGTTTTGTTGCTCTGTTTTTAATTATTATTTTGGCCATTTTGCGAGGTACAAATATCAGGTTCATTGATCTGTAATTCCCTGGCTCATCCCTAGATCTTTTTAAAATGTAGGTACGACATTACTCTCCTCCAATCATGGGCATCAGGTGGCTTAGGTGGGGGAAGGCTTTGCCTTCCCAATCCACCAGCTAGCTTGCTGTAGGCATTCTGAGGCTAGAGTGTTGCTGCCCCCAGCACCCGCACTCCCTGTGCTCTGGGCTGGGGAGCTGGAATTGCGTGGCCTTCTCCCGCCCCATGTGCTCCGGGGAGGCAGGGGAGCCGCGCACACACTCTCTTACCTCTCTTCCCCTCCCCTAGTGCTCCAGGGAGGCAAGGGAGCTGTGCTGTGCACACGCGCTCCTTTACCTCTCTTCCCCTCCCCCGCTGCTCCAGGAAGGTGGGGCATGTGCCCCTTTGCCTCTCTTCCCCTCCCAGAGCTCCAGGGAGGCTGGGGCACACTTGGCACGCTGCTACACCTCTCCTCCCAGGGCATGCACTCAATGCACTGCCCCGTCTCCTCCTCTCCTGGGGGTAGGGCCTCAGCAGAGGAGGCAGGGCTGTATGCGGGGCAGGGGTCCTGCCTCCCCTAGCTCCAGCTGCACCAACAGCCCATGCCTTCAATCCGCTGGAAAAGTGTCTACTTTTAATGAGCTTTAATGAGCTTCTTCAGATGAGTGGGGCGGGTTGTGCCTATGAAAGCTCATGATACTATACAAAAATTTTTGTTCGTCTCTAAGGTGCTACCTTATTTTTTTAAGTCAGGGTATGTCTACACTACAAAGTTAATTTGAACTAACAGCCGTTAGTTCAAATTAACTTTCATAGGCGCTACACATACAAACCGCTAGTTCGAACTTAATTCGAACTAGTGGAGCGCTTAATTTGAACTAGGTAAACCTCATTCTACGAGGACTAACTCCTAGTTCGAATTAAGTAGTTTGAATTAAGGGCTGTGTAGCCACTTAATTCGAACTAGTGGGAGGCTAGCCCTCCCCAGCTTGCCCTGGTGGCCACTCTGGGCACAACCAGGGAAACTCTTCTGCCCCCCTTCCGGCCCCGGAGCCGTTAAAGGGGCATGGTCTGGCTACGGTGTTTGTGCCAGTTGCAAGCCTGCCAGCACCCAGCCAGCAGACCCTGCACCTGACACGGGATGAGCCACCTGCTGCCACCCAGCCCTCCCCCTCTTCCCAGGACCAGGCTGGTGGCTCCCAGGAGCCTGCCCGGGGCCGCAAGAGGCGGGAGCCCGCCTGGTCTAGTGCGGAGATTGTGGACCTCATCGAGGTTTGGGGGGAAGCCTCCAACGTCCACGATCTCCGCACTAGCCACAGGAACGCGGCCGTCTACAGCCGCATGGCTGACAGCCTGGCCACCAGAGGACACATGCGGACCTGGGAGCAGATCCACAGCAAGGTCAAGGGCCTGCGGCAGTCCTACTCCAGGGCCTCCCAGCCAGGGGCCAACCCGGAGGCCTGCCCCCACTTTGAGGCCCTGGACTGTATCCTGGGGGCTCACGCCGCCCATGCCCCCTGGGTGGTGATCGACCCTGGGGCAGAGGGACCCGTCCTGGACATGGAGGAGGAGGACACCAGGAGCCTGCAGGGAGCCTGCCCAGGATCCAGGACTCCCGAGGCATCCCACAGAGCACATCAGCTGTGTCGTCTGCGGCCGGGGAGGGCTCCACGTGTGAGTGCCATCATGCTCCCCTTATGTGTACGGGGCGCCGTGGGGGGAGAGGGAGCCCAGGGACTGTGCGCCTGGGCCTTGCCCAGCATGGAGCAGCAGCTAGGTGTCATGCAGGGACCCTGGACTGTTCCCCACACGCCGACCTCACCTTGCAGAGGGGGGCTGGGTTTCACTCACCGTGTCCCCAGGGAGAACTGACCACTGCTCTTGTTTCATCTCAGCCTCAGTACCTGGGACTGCAGGGCGCACCATCCCTCCTACAACAGCCACTTGCACCAGAGCCAGCAGGCGCACCAGGAACCTGGAGGACTACCAGCGGCGGCACCTGTGGCTGCTGGAGCACCAGATCCGCATCCAGGAGCACTGGGTCCGGGAGGATCTGCGGCAGCGGAGCTTGGAGGTGCTGGAGGAGCAGAGCCGTGCCCTCAGAGGTCACCTCCAGACCCTGGTGGACAGGTTCCTGCCTCTTCCTGCTCCAGCCCCTGCGGCTGCCCCAGCTCTCACTCCTCCTCCAACCCCTGCTCCCCCTCCTGCTTCCTCCGCACCCCCCGTCCCTCCTACCCCACCCTCCACACCCACTCCACCCCGACGCCCCCGTACCCGCAGTGCTGCGAGATGGGAGAGCCAGCAGGACCCCCAACCCTGAGCTTTCTCTTCCCTTCCTCCCCTTCCACCCCCTTCCAGCTCCCTCCTTCCAGGTCTCCCCCTCCCATCTCCCACCCCAGTTATGTAAAATAAAAAGAGATTTTTGTTGGCAAAACAGATGCGGTGGGGCACACTGGCATCCGGGCGCTGCTGCCGCTCCTCCACGACCCCCGGGGAGGCCAGGGGGAGAGGCATGGGCTGATGTGCACCAGGTGGTGCAAGGCAGCCTCCACCCATTGCTGGCAGGCTTGCAGCAGCAAGTCCAAAAACTGGAGCAGCATGCCCAGGGTGAGCTCTGGCTCCATGTTGCCAACTGCGGCAGCATCCCCAATGGGAAGCACTGACACAGGCAGGTGGAGAGGAAAACGCTTTGCTCTCCCTCTGCGAGGTAGGCAAGCAAGCGGAAAAGCTGAGAACCGGCTGTCCAGGGGGGTCCCTTTAAGCACGAGCCTCAGATAGCCTCAGACAGTAGCCACACAAAGCAACTACTGACCTGATGCCCTGCTGGAACCGGTTTCAGCTGCCCTTAAATGTGACCCAGCGTCCAATCAGTGTGGACGTGCTAATTCGAATTAGCAAAACGCTAATTCGAATTAGTTTTTAAGTCTAGATGCGCTAATTCGAATTAGCTTAGTTCGAATTAACTAATTCAAATTAAGTTAGTTCGAATTAGTGCTGTAGTGTAGACATACCCTTACAGACTAACACAGCTATCTCTCTGGTACTTATAATGAGAGATTGCTTGTAGCTCAGCTACTTCATACTAACTTCTCTCAAGACTCTTAGATGTATATAGATTGGCCTTGGTGACTTATTACTTTTTAAGGTATCTGTTTGCTCCAATACATCATCTTCTGTCATTTCAGCTTTGAAGAGTACCTCATCTTTGTTACTAAGGAAGAATAAGTCCAGGGTAAATATCTCCCCAATATTCTGTGTGGTGAAGACTGGTACAAAAATAATTTAGTTTCTCACCATTACCCTCATCTTCCTTAATTGCTCACTTTAACTGTTAAATGATTGAGTGGACCCACCAGTTCTTTGGCAGATATGAAGGGGTGCACCCATTGGTAGGGGTACTGCCTGCTGGTTGCTCTGAGGATAAACTCTTTCCAGGTCCAACACCCCTTTCTGCTACTCACTAAACACCCTGTTATCTCTTTCTCCTTCTCGGTGGCTTTGTGGGTTGGCCCATTGGCTAGGTCATTTGAGTTATCCCCATCTGGGATAACAAATCCTTCTGGACCAGCTGTTTGGCTCATTTCTCCTATTCTCCACTGACAGTGCCTTTAGCCAATGGCTGGAAGGGGAACCCAGGACCACCCTCTATACCAAGTTGTCCAGGGATTCTATAACAAGCAGGCAAGGTCTGCATAGTCCTACCCCTTGCTGCTGTTTCCATGGGCTTCATCCTACCTAGCTTTCTCAGGTTTCCTTTCCTCACAACTCATCTGAGGTTGACACTTTTTTTAGGTGTTAGAACACAGAGCTCATTCTCTCTCTTGGGTTTTCAGCTCCCCTTCTCTCTGCATCAGAGAGTATCTACAGAGTCTCTCCCTGCAGCCCCCTTCTGCTGCAAGCTTCTTGGCTTTATAATCCATCCTATTCCAGCCCAGCTGAGAGTGGCTATCCTTCCGGGTATCTCAGGCCCACATTAATTTTTTCAGGACCCCAGGGGGGTAAAATACCCCATCACAAGGGTTTCTGATTTTGATATACTTAAAGAAACTTTTGTTTTTACACCTTTAGCCGTTTACTCTTTGCATTCCTTTTTGGCCCATTTCATTTCACTCTTGCTTGCTGTAATTTATTTTCCTCTTTATTGGCTTCACTAGGACCCAGTTTTCAAATTGAGAAGAATTTCACTTTGGCTAAAATAGCTTCTCACGGCTTGTCATTTATTGGCTTTCTTCTTTTTGCTGAGCAGTCTGCATGTCTTTTGTCTCTATTTTTGTTTTTTTTCCTTTAGGGTTTTATTTACTTTTACTTTTAACTTTAGGGTCTTTTTGACTAACTTTCTCAATTTATTGAAGTCTCTCTGACTAAAGTTTGTGTCATTTTGTAGTACAGGCAGTCCCCGGGTTACGTACAAGATAGGGACTGTAGGTTTGTTCTTAAGTTGAATCTGTATGTAAGTCGGAACTGGCATCCAGATTCAGCCGCTGCTGAAACTGATCAGTTTCAACAGCAGCTGAATCTGAACACCAGTTCCGACTTACATACAGATTCAACTTAAGAACCCCAGATGTCCCCAAGTCAGCTGCTTCTGAAACTGATCAGCAGCTGATTCCAGGAAGCCCGGGGCAGAGCAACTCTGCCTCGGACTTCCTGTAGTCAGCCGCTGGTCAGTTTCAGCAGCGGCTGACTTGGGGACGCCTGGGGCAGAGCAGCTGGGGTGCTGCTGGGTTGGTCCAGTAGCGCGGCCGCTCCTCGGCGCTACTGGACCAACCCAGCAGCACCCCAGCTGCTCTGCCCCAGGCGTCCTGATTCAGCCGCTGCTGAAACTGATCAGCAGCGGCTGAATCAGGACTCCTGGGGCAGAGCAGCTGGGGTGCTGCCGGGTTGGTCCAGTAGCGCCAAGGAGCGGTGCTGCGGGACCAACCGGCAGCGCCCCACGTGCTCTACCACAGGCCCTGGGCTTTGCTCCACGTCTCCCTGGTCTGCAGACGTCTCTGGAAGCGTCTGCAGATCAGCTGGAAGCGCCGCGGGTCCGGCCCCGGGTCCTCCGCCGCTTTGCTCAGCGTCTCCCTGGTCTGAAGACCAGGGAGACGCTGAGCAAAGCGGCGGAGGACCCGGGGCCGGACCCACGGCGCTTCCAGATCAGCGGCGGGTCCGGCCCGGGTCCTCCACCGCTTTGCTCCCCGTCTCCCTGGTCTGCTGGCTCCCCCAGCAGACCAGGGAGACGGGGAGCAGCTTTTCTCGCCCCGGAGGAGGCGGGCGGCGGAACCAGGCGTCCCGCCGCTCCAGTCCTCCGGGGCGAGAAAATCCCCGTTCGTAACTGTGGATCCGACATAAGTCGGATCCGCGTAACTCGGGGACTGCCTGTACTGTATCTGTCTCTTGCATGTTGAACCATATGTTGTGGGACCCTATTAAATAGTAACTCACCTACTGTCACTTTTTGAATTAGCTCCTGTGTGTTACTTAAGATGAAGTTAAGAACAGTCTCTCGTGTCTAAGAAGCAATAACTTAAAGTGTTGAAAAACTGTTATGCTCTTTGAGCCAGTTTATGGATGGGTAGTTCTGCTCATGTTTTTTAGTTAGAATTTGCTTCTGCTTTGATTTCTTTCACAATTATGTGTTTGAATTTGCTTTCCTGAATCAATTCCTTTTCTTCGGATCTTAAGGTTGGGCCTGTATTTACATTCTTATAGCTTGTGATTGGTATCCTTATAGATTTAACCATGTGGTCTTCTTCACTCAGAATTTTTTATCTCATTAGATTAAATGGAATCTTGTGAGATGCAGAAGCTACATCAGCTTCGTCTGTCTATCTTGTATAGTTTGCCACCTGATATTACAGTATCCCATCAGTCATTGTCATTCCATCAAGTCTCCACTTTTCACAACATGATCCATCCATATTTGACCTCTTAGTTCGTGTCCTCAAAGGAAACACCTTGAAAAGACAAGTCCAGAAGTGGTATGAATATATGAATAACTTTGCTAGCTAATAATTATGGACTCAATAAAGATGCTGGATTTAGGGTTTAACCCACTAACTTCCCCTTTTTGTCCATGATTGTGGCAGTGCTAATGGGACACTTCACCATGATTTTTTTTTAATATGTTAACTCCTTATGCTTAATTTTAAGTGTTCTTTGCAAGCAAACAAATCCTTATCTCTTTCGGCAACAGAAGTTGGTCTAATAAAAAAATACTACCTCATTCACCTTGTCTCACCAAGTTTCTGTCATTCCTGTTGTATCCTTAAATTGCCATCTATTGGAAGGCATTCCAGTGCATCCAGAAAGCAGCACTGTCTGAAACATGAAGATAGATCAGGCAGAAAGCAAAGGAGATTACAATGTGTAGCCAAACCTCCAGTGTTTGGGAGATTATAAAACAAGATGAGTGAACTAGAGTGCCTGATATAATAGGATACTGATCATAGGAAACGGATATAATAGGCATCATAGAAACATGGTGGAGTGAGGACAGTCAATGGGACACAATCATTCTGGGGTACAAAATATATCAGAAGGACAAAACAGGTCATGCGGGTAGAGGAGTGGCACTATATGTGAAAGAAAATTTAGAATCAAATGAAGTAAAAATCTTAAATGAATCAACAAGTTCTGTAGAATCTCTATGGATAGTAATTCCCTGCTCTAATAAGAATATAACAGTAGGGATCTATAATCGACCACCTGACCAAGACAGTAATAGCGACTATGAAATGCTAAGGGAGATTAGAGAGCTAGCAAAATAAAGAACTCAATAATAATGGGGGATTTCAACTATCCCCATATTGACTGGGTACATGTCACCTCAGGACGAGATGCAGGGACAAAATTTCTTGATATCTTAAATGACTGCTTCTTGGAGCAGCTGGTACAGGAACCCACAAGGGGAGAGGCAATTCTCGATTTAATCCTGAGTGGCGCACAGGATCTGGTCCAAGAGGTAACTATAACAGGACCGCTTGGAAATAGTGACTATAATATAATAACATTTAACATTCCTGTGATGGGAAGAACACCTCAGTAGTGCAACACTGTGACATTTAATTTCAAAAAGGGGAACTGCAAAAATGAGGAGGTTAGTTAAACAGAAATTAAAAGGTACAGTGACTAAAGTAAAAGCCCTGCAAGCTGCATGGACACTTTTCAATGATACCTTAATATAGGCCAAACTTAAATGTATACCCCAAATTAAAAAACACAGTAGAAGAACTAAAAAAGATCCACTGTGGCTTAACAACCATGTAAAGGAAGCAGTGAGAGATAAAAAGACATCTTTTAAAAAGTTTAAGTTAAATCCTAGTGAGGTAAATAGAAAGGAGCATAAACGCTGCCAAATTAAGTGTAAAAATGTAATAAGAAAAGCCAAAAAGGAGTTTGAAGAACAGCTAGCCAAAAACTCAAAAGGTGGTAACAAAATGTTTTTTAAGTACATCAGAAGCAGGAAGCCTGCTAAACAACCAGTAGGGACCCTGGACGATCGAGAAGCTAAAGGAGCACTTAAAGACGATAAAGTCATTGCGGAGAAACTAAATGAATTCTTTGCTTCAATCTTCACGTCCTTTGTAGGTCACAAATCTGAGGACTTGTCACAGATTGAAGCATCATTAGAGGAGGTTTTGGAATTAATTGATAGACTTAACAGTAACAAGTCACTTGGACCAGATGGCATTCACCCAAGAGTTCTAAAAGAACTCAGATGTGAAATTGCAGAACTATTAACTATGGTTTGTAACCTGTCCTTTAAATCATCTTCTGTACCCAATGACTGGAAGATAGCTAACATAACGCCAATATTTTAAAGGGGCTCTAGAGGCGATCCCGGCAATTATAGATCGGTAACTCTAACGTCAGTACCGGGCATATTAGTTGAAACAATAGTAAAGAATAAAATTGTCAGACACATAGAAGAACATAATTTGTTGGGCAAAAGTCAACATGGTTTCTGTAAAGGGAAATCATGTCTTACTAATCTATTAGAGTTCTTTGAAGGGGTCAACAAACATGTGGACAAGGGGGATCCAGTAAATATAGTATACTTAGATTTTCAGAAAGCCTTTGACAAGGTTCCTCACCAAAGGCTCTTGTGTAAATTACATTGCCATGGGATAAGAAGGAATATCCTTTCTTGGATTGAGAACTGGTTAAAAGACAGGAAACAAAGGGTAGGAATAAATGGTAAATTTTTAGAATGGAGAGGGGTAACTAGTGGTGTTCCCCAGGGTCAGTTCTGGGACCAATCCCATTCAACTTATTCATAAATGATCTGGAGAAAGGGGTAAACAGTGAGGTGGAAAAGTTTGCAGACGATACTAAACTGCTCAAGGTAGTTAAGACGAAAGCAGACTGGGAAGAACTTCAAAAAGATCTCGCAAAACTAAGTGATTGGGCAACAATATGGCAAATGAAATTTAATGTGGATAAATGTAAAGTAATGCACATTGAAAAAAATAACCCCAAGTATACATTCAACATGATGGGGGCTAATTTAGCTACAACTAATCAGGAAAGATATCTTGGAGTCATCGTGGATAGTTCTCTGAAGATGTCCACGCAGTGTGGAGCGGCAGTCGAAAAAGCAAACAGGATGTTAGGAATCATTAAAAATGGGATAGAGAATAAGATGGAGACTATCTTATCGTCCTTATATAAATCCATGGTACGCTCACATCTCGAATATTGCGTACAGATATGATCTCCTCATCTCAAAAAAGATATACTGGCATTAGAAAAGGTTCAGAGAAGGGCAATTAAAATGATTAGGGGTTTGGAATGGGTTCCATGTGAGGAGAGATTAAAGAGACTAGGAGTTTTCAGCTTGGAACAGAGGAGACTGAGGGGGGATATGATAGAGGTATATAAAATCATGAGTGGTGTGGAGAAAGTGAATAAAAAAAAGTTATTTACTTGTTCCCATAATATAAGAACTAGGGGCCACCAAATGAAACTAATGGGCAGCTAGATTAAAACAAATAAATGGAAGTTCTTCTTCACACAGCGCATAGTCAATCTGTGGAACTCCTTGCCTGAGGAGGGTGTGCAGGCTAGGACTATAACAGGGTTTAAAAGAGAACTAGATAAATTCATGGAGGTTAAGTCTAGTAATGGCTATTAGCCAGTATGTGTAAGGAATGGTGTCCCTAGCTTCTGTTTGTCAGAGGGTGGAGATGGATGGCAGGAGAGAGATGGCTTGATTAGTACCTGTTCAGTTCACTCCCTCTGGGGCACCTGGCATTGGCCACTGTCGGCATACAGGGTACTGGACTGGATGGACCTTTGGTCTGGCCTAGTATGGCCTTTCTTATGTTCTTATTATAAAAGGTGTGATCTGATAGGTCTTTTCCCGATTTCTGTGACCCAGCTTGAGATGTTGAGATGGTGTTTTCTTAACTGGGCTTTGTCAACCAAATGTTTTAAATTTTTATCTGCTGAATTTACTGCTTGTGAAAGTGGAGACAGATGTACTGTGAGGTATGGCCTGTGCTAGTTTCCCAGAACCCCCAGGCTTCTCTCCCATACAGTGCTGCCTGTGCAATGCCTCTTTCTGCCCCAATGCTGGCATTACCATATAGCTCTAGCCTGCATTCCCCTTACTTGTTCCACTTCTGTGCCAAATCCTTATAGCGTTTCCATGTACTTTATTTATGACCAGCTTCACCTATGGGTTATTCCAATTCTGGGATTCCCACATATCTGTGCCAATCTTCTCAGTCCTTCTTTGCCGTAATCTCTGATATTCTGTTCCTGGGCCCTATGCACACAGCTGCACCTCAGGCCTCCCTGACATCATTTCCTGTCCTCTCCCCTTTTCCTGCTTTATGTTTGCACGTTCTCACTCTTCGTGCTGTGTGAAACGTACCAGGCCTGAGCCATCACTGGAATGAATGAATTGGGCTTGTAGAAAACCTGTGTATATAGCCTCTCTGTTCCTCCCCACCCCAGTCCTCAGCATTTTTCAAACTAGCTGCTCCCTTGAAGGGAGCTCCAGCCTGCCAGAAGGGGAGGAGGATGGGATTACAGGTTTAATGAATGCCTAGAGAATAGACCAGCTAGGCTTGCTGTGATTTCCCCTCCCCTATGTGAGATCTGGGGTCAGTTCCCTAATCCAGAGGTGAAACATTGTGTCTGACCTTGCTGCAGGAAATGAGGGGTTGGACTTTCCCTTTCATAGATTAATCTGGTTACATTGGTTTTTGGATCTTGACATCTTTGTGTCATCTTCCCTTAGCAATGAGAAGTGAGAGAAGAGTAGGTAATTCAAGCCACCATCACTTACAGTGCTCTGCATGAACCTCAGACAACAAAGAGGGAAAGCAGCATAGAAAAAGGGACACAACCCAGATAACATCACAATCCATCTATTAATCATAAGTGTCTCAGAGATGTCTATTGTGGAGGTATCCAAGGTCTGAATAGACTGGTTAGAAAATCGAAACATTTCACAGAAACACTCAGATTTCATAGAAACTTTCAGTGAAAAATTAATGAAACATTTCAACCTTATCAAAATGAAAAATTTTGGGATGTTTAAATGCATAATACATTTTATTTCAATATTTTCTCCCAAATCAGAGTGAAATGAAATACTGGAATTTCTTGCAATATGGAAATTCCATTTTTAAACTGTCTCTAGCTTTGACATGAGTAACAATAATTCAACTCTCTATGATTCAAGGCTTCAGCTGACCGAGGGAGTCAAGATTAAACTAGATGGGTTTATGAAGGGGATGGTTTGATGAGATAACATGATCTTGGTAACTAAGGGTATGTCTACACTACCACCCTAGTTCGAACTAGGGTGGTAATGTAGGCAACCGGAGTTGCAAATGAAGCCCGGGATTTGAATTTCCCGGGCTTCATTTGCATATTGCTGGGCGCCGCCATTTTTAAATGTCCGCTAGTGCGGACTCCGTGCCCCGCGGCTACACGCGGCATGGACTAGGTAGTTTGGATTAGGCTTCCACGAGGAGTAATGGTAGTTCGGAATAGGAAGCCTAATCCGAACTACCTAGTCCGTACCGTGTGTAGCCGCGGGGCATGGAGTCCGCACTAGCGGACATTTAAAAATGGCGGCGCCCGGCAATATGCAAATGAAGCCCGGGAAATTCAAATCCCGGGCTTCATTTGCAACTCCGATTGCCTACATTACCATCCTAGTTCGAACTAGGGTGGTAGTGTAGACATACTCTCATTGACCATTCATTATCAGTGGGAAATAGGTCAATGGAGGGATGATAGGAATTACTAGAGAACTTTTTGGGTGTCTGGCTGATGAGTCTTGCCCACATGCTCAGGGTTTAGCTGATCGCCATATTTGGGGTCGGGAAGGAATTTTCCTCCAGGGTAGATTGGCAGAGGCCCTGGAGGTTTTTCGCCTTCCTCTGTAGCATGGGGTACAGATCACAGCTAGAGGATTCTCTGCATCTTGGGGTCTTCAAAGTATTTGAAGGCTTCAATATCTGAGATATAGGTGAGAGGATTATTCTGGGAGGGGTAGGTGAGATTCTGTGGCCTGCACTGTGCAGGGGGTCAGACTAGATGATCATAATGGTCCCATCTGACCTTAAAGTCTATTATGGCTGTGTCTACACTGGCATGAATTTCTGGAACTGCTTAAAATGGAATACTATTCCGTTTTCAGTTTTTCCAGAAAAGGAGCGTCTACATTGGCAGGCTGCTTTTCCGGAAAAGCCCTTTTTCCGGAAAAGCATCTGTGGCCAATGTAGACGCGCTTTTCCGGAAAAGAGCCCCGATCGCCATTTTCACGATAGGGGCTTTTTTCTGGAAAAGACTACGGGGCTGTCTACACTGGCCCTTTTCTGGAACAGTGTTCCGGAATAAGGACTTATGCCCGAGCGGGAGCAGAATAGTTTTTCCGGAATAGTGGCTGATTTTGTACAGTAGAGTGTCGTTGCTTTTCCGGAAATTCAAGGGCCAGTGGAGACAGCTCGCAGCTTATTCCGGAAAAGTGGCTGATTTTCCGGAATAAGTGGCCCAGTGTAGACACAGCCTATGAGTCTATGAGTGTTGGAGCCAGCAATTATGGACTTACCCATTCAAAATTAAGACTATCCAAATAATTGTGACATCAGGGCCACATGTCAAATTTGACACTATTTCAAATACAAAATAATATGGACTTTCTAGTGGCATGCAGCATGATCTTCAGCTCTCAAAGTTGAGGAGTCATCTTTGTCCCAAATATTTTAAACAAACATGGTATCCCAATTTTTAATGGAATCATGGGCTGATGACGTGCAGAACTGATAGTTTTGAAGAACATCCGTTTAGAAGGGGCTCAGATACTACAATGATGGTCAGGGTATGAAAAACTAAGGAAATAAAATAGAATGTCTCTCTTTCAACTTAGTCTGTATATCAAGGCCAATAGCAGCACAAGCTTCCCACCGATGCAAGCCTCTTATCTCAGTTCTAACCTGGAAGAATTTACCTGTAAGGTTGTTCAGTGTCTGTGGCCCATTCAGTCCTTTGTTTACCTGAGCCTTTGTTTTTGACAGAATCTGTTATGCCTGTGGTGAGGTTGGTTTATGGGGTATGGACACCTTTCCCACTTAGAGATGGCCAGAGATTTGTCTCATTTCACAACAGGTAAACCTTCAAAAGCCTATAAAACTCCTGGCCACTCCTCCTCCATTTCCAAAGCTAAGAATTTTTGAGTTTTTATAATCTTTCTTGAATGGATGGGCTCTTTGTTCTTCAAAGCCTTCTCTTTGCTCCTTCTATGTATTTTAAATAAAAACATATTTGATCGTAAGTTTGTATTCTTATAGGGGAGATGTCACAGCAGGAAATAAGGCAAGGACGAGCACACCATGGCCTCCCACTTATTCTCTGTCACTGCTTCTGTGAATGGCAAAGGCAGATGTGTGAGTCCCCTGCTGGAAATAGGACAAGCCTGCACATAGCAAAGTCTGCTTTTCCTGCTTGTGGCTGCTCTCAGTGGGGCTTAGATGGAGTGGTGGTAAGATGAAGGCACTGCTCCATGATTGCACTTCCCCATGCAAATACCCACATGGAATATACAAGGGCTCAGTGCTTGATCCATTAGCCACTTCCTTACAGGAGTTAGGGGCAGTGGGAGTGGGAGAGAGCAAGACAGTACATGCCAAACTTCCTGCATCCAATGTGGAAGAGAATTAACATGCCACCTGCGATTCCAGCAGTGTGAGCTTCCTCTCAGCAGTGCCCTACCAGCGTCAGCAAGGGACTCTGTTATTGTCCCAAGGGCAGTGCTGCATGGGGCAGTGCCATCTGGGACTCCAGTTGGGGCAGAATAGCGCATGCTTGCTTCCAGGGCTGGAACTGCCTCAGGGAGAAACACGAGTAATGGAAATTGAAATGCAAATTCCTCTGAGTGGAGAAAAGGCCCCATAAATCAGGAGTGACAAGAACACAAAGACACCATCAGGATGCATTTGCACAATCAAGGGATATTTCATATTTCAGAGAAAACCTAAGCTCAGTCTCTGCTCCTAAAATAAACCAAATCCATTTTTTTCTCCTTGTAGAGGCCTTCTCTGAATTTCTCTGTTTTAAAGAGCAGTGGGAAGCAGATTGAATTAAATTTCACTGAAATGTGGCTTGTTTACGAACCCAGACAGGATAATATTTGTTAAAAAAGAATCACTTAGAAAACCAAACCCAGCATCTTTGTTTGATAAAGGATTTGGGGGTCCATGAATACCTGGCACCCTTACTGAGAGTCAAGATTAACAAACTCCAATAAAACAAATGCACAGTTTTAAAACAAAGTCATTTTCATTGAAAGGAAAAACAGCTCAAATACCTGAGCACTAATTCTGACTCTGGGACACAAGCCAATTGAGTGCGCTGCCATCAGCCATAGCGGGAATTCCTCTTTGTTACAAGAGCCACCATGCAATCCACCAGTCTCTGCTCAGAGTGCACCGGACAGGATCAACAAGAGGTTCTGCTGGAGAAGATGAAAATGCTAATGCTGCACTTGGGAGCAGGACTGGCATAGCTGGGAGCATTGCCGGTCAGAAGTGACAAACCTGGGGCAAGGGAAAAGGCTTCTTCCTTCTTACATTGCACCTGATTTCACACAGTGCTGCCATTCCTCTCTCTCTGTCACAAGAACCAGATCTGATCCATTATTAAATTCCACTTATCTCAGTGTCTTAGGTATCAGATTTGGGAAAGGCCTCTAAGATCTCCTAGCTAGCAAGGGATTGTTCCTTACAAGACACTTGTCTAGTATTTCAACCACTTTAAGATTTCCCTAAGCCTGGGGGCTTCCTTTAGGTATGTTCTACAACCTAAGGTGTCCCCACTGTCAGAAAACAGTTTAGTCTACACATTGCAGAGTATACAACATCTTCAGTGCTTTGGGAGAAATCTCTGCAGTTCAGCAATGGGATTTACGTCTATGATGATGAGATAGTGGACTGAAAGCTGACCTGAATGGAGGGTGAGGCCACAGAAGGAGTGGCTTGGTCTGCTGCAGAACCCGGACATCGGGGGTGAGGGAAGGAAGCGGGGGGGGAGGCTACAGTGAATGAGTCTCTGCAACACCGCTTCCTGGCTCAAAGGGGGTGCTGTTGTGGTGAGTACACCTGTAACGCTGACAGGTGCAAATGAACCTGGAACTTCTGGAGCTTTGTGCATGAACCTCTGCACAACGCCTGAGATAAAAGCCAGTGGGTTCTCAGCTAAGACTGTAGAGCACATTCATTCATTCTCTCTGTAAGTGGTCTAAGTACTGCTACATGGGAAGTGAACTGCACCCAGTAGGTTTGTGGGTTACACACCCATTGTAGAGAGCTATATGATCTAAGATAGATCTATAAGAATGATGTAAGATAATTTCACCACTTTAAATAAGGATGTCACCAGTTAAATGGTTAACTGGTAAGCATCACCCTTACCACGTGGTACTTACCATTTACCGGTTAACTGGTGGTCCGGCCCAACCTGGCTGGAGCAGACCCCTGCCCATGAGATACCTTTAACCAGTTAACTAGTAAATGTGATCTTACATCCCTTGCTTTGCAGTGTATCTCCAGACATTCCACAGGTAGAGAAGTGAGTATTGGATACCCTTAGAAAAAGAGAAATCTCCTTTTTGGTGGAGTGGTGTTTGCCTTCCTATATTAAAGGTTTGCAACTAAATTTTCCATTATAAGCGCAATTTTGTCCTCCACTCTAAAAATCTACAAACAAAAAAAATATTTGCCTCAAAATTGGCAGGTTAAGCCTGGGTCTGTGGTAAACTTTTTCTAGAAAGTGCAAAGGAGTTGCTCAAAGAATTTTTGTAACACGGCACAGTAAATATGGCATTATTCACCTGTGTTCTGGAAGTCGTCTGGTGTTTCTTTACCACTCTATAGCAAAAAAAGGGAGAGGAGATGGTAGAAATGTAGCTCCTGAATTGAAGGGGGCTGATATAAAGCCTATGTTACTAGAGCTGGCGTGTGGGCTCCAGCAAGGAGAATCTTGGCTTGTCAATGTATATGTTCATTGATTGATTGATTGATTGATTACACTGGAAGTCTGGGCTTCCTTTGTGGTGATTCCCTTGAAAATATAAACTGATTTTTACTGATGCAAGCTCACGAAATTTGACAGGACTAATTACTTCTAATGATTCTCCCTCTGATATCATGTCCCAACTTTGAAAGTATAATGAGCCGGTTAACTCTGGACCTGTATCCTAAAGAATTGCCTTCCCAAAACCCTCCAGTTGCCTAGGGTGAGCAGCATGAAGGACAAGGCTTGGCCATGTTTGGAGGGGAGGCAAAAAAACTGTCTTACAGTCCCACCCCAAAATGCTAAGGCCAGATTTGCTAGTTAAAGTACTAACTCTCTCTGGGCCCGGGATTGCTCTCAGAGCCTGATCTAAATAGTCAATTGAAAGTTTTTTAAAATTTCAGTTGGTTTTGGTTCAGGTCTTCAAGGGTCTTGAAGGCTGTGGCAAGATGCATCCCTCTTTGCTATGGTTGTTGCGGCAAGAGGAACATTCCTACTGTGTTACACATCAGCATTTGGTGTTTGGGGTGCATCCTTCCTACAGACTTCATAAGATTAGTACCACAGGGCAATGCCTTTCTAAGCCCTTTTCCTTCCCCAAGCCCATATTAGGAATAACTAGAAAAACTAAGAAAATAATAAGCAGTCCTGTGGCACCTTAGGCTATGTCTAGACTGCAAGCCTCTTTCGAAAGAGGCTCTTTCGAAACATACTTTCGAAAGAGCCTCTTTCGAAAGAGAGCGTCTAGACTGCACACGGAACTTTCGAAAGAGCAAGCCGCTTTTTCGAAAGAAAGCACCCAGTGAGTCTGGATGCTCTCTTTTGAAGAAGCCCTATTTACATTCAAGAACACCTTCTTTCGAAAGAAGCACTTTCGAAAGAAGGCGTTCTTCCTCGTGAAATGAGGTTTACCGCCGTCAAAAGAAAAGCCGCGTTCTTTCGATTTAATTTCGAAAGAACGCGGCTGCAGTCTAGACGCAGGTGAAGTTTTTTCGGAAAAAGGCTACTTTTCCCGAAAAAAACCCTGAGTCTGGACACAGCCTTAGAGACTAACAAATATATTAATTTTGAACTTTCGTGGGCAAAACCTACTTCATCAGATGAGTTGGAGTAGGAATTACAGAATCCAGAGTAGAAACACTAACGCTGTGTCTACACTGGGCCACTTATTCCGGAAAATCAGCCGCTTTTCCGGAATAAGCTGCGAGCTGTCTACACTGGCCCTTGAATTTCCGGAAAAGCAACGACGCTCTACTGTACAAAATCAGCCGCTATTCCGGAAAAACTATTCTGCTCCCGCTCGGGCATAAGTCCTTATTCCGGAACACTGTTCCGGAAAAGGACCAGTGTAGACAGCCCAGTAGTCTTTTCCGGAAAAAAGCCCCTATCGTGAAAATGGCGATCGGGGCTCTTTTCCGGAAAAGCGTGTCTACACTGGCCACAGACGCTTTTCCGGAAAAAGGGCTTTTCCGGAAAAGCAGCCTGCCAATGTAGACGCTCCTTTTCTGGAGAAACTGAAAATGGAATAGTATTCCGTTTTAAGCAGTTCCGGAAATTCATGCCAGTGTAGACACAGCCTAAGGATATTCCTAGAGCGTGTATGCATACACACACATGCCAAATCATTTTGTTAAGCAGAAGTTAAGTTTGTGAATAGATTTCACTCATTCAAAGATCAAATAATTAAATAACAAACATATGACCATAAACATGCCTGGAAATTTGAGGTCAAGGTTAAACTTACAAGCAATCAAAACTTTGGAAAGTATGCTAGTTCCCAGTAAAAGTACAGATCACATGGCTGAGCTCCGTTTATTATGTGGTTATAGCCTCCGTGTAGTATATGTATCTTTTACATATAAGATATCCTCAAACAGACACATGCTTTATTCCAAGTTGTCATGTGACAGTCTATGGGACCAACATAGTTTAGGATTTGTTTTTACACATCTTCAAACAAAACCCTGAATGGCAGCACCCAGGGGGCTAAAGGGAAGAATATGAAAGATAAGTGCAACAGCTAATAGGGTGGGGAAGAAGGATTTGTTACAAAGGCCAAGGGTGGCGGGGCGTTGAAATGGTTTTAATGCACAGGGAGACAGATAGGACCTGTAAAGAGCTTTGTAAATGACAGCACGGTCTACATAATAATTACCACTCTGAAATTTATAGTTCTGTAAGGGTGGAAATGTGTTTGAAAGGTCAACAGAACTAATTATGCTAGGGAAATGAAGCTGGGTTTAGACAAAAAAATATAATAGGGGTCACCACACGCATGCGCACAAATGGATGAAAATTCTATTTTTTCCCCTCCCATTTCTTAGGGTCAGGCAGGTGGGAAAGGCGGAGCATGGAGGACAGGAAAAAGTCTTATCAGTCCGGTGCAGTATGCTGGGTTTTGAATGTGCGGCTGACACCAGTACTGGGCGCTAAGCAACCGGTCTGGCTTCCAGCTGTCAACCTGGCTAGCAGCTGTCGCCTTGGCAACACTTTCTCCGCTCCTGAGGTATGTGCAGGACTTTAGCCATCTGGTCTTTGGCTGGTGATTTGTCATGTTCCATGATGGTGAGGAGGGTTCAGATGCTGAGCTGGCTTCAGAGACAGGCTGTTCTTTCCGGGAAACAGCTGGCAGCACTTTGCTCTCGTCTTTTAAAGATTTACTGCTGATTGTTCGGTGGCCAGCTTTTCCAGTGCATTTCAAGTCACTCTTTGCCACCCTGACCTGAGTGCTAACTTTGCTTTCTCTCCATGGGCTGTCATAAATACCGTTAAAGGCTTTTAAATACTGTGAACTGAAATGCTTTGCATGGATTGCCCGAGAGCAGAATATGCGTATGTGCTGTGGAGATATATAAAGTCCATTCCAGAGGGCATAGGCCTCCAGATCCATTTCAACTCTCCTGTCATAGGACATGCCCAAGGACTCCATTCTAGCAGAGCTGGCAGTGCTGAAATCTAGATTTTTTTTCCCCCTCCATCCATAGGGCTGTAACAAAAAAACTAAGACTTTTTTCTGTCCCATCTTCACTTGGAATTAATGGGTAAAGTTACCTGAGGTAAAATGTTTCAGTCCTCAAACTGACTAAAACCAGAATAATGTCCATCCCCATCTTCCACAAAGTATCATAATAATGGACTTGTGAAATGAGTGACAATGTGGCTGCAAAACGAATGATTGATTAGGATGCTGGGTCACTATAGCACCCTCTTTGGCCAACATCTTTTCCTGACTTTCAGTGACACAGCTGTCCATCAATTCTTTTAAAAGTTCTCTTTTGTGCCTTCCCATGTCCTTTCTTCTCCTCATCCCAGACCCTGCCCTCAATGGGGGCCGTGAGCAAAGAGAAGTAGAGGAGGGGCTGAAATGCTTCACTATTGAGAGATTTTAGGTTGACCCCTATGCAGAACATGAGCACAACATAGAGAAATTGACTTGTTTCCAGGTATTTTGGCTGGTCTCTCTCTAGCTTTCTCAACCATCCCATTCATGTCCAGTAGTCACTTGCTGACTATGACAATAATTAACATTTACCTCTTATGTGATGATTCATTTGGTAATGTCAGTCACCTCCCTGACATCCACAGCCAGATGGTCTTCCAGTTTAGAGCCACACCTGCCTGTGTAGACAGGTGAGGTTAAGTGCTGTGTGTGTAGTCTCCAATCTATGTGCATAGGCTGCATAAGTGTGATGTGCAGTCGAGCTATGAAGAGAGGACGTTAGTCTGTCATCCAGAACATAGACTGGATATGTGATGACCAGGAGAACTGTAAAATAATTTGCTCATTGGATACAAGGGTATGAAATGACACAAGACATGTCAGTCTTAGGCCATGTCTACCCAGCAAAGTGAAGTCAACCTAACTTATGTCAGCATACAGCTTTTGCAGCAATTGCATTGCTTGCATGGATCTACACTTTGCTCTTTAGTCAGTAGTGTGTGTCTTCACAAAGAGTGCTTATATTGATTGTACTGTCAACGTGGGACACTGTGGGATGGCTCCTACAAGATAGTAACAGTCGACATGCACAACACCGTGTCTTCACTGACACTGTGTTGACCTAGCATTGTCGACTGTGACTCTATGCGGCTTGTGGAGATTGAGTGGTTAGCTGGTGTAGTTGTGCAGTTACATCAGCTGGAGTGAAATTTAAGTGTAGACACTTCCTAGTTAGGTCAATGTAAGCTGCCTTTTGTCAACCTAATTGTGTACTGCAGACCAGACCTTAGAGACAGCTGGGGAGAAGTCTGTGGTTACAGTACGTTTTAATATCAGTGATGTATGAATCTGTAGGAGAGAGTTCTTGGAAAATAATCTACATTATTAGCAAAAAAGCCTAAAGCCAAGGCCTCAACATTAGTCTTTTCCAAAATAATATCCGTTTCATGCTCTGAGTCATCTTAAGCAGGATTAATTAAAAGAAGGACCCAATTTCTGTTAGGCACTGATGAACCTCTTGGGAAAAGGAGACCATAGACTTAAAGAACAGCCTCTGCCTTACATAGGAGCATTGATTTGCCACCGTGGATCATGCTATTAGTCTATTCAGGAGTAGCCTGTCTCTGATCTCAGAAAATGGTGAAGGTGACCACCATCCTCTGTGGGCCTTCTCAGTGATACAGCACTGCATACCTTTGTGAGCCCTGTGATGACAGTGTTACACCTAGTTGTCGTTAGCTTGCATAGTTGCAAGTGTTACCAGTGTTTTTGATCTCTTTAAAGTCCAGCCAGAGAATTCCAGAGATAAAACATTCACTGCATGAAGTAGCTTTTCCTTTTCTTGGTTCTACAATAACTAGCCTCTAGGCACCATATGAACCCTTCTTCTGGAACAGGGCAGGTAGGGGGAGGGCCCGGTTTTCACCAGACTTTCCAGTATTTTTGACAAGCCATTGCCTGGCTAAATATTCATTTTCAGTCCTACCTCACATGTAAGTAATTGCATTCCTTTAATAGAAAGGGAAACAGACTGCTGGCACTAAAAATATATGTGGCTTTTTTTTAAAAAAAAAAACCTGCGGATTTAGGGGAGAAAGGGAAATCTCAGGGAGAGTTGATTGGTGTTGAAGCATGTTCATATCATTCAGTGAAATCTGCTAGGGACAGAAGAAATTAAACTGACACTTCAGTGCAACGTACAGTAGTTAACAAGTCAGAAGTTGGATCAATAAGAATGAAGAACAATCCAATAAGGAAACAACTCCTATGGAGTCACATAAAAATATGTGCAAGTGTTAAAAATGAAACAACCACTAGCTTTACTGCCAGTGAAAATCTTAAAATCAGATGTGGAACAGCGGGGCTGGCATGTGTGGAGAGGGAGGTCTAGATGTACTGTAATGTGTTAGGTGAGAATAATCAAAAGATTACCATAAACTCTTGAGTATACACTATATGTTAAAAATAGGATAGATTATGGATACGAGGGAGGATGTATGTGTTTCCATAGACTCTAGCAAAAGAGAATTTCTAACTAGAGGGTGCCTACATACCTCAGTGGTGGGAAAACCTCAGATAGATTGTGAAGTAGACTCTGTGTGAATAATACACATACTCTAGTGGTTGTGTACTACCAGCTCCGAAAGCTGAACCACAGTGATGAATGCAGAAGGAAGAAATATCAGAGAGGTAAACAATGGAAGCATATTAATAACGGGTGATTTGCTGGTTGATAAACTGGTTGATTTGTCATACTGGCACATAGCACGCAATTACAATTCTTTGTGGAACCTATCATTCTGCAGAATATCATGACAATAATTTGCACTTTCTATAGCACTTTTTTATCTGTGATCTCAGAATGAATTAGAAGTTAAATACTTTGCACATTGAAAATCTTAGCCATGTAAACTTAATTATGCCCTAATTCAGAATCCTATGGCGAATCAGGACAGATCAAGGGATGAAATACAGGTCTCCCAATATACTAGACACTTTGCTAGCCAAAGGTAAGTCTGAAGGGGTAAATGAAGCACTGCCTGCCTTTTGCGTCCCTGCAGATAATAAAATCAAGTGCAGTGATGTAAAAGCAACTGACTGGCTGCAACTGTAAAATGAAACATGTAGCGCTTCGAACATTCTCTGGAAAAATTGATATGGGTACAATGCTTTCAGTGTCCCAGAAAACATGAGGAAAAACTATGTAGCACTTTAAAGACTAACAAGATGGTTTAATAGGTGATGCGCTTTCATGGGCCAGGCCCATGAAAGCGCATCACCTATTAAACCATCTTGTTAGTCTTTAAAGTGCTACATAGTTTTTCCTTTTGTTTTAGCAAGATGAGACTAAAACAGCTACCTCTTTATTACTATCCAGCAAACATGAGGCATTCTAACTGAGCTGGAGAGTGATCTTGGGATTAAGGCATTACAGTACAACTCAGGAGACCTGCGTTCAACTCCTTGCTCTGTCCCAGGCATCCTTTGTGATTTTGGGGAAGACATTTCATTTCTTTCTGCCTTGGCTTCTCATCTTCAGAATGGAAATGGGAAGTATGACAAAGCCTTTGTCTAGCACGTATATTGAGATTCTAAACTTTCTGGGGCAGGCACTGTGTTTTACTGTGTGTTGGTGCAGTGTCCAGTGCCGTGGGGCCTTGATCTTGATTGAGGCCCTCTTGGATTTACAAAAGTACAGATAGTTAATAAGAATGAAAATAATTAATAATAAAATGTGCCTCCTCTGTAACTTAAATTAATTGCTGAAAGGGCACCCAACCCTTTCCAAACAGAACAGTGACCGTTGTTATGGAAGCTTGAGTGCGCTTAAGTTTGTGATGACACTTGTCTTTAGGGCTGTGTTGGCCCTTGGAGAACGTGCAGTGCGGTCCAATGAATATGGACTGGAAGCCAGGAACACCTGAGTTCTTATCCTGGCTCTGCTGCCAATGACTCACTGTGTGACCTCAGGTAAGTGACTAGGGACAATATTTTCAAGAGAGAGTTTTCATTTTTGGTGTCTTCATTTTTGGCTGCTTTACCTGAGGCATTCAGACCCTTATCTTCAGAAGTGCAAAGCACCCACAGCCTCTGGGGCTTTGTTTGAGTTTGGAGTGCTCAGCACTTGTGAAAATTGGGCCTTATCTTTCGCATCTCGGCTATCCAAAATCAAAGGACATTTTTGACAGATTTGACTTTAAATCTCTTTACCTCTTTCCCCATGGGTAGAATAGAGGTATTACGTCCCTACGTCATAGGGGGTGTTGCGAGCACAGGCACCAACTTTGCAATGTGCTGGGAGGGGGTGGGGGTGCTTAACTTCTGGCTCTGCCTCAAGCCCTGCCCCCACTCCACCCCTTCCCCCAAGCCTTTACCCACATCCTGCCTCTTCTCATCCCTGCTCCATCCTCACCTTCCCTCTTTTCACCCAGCTCCACCCCCTACCTGCTCCTCTCCCCCAGTCTTCTGCACACTGCAAAACAGCTGATCACGGGAGGCACTGATCTGCAGGGCTTGCTGGCTAGTGGGAGGCACTGGGGGCAAAGGAGGCAGGAGCTGATGGGAGGCTGCCACTGGGTACACAGTGCGCACCATCTTTTCCCCCGAGTGCTCCGCCCCAGGGCCTCCAGGAGTTGACATGTGTGGTTGTGAGGGTGAGTTAATGTTTGTGCAGGACTTTGAAGAAAGCTGTAGATGACTAAATATTATCATCATTATGTGTCTCTAAGCCATGTAGCTGTGTTGCTGTGTGTTGTATTGGTAGGCAGAGAGATAGGGGAGAATACCAGTATGTCCACTCACTCTCCAGGTGCTCCCTTCCCCCTCCTTCCACTACAGTAATCTAAAATAAATTAATGTGGATCTTCTTCCCCATCCCTTCCCCTTCATGTTATCCGTTTCCCTTTAGGGAAGCTGTTCTTTACCTCTTTGTGCCCCAGTGGAGTCATTAGCTGCTGCAGGGAGTCTGGGCAATTATGAGCCCATTGTAAATCCCTGTTGCCTGCTGAATCAGATTTGCTCAGTTGGTTGTTTTTCCACACACCTCAGGCACGTGCCCCATACTACACTGCCTATTCCTGCCTCAAGTCCTTTGAGAACAGGAACATAGGATCCTGGGATGCATCCGAGAAAGACCAGCTATAAGTGTTAAAATCAGGAGAGACAGCGAGGAAAAAAGCTTAGACCCCCCCACCCCCTCTTAGTAAGGGAGACATATCTAGAAAGGCTGAATATAAATACATTTTATTCTGTGACAGTCAATAATGAAAATGTATTGAAACAAATAACAGAAGCTGGTACCAAGCCCTTTCTGCTTCTTTCCAGGCATTCCAGATAGGCTGTGTGCAATTTCTTCAATGTAATTGAATATATGATACACCCTTGACTTTGTCTTTATTTACGTGATATATTCTTTCCTATCCTGAATAGGAAACACAGAGAAAGATGTGGTGGTGAATGCACTGTGCTCCAGATTCTGCATTGGCCTTCACTGGAGGCTCTGCCCAGGGCGTGGCTTTAGGCCAGCTTTATACCTTCCTAATTGCCAGACTGCCACAGGGATGAGTGTGGCTGTGATGAGGTGGGCAATCCCTACACCAGCTAAGAGGGAATTGATCAGAGCAGAAGAGCTCTGTTAGCCCCATCTTGTTACACCCGGGGGATGTGTCAGGCTCATGGAGTAGTTGACAGGAACTGTTCAGAATAGTTAGAGAGAGCAGGAGGAGACCCTGGAGATAGGTGGCCTGATGTTCCCTCTCTGTGGAAGGTCATGACAGGAGCCAGGTAGATGGAGAACCAGGGAAAAGCTGCAGGACAGGAGTTAACTCCTGTGGTAGGTCTTGAAAAAGGAGCAAGACTCCAGGAAGGTAGCTCTGTGGGCTGGCACTCCATGCAAGAGTAGTGAGGGAGAACTTAAGATGCACTAAAGGCTCACACCTTGGGTGAGCAACTGTTATTTAGTTTGTATTTCCTCGGGTAGTTTGGTTTTATTGAGGGATGTTCAGGAGAAGCTCTGGAACGGCTGCTCTGCAAGTAGATTGAGGCCGAAGAGGAGTCCAGGCAGATAGAATGCTATTATTTTGTCTGACATTTGTTGTTCGGAACAACGACAGCCTGGAACACTAGAGAGCAAGCTGGCCATAGGGCTAACTCACCTTTGTTCCTGACCATTGAAGTGCCAAGGAGGAGGCTGAAGGAGCGTTGCTAAAGTTCCAAGTCATGCCACAGTGGGGGTGCTCTGGGAAGGTGAATCTATAACAGTGGTCCCCCAGCATAAGTTAGCCCTGGGAGCTGCTCTGATTTATAGGTGTCTATGAGCTGTCCTGCAGCCCCACAGTCACTGGAGCAAAGTGTGCTCTGGCTACACCCCTAGCCCAATCTTATACTGAAGTCTGTACTGGAGGATAGCGAAGCACTAACTACAGTGCCCCTTTGTGGGGGATGTTGTCTGGTGTGGAGAGTGAGACAGCCATTTTATGCTGCAGCAGGGATCAGAATCTGTCCCTGGGTGTCATTACCATTCTTTTAAGTGGGTGCAAAATGGGATGGCCTTGTTACTGGGGGTGGTCAAAATGCCTCCATTTAAGCCCATTCAAGCATTGTGGAATTGAAAGTTCAACTTGGTTTTCTTCAATCCACTCTGGGGATGGACAGAAAGAGGCAGAGAAGAAAAAATCTGATAAAAGGTAGGAGGCAGAATGGACTAGAAAGAGAGCAGAATGAAGAAGAAATATAGAGAGACAGGGTTGGGCAAAAAGAAGAAACAACTAATGAAAAAATAAATGTAGTGTTTCTAGCTGCATGTGCCACCCTAGAGCTTGTGAGGCTTCTAGCTCTTATGCCAGTTTCTCCTTCTTTTCAAGTGGATGAGCCCTTTTTCAAAGTTAAAAGTTTTGAGGGCATCCTTACATTTACTATAAAAGCCAGAACTGTATAAATAATCATAAGCCTGTGCCATTTGTGTGTTGTGACGGGCTGAGAGAGAATACTTGAGCTTGAAGAGTAAGGGTGTACAGAGAGGAGGGGAGTGAGATTTTCTGTGCTTTAGAAGAAATGGTAATAACATTTCTGACATCTCGCAGTCCCCTTTGATTGCCATTTAGAATCCCCCTGGGGATTGTGACCCGCTGGCTGGAAAGCTCTGCATTACATAGCTGTGGCTTCCCATCGGTGAGAGAGATTTGGCGTAAGTTTTTAAAAACTGAGCAGCTCTCAAATAGTGTCAGGTTTAAATTACAGGAAGAAAAATTCATAACTTCAAATTAGCGACCTGAACCTTGAACGTAGAGAGGGCTGCACGTCAGACTCCACAAGGTTCCTCTGTCCTTACTCATTAGCTCTAAAACCAACCAAGCTGTCTCTAGCATAAGATCAGAATTTTCCTCCAGGGCAAAAAAGGTACCTTAATTCCGGTAGCAAGTGAACTGATAATTATGGTGAGATTGCCTTACGTGCACATGCTGTGGCACAGCTTTAGGCACTTTATGGACACATGACCATTCGGCATAAATTCACCTCCTTGTGCAGGACTAGTAGTATTCCTGCTCCTATGAGTGGAGGGAACATGTAGCAAGACCGTCTCTCCTGTTCATCACAGTGCCCAGCTTTGTTCCATTGTGCATCTCTACTGACCATGTCCGTAGCTTTTGCATTTGGCTTGCAGCATTGACCTTTTAGTCTGACTTTTCTCAGCTTCCTTCCTCCTTTCTGTCCTATTTGTCAGTCTCATTACTCTGTATCTGAGGGGTAGTTGTGTTAGTCTGTATTTGCAAAATCAACAAGGAGTCCTGTGGCACATGAAAAACTAACAGATTTATTTGGGCATAAGTTTTCATAGAGAAAACTCACTTAGTCAGATGCATAGAGTGGAAATTACAGAGGCAGGCATATATAAAAATCTTATGCCCAGAGCTTATTCCCAAATAAATCGGTTAATCTTTCAGGTGCCACAGGACTCCTCATTGCCATTACCCTGTACTACTTTCCTGGTGCACGTGTTTCTCTCTGTTTTGCTTTCCCCATGCAGCCAGATCCCTTATGGAAGCTGGGAATTTGTTGGAGATGATGGGGGGGGGGGTAATGAAAGATGTTTAAATGTATTTAGGTGCCTAAAGATGCTGATAGATAGATGCCAAGATGCTTTTAAAAATCCCACTAGGTGCCCAAGTGCATCTTTAGGTGTGTAAATACCTTTAAAAATGTGGAATTGGCTGCCTGCCTAAGGAAAAGCAGTTCATCTTCTTCTTTACATGGTTCCCTTCATGCAGCTTCCCCCTGGGTTAGAGGAAGGAGGGATTGAAAGAGACAGGACAGAAAATAGATTGAAGGGGTTGGGGGTGGGGAGAAATAACCAAAGAGGAGGAAAAAATAGAATGAGAGGATAAAAATTACTGTAAATATTGATTGAAAAAGACTGAATGAGAGAGAGAGAGAGAGAGAGAGAGCGCTCCTAGGAATGCAGTGCAGGCTAAGGGGTTAGGGTACAGAACTTGGAATCAAGAGACCTGGGGTCTATTCCAACTCTGTGACTGACCTGCTGCATGACCTTGGGCAAGTCAGTTTTCCTCTGTGCCTTGTTTCCCCTCTCACCCCTTTGTTTGTCTTGTCTGTTGGCATTAAACTTTTGGGGGCAGGGACTGTCTCTCAATGTGTTTTGTCCAGAATCCATCACAATGGGGTCCTGATCTTGTTTGTTGTTTCTGTGCACTACTAGAGTACAAATAATACACAGTACAGGAGACCCTTGAAGTTCGCTGAATCGCTACCATGACTTCACATATTCAGGGGTTTCTCCTGGTACACGGCCTTGGACAGGGGCTTGCCAGATGGCAGTGGTGGTCAGTCTCCCCTCCCCACACTCACTGTGGTGCCCAGGAGCCCATGGAACGCTCACTGCTGGTGCCAGGAGCTGCAGGGAGCTCACCACAAGGAACTGACTGTGGTGGCAGGGAGCCGCTGCCCCTGTATTCACAGATTTTGCCATTTGCTATGGTGCCAGGAACACACCCACTGTGAATGACAAGGGTTTACTGTAATAATAGTGTCCAGGATGCTAAACTTCAACAAGTGAGAATTGAAATTATGAAGGCATTAGAAATGGCATAAAGGGAAAAGCTAGGGAACCAAAAGTCCATGGAGTCATCATGGAGAGTGATAGAAACCTAATTAGGGGTCATATTCCTGTCCAAGTTGGCTGAGGATAACAGAGTTACTCCAGAGTTGAATAGAGTTGAATATGGACCTGCAAAAGTACCTTAAAAAAAAGCAAAATGGAGGGACAGACATCTATTAATTTAGATTATCATGTGCAGCAATTCAGTCATAAGAAAAAAATTGTATCCTTTAAACAATGAAATCCAGCATAAGCAAAGCTAATACAGGGAATTTAAACTTTGGCAGATAAAATGTCCAATGGAGATTAAGAGGTTAAGATGAGATTGGAAGAGCAAATATTAAATATAATAAGACAGATTAATAAGAAAACCTTTAAATACACTCAAAATGGGAAGCCAGCACCAGAGTCAGGATCTGCTAGGTCATTGGGGTCTGCAGAAGGCAGTCAGTCACAGAGGAGATAATCTGGCTGCAGAGAAATGAAATGATTTCTTTGCATTAGTCTTCACCACTGAGAAGGCTGGGAGAAACATCTATTTTTAGTCTTCCCAGGTAATAAAGCCAAGGGGAGGCCAGGAATGCAGGGATTTGTCCCCACCTCACTGATTCAATTGATCTTGTAAAGTATGTGCTGATTCTTCCAGCAGAGGAAGTATTCAGATCCCCCGGACTAAGAATTCAAATGTTGTTCCTCAATGCTGCCCACACGCTTTCTAATAATAATAAGTTAATAATATATTGTATCCAATATTTCTGTAGTACCTTCAGCCCAAAGCATTGTGCAATGTGTATATACTGATCATGACCCACCACTGAACTGCAGTTAGCTCTGTGGTGCAATGTATCAGCTGTTTAACAGTATACAGCGTTCTTACACAACCAGTTAGCACACAAAGTGCAAAAGAATATTGTGTCCAATAGAAACCACATGAGGAATTTTTAGGCCAGCCGAAAGTAATTACCTAAATCTGAATTTGGGGAGGATTCCAGCGCTAATAACTGTATTCATGAAAAAAGACTGTGGGGTTTTTTAATATTCTCACATGGAGAGGACCTTGATTGCATGGCTCACATGGAAACACAGTGCTCTAATGCTATTCTAGGGCATACCAGCACCTCCTGTTGAGTCACAAATGCCATTTTTTGCAACATTCTGGCTTTCTCTTGGAGGCCCCCATCCAAACATAGATTCGGCATCATGGTATGAGATTTGATGAGGTCACAGCTTGAGATGATATGGCTTCAGCTCTGAACATTATGCCACCACAGGGAAGTGACAGTGTGCATTCTAAAAGCTTCTAATGACATGGCCACAGTTACAGGGTCATCTCTCTTGAAGTGGGGAGGAGAAGGGACATCAGTGGGAAAACTTGAACCAGAAGCCCAGACTCAAAACTCTAGATTCTAGCTCTGTTGTTATCTATCTAGATTTTAAGTTCATGGACTTGGTTCTCCACTCACAGCAGTTGAGCTAAATTAACTTCAATGAAAATACTCTTGATTTACACTGAAATGAGACCTCTCATCTGTGTGTGTGTGTGGGAAACAGACAGGGACCAAAACCTCTTATCTGAACACTCGCAACATTTGGTTTAAAACCTAATTGCATTCAGAGTTAGTTGAATTATACGATCTTGATTTGAATCCAGGTGTGGGCTTTTTGTTCTAAACAGAATTTAGAAGTTAAAAAATCCATTTGGACATGGTGCTATATTCAGCATTGGCATCTGTTCTCTGATGTTGTTGCTCACTTAGTTCTTTACCGATTTCATCTGACTTTTTTGTGTCTTCTTTTAGCTAATAAAAATAGTTGTTGGGTGAAAAGTGAAGCTTCTGCAAAATAATAATTTTCTGCAGGACAGTTACCAAACTTTTTCAATTTTCCATCAACAAACCTTATAAAAAAATCTCCCTTACGAGCCAGGCACATGCCATATCCTAAGAATCACTGATTGAGTCGTCTGACTAAGAAGCCCAACCTACAGGGAAGAATTAAGGCATTGGGCCCCAGACTATAATTCCCACAAAGCACTCGGGCATCGCAGGAAAATGCCACGTCTAGTCAAACTGACTAGAAACAGAATGTTTCAATTTGTGTCAACAAACTGAAACACTTCAGGAATGTCGGAACACTTCATTTTCATCAACAATGTTGAAATGGTTCAACATTTTCAATTTGAAATGTTTTTAACTTTTCATTCTATGAAAAATGTTGACTTTAATCCATTGTGAGATGGAAAAATTGATGATATATTGGAATTTTCAATGGGCAGTAAATTTTGATTATCACTCCACTTTGTTAGTGGATCAAACTTGTAGATTTAGACTTACAGGAACTTTGTTGCTGCTGGTTTTGTTGCATGCTTCTTCTATAGAAAGAGAGTATGAACCAGAGAGAAAGATGAGTGAGGATATGAAAAAAGAAGGGGAGGAAAACAAAAGTAGATACCTACCCACTGGGAAGTCTGAAAAAGGAAGATAGAAGGAAGGCAAGGAGGCAGTGGAGAGAGAGAGAGTTTTTTTCCCTGGAGCTTCTGGTCTCTTTAACCTTCACTGCACAAGTCACTCCTCCCACTGTAAATGAAATATTAACAGTCCTGCAGCAGCCACAGGCATCCCACTGTCTCCCCATGGTCTACATTAGGGGCACATAGAGAGCGAGTGAGTGAGCAAGCCAGCGAAGAAATGCAGCACTGCTCTCCGGGCCTGAGCAAGGCTATTTAAAGGGGAGGGAAGGAAAGTATAATCATCACAAATCTGACTAACTGAAATGAAGTGGCTATGAACCATACAAAGAGATGGAGGGAAAGAGAAGCAGGGAGGAGAAGCTGATGCCCAAGTGATTCTCCTCTAGCTGGCAAAGTGCCCACAACTAAAAGGCCAGGTGACAACTACTCGTGAGTGCTGCTGACTGGCTGGAATTCAAAGGGAGGAGGGGATGGGACTGTATGTCATTACGAGGTGCTTGGGAGAGGGTGCACATGTCTGTGCTTTGCGTTGTATGTCCCCATGAGGCTTACAGCTTCCATTGCTATTGCAGTCCCACAGCAACTTTGCCACTGTTATCATTGTAGAATCCCTACAATCTCCATTTAGCTATCTTGTTCTCCTCTTCATAGGGCTGTTCAGTTACCATGGCTGGCCAGTCACCATGACTAAATATCCCTGTGCATGTTGACATGAGAAGATCCACACTCCAGAGGTCGATCTTCTTGTGTTTGATTTAGCAGATCTAGTTCAAACCCCTTAATTGAATGATGAGGGCAGCCCGTGCCGGCCTCCAGTACTCCTTCTGCGAGGAGTAAGGGAAGCTAATGGGAGTGTTTGTTCCCAGTGACCTCCCACTGTGTGGATGCCGCTATAGCTCAGCTTAAGATAAGCCAACACTAGCTATGCATTTTGTGTAGCTGGAGTTTTGTACCTTAAGCCGACCTGCCTGTTCTAGTATAGACTAGGCCCCTGTTATTAAACCCAACAGAGTTGTGCCAAGGATGAATTTTGTGGTACCAATTTTGGGAGTGGGCTTGACACATGGTATGTAATGGGGAGAGGCTGGAATGTTAGCATGATGTCAACCCAAGTAACACAGTGTTTTCCATGGAAGCATATCTGCATTTTAAATGGCTGGGGATCTCAGGCAGTAGGAATCTTTCTGGATTTGGTGCTCCCTCAATGAGTTATAGAGCAGACTTATGCTTAAGGAGAGCAGGGGAGTGAGCCATGTCTGCAAAACGCAAAACACTTGGACTTTACTTAGTTTTGTTTTTTGTCTAGGAAAAACAAGTGATTGCAGCCGATATTAATCACTTTGGGCCATATTTTCCCTCTTATTGCTCCTCGTCCTACAGGAATGGAAACTAAATGACTTTCCAGTGTCACAACATTGCCATGTTTTCAGTTTCATCTCATGGTCTCACATTGGTGCATGATCATCTTGATATCTTTAATTGTCCCACACACTAAGTCTTAGAGGACTGACATGGAAAATCCAAGGTGTCCCAGATAGGCAGTAATGCTGTTATAGCCCAAGCTGGTGTTCTGTACCACCCTTAAGTAGACTTCATCTTCCCACTTCCAACACCACCCTGACTGGTTGAGAGCAGAAGTTAAAGGATAATTAACCATTTGGCTGATGCTCCTGGGAGTGGAGGCTGTCCAGCTGCTAGAATATCTATAGACAAGAGGACGAGAGAAGAAGACAGGTGTCTGGCAGGATGTATTGTCAATGAAGATGAAAACCAACAAATGTAGAATGATAAAAGGGCCATACCTCTCAGGCCAAAGCTAACAAATCTGGAGCCTATAATAGGACTGGCTGCTTCCTGGGTGCACCCATGTGGCCAGAGATCACTATCTGACATCCTGCCTCTCTTTCCTCCTTTTCAAGTCCAAGGGTAACTAAATCACTTCCCTTCTGGGGTCCAATGTATTCAGTCTTCTGGGTACACACTGGTTATGTAGGCCCCAACCCTAGCTCAACATCACTCCCTTCTTCCCAGAGATGGGCCCTAATCACAGTCACTTGCAGGCTTTACCTGGTTGAACTTCAGCCTCCTGTCTCTGACGGCTTAACTTCCCTAGCAGTGGCTTTTCTCACGCCCCACAGTACCCTGAGGTTCCCCTCTCTTTGTATCTTCCTGCTGGCCTCCATCCAGCTTCATCCATCACTGCTATCATGGCACAGCAGGGCTGGAGCAGTTCCTTGAGTAGTAGGGGTTGGCTGCCTGCAGGCCTCCAGCCCGTAAGGGCCAAGCTATCCTATTACAGAGCTCATTGCTACAAGACAGCACTGCAGCCAAGCGCTTAACAGGATTCTGAAAGGAGGAGACAGTTCTGTGGCTAATGAGCAATCCATGGGCACCGGAGACCGGACAAAAAAACTTTAAATGAGGGCTATAAACCCTTTTAGTTTCAGGGCATAAATCAGACACTAACTGACAGTGGTTAGGAAGAAACTTCCCCTGAGGGCAAGTTATTATGGAATTGTTCACTACAGGATTTCTTGCACCTTCCTCTGAAGCGTCTGTGGCTGGCCTCTGTCAGAGGCAGGATGCTGGACTAGACATAAAGCTGATCTGATCCATTCTGACAATGTCTGTGTTCCTGTTTTCATTTCCTAAGCCCACCTATGGCGACAGGCCTTGTTGTGAAAGTGTCTTGTCACTTCTCCATCCCTTTGGGATCCAGAACTTAGGATGAGAAGGGGAGTGATGACAGGAGAAAGAGAGATTGGAGGAGAGAGAGGGTGGGGTAGGAGAGGAACAGCGAGGAGAAAAGAGAAATGGGTGAGAGAGAGAAGGGGGAAATTCACTTGTAAGTAGAAGACTTGAACTTCAAAAAAAGTTAATTAATAATGAAATTTCTGACTGAATGATGCAGATTTTGAACACCAGCTTTGTCAGCAGTTGAAATTAATTACAGGCTCAGGCACAAGAGAAGGGGAGCGAGCAGAGAGGGAGGGGGAAGACATTGCAAAAGTGAAGATTATAAACCTGGTTCTAGGCAGTTGCCGTGGTGACTGGAGACAGTCCTTGTGGCTGACAGTGGTGACACATTGAAGGCAGCAGGTAGTTATAATTACCCCCTTCCATTGACTCAAGTTGACAGTGACCCCTCCCGATTCTGAGCGGGAGATGCTCCATTTTTCTCATCAGAATTTCTCTCTCTCTCTCTACTGCAGCTACAATGGGTCTTTTGGAGACCCACCTGCACTGAAAGGAAAACTATAGAGTGACAAGGGCGGGAGCCTCTTTTATGTCATTTTAACCACAAGGATGCTGAACAACGTCACCAGGAAAATTGGATGGCATCTACACACTTTCACAGAGCCAGTTTCTAAAAAAAAGGGGAGAAGAAATCTAATATTGCCAATGCCGAGTGGCCACAAATCAAAAGTCAGGCCTTAAAAATCAGGTGTTTTTTAAAAAATAACAGATATGGCATATTGCCATCGGACCTGATTCTGTGGGTGCTCTGGGGCTGGGGCACCAACCGGGAAAAAATAGTAGACACTCAGCAACCACCTGCAACCCCTCCAAACAGCTCCTCCCCCTCCTGCACCTTCAACCCAGGGCAGATCAGCTATTTACATGCAGGAGAAGTAAGGGCAGGGTGCATTTAGGGGAGGGGATAGAATGGGGTAGTGAGAGGAGGGGCAGGGACAGGAATCGGTGAGGTGGGGGTTGAGGGTTGGGGGAATGGGGGCAGGGCCTGGGGGAGAGGGGGGTCAAGCACCTCCAGGAGGGGTCAAAGTAAGCACTTGTAGATATTTATATTGGCCTTCTGGTGTTTGGGCCTTCAGGGTTCATATTTTTCAGTGTTTCTCTGCAACCATGAGTACTAGACAATTATTATTTTTTATGAAAGATGAGATTCTCAGGTAATTCAGGACTCCAGGAGCTAGGGCTATAAGAAAAACTCCAAATATTCTGAGATCACAGTAAAATCACAATAGTAGGCAAAATTGGGGAATATATCTTAGGTAAATATGTGGGCCCATTAACGTAGTATTTGAGCATCTCGTAACGTGTTCTGTGTTTATCCTCGCAACATTCTTATGCAGCAAGGCCATACTATTATCACCTTTTAGCCACTGGACAAACCTTTTAGAGATGTAACTGTCTAATTGTGGGACAATGATTAACCCATCTTGCTTATGGAGGACACAATTCCTCTATTTCGAAGCACAAACAAACATTTACAGTGTGTCAAAAAATATAGGGGTTGTCTCCAGAGGCATAGCAAGGGTGTTATGCACCCGGGGGCAAAGGCAAATTTTGCGCCCCCCCCCCTTCACCGCTGCTTTGTGGTGGGGCCCCAAACCTGGTGCATGACTGAGCCAGATCCTGGGAGGAGGCTGGGGAGCTTGTACCACGTCTTCTCCTGCTCCCTCCAGTTTGGGGCTGGGCCCCCGCATGCACTAACCCGCCGGCGGAGATGGAGGAGAGTAAAGTTGGGGGTGGAGAGGCGGCTCCAAAGGGCCATTTGCCCATAGCAGGCCCCAAATGGAAACTAAGCAGAAGTGTTTGTTTGATGTGTGCTGATACATATCAGGAAGAGTAGGAGACTAGGGGCCTTATTTGAACCAAGACCCTGTCACACCACTGTGGCAGTAGGTGCCTGGTGTTATGTCTACATGACTGCTGGACACCCACAGCTGATCTGGGCCAGACAACTTAGCCTCATGGGCCTAGGGATGCTGGGCTGTTTCATTGCTGTGTACATTTCTGGGCTTGGGCTGGAGCTCAGGGTCTAGGACTCTGTGTGGTGGGAAGGTCCAAGAGCTCAGTTTCCATCTTGAGCCCATAAGTCTATACAGTGATGAAACAGCCCCACAGCTAAGCCCCACAAGTCCGCAGCTGGCACAGGCCGGCTGTGGATTTTTCTTTGTGGTGTAGATGTTCCCTTAAAGAACTGACATCCCCTTTAGGCCCCTTTGCAGTGCTAGATGGAGCATTTAGCTAAAGCACTATACAAAGGGGTTAGTATAAGTGAAATCCTGGCCCTAAGTCTGTTTACTTTAGAAAGAAGAATAAGAATAAGAGGAGAGCGGGTATATACAATTTTGAAGGCACAAAGATCATTCAAGCCCTCCTGTTTACACTGCCCCCTAATGTAGAAATGGAGCAGTACCTGATAAAATTAAAAGACAATACAGTATATTAAAAACAAATGAATGGAAACACTTTTAAATGTAAAATATAATTAGCCCGTGCAACTCTCTTCTGCTGGCTGCTATTGAAGCAGATATTTTAGTCTAAACAAAGGAGTAGACATTTCTTATGAATAAGTATAGCGTTTCTTATGAATCAGTGAATGAGACCCCAATGTAGCGAAGAAAACAATTACAAGGGCTATCAATCCTCATGCTTCAGGGTGTAAAGTGATCACCAGCTGGGGTCAGGAACACAGTTTTCCCCTATGGTGATAGTATAGCACAATTAGGCACATTATGGAAGTTGTATTCAACATTGATCACTGTTGGAGGCAGAATTACAGATTAGATGGACCATTGATCTGTTGCATTGTGGCAGTTCCATGTTTTGAAGTTCTAATCAAAGAGAAAATTATTTCCAACCTTTGAAACCTGTACCCACTCCAGGAGAGACTTGTACTTTTAAGTCTGTCCACTCAGTTGTGTTGGACAAACTCTCTGCTCATAAGCTTGAGGCTTTTGCATGTTTGGAATGACGGACATGATGGGAAAGCTATTCCTATTGCACTTAATTTGTAACAGTACAGCAAACCACTGAAACAGGAAGTTGGTGTGTGTTTATGTTTAACAATGGAAACTAATGTGCATAAGTAATGCTTTGTGGTACTTGAATCTCTCCCCAAAATGTGTTTCAACTTTTTTTTCCGTAGAATAGAATGAGGATAGGAGAGTAAAGAATACAGACAGAAAATACAGGGATTAATGACTTGGCTATTCTACCATCTGGGGTTTTGTTTTCCTTAAAGCGTTCTATTTTGTCATCTCAAGACCTGGGACAGCAATTGTGGGGTAGTTGACCTGAGCAGACTTTTCCTTGACTCTATTTTCCTTCGTACTTGGTTCGAGTGTGTCAGCATGATGGTGATTCTACTGAACTGTGTTACCCTGGGCATGTACCAGCCCTGTGATGATATGGATTGCCTCAATGATCGGTGCAAGATCTTGCAGGTAAGCAGTCTCTTGCCCCAATAATGGGAGCAGGTACATCATTGGCTGAGGCTCAGGCCCGTGTTCTAATTGTTATGTTTGATGTTTCCCTTCCATCTGCATTTAGCTTTTTCCAAAAAAGGTTGGCAAGGAGAAGGGCTCATGAATGTGTGTGTGTGTGTGTGTGTGTGTGTGTAACTATCTGTAACATATGCTCAAATAAAATGAAATGGAAGGGTGCAGAGCCCCAGCAAACATGGTGTAGTGGAGTCTCACATTTCTCTCAACAGGCATGCCCATAGCAACAAACTTGCTTTAAAAAATATCATAGGAGTTTGTGTGTGTGAGAGAGAAAGAGACTGAATGTAATCTATGGCACTAGAATTACAGAGAGTTCATTTATACTCATCCCCACTAATCTATAGTCATCCATCCATATGCCACACTCATCCACCGCTAATTTGATCCTTTTCTATGTATTCCTATTTGCCCAGTTATGTGCAGAGGAAATTTACCCAGCTCCCTGCTTGTCCAGCACTAGCAGTCTCTCATTTTTGTGCACACTGATGTTTATATTCATCTACCCATTTTGAGCTGTAGAATGAAAGGGCAGCGAGCACTTGTTAAAATTACCCTCCATTTTCCCTGTGGCTCCTTCAGGTATTTGATGATTTCATCTTTATCTTCTTTGCCATGGAGATGGTGCTGAAGATGGTGGCCCTTGGGATCTTTGGCAAGAAGTGTTACCTTGGAGACACCTGGAACCGCCTGGATTTCTTCATTGTGATGGCTGGGTATGTTCCATGTTTTCTGTTTTCTCACCATGTTGAAGTGCTGGAGTGTTGCATGTGGTTGGAACATGGTCCCCGTCTCGGGGTCATGTCAAGCATTGGAAGAGAATAGAAAGGGGGTTATTTTTTTTAAGCGCAGGAGCAGATTAATTTCCTATTTACTTGAGGGAAAGAGCAGAGCAATTCCTGTGACGTCAACATTGCTAATCTCGATTTGCCCTGCTGGAACTGAGAGCACGATGAGCCCTGGGTGTTTGTGGCTGTGTCGTTTTGTGTGCATCATCCCTGAGAAACTGGAATCACACATGTGCTCAATTCAGCAGGCTTGGGTAGAAACCAATAGTCGATGGGGGCCAGACCTTCCACACATGGGAATTGGTGTAGCTTCCTCAGTGCAGGGAAGCTAACTTGATGTACATCAGTCAAAGCACTGGCTCAGAAACCAGCAACATTTTTAACGTAATTGGGCCCATAATTGGGCCAGTGCTGTGTCGCTGTGGCCCAGATCAGTGCAACAGCTCTGCTTCCACTTGCTTGGCTTTCAGGTTAAAAGCGTCCTTTTAGAAATAGTAGGTTTCTGCCTTTGCATCACATCAGTCCACCCCACAGCACCTTAGGGACAAGTTGACATTTGAGCATTTTTAACAACAAAGTTGCTATGGTGAAGCTCTGATTTCCACTTCCCAAGCCTCTGTGCATGCGCAGCCCAAAGCCCAAAGCCCACAAGGAGTGCCACTTGCATGTGTGAGGAAATTTCATTCCTTGTACGGGTGAGTGCAGCTTTACCGATTTGCTTGTTTTTAATCAGATCGCCCCATGGCAGAAGTGTTGTTGTTTGCAGAAGAAAGTATGGCTGTTTTGTTTTCTTACAGCAAACAAAACACAAACAGCTCCTTTGTGGAGCTAGCCACACCTCCCTTTTCCTCCCTGCAGGGAATAACCAGCTTTCATTGTCATCCAGAACTCCGTGTATCACTGGCTGAGCTGGCTGAGCCGTTCAAGCTTACCCCGCATAACTGTTCCCTGGGGTGAATAATAGGACCATCTTTTACATTTGTTTTTAATACACCTGTCTGCAACAAGGTTTGAAAGATGTTTCCCTTTGGGTGTGAGGACAATTGCTTCCTGTTGCACTAAACTGAGACCTTCAAACTCATTTAATTTATTATCTGAGAGACGAAGGTGGGTGCCTAGCGGTGAAATCAGCCTGTACCAGAAAGAGAATGGAAAGAAATGAACACTGAAAGCAACATGGGTGAAATGGGAAGAGCTTTTCCATCTTTTAGTCACTGCACCTGGTGTATCAGAGGCTCGGGTCGTTCATTAAATTGGCCCCACATTGTGGCGAGCGGGAGTTAGTCGAGGGAAAAGAAGTTGAAACAGCTGCATTCCACATCTCAGCCCATTGGTCCTGAGCTTCTGTAACAATGAGTGTAGCTGAGAATATTCAGGAAAGATGAGGGGTGGTGTAGTGGCAGGAGAAGTGATGTTAAAGAAGAGATATTATAGCTCAGATTTTTAAATTGCAAAAGGATAGAAAGTGTATTTGAAAAGGGGTGGCTAGAAGCTGGTTGAGAACACAAGTCTCTTCCATGCAGCATGTGAGTCTCCTGTCCAGGAACAGGAGAACTGCTTGCATACACTAATGTGACTAAGGACTGCTGCTGGTAAGCCTGGTGCTACCTGAGTGGGACAGGTTGGGGGCGATGCAGAGATGCTGTACGGCGGAGTGCCTGGGTTGGGCCTTGGCTCCTGCGAGCAGCAGCCTGACATGCTGCAGCTTTTGCCACTGCAGTTCCTGATAGAGCCCACAGCTCCACAGATATGCACAACCATGAATATTATAATGTGGATATATATGGAAGTGAAAACCTTGACATAGGGTCTTCATGCCTCTTCTCTCCATCTCGTTTAACCATATCCTAAATCAGAATCAAGGCATTTCTCTCCCCTGCAGATTACAGCTTGTGTCCTGTTCCCAACCAGTTCTGTGTCAGAGCTCCCGTTGACTTTAGTAGCACGCAAATTGGGTTCCAAAGAAGGAATATGTGGTGCTGGGGTGTGTGTGTGAAAGAACTAGAGACCATCAGACTTCTCTCCTTTAACAAAAGGAAACACCAACCATTTGCCTGTCCCAAAACAAACAACCACCCTGTCTTTTTAATCCAGGCTGAGAGGCCAAGGTTAAAAGATCACCTTGTGAACAGAAAAAGCAGAGGCACAACAGGGATAATCACGCCAGGTCCTTTTTCTGTAAACTCAGTTCACTGTTCAAGTCATTTATTCATTCAGTCATTTTTTTCTCTCACTCTCTTTTCACTACCTTTAAAAAAGTCAGAAGAGATAGTTTAAGTTAACTGGATTCCCTTCTTTGCCCTGCTCGCCCTCACTCCCCACACAACATAGCCGCTCAAGGAGGAAGACTTCATTCCTTGCTGTCACTAAAAATGTTCAGTTTCCATGGTGATGGGAGTTGACATCACCAGAACTTTCTCCCCCTTCCTTTCCTAGTTTTTGGAGTAGATTAGAAAAAAAAACAAATTATATATAAAAAAAACCCCAAAACCCAGCCCTGACTAGTTAATGTTTTCCTTCTTTATTATTCCTCTTAAGAAATCTGCAAGCTCCCAAAACGAAGACACTTGCTGCAAGGTTAAAGCACATATGCCTGTGTGCACATGAGCGACGAGGCTGCAATCTGGCTTGATATTCCAGCCTTCAACTAGTCACTGGATGACAGTAGTCTCCAGGTACCCAGCTGTCTAATGTTGGCTGCAGTTGTCACCAACTCTCCTGGTGGGATGCCCTCCTGTCTACCTTTTGCTTTAGAAATTATCTCCTGTGATTTATGGCCTGCGTTTCCCAAAAACATCTAGTGATTTTGCATGCTGGATTTTGTGGATTCTCAACCTGAGACAAGAAAATGGGAACTGGAAAACCCAACCCCTTTTTAGGGTCTCATATTTGGGCATCCAAAATTGCTAATCACTCTGAAGAATGTAGGTCAATGTCTCTCCTTGTCCTGACAAAGGCCACCAATTTCTGGGCTAGAATATTACTCGATCTATCCTAGTCTGGCAGCTTATTGCCTGAAAATAGTGATGTATTCACTGTTTTTCTCCTCATCATTTTGTGTGTATGAGTGTATGAGCTTGAAGTGCATGGGGGTCACTGCTCAGAGGATCACCAACTATCTGAGATGTTGTATAATCACACTACCCTCCTGGATCTCTGTGTGGGGGATCACCGTTTATTTAGGGAGAGGTGTCTACTCTATCTCTGCTTATCCTAGGTGCCATTACTACCTGTCTTTGGTGGAATGTTAATTTTATCTCTGACCTGTTCTGTGGGGTCCACTACAAGCAAGGTTGAGGGAAAAGGAATGAGGTGCATAGATTCATAGATTACATAAGGTCAGAAGGGACTGTTGTGATCATGTAGTATCTGACCTCTTGTATAACACAGGTCTTAGGACTTCCTGAATTTATTCCTGATTCAAGTCTGATAGCTGTGGTTGAACTAGAACATGGGACTTTTTTTTTAGGAAAAAACACCCTATCTTGATTAAAACATTTCTGTGATGGGGCATCTGCCCCACACTGTCATTTAAAGGGTGAAAAGCAATGCTAGGGAGGCTGTGCCAGAAGTAGCCAGTCAGAGCAGGACTGAGGAGAGCAGGCAATCAGAGCAAAGCAGGTCCATATATAAAGAAGATTGCGGAGCAGCAAAGTCAGTTCTCAGTTGGAAGCCCAGGGAGGAAGAACTGGAGCCCTGAACAGATCAGTGCTGGGCACGATCAGATGGAGTAAGAGAACTTTCCAGACTGATACTGCCAGACTGAGGCCTTGACACAAGGACAGAGAGGTGGGGGCTGCTTTGGGGAAGTGGCCTAGAGAAGTAGATAGAGAGGAAGAGGGGCAATATGTGGCTGCTGCCTATAAGGTACCTGGGTTGGGACCCCGAGTAGTGGGAGGCCCTCCCCCTTCTAACTCCTACTTGCTACCAAGGGGAGTGGCGAATGCAAAAACTGCAGTTTGCCACTGAAGCAAATGACTGGAACTGGAATTGCAGTCAGCCACTGAGACAAGTGGTTGGATAGTGGACGGCTGTTCTGGGGAGAGAACGGATTGGGACATGTCCAGAGAGTTGTGTCCTAAAGAAGATGCTGTAATCCAGAGTGGGCGTGACAGCAGGCAAGACACCACCTGAAGCAGGCAGGCAAACTGGGGCTGAGCTAATTCCCAAGGCAACCAGCCGCAGGCATAAGAGTGGTGAGCATGACCTGTGACAATTTCCAGAGATGGAGAATCCACTAGTATCCTTGGCAAATAGTTCCAGTGGTTGGTTACCCTCACTGTTAATAATTTGCATTCCAGTCTTAGGCTGAAATTGTCTGGTTTCAGCTTCCAGCCATTGGGTCTTTATCCCTGGTTGTCTAGATTGAAGAGCCCTCTGGTATCAAATTGCTGTCCGCTATGGAGGTACTTATGGACTGTGATCAAATCACCCTTAAGTTCCTCTTTGATAAGCTAAATAATTTGAGCTCCCTGAGTATCTCGCTATAAGGCATATTTTCCAATTCTGTAGTCCTTCCTGTGGCCTTTCCCTGAACCCTCGCCATTTTTTTCAAGATTCTTTTTGAAGAACTAGGGTTCACCAGCCCTCATTGCCTGCTGGTACCAGTAAGCTTCTGGGTAGCGGAAGCAATCTTTATAATAAAGAACCATTATAAAACGTAGACAAATTAATGGGACAGTGGATATGGCATTCAATTAATAAAAAATTAAAGGAGAGTAATATAATTAATGTCAATCAACATGGGCTTATGAAAAATAGATCTCATCAAATTAACTTGATATGTTGATGTTATTGCAGGATTTGTTGATAAAGGTTATAAAAGCATTGATGTAACTAGAATACCACAAAATCAACATGGCACAGATTACATGGACTACAAATTAGCTGACATCTCAAAATGTAACTGTAAATAGGAAATTATCATCATGCAGGTGTGTGCCCAGGAGTCCCATATTACTTCTTGGTTCTACGCTATTCACTATTTTTACCAGTGGACTTAGAAACAAATATAAAATCACTAGAGGATTTACCCAGCATTGCTTGGATCCTTGTGAAGATTTAGGGCAGAGGATGCAGAGTGCAGAAGTCAGGGCTGGGGGCTGGGAGTTCTGGGAGGCTCACCAGGGCTGCCCGCAGCAGCAAGGGTGGCGCTGCTCCAGCAACAGCAGCTCCCTGGGCCACGCTGCCTGGCCAATGGCTCTTCCCAGAGGAGAGGGGCCAGGAGCTGCACTGCATAGCTCCTCCGGCAGTCACAAATGTTTAGAAACTCAAAAAGCTTAAGACCTTCAGTATATGTCTTTCAAACTGAAATATCCCATGATGATGCATTTTTCCCCTACACATTATGGGTACGTGCTAGGGAGCCAGTCATAATGTTCTCTAGTGTGATCTGATGGTCTGTGGCAGACACCAAGTAGTAACCAGTCTTGAAACTTATCTTTAAAACAGGGGTAGGGAACCTACGGCCCACAGGCTGGATCTGGCTTAATTTGATCTGGCCTGCGGCAAGTCTCTACACTGTGGAGAGAGTTCTTTCCACCTTGGGAGCACTGGGAGCAGGTAAGTAGTGAGGAGCTAGGGTTTTTTGCTTGTGTGTGGCCCCCAACTGATTTTTCTGTGGGCTGGTGGCCCCGATAGAGCAAAAAGGTTTCCCATCTCTATGTTACAATATTGATTTACAAGCATTCAAGATAATTTGCTTCTGAGCTGTCAGGTATTGCCATTTTTTATATAGACGGCCACTCCTCCTTGGCTTTCCCCACTCAGTCCTTCCTAAGTAGCTAATAGCCATTGATTGCAGTGTTCCAAACATGCAGATCTTTCCACCGGGTTTCCATAATACTAAGTAGGTGAAATATATACTCACAAATGAGCGACTCTAATGTGTCTTGTCTATCATGTAGGCTCTTTGAATTGGCTGCCTACACAATTTATTTTTTTTTCTCATATATTGGTCTTGATTAATTTTGTTGCTGACTTCTTGATTTTATGGGAAATCAGAGCCCATTTGTTTCCTTTTTCACCCTCTCCTTTCATTGCTGATGTCCCCTGACTAATTGAGCCAATCTCTGCCATACAAGATTGGTTCCCCTTCTTCAAGCTGAGGTCATGCCCCTCTAATCACAGAAGGTGGCCAGTGTTCCATAAAACCAACCCCTTTACTTTATGTGACTTATCTAGGCACTAGTTTGCTTGCCAGAATCTTTAGTTGAAACAATAGTAAAGAATAAAATTGTCAGACACATAGAAGAACATAATTTGTTGGGCAAAAATCAACATGGTTTCTGTAAAGGGAAATCATGTCTTACTAGTCTGTTAGAGTTCTTTGAAGGGGTTAACAAACATGTGGACAAGGGGGATCCAGTGGATATAGTATACTTAAGATTTCCAGAAAGCCTTTGACAAGGTCCCTCACCAAAGGCTCTTAGGTAAATTAAGTAGTCATGGGATAAGAGGGAGATCCTTTCATGGACTGAGAACTGATTAAAAGACAGGAAACAAAGGGTAGGAATAAATGGTAAATTTTCAGAATGGAGAGGGGTAACTAGTGGTGTTCCCCAAGGGTCAGTCCTAGGACCAGTCCTATTCAACTTATTCATAAATGATCTAGAGAAAGGGGTAAGCAGTGAGGTGGCAAAGTTTGCAGACGATACTAAACTGTTCAAGATAGTCACGACCAAAGCAGACTGAAGAACTTCAAAAGTGATTGGGCAACAAAATGGCAAATGAAATTTAATGTGGATAAGTGTAAAGTAATGAATATTGGAAAAAATAACCCCAACTATACATACAATATGATAGGGGCCAATTTAGCTACAACTAATCAGGAAAGAGATCCTGGAGTTATCGTGGATAGTCCTCTGAAAACGTCCACACAGTGTACAGCAGCAGTCAATAAAGGAAATAAGATGCTAGGAATTATTCAAAAAGGGATAGAAAATAAGACGAAGAATTTCTTAGTGTCCCTATATAAAACTATAGTACACCCACATCTTGAATACTGCATACAGATGTGGTCTCTTTACCTCAAAAAAGATATTTTGGCATTAGAAAAGGTTCAGAAAAGAGGAACTAAAATGATTAGGAGTTTGCAAGGGGTCCCATATGAGGAAAGGCTAAAGAGACTGGGACTTTTCAATTTAGAAAAGAGGAGACTGAGGCGGAATATGATAGAGGCATATAAAATCATTAGTGGTGTGGATTGGGTGAATAAGGACACCAAATGAAATTAATGGGTAGGTTTAAAACTAATAAAAGAAAGTTCTTCACACAGCGCATAGTCAACCTGTGGAACTCCTTGCTAGAGGAGGCTGTGAAGGCTAGAACTATAACAGAGTTTTAAAAAGAGCTAGATAAATTCATGGAGGTTAGATCCATAAAAGGCTATTAGCCAGGGGGTAAGGAATGGTGCCCCGGGCCTCTGTTTGTCAAAGGCTGGATAAGGATGGCAGGAGACAAATTGCTTGATCATTGTCTTCGGTCCACCCGCTCTGAGGCACCTGGCACTGGCCACTGTCGGCAGACAGGATACTGGGCTAGATGGACCTTTGGTCTGACCCAGTATGGCCGTTCTTATGTTCTGTCTTCCTTTGTGTGTGGGATGGGAAGGATCTCTGAGAAAGATCACATGGATATTCCTTTCCTCCTTCAACACTTCCCCAAGTTCTCTGATGTCATCTCTAATCTGTGGTGTAGGTGTCATGTGAAGCAATGTCATTAGTGCTCACATGCAGCATCACAAGTGGAGCCTTCCCTGCTGACTTCAGAAACCCATCCGGTCTTGCACTCACATCTCCTGGCTTGACAACACCCCATCCTATTGTCTGCCCATCCCTAGCAGAACATTCTTTCTGTTCCTTGTAGCATAGGTCCCTGATTAAAACAGTCTGCTTTCTTTGGATGTTTGGGGATCTCCTCGTGGGCACTCTTGATAGATTTGTGGGGGGAGCTAAGTAGTATGTTTTAGCTCTGTGGGTATTCTTCCTGATCCTCTTCTCTGTAGTAGTCACAGCCTGCCCATGCTCCTATGTCTCCAGCCATACAGATCGATGCCAGGGGCTCTTGCCTCTGGTGGCTACAGACTGTCAAACCCCCTCTCTGGTTCCTTGATACCAGTTTATTTCTTGATTCTGAGGGTAGAAGGGTGCATACGCAATTTCCTGAATCTGGTTTTCCAAGTAACCCTCAGTCTTTTTGATGCAAGTCTTTCCAAATCACAAACCTGTTTTTCAAGCACAGCCACCAACTTCCACTTCATGCAGAGACAGTCCCTTCTGGCTTCAAACAGGAAAGAAGAAGTCCATTGTTGGGATCAGGGTATTGAATATAGAACAGTACCTAGAAAGAGCCCCCCCACCAGCACTCTCTGTTTGCTAGTCCCATTCATCTGGCAAATGATTTCTAATGTCATCCCCTCACTGACAGGGAGGGATTGAAATTCTAGTAGTTAAACTCTGGGATGAAGCACAGAGCCAAAGGTCCCAGAACACAGTCCTTGGAGAGACACAGACAGTCTCCTGTGACACCTTTAGAGGACCAGAAGCTCAGGTATGTGACACACACACACGTACATACGTACGTATGTGTTTGGGCATGGCTGGGGCAGTTTCTTGTTCTTCATTCCAGTCAGCTGTTCTTCTCGGGAAGGTGTTAAATCTCTCGCTGGAGGACTGTCACCAAGAGTTATCTCTTGTTATCAACACTCTCTGCTTCTGGCTTACCCTGATGAAACAGTGTTCTCTACACAGAGATCTACAAGGGGAAGGCTAGCATCACTGGTGGGTTGGGAGCTTCTCAAGCATTTGCTTCTACAAACATTTGCTGGCAAAGGCTGCTGAGGTGGAGTCAGTTATAGTGACAAAACTGCACTTTTACAGGTGTAGCTTATTTCACTCAGGGGGCTGGAAAAAGCTATGCTTGCAAAAGTATAGTCTTGGTAGTCTGAGCTACGCCCATTTTTTATTGGTACAGTGGCCTAATATAGCTTTACCAGCAAAGGGCTTGGAGGCTTTTAGTCTACGTGACAATGTTTCGCTGGCATAGTTATATTGGCTAGGAGTGTGGGGGGAAAAAAATCAGCCCCCACCCCTCAGAGGACATAGCTACACTGCCAAAAGCACTAGTGTAGATGCAGGAATTGGCTGTATGGCTTAGGGAGGTGGTTTCACTATTCTGAAAGAACTCCTGTGTTCAGTATAAGCTGCATCTCTGTTCCGTGGCTTTGCCCACATGACAATAACAATATTTGAAACATCTGGGCTGTGTCTAGACTGCATCCCTTTTTCGTAAAAGGGATGCAAATTAGAGATATCGCAATTGCAAATGAAGCGGAGATTTAAATCCCCCCCGCTTTATTAGCATAAAAATGGCTGCCGCTTTTTTCCGGCTCGGAGCTTTGCCGGAAAAAAACGCCAGTCTAGACACGGATCTTTCGGAAAATAAAGCCTTTTCCGAAAGATCCCTTATCCCTCATTTTAAGAGGGATAAGGGATCTTTTGGAAAAGGCTTTATTTTAAGAGGGATCCGCATCTAGACTGGTGCTTTTTTCTGGCAAAGCTCCGAGCTGGAAAAAAGCGGCAGCCATTTTTATGCTAATGAAGCGGAGGGGGGGGGGTTAAAATCCCCACTTCATTTGCAATTGCTATATGTCTAATTTGCATCCCTTTTACAGAAATGGGATGCAGTCTAGACACAGCCCTGTAGTATTGGCAAGCTCCTAGGATAGAGCTACAGAGATAGGGAAAACGGGCCTGTTCTGTGGTGTGGAGGCAGCCATGGCCACAGATAAAAAGGACTTGCAGGAGGATGAAAGCAGGAGGGATACCAACTCACCACATAGACAGAAAGGGACAGAGAACTATAGCAGCATTAACATTGGCTAATATTGCCAAGCTCAATACTCTGTTTGCCTCTCCAACCTGGTCTGCAAGGGCAGCATCTTCTCATTCCAATCCCAAGACTCATTTCTGACATGGAGAGCATCAGCCAAGATGTTTTAGGTACTGGAAACAAAAAAAAAACCCCAATTTACTGCACAGCTTTCACTGACTAACATAATCCTATTGCTGTCATTCCCTTCTTCCTCCTCCAACTCTTCCCCACTCTTCTGTCCCCCTCCTCTGCATCACAATGTCAAGCCCTTTGGGATATGGGCCCTGGCTGCTTTTGTACTGTTGTGAAGTACCTGATATGCCCTTATGGGCTGCATAGACACGTATGCCATTTGCACATCTCTTTTGTGCTTATGTCATGTCTGTGCCTCTGGAGTGTATTTTGTATATACACCTAGCAAAAGTCAGTTCATTGCCCTGGCTACCAAAGCTACACTGCTACTTATACTCCCAGTAGGTATCACTGAGCTACTGGAATATGTGTACTTGAGCTGGGAATTACACCCTAGCTCATAGTATAGTTAAAGGCTAAGTACATAAAACAGGTGAAGGGTGAGAGAAAGGAAGTAGTAGAGAGGATAAATGACTTGCTTTAAAAAAGTCCATATTAGAAAAGAAAATTGAACCCAGATCTCTTGAGACTCAGTCCTATTGCCAAGGAACTAGACTAATTTTTTCCTCTACTTCTTAGAGCACATGGGTTCTCAAACTGGCTACAAGGAGTTGTGAGTTATCAGCTCCATGGGCATGACTTCCCCAAGCCCCCATAAAATTACAGTCAAAGGCTTTGTGTGTGTCAAGGATTACCAGTACAAAAAGTTTGAAAACCACTGCTATAGTGGTTCTATAATTGTTTGCTGTGGCTTGCACTTCCTTGCTGTACCCATTGCCAGTGTTCTTTGCTCCCATTGTAATTGACTTTTCCATCCCTTACAACCTTAGTTTGTGTTGCCTTGTGGCCATCACATGCTCCCCCTCATGTTTATTTTTGTGCTTTTCTCATGTCCCTTTTGTGTCCATTCTTCATGGCTTTTGCATATAAGGAATCCAGCCCCTCTGAAAAAAAATCCAAAATGTGGCTATCAAAGGTCTCTTGTTTGTTTACTTCTTGTTCTCACCTAGCATAGTCACTCTGGCTGGTCCTTTTGCAGCTGTCAGGTTCTAAACATCATTCTTCTCTCTGGAGCAGCAGTTCTCAAACTGTGGGTCAGGACCTCTGGGCAGAGGGCTCAGGTTACAGGTCCCCTGTCGGGAAGAAGTCCTGGGGAGGATGGGAGAGCTCAGACACGCTCAGGCTTTGGTCCCCCCCCTTGTCATCTAGTAATTTTTGTTGTCAAAAGGAGGGTACGGTGCAATGAAGTTTGAGAATCCCTGGTCTGGAACATATAGAAAGAAAAGCAAAAGAAGTGCAGAGTTGTGGCTGGTGAAGCAAGTCAACCTGGGCTTGGATTTTAGTCTCTCTTCCCTGAATGCTTGTTCTCCTCTCCAGTGGTTGGCATGAGTTTAAGGTGCTCCTGGCCAGACCCTTTTGGTACTTTCAGGACAGGGTCAGTGTGTTAATAGATTGGTCAGCACATGGAATAAGTGACAGGGACTGTTTTTTCTTGTAACTCAGGATCTCTTGTATATCATAGAATTGTAGGACTGGAAAGGATCTCGAGAGGTTTCTTGTCTTCAAAGCAGGACAAAGTATTATCTAGACCCATGGTGTCCAACATGCTAGCCACTAGCGACATATGGCTATTTGGCCGGTTGAGTGTGGCTGTTTGGTCGGTTGAGTGTGGCTAGTTTACTATCCCTGACAGGTATTTGTCTAACCTGCTCTTAAATATCTCCAATAATGGAGATTCCACAACCTCCCTAGACAATTTATTCCAGTGCTTAACCACCCTCAGAGGAAGCTTTTTTTCCTAATATCCAACTAACCTTCCCATACTACAATTTAAGCTCATTGCTGCTTGTCCTGTTCCTAGAGGCTAATGAGAGCAATGCTTCTCCCTCCTCCTTGTAACACTCTTTTAGGTACTTGAAAACTATTATGTCCCCTCTCAGTCTTCTCTTTTCCAGACTAGAAACAAAACAAAACATTTTTTTCAATGTTCCCTTACAGGTCATGTTTTTTAGATCTTTAATAATTTCTGTTGATCTTTTCTTAGACTTTCTCCAGTTTGTCCACAGCTTTCCTGAAATGTAGCACCCAGAACTGGACATAATACTTCAGTGGGGGCCTAATCAGCATGAAGTAAAGCTGAAGAATTACTTTTCAAATCTTGCTTACTGCACTCCTGCTAATACATCCCAGAATGTATTTTTGACTCATATTTAGCCTGTGATCTGCTATAACCCAGATCCCTTTCACAATACTCTTTCCTAGTCAGTCATTTGCCATTTTGTTCCTTCCTAAATGGAAAGAACATTTGTCTTTATTGAATTTCATCCTATTTCCGTCAGATGATTTCTTCAGTTTGCCCAGATCATTTTGCCTTTTCTCCAAAGCACTTGCAACACCTCCCAGCTTGATATCATCTGCACACTTTATGAGCGTAATCTCTATGCCAATATCTAAATTGTTTATGAAGATATTGACCAGGCCCAGGCCCAGAACAGATCCCTGTGGGCAAGCCCACTATGTGGGAAGGGGGCAACTGCCCCAAGTTCTGGTGATATGAAAAGGTTTGGAGCTCCTAGCCACTATGTGGCAGAAGCTGGAGTCCTGGGTTTTTAAATTGATGCCAGAGCACAGCGCTGCACACTCTGGGCAGCACTGAGTTCTGCCTAGCCTCAGCCCTGTCTCTTTTGCCCGAGGACCCACCCCTCCAAAGGGCATGGAGCAGAGTCCCCCTCTCCAGCCTCCATCTTGCCTAGGGACCCAGTGAGACTGTCAGCCCTGCTACCTGTGGGACCCTACTGGTTAGGCCCTTCCAGCTTAACTCTGAATCATTAATAACTACTCTCTGGGTGTGGTTATCCAACCAGTTATGCATCCACCTTTATAGTAGCTCCCTCTAGGTTGTATTTCCCTAGTTTGTTTATGAGAAGGTCATACAAGACTATATCAAATACTTTACTAAAGTCAAGATCTACCACATCCAGCATCATAGGTGCTGGAACTAGGAGTGATGGGGTGCTGCCGCACTTCCCAGCTTGAAGTGGTTTCTATTTATACAGAGTTTATAGTTTGGTTCAGTGGCTCTCAGCACCCCCCTCTCCATTGTACAGATTGTTCTGGCATCCCTGTCTACTGCTTTCCTCCTATCCACAAGGCTTGTTATCCCGTCAAAGAAAGCTATTAGGTTAGTTTGACAGGACTTGTTCTTGACAAATCTATGCTGACTGTTACTTATCACCTTATTATCTTTTAGGTGTTTGCAACTGATTGCTTAATTATTTGGTCCATTATCTTTCCTGGCACAGAAGTTAAACTGACTGGTCTATAATTCCCTGGACTATCCTTATTCCCCTTTTTATAGCTGGGCACTGCCTTTTGCAGTCCTCTGGAACCCCTCCTGTCTTCTATGACTTTCTGAAGATAATTGCTAATAGCTCAGATAACTCTTCAGTTCCTTGAGTAGTCTAGGATGTATTTCATGAGAACCTGGTGATTTGAAAACCTCTAACTGTCTCAGTAATTTTATCTTATTCTTTTCCTATTTTAGCCTGTGATCCTACTTCATTTGCATTGGCATTCAGTAAGTTAGATGTCCAATCACTACTAACCTTTTTGGTGAAAACCAAAATAAAAAGATCATTTAGCACTTCTGCTGTTTCCATATTTTCTGTTTTTATTCTCCACTCCCTCCCCATTGAGTAACATCCCGTCCTATCTTTGGCCATCTTCTTGCTTCTAATATATTTGTAGAATGTTTTCTTGTTCCCCTTTATGTCTCCAACTAGTTGAATCTCATTTTGTACCTTGGCCTTTCTAATTTTGTCCCTTCTTACTTGTGTTACTTATTTATATTTATCCTTTGTAATTTGATCCAGTTTCCACTTTTTGTAGCACTCCTTTTTTTGTTTTTTTGTTTTTTGTTCTTTTAAGTTTCGGATCATTGACGATCTCCTGGTTAAGCTAAGATGATCTCTTGACATACTGCTTACCCCCCTATGCAGTGGGACTAAACAGACAGACTTTCTCAGATGTAGGGTAATATTACTGTAATATTACTGTCAACACAGAACAGGGAAAGGGAGAAGAGGCAGGAATAGAGAGAGACGGGGAAAGTAGAGAATGGAAAGAGAATAGAAGGAAAAAGGGGAGAGTGAGTTATGAAGATGGAAGAGTAAAAGAAGATTGTGAAGGAGGGGAGAGAGGAGGAGACAGGGAAAGGAAGGAAGATGCAAAGAGCCATGAGACAGGGAGCTGAAAAGAAAGCAGCCTAAGGATAAGAAAGAGAGTAAACTGGAGCAAGGGGGAGTGAGACAGAGCCATAGTGGAGAGTACATCTGAAACTACTGAGGCCAGTTACTTTGGAATTCTGTGGAGCAAATATCATATTGATTTTGACAGCTGAAATGCACAGGGCAAAAACTGTGTTTCACCTCTGCCCACCTTTTCCTTTTTCTGTTTTCACCCTTCATTGCCCCCTCTGCTTCTCAAAATGACTAACTGGCTCCTTCCTGGGTATATAAAGCACAAGAAGAATTGAAGTAACTTTCCTTGACGAGAGCCGCTGGCCCTGCCTTGGAGATGTCACAATGGATTTTTTACGCACTACGCCAAACCCCCACTAATTAATGCTGCATGCCTGAGAAGTCATGTCAGCAGCTCTGTGGATAGGGATCTGAAAGCCCATCTCAGTCAGCGGATAGGGGTCAGACAGTCCTTTGCATAAGGCTTTCCTGTCTTAACTCCTTTCGTTCCCATTTCAGGCAGCACCTCTGTCCTTCACAGTCCATGCAGCACCACCTCCAGCCAGTGCTCCCGCCCCATTTCCTACAGTGACTCCTCCCACAGCCAATGTGCCCACCCCATTTCCTACAGTGACTCCTCCCACAGCCAGTGCACCCACCCTGTCCATAGGAGTGAGAAGGATGGGTGCAGGGGTGCAGCACCCCCACATTTTCTTCCCGGATTCCGCTTGCCCAGCCCCAAATCCTGGCCTCCAGGGGCCCATCCAGGAGTCTGATGGCCACCGTCCCCTGGGTCCAGTCCACCAGCCCTGGAGGCTGTGCTGCTGCTTGGGGTCTTGCTGCTGGCCCAGGGATCCGCAGCTGCCTCCAGCTGCAGCTAAGTTGCAAACTCTTCTGGACCTGATGGACTAGACACCATTTGCGGCAATGGTGTCTGGTCCAGGAGAGTTGGCAACCCAGGCGTGACCCCAGCCTGGGACAGTGAAGAGGACAGACAGCCGTGTGTGTGTGGGGGGGGGGGACAGTCAGCACTCCCACCCTATAAATAGTTCCAGCATCCCTTCAGTGATACGTCCCCAGCCCCCCAGCCAGTGCTCCCACTCCATTCCCCACAGCAACTTCTCCCCCAGCCAGTGTTCCTGCCCCATGAGAGTGGCTTGAACTGGAAGTAGTTATGAACTCCTACAACTTGTGCACTCTTCTACCATTCCCTATGCCATGGTGATCATTCACCATTCTTTTGCCACCTATGCCTGCCTTGGGCAATAATATTTTTTGGTGGTAGCACTGTTCCCCCTCCTTTTCTGAGAAATGTTGCACAGGAAACCTTGCAGGGGAATGTAGTCACCGGGTGGAGAGGCATTACTGTATAAATTCAATTATCTTGACAGGTCTGCTCAAATCCCTTCACAGCTCAGGGGTTTCCCACTGATTTAGCAATAGTTTCAGCTCCCTAATTCCTTCCTGCACTCACCCACCCACAACCGAAGGCCAAGTAACATCTGTTCAGTGGTGGAGGTGAGCTGCCATTTACGTGAAGGGGATGGAAGGAGAGAGTGTTCAAATCCTGGTATGGGCTTTTGTTGGGCTGTGGGCTTTGCTTGATTGCCTCTCGACCTGAAGACACAAGCAGCAATTACGATAAAACAACAGAGAGTACAAGATGCCGAGAGAAGCTAAATTGGAATATATAATCAGGCCCATTCTTTCTTGTCAAGCTGGGCTATGACAAGGGGAGGATTAGGGGAGAAGGTGATGGATGTCTTGGCTGGCCCTAGTGTGACCCTGCTGTCGCTGAATTAAAAGACCTGCAGTGTATTGTGATCAACATCATTTCCCAAACTCTTTCGAATAGTTGGGAGCACGTGATGGGTCCAAACCAATCTTCCTTGAAAGTTGAGTGCTTAGGCAGCCGCTCAGGAGAGATTCAGTTGCCATCCAGCTGATTAGCAAAGCGCTCACACCCCACAGCATGTGTTTCTACTTGTGGTACGCATCTGTTCATGCCTTGGTGTATATAACAAAATTTATTCCACCCGTGAATGGAAAAAAAATAGGGGAAATACTGGTTCAAGCCTCAAAGTTCAGATGTAGACACAAACTTCCCTTCATTCAGGTCCAAAGTTTTAGGTGAAAGCTATGAAATTTGATCCAGCTTCAGATTTTAATCCTTTCTCCCAGTGTATAGGAGCCACTGAACAAGGACAGAGTTTCAGGAGGGCAAGGGGCCTGCAGCTGTGTGCTTCAGGACACTGTTTGCTTTTCATCCCATTCTCGGGACTGTCAGATAGTGAGGTGCATTCCGTGCATACCTCTCACACCTTGCTGGTGAAGGGAGGGAGCAAAGCAGTAAATCATAGAATGTAAGTACTTTCCCATCGCTCCCTGATAGTCCAGAGAATGAGATGAAAAGCAAGCTGTGTCCTGGTATACAGAGCTGCTGCCCCCCTGCCCTCCTGAAATTCTGCCCTTGCCACTGGACCAGGATAATTGTTCAGACCCATTATAGAAATAGATATGTGAATTCAGATGTCCCAGCTGGCCCTCCTTTCCCCTGAATTTTGGTCTAGTGTCTGAACAGGGTCAGCTTTGAAATCCTGATCCCTGTGAGGGTCAGGCTCATTGCTGGTAGCGTGTGGGTGCTAGGTGAGCCAGGAGCTTGGAAAACTCTTTTTTGTTACTAAGACAACAAGGAGTTCGGTAGCACTTTAAAGACTAACAAATTTATTAGGCTAGTGGAACATAAGCTTTCATGGGCTACAGCTCACTTCCTCAGATGCCGAAGAGAAAAAGAAAGAAAAAAAAAAGATACAGAGATAGGAGTGTGACAACAGTGCTAATTAAATCAGAACATGGCTCATCTCCAACAGTGGTGAGAGGGTGAGAGTATCTGAATGGGAAATTACCTATTGTAATGTGAGAACCGCTCCGTGTGTTTTATTTAGACTTTGGTTCAGGGTGTCAAATTTGCATTTCAGCTCAGCAGTTTCTCTATGCAATCTGTTTTTGAAATTCTTCTGTCTGAGAATAGCAACTTGCAAGTCCAAAACTATGTGCCCAGGGAGGTTACCCAATGACTTTTGGATGTTGCTGTTTATGTCTGATTTGTGGCCATTTATTCTTTTGTTTAGAGGCAGTCTAGTTTGTCTGATGTACATGGCAGAGGGGCATTGTTGACACAGGATGGCATATACCACGCTAGTAGATGTGCACTTGAATGAGCCTTTGATGATATATCTGATGTAGTTAGATCCTGTGATGGTGTTCACTAGGGTAGATGTGTGGACAGAGTTGGCAGCGGAGTTCGTTGCAGGGATAGGTTCCTGGATTTGTGTTTCTGTTGTGGAGTGTGAAGCTGCTGGTATTTGCCTCAATTTGGGGGGGAGGGGCTGTCTGTAAGCAAGGACTGGCTTGCCTCCCAACGTGTAGCAAACATGATCCAGGTTTCCTGTCAGTTAACCTGTTCCTGGCTCCTCATTCTCTGTGACATCCCCCTCAGTCTCCATGGTAACCTGTCCTACTGTCACACTATAAAGATTATGACATCAGGTGATGCATTCTTCCAGTGCAGCCCAGCTTCCCTCCAGTGTCACATATGGGGTACCACCAGTAGAGACAGTCTGAGGAGGTGAAGGACAGGGTGGCAGGAGAAGGGTATGAAATCAAACTGCAGGATTAAGAATCTGAGGGATTCTGCAGATACCCCTCCTGAAATTACCTGTGTTTCTGAAAGATTCCATTTCAAAAGGGGTATGTATGCAAAATTTGAATTATTAGCATTGGCCACACAGACAGAGGGTTTTTTCCTGGGCAGGGGGTTTGCCTCAGCCCAGTATTCCCTTGCACTAGGTGTGTGTGTGTTGCATCACTTTGTAGGGGGGAAACATCAATACAAGGTGATGCCAAGGCTAGAGACATCAGGAATTGAGAGGTCCTTGTCAAGGAGCAGGCCTGTGGCAGGCGAACTGCTGAAGCAGACAAGATTCTGGAACTGTGCATGCTATGTTGAGGTTCAGGATAGCTGATTCAACTGGACATAGTGGGAATAACCAAATAGCTGGAACCCCTGGTCATCCAGTGCTGGTGTGTCCCACTTGTTACCACAGACAAGTTATCACCAATACTCCTTGGGAGAAACTATAAGTGGTAGTTCTATCAGGTAAGCTAAAACCCCTGGCCAAACGGATAGGAACTGGGCTCATCTTGGTTAGAAATTGCTCTCTGCAAACTTTGGAGGGTGAAACTTACAAAAACATACAAAAGTATGAACTCCTCCATTTCCCGAGGACTAGTTGTTCTTCTCAGTGACACCGGGCAAGGAGACTGACTGTTCCAGCAACTTTCAGTCAAACAAAACTACAGTGTAACAAATCCAGAGCTGCTGAGGACTTCACATGCTGATACTGTGGCTACTGGGAACTTAACTACCGCAGGGATAGACCTCTGCCCCTCCTGCAAAATTTAGCTAGAGGAGGATCTTAGTTCTAGCGTTGTAGATGACAAGTTCTGATTTATCCAGTCTAGAGAAGTAGAATACGTGTACCAGCCACAAGGTCTTTACAAGACTGTGCCTTTCTGCTATGCATATGTGCTGTGAGAGCAATTGGATCTTTTATGTGGGAATTTGCAGATCAACAAAGGCCCCCTTTCCAAATTACAAACATTTATATTAAGATCATTTGCTTGTTTGCTATCCGCTTGAGAGAATTTTTTTCAGTTTGTTCTGCCATTTACCAGAGAGGAAATCCCTTGTTTTCATAGCTCCCGCTCCTGAGTTCCCACCACACATCTCCACAGGAGATATACCTGACTGTGTCCTCATGTTGGCAGTGTTGCTGTAGCCATGCTGGTCCCAGGAAGTGAAAGAAGCATGGTGAGTGAAATAATATATTTTATTGGACCAACCCTAACCCTAAAGCTTGCCTCTCTCACCAACAGAAGTCGGTCCAATAAAAGATAGTATCTCTACCACCTTGTCTCACTAGCGTACTAAGGGGAAGTGTACATGAGAAAAGAACATCTGCAAGTGTACAACTCTGAGTGTGGCAGCCTCTTTGTGTGCGTGCTTGGATGTCTACTTGCACATATATAAGTGTGTGTGTGTATTACTGTGTATCCTTCCCCACTGCTGTTCACCTCCTCAACCCCTGTCTATCATTCATGTTTTCTGTGGGCTTCCTATGGGCTTTATGAATATTATGATTATCTGCACAAAATCCCTTCTCTCTTTTTCTCTTTCTGTTCACTGTATGTGGAGCTGACAGCTCCAGGGGGATAGATCAACACCACTGTATTTCAGGAAAAGAATTATTCACTCAATTAATCTAAAAGTATGAGAGAGAACAGAGCAGTGAGAAAGAGATAGAGAGAGAGAGAGAGACTGAAAATAATCACAACACCTTGACAGGTTTACCCCATTTTGTCTGAAAATCTATCACTCTGACTAGTCCCTTTGTGAAAGGTTTAGATAGACAACTAGACACATGCTTTTCCTGCCCTTTGAGGAGGGGAGTGAGGCTATAGATTGAAGGGATCATTCTGGGTAGAGGGATCACAGAGGTAAAAAAAACAGAGGCCGAGCAACTTGGTATTTTAATATAGCGTGATTTGGGGCTCGTGAAAGGTGCCAAAGAGACAGCCCAGAGGACCAAAGGGCTCTTATCTGACAAGCACAGCATGTTCAGCTAGCCTTTCTGGTTTTGGAGTTTCTGCAGCAGCAGCAGAAAGGCGAAGATTCACCTACCTCTCTATGTTGCACCTTGAAACAGCACAAGAAAGTCACTTTGTCATGGCCGTGTGATTAAAGTTGAGAAAAGAGCTTCAGGAGTGCTGGGTTCCATTCCTGAGTCTGCCACTGCCTCAGTTTCTCTTTGTGTAAATTGGGGTAAAAATGCTTGTCTACCTTCCAGAGGTGTCATGAGCTGAAATTCATTGATGGGTGTAAAGTGCTTTGAGATCCTCATATAGTAGGTGCCTTAAAAGAGCCACGATTTCTCCCTTTCCTGCTTATTAAAAAAAGAAAAGAAAAAAGAGGACTGTTTTCTTAAAGTTTGTCTGACTGGCAGGGTGGGTGAAAGCCAGCGCATTACTCCTAACTACTTAGTTCTCAAGGTTATTTGGAGAAGAAAACTTGCTGCATAGGTTGCAAGTTTAAACCCCCCCAGATTCTATATATATATATATATATATATATTATAAAATAAGGCCATTCCCCCTTGAATGGTGTCCAACAAGAGTGATGTACAGCTCTGATGTGGTTATTCCTGCTGCCTGTGCTGTATGAGCCTTGATTGGATCCTTGCAATGGGAATCCATGGATGTGTGAGCCATAGTAAGTCCACCTGCAACGGGTGGGCAGCTGCAGTGCTCCAGAGAGTTCCGCGGCCAGTGGAGTTGAGCCCAACTTTCTGTGCGGAGGAGCCGGGGGTTACCTGTGGGGCACGTGCTCTTCTCACCACCCCTTTCTCCATTCTTGCACAGCTCTTTCCCTTTGTGACAGTTACGCCAGGTAAGTGCCAGGCTGGGATTATGGCAGCCTGCTGAGTAGCATCCTGATGGCTTTGTCACGGCTGCTCTTGCTCTCATTTCCATTCCACAACATAAGGATTGAAGGCTGACTTTTCTACCTTGGGGTTCTGGGGACCTGAGTTCTGCTCTCATAGGCCTCCCAGGGACTTCAGCGCTACACGGTTGCCAGAAACTCTTGAATAAAAATACACCCTGTGCTTGTAATGCCAATTATCAGTCATTTCTCCAGCCTCTCCAGGTGCAGTGGGCAGCACATTAGCATGTTATCAACATGCAAGGGGCTCCTTGGTACCTCTTGTTCTTCATGCTTTTTCTGCAAGCCGGATGGAAAAGCCCAGATGCATTGAAAGGCTTGTGCACTGCACAGAGGGTGAGGACAGTCCTGCCCTCTCACCTTGGGCATCCCTCACTTCCTCCTTCTGGTGTCATGCCTGTCGCTCAAACAAGGTCTTGGATAGTTTTAAACTCACTCTTTGTCTTTCCTTTTGCAGAATGGTGGAATATTCCCTGGACCTCCAAAATATTAACTTGTCTGCAATCCGTACTGTCCGTGTCCTGAGGCCCCTCAAAGCCATCAACCGGGTGCCTAGTAAGTCGTTCATGCTTAAATTTGACACTTTGCAAATGGGCCTTAACAAAAATGCTAATTATCTTACCCATTACAAAGATAGATTCCCCAATTATCACCTCTAATATCATTATCTCATAGACACCAACCTCTCCCCTTCATCCCCCCTCTGTTCTAAAATCTGATTTGTCTATTTTATATGTGTTCACTTTTTTTGATTGTATCCCTTTGGTATATATGGTCATGCCAGTTTTCTTCCACAATTTGATCTGAGGAAGTGGATCTGGCCCACAAAAGCTCATCACCTAATAAACCATCTTGTTAGTCTTTAAAGTGCTGCATAGTCCTGCCTTTTGTTTCAGCAAGACCAGACTAACACGGCTACATCTCTGTTACTATTCCCTCTCACTGTTACTGCACTTCATCCACGCTTCACCCTGGTCTGTACTGTTGTTAACTCACTCGGCTGGGCCTTTGGGATCTCTTCCCCCATTGATTGTCCTGCCCCAGACCTCCAGGTAGCTGGATTGATCCTTTAGCCTGTAAGACATGTATGTAGGGTCTGTATGTGTGTGTGTATCATCAAAATGGCTCCTAGATTTCAGTCCCAGCTGGTGGGCCGCTGGCTGGCTCAAGAACTGGGAAACAGGTTTGGGATACTTTGCCTTCTAGATGCAGGTTACCAATCTAGCCTCCGTTTGGCGGTGAGTACCAAAGAATTCAGAGATGCTGGGAGAATGGGAAACAGAATCACTAGTTCTAGTCAAGTTATACTTTAGATTCTGAGCCTAGCCCTTCATTTTGTTTCCAAGATCCTCCTCCACCCTCCAAATCCCTTCCCCTCTTCTCAAAGGGTGGTGCAGTTGCTGCCCAGTTGGGTTGTGGGGGAGGAGGGGAAGGGTATGAACAGTGAGGCTACACCTAGCATCATTCTGTCTATCATGCCTAACTGATGAGCAAAGTCCTGAGAGTTGGTAATAGAGCAAGAAATGTTTCTGTCTCATGTAAGAAGGTGGAGGTGGGGGAAGACCTGTAGAGTCCTACTGAGGTGTTTGGGGGATGGACGAGCAGTGCAATCAGATAGGAGCAGGAGTGAGGGGTTTAGCTCTAGTGCCTCCTGCGTGATTCTTCACTTTCCTCTAATTTAAAAATATACCAGTCCAGCTCTGCGTGAGGGTGAACAACAATAGCCTTATTTTATCTATTTCTTGCTGCGCACTTTCTCTTTTCCTTCTTTTCTTGGTTCCCACCTCTGCAGCTCTGTGTATATGCAGCATGTATGAGTCAGGGCTGTGAGCTCTACTGGGGATTGAGCTGTCAGGGTCTGATGGGCCGCATCTGAACCTGGAGGCACAAACAGCTTTTCTACAGCTCTCTGGTCCAGCTAAATGGCTTCCCTGTTGGTTTGGCTTAGATCCAAGAAATGGACCCACCTTGGTGTTAATTTCACTGTGAAGGAAAGGGAGTGAGGAGGGGTACTATGCACCAGATCCAGATGCACATCTGCTATCTTCATATGACACTTCGCACTTTCCTTCTTTTCCATGTATCAGTAGCCACTGAAACCAATGGATGCTGACCTCTGCTATGTGAACGGGTATAATCTTTTATGACCCTGCCCCATCTTCTGTGGCAGGGGCCGGGAAACAGAAACTAACCTCTTAACTGTGTGCCATATCTTTATTACTCTCCACTTCTCTTTCTTTCCCTTTCCCCTCTTCCACTGCATCTCCTCTTTCTCTAGTCAGTTTTGATACCTATAGAGCACAGTATCACAGGTATCATTGTGGTTATAACAGAGGAGTTGATTTGATTCAGTGGGCCAATTTCATGCTATTCAAGTCAGTGGCATTACACCAGCAACAAATTTGTCCTACTGGGACTATGAGGACACAAACCTACTCGGTGAAAACCAGTTGTCAGGCAAGGTATTGTGACACTTTCAGCATCTCTTCCATTTCTCTCCAGGTTTTATACTGATTTCTTCTTTCTTACCATATAACAAAACATCTCTTCCACTTAAAGGTCCTTTGCTCCCACTTTTATCAGGCTGTTGGCAGTGACCAAGACCTCCTTAGGGCTCTCTCTCAGTGCTGAGGCCAGTCCCATTCTACCCCTCAACATTCCCTTCTCCAAAGCTGAGGGGAAGTTTATTATAGGTGGGAATAGGCCAGAGACTGAATGAAAGAAACCCAGCTGACAGGCTGTCTCCTGAGGATATATGTGCCACCGACATTTTAATTAGCTGGGTCCAGCAGTAAAAACAAAGCTAGACAGATCAAAAGGAAGCCCTGCCTTTTTATCTCTTCAATACCTGTATAAATCAGGAATAACTCAGCTAGAATCAATGCAGTTACACTTGGGGAAAAGCAGTGTGAGATCAGAATCAGGCCCACAATGACTTGATTTTTGAAGTGAGAAAGGGCCATTGTGATAATCTAGTCTGACCTGCATAACACAGGCCCCTGATTTTCACCCAGCTACCCTTTTATAGAGCCCAATAACTTGCCATTCAGCCATCTCTAGGCTTTTCTTCCCTACATCAGTCCTTCTTCTAAACTCTACTTCCCGCCACTATGGCAGTATAGAACTAATACTATTTTAGTTTCTATTCTACTATCATATATTTCTATCTCTGTCTGTCTACATAGATATATGGCTATATGTGCAGTAGTTCTGGATGAAGAGACACTTTCATTATTAAATGAAAAAATAAATTTCCTTGGATAGGAAGACTGTCCTGTGGAGTGAAAACTGGCTCAAAGCCTGTAAACAAAGGCTAATGATAAATGGGAATGTGCTGAGGTAGACGCAAGTGTCTAGTGAGGTACAGCCAATATCACCGAAAGGCCCTTTTGTCAGAAATCTTATTGAATGCCTTTTAAAAATTCTTCATTAATGATGTGGAAGAAAGAGCAAAGCACATTGAGGAGATCTGCAGATGATAAGAAAATGGGAGGAGTTGCAGACACTAGGCAGGACAGAGAAAAAAGTACAAAGGGACGGCGAGAGAGTGGAAACATGGGCAGTAAGTAACAAAAGGAGAAAATTGGTGCGGTTTGGGGGATGGAATGATCTGAAATATGAGTGTACAGTGTGAGGGAGGAGGACTCTGGGAGATAGCAATGGTGAGCAGGGCCGGCCTTAGGGAAAATGGTGCCCTGGGCAAACTTGTGTTTTGGTGCCCCTCACTTGTGAGCATAGCACCACCCATTTCCCTGGCACCCCTGGGCTTCCCAACCCCTGCACCTCCGTCCTGTGCTCCTGTTACCACTAAACCCTGCATTGTGCCCACTTTGCTCCTAACTTCTACACAGTGCCCCCTTCATCCCAACCCCTGCACTTTTCTCCCACCCCTGCCCCCAGCCCCAGCCTTGCGCTTCCAGTATGCCCCACCACATTTCCCCCCTGCCCAGTACCCTCCACCCCCTTTGCCCAGCAACAGCCATGCCCACTTGCCTCTCCCCCTCTGGCTACGGTGTCCTGTGCATGGGCCCTGTTTATCCAGCCCCAAGGCCAGCCCTGATGCTGGGCCATATTTTCAAAAGAACTTAGGGTCCACATTCAGGCAACTAAATAAGGGGCAGACTTTCAAAAGAGCTCAGCACCCAGTGTGCACCTAGTAAGGTAAGAATATCTGGCTGTGTGGTTTGGAAATTGTCTTCTCAGTCCAGGGTCCTGCACTTGTCTGAAAATGTCTGAGCTTGAGAGTGAGAGCAGGCAGCCAAAATGAGATGGGTTTGCAATGTGCAGTGGCAGTGTACAAGGCTGTTATAAATTTGGGCTTCATATGCAAAGGTTGCCACAGTGTAGGAAGGTCGAATGGGTATAAACCGGCCTGGAGTAAATCTAGCTTGGATGCTTAGAAACCTTCTTTTAGTTTCCAAGGAGTGAGATTCTGGATCTGCCTTCAAATAAGAGTGCAGGTTGAACCTCTCTGGTCTGGAACTCTTTGGTCTGGCAACATGCATGGTCTGGTGGCCAGTGGCCGGGGCCAGAGAGCCCTGCCTGCCAGAGTGGGGCTGGCAGCTGGAGTGGTACTGTGGCACCCTGGCAGCTGGGGGCCGCAGAGCCCAGCAGGTGGGCTAGGGGCAGCGTGTTGGCTAGAGTGGCAGGCTAGGAGGTGAGCTAACAATGTGTAAGGAGGAAAGAGGCCTGACCTCTCCTGTTCTAGCAAACTCCCTTGTTTGGGACTGCACAAGTCCTAAGGGTGCCAGATCAGGGAGGTTCAACCTCCACTGGGGCAAGCAACCTGATCATTCTTAAAATGGAGCTTGATATGTTTATGAATGGAATGATATGCTGGGGTTGCCAGCATGGAAATGGACTCGTTGACCCAGGAGGTCCTTTTCAGTCCTTTCTTCCTAATATTCCCTGTCTACATGGCCTTAATCTAGGGCATTGTTTTCTGATCATGGTACCATACGACCAGCATATATTAGAAGGAATGCATAAAAGAGCATCCATAATGATCAGGAAGCTGGGAGGATTTGATTGATGAGGGAGGATTTTTGAAAAGCAAAATAGGTCTAGCTTGGCTAAGTAGGGATGTCCGAAGGGAATGGACATGATGATAACCCACAGATAATTGCTGTGTGTATACATGAGAGATTCAAGCCCAACTGCTTGGTTATAACTTAGAGTAATGGGATAAAATTAATGAAGAAGAAATTTTAGAATGAATAACAGGAAGAAAGAGCTTCCCAGGAGTAGTCTTTTAAGGGAAGTGAGGGAAACCCTATGTTTTGTATATGACGTGATATACAATAATAAATGGTATAGATGAAGTGTGGTGGGAGATTCTGCTACCATAAGAACAAGAGGGCATTCTATGTAAAGAAAAGGAAATACCTTTTCACACAGTGCATAACTAAACCATGGAATTCAATGCCACAAGAAGTGATTGAGGCCTAAACTTACCAAGATTCAAAAGGAGATTAGACATTTGTATGGATGTTAAAAATATTCAGAGTTATCATAGTTAATGCTCACAAGTTTTGGAAGAAACATTAAACTCCATGCTTCAGAGTCTGAGCCAGTCTCTAAACTACTGGGCATTAAAAATTTCTTGTACCTTCCTCTGAAGCATCTGGTGTTTGCCGCTTTCAGAGAGAATACTGGACTAGATGGACCCAGGGTCAGATCCAGTCTGGCAGCTCCTGTGTCATTTTTAAATTAGAAAGGACAAAATACTAGAAGTCCAGTTTTTATGAGACTGTGTGTCTCACCCATGCATTAGTGTTCATGCATCTCTCTCACATCCCTGCCTTTAGTCATATGAGTGCTGCCTTTCAAGGTTTTGTCTGAAGGTGCATGAAACAGAAATGATAGGCTGTTTTGGTCCTATAACCATTCAGTTTAATTCAGTAACACTGTATTGGCATGACAGGCTAACAATGTGTAAGGAGGAAAGAGACTTTTCAGGTCTCTGTCAAAAGGTAGTTACAATCTGCTCATGGCAGGTCTTCACTCCAGGTTTGGGGTATTCTTCCACTTCCTTTATTATTATTCTCCATTTCTGATTCAGTGGTGGATTCCTATATAAAATGTCGTCTCTGCTGTCTCTTTTCTTACCATCCTCTCCGGGTGATGCAGTTTTTCCTCGCCGCTTTTTAATGGAAAGTCTTTAATCATTTCTGATAATTTGGGGAATATGATCTTACTCCATCATATTTTTGACATTGGAGCACAAAATGTCTCTTCAATTCACTCTCCTGTCACATTGCTTGCACAGTCCTTTTTCACTGTACTGTTTCTACTGATCTGTACCTCAAATTTATGGTCACCGAATCTTAATTTGAAAGAGTCATCACAGACTGCACAGAGGTGAGGAAATCTGCTAATGTGAAGGTTCTGTGAAGGGATGTGTAGTAGACTGTTGCATAGCAACTTTGCTGAATAGGAAGCATATATGTCTATTAATATATATAGCGTATGAGTGTAGGAATATATGTGGGGGTTGCATATTATTATTTAGAGTTGTGTGGGAACAGGGATTTCCATTTCATGGGGAAGTCTGTGATTTCAAGGTTTGTTCAATCTGAATTGGAACAAAAACAAAATTACCTTTTCCCTTGAAACAAAGTATCTTCCCTCCCACCACAAAAGAAAATCATTTGGGGTCAATCAGGTGATTTCATTTGGATTGTGACATTTGTAAATTGTTAGTAACATTAAAATAAAAGAAAAATTGAAATGAAAAATCAAAACATCTGACTATATTGAAACAGAAAGTTTTGACCTTATTGAAACTTATAAAAAAATCCAAAATGAAATTTCATTGACATTGATACATTCCCGTGGGAAGTTTTTGTTTTTGATGAAATGGCATTTTCTGATGGAAAAATCTTCCACTAGAAAATTTTCCACCAGCTTTGTTTTTGTTGTTGTTCGTTTATATTGCACTGGCTCCCAGAAGCCAACCTGGTCAGGTTCCCATACTTTTCAATTGCCATTCTCCAAAAGCGTTCCAAAAGTTTATTAGTATTATCATCCTCTTGTTACAGAGCAGGCGACTGAGGCACAATGAGTCACTAGCAGAGTCAGGAATAGAATGGATGTGTCCTGATTCGCAGTGCTATGTTCAACCCACTAGACCAAAACAATAATATAAAAATAATTTAAAGCAGCTGAACCCTGGGATGGCAAGAAAAAGCACTTCAGTATTTACTTGTCTGCCTTAAATCTGTATCTCAAACCTAGATGTTTGGTGACGTGTCAGTGCCTAAGACAGAAAGATTTACATGGATGTAAGCCCCACTTGCAGTACCATGGAGAAATGATGGCTTTTGACTTCTCTCCAGTGTGTTTTTGAGGAACTAATTTCAATGGAGAGTGTATGTGAAATTAGTTTCTGACAAGGAGATGTATTAGAATATGGAACAGTCTGTCTTAAAACCAGACTAGACAAAAGTCTGTTTCCCTGTGGGAAACAGTCCTGACCTGGGTGAGGGATTTAAAAGGATTTTTCCATCTCTAAAGGGTACGTCTACACTGAAAAACTATTTCAAAATAACTAGCGCTATTCCAAAATAACTTAACTCCTGCCATGTAGATGCAGACTATTTCAAAATAGTGTCAAAATACTGTCAAGCTGGAGGACTTCTTACTCCAACTCCTGTAACCCTCATTGTACGAGGAGTAAGGGAAGACACAGGAAGAGTACTCTATTTCGAAATAAGTTTTGTATAGACGCTCCCTATTTCGAAAAAAGATACGCAAATCACGTAGCTAAATTTGTGTAGCTTATTTTGAATTAATCCCTGCAGTGTAGACGCACCCGAACTCTTACAATTCCATTATAAACCCCTTGTTTCTGATACTTTTAAGTTTCCGGAAAAAATACTCTATATTTTGTCCAAAGTTGACTTAGTTTTGGAAAATGTAAAATTCAGTTTGATCATTTTAGAACTGTATTTTTGCTCATAGGTAACTCAAAGCCAAACAGTCCGTCCCCCGCAAATTCAAAGTTGCAATGTACTAAGTTTTCCATTGTTGATAATAAAAGTTTATGGAGTGCCATATGTGTATCTCTCTCTCTCTCTCTCTCTCTCTCTCTCTCTCTCTCTCTCTCTCTCGCACACACACGCACACACACACACACACACACACACACACACACACACACGTAATAATGCCTGGCAATAATACACCATTTTTCATCACTAGATCTTAAAGCAAAACAAACAAAAACAAGGCATTGATCTGAGGAGCTTACAATCTAAGGCTATGTCTACACCATGGATGTTACTATGACACTGCTACTGCTGCAGCCGCACCACTGTAAGGTCTCCCACCTACCCACGCTAATTTAACCGCCTCAATGAGCAGTGGCGGCAGTGTCAACAGGAGAATGTCTCCCCCTGACATTGTGCTGTCCACACCGGTGCTTCTCTTGGGGTATGTCTACACTACAAAGTTAGTTCGAACTAACTTTAATAGGCGCTACACTAGCGCTCCGCTAGTTTGAATTTAATTCGAACTAGCGGAGCGCTTAGTTCGAACTAGGAAAACCTCATTTTACGAGGATTAAGCCTAGTTCGAACTAGCTAGTTCGAATTAAGGGGTGTGTAGCCCCTTAATTCGAACTAGTGGGAGGCTAGCCCTCCCCAGCTTTCCCTGGTGGCCACTCTGGCCAACACCAGGGAAACTCGTCTGCCCCCCTTCCGGCCCCGGACTCCTTAAAGGGGCACGGGCTGGCTACGGTGCCCATGCCAGGTGCAAGCCTGCCAGCACCCAGCCAGCAGACCCTGCACCTGGCACGGATCGAGCCACCCACCTGATGCCCCCCAGCCCTCCCCCTCTTCCCGGGACCAGGCTGGTGGCTCCCGGGAGCTTGCCCGGGACCGCAAGAGGCGGGCACCCGCCTGGGCTAGTGCGGACATCGTGGACCTCGTCCACGACCTCCGCACTAGGCACAGGAAAGTGGCCGTCTAGGGCAGGAGAGCTGCCAGCCTGGCCACCCAGGAGCAGGTGTGCATGAAAATCAAGGAGGTCCACTGAGACCCCCGACCCTGAGCCCTGAGCTTACAATGGCCGTCCTGGGTCAGACCAAAGGTCCATCTAGCCCAGTAGCCTGTCTGCCGATAGCGGCCAACCCTAGGGACCCTAGAGGGGATGGACCGAAGACAGTGACCAAGCCATTTGTCTCGTGCCATCCCTCTCCAGCCTTCCACAAACCTTGGGCAGGGACACCACTCCTACCCCCTGGCTAATACCACTCCATGGACCCAACCTCCATGACTTGATCTCACTTCCCTTTAAACTCTGTTCTAGTTCTAGCCTTCACAGCCTCCTGCAGCAAGGAGTTCCACAGGTTGACTCTTTGCTTTGTGAAGAACAACTTTCTGTTACTAGTTTGAAGCCTGCTACCCATTCCTTTCCTTTGGTGTCCTCTAGTCCTTCTTTATGGGAACTAATGAAGAACTTTTCTGTATGCACCCTCTCCATCCAACTCCTGCATTTAGAGACCTCTATCCTGTCCCTCCTCCGTCTCCTCTTTTCTAAGCTGAAAAGTCCCAGTCTCTTTAGCCTCTCTTCATATGGGACCTGTTCCCAACCCCTGATCATTTTAGTTGCCCTCCCCTCTCCCAGCCTCTCTCTTCCCCTCTCCCACCTCCTTTTCCCAGACTCCCCCAGTTTTGTTCAATAAAGAGAGATTCCATTTTTGAACACAATTGTCCTTTATTTTGTACATCAAGAAGAGGGGCTAGGGAAGGGTAAGTGGAAGGAGGTGAGGGAGGAATGGGGTACGCGCCCCCGATGGGGAGGACTGGGCTGGCTCTGCGGGCTTCTGGGGGTGGAAGCTCTCCTGCAGCCCCCCAATTGCTCCCTCTTCCCAGATGGCAGCCTGCGGCAAGTGCAGCCGGGCTGATGGCCGAGTGCTGTGATGTGCCCAGTGTGGGCACTCCAGGCACTCCAAGCCAGGACTGGTTTGCAAGCAGGGCACCACTGAGAACTGTCTGTCCGGGGTGGGGGTCGGGTCCCTTTAAGCGCAGCCCTCAGCTAGCCTGAGACAGCATCTCCACGCTCTAAGTCCTCCTCTGATTCCGGCCATCCTTAAGCCCGGTTCAGGGTCCACTTAATGTGGACATGCTAGTTCGTATTAGCAAAACCCTAATTCGAACTAGTTTTTAGTTCTAGATGCGTTAGTTCGAATTGGCTTAGTTCGAATTAACTAATTCGATCTAAGTTAGTTCGAATTAGCGCTGTAGTGTAGACGTACCCTGATAGAATTACATCTGATTGATGCCCATGAGAATGAATTGGCCCCTTTAAATCTTAACCATAGAGTTGCATTAACACAGTTTTAAGACATAATTTGTATTGTTTATTACCATAGTTATGTATGGCACCTTACAGGCAAGTGGAAAACACAGCTCCCTGCCCTGAGGCATTTATAATCTAAATAAACTCATCCTGCAAACACTTAGTGTACACTGCAATATGAGCCCTGCACCCGTAGCACAGCTGCAGCTGGCGTAGGTCAGTGACTCAGGCTCACGGGACCCTGGCTACAGGGGTAGGAAATTGCGACGCACACATTCAGATTCAGGCTGGAGTCCAGGGTCTGAAAGCCTATGCAGGGGGAGAGTCTCAGAGCCCAGGCTCCAGCCAAAAATGACTACACTAAGACCCACAAGCCTGAGTCAGCTGACCAGGGCTTTGAGACCGTGCGCCAGCTTTTCTTTTATCATAGCGTAGGTGTGCCCTGGCATACCTAACACCTGATTCAAAGTTCATTAGAGTCAGTGCAAAGTCCAGTTTACCTCAGTAGGCTTTGAAATGGACCCTTGCAGAACTTTTGTGTACATGAGTAGTCCCACCAAATTCAAGTCACTCATATGGTAGTGTTCGCGGGATGAGGGCCTTAGTTAGAGTGTGTCAGCCCATGGAAATAGGAGTGCTTTTCCCAACTTGGGGAGACATTAGCTCTAGCTCTCCTCAAGCTAGTGCCCTGACAACAGAGTGTAGCTGTTGCATTGTGAGCAGCAGGAGACTGGCTGGCTGTCCAGAGTATGTGCCAAGGGTCTTAAATCAGGGGTGGGGGAATCTTTTTCATATCAGGAGCCACTGACCCCCCCCCCCAAAAAGTCAGCCGTGTGCTACACACAGCCCACTGGGGGAAGCACAGAGGCTTGGGGCTTCTCCTAGGTGGGGGTAAAAAATGAGGGGTTTAGGATGTGTAGGGGGGCTCCAGGCTGGGGCAGAGTGTTGGAGTGAAGGAGGAGGTGAGGGCTCTGACTTGAAGTGGCTCTGGGGTGAAGTTGGAGATCAGGTGTCTGGGGTGTGGGTAGGGGATCCAGGCTGGGGCCAAGGGGTTTAGAGTGCAGTAGCAGACTCAGGGCAGGGGGTTGGGATGGGGGTGTGGGAGGAGGCTCAGGGCTGGAGCAGGGGTTTGGGTTGTGGGATCTGGGAGGAAATTAGAGTTCAGGAGGAGGTTCTGACCAGTGTCAGGAGGTTCAGGGTGGGGTGTGGGTTCTGAGTGGGAGTTAGGGCTCTGGGGTGGAGCAGGGGAAGAGGAAATTGGGGTACAGGAGGAGCTCTGGGCTGGGGGTGCAGAGTGTGGGCTCTGGCAGGGAAGTTGTGGAATACGGCTCAGGGCTGATACCTGGTGCTGGCTTCCTGTCTGCCCTGGGCCCAGGCTGATCATGGAAGCAGCCAGCACATCTCTGTGGCCTCTGGGTTGGGGGAGGTGATTCCTGGCCTGTGGGAGCGTTGGGGGCAGCACTTCAGGTGAGGTCAACATGCAGAGAGTCCCTAATCGTTATGAGCCAGTGCTCACAGCTTCAGCCCAGTGATGGGGAGCCAAGAGTCAGGGCTTCCGATCTGCAGCACGGAGACTTGCCACAGACTGGGTGAAATTAAGAAGGGGTCCATGGACACATACTCGTGGTAGCTAGCCCATCCTGGCAGGTCTGTAGTGACATGGCCTATTAATGCTCTCCCTAGAATCAGGGAAATTTTCCCACCATGCTCCTGACCTTCCTGCCCCATTGTGGGTATGTCTGAGGACTGGGCTGTGTGTGGCTGCCTCCTCATGCTCCAGCTGGACTTGTATGGCCTCCTTCTTCCCATCCACCCCCTCAGAAATGGATGGGGCATGGTAAGTTGCATGGCTGCAATTGCTGGGGAGAGAAGCACTTAGGGGCAATGTAAGCTACTGAGTGAGTCTCATGAGTGGCCTTCCTTCATCTCAGTGGGCTGCAAGATTGTCGTAACCAAGACGGTCTCCCAGGCTAGGGTAGTTTTGCTAACTGTGCTTGTGCACCTAGAATTGGTGGGATGTGCCGACTGAACCTAAGCAGCACTTGGATTGGATGCAGAGAGAGCGTGGCTCTCACAGTCAGGGTTGTGTGTATTCAGCATACACCTCACTTCACGTGCCCTTGCTTTATGTGCATGGCAGTAATACCGCTAGGGAAAAAAACCCAACGTGGATGAAAACCAGCGGAATCTGGCAACATTGAATGCAGGCAACAGCAAACCAAGTGTCTGGTGGGCCACACGAAGAACCCCAATGTGTGGCAGGCTGCCCACCACTGACGTAGGAGGCAGTCGAGTCTGATATGGGAGAGAGAGAAAAAAATAAAAATCAAGCTTAGCTGCTTCCCCTGGGGGATATCATGCCACTTCCCATGGCTGGTCCTATTCCTTTCCCTGATTTAAATCCAACGTCCCCTGACTCCCTATGGACAGGAGTCCTCCCAGTTGCCTTTAGGGCCCAACTCTGCCTCCACATAATCCCCAAACCCTGCTCTTCCAATTTGGAGGGGTCTGATTTGCCCCTCCACCACGCAGCGCTGGGGCTAGTGCCAGCTCCTGAAGGCCATTGGAGAGTGGTGGGCACTCTCCAATGTGCCCAGTGCAAGGGCAGGGGAGGTGAATAGCACTGCAGCCGATCAGGAGAGTGCATGGGAGTGGTGCAGGAAAGGAGACAGGCTACACGGCTTTTGAACAGGAAGTTGGTAGTTTGTGAAAAACTGTGAAGATTCGGGCGGGGGGGGTAATCAAATGGGGGTGCAGGTCGATAAATATTTATGAAGAAAGTGGGGAGAGAGCAGGACATAAATGGAGAGGAAACTGGTTGTCAGAGGAGGGTACCACACCGATACTTCTTTTCTTGCCATTTGAATGGTTTTTATAGTGCTTTATCAGAGGGGAATCTGGACACCTGGCCTCAGGAGACTATTGTGAGGGAGGGGAAAGAAGAAGCATTAGCAGAGCAACAGTTACAGTTTGGGCTCTGAGAAGACACTGGAGCATTGTACAGAATGAGTTTTGAAAAGTCTTGGGAAGCTGATGCTTTGGTGTATTTCTAGCCAGCTGCTTCCCGGCCTCTTTGTTGATTTTTTTCCTGTAAGTCTCTCTCCCCATTTACTTTTCTCTCCCTGTGTGTTTTCCTTGTTCTCTGTATCTCTCTATATCACTCTCTCCTTTTCTTCTCTCACCAGGTCTGTGCCTCTCTTTCTCCTCGTCTGACTCTCCCTCCCTCTCATCCGTTGTCTTTTCCCCCCATCTCCATTTGTCCTTTTCCATTGGCAGAGCAGAAGCCACACTGGCTCACAGCGAGGAGTGAATATGAAAGGGACAATGACCTTTTCGGAGGCAGCCTTTGAAAAGCAGCAGTTCCCTGAGAAGAGAAAGGAAGAGGGGCTGGGCAGTCCAGACAAAAAGGGGGAAGGGAGGGCATTAATGAAGCAACACTCAGCAACCAAACAAGCTTCCAGGGTATCAAATATGAAAAGGTTTGCTCTTCAAGGGGGAAAAAAAGCAAGAAGCATGAAATATTCATGAGTGCCAGGTGTGGGCTATGAAAGGCATCTCACCCTCCCCACTCACTCTCTCAGGGAGACTGAGGGGAGGACGACAAGCCTGTGTCTGCTGCAGGCAACCAGCGGAGGATTCTAGCTGGCTGATTTCTCCCAGAACACAGTACTCATGAAATGTTAGAGAATAGTCCTTTGCCACCACCCATGCCCACACCCCTGTGCACACACGAAAGGTGGAGAATGGAAGAGCCTGCCCAGTGGGTGCTAGCCACTGGGAGCTTCTCTCCATGGAGTGTCACAGAACTTGGCCTGTGAGCAGAATGGAAACATCTCGGTGACTCAGATATGGCAGTGCAACATCAGACCAGGCAGGACACCATGCCATGAGAGCGGGAGGGTGAGGGGGGATGGCAGGTAGAGGGGAGAAAGGGTTACAAAAAAAGGAAACTTTTAAGAAAACCAAAATCCACTGACAACAGCCAATATTTTGGGAAAGTAGCAGAATTCCCCCTCGGATTTGGGTAGAGTTGCTCTGCTCCTTGCTCTGTAGGAGCCCCAGGGCCCTTTCTGACAAGCTTCTGTCAACTTCAGAGAGTCCACGTTTCCCTGCAGACAGTTCCTGTCAGCCCCGGTTAACTTGGCCGTCACAGTCGAAACCTTCTTGAGCACAAACACCTGGTACGTGCCAACCCATGGGAAAGCGGAACCAGGGTGAGCAATGGCAGAGAGAGCAAAGCAGGGGGCGTATGCTGCAATTTGCATGCTAAGCTGACGGAGCATGTGCAGAAGAGACCGCTTACCTTTTTAAAACAAGCAACTAAAGCCCAATACGTTTTTTTTCCTCATCACTCCAGCACCAACACTGATAGACCACTCTGGACTGGTGGGAAAATTCTAGTCAGGTTCTTACACCTCTCCTATCACCATAGTATCTGAGCATCTTCCTGGACTGTATTAATGGACATAACTGGCATCAGTGGAATCAAAAGGAGATGCAAGGTTTGAGGCAATGGAGCTGTCTGTATCTACCGGCTCAAACAAACTAGGTAGAAGAAGTAATTTTCAGTACTCATTGTGGCAGTATGATGGGCCAAACTATCAGTTTGGATTTTAGCTGAAGTCAAAGCAAATATTTCCCCATCCACACTTGGATGATCTGCAGGGGCACTAGGATGCGTAACTGTGCTGATTCCAGTAGTGGTTTGCAGAATCTGAAGTACCGGTTCTGTACCTCATCCAGGCAATGTGCCCCAACTGAAGTTGCTCAAGTCTTCTCTTCTTCTTTACCCCTGGGTGCATGGCGGTTCACAGGGATGTCATTGAACTAGATGGGTTTTTCTGGGGTCTGCTCTTTGGCAGGGTTCCCTCTAAGTGGCGTGCCTGTGTGGCCACGCACAAGAAATTTTAGGCCCGCCCACCTTACCAGCAGAGCAGCACTCACCACCACTCACTTTCCTGCTGGACTGGAAGATGAGTGGTGATAGTGGTGTGTTCTGGCGGGGCTATGTGGCGGCAGGCAGCTACCCTGCCCCCATTGGCTCTGGCTGGAGCCGGGGCACAGTGAGGCTGTCCCTGCTGGTGCATGCAGTGCATCTCGTCCAGTGTTCTGTGGGTACAGCTACACAGGCAAACACTTCCTCCAGTGCAGCCCTCCACTCTCATAGGCTCCCAGAGCTCAGGCTCCACACCAAGCCCACAGGTGCACACAGCAATCCTTCAGCCCCAGAGTCCGAGCCCTGCAAGCCTGAGTCAGCTGGTGCAGAGCAGCAGTGGGTGTTTTTATCCCTGTTTAGACATACCCCAAATGCCCCAATAGCAACTCTGTGGGTGAAAAGAATCATGGCATGCTGGAATGAACTCCTGCAGGAAAAAGGTAAAAGACAAAACCACCCCTATCACCTGTGGGCGAACACTTTTCACAGAACCATCACTCTTTGTCTGACCTCTTAGTCCTCATTCTCAAAGAAAACCCGCACACTTTCAAAAGCTGAGCCTGGAGCTTAAATTCATAACTCTGCTAGACACTAAAAATCATGGACTGAATAGAAACATGGAACTTACGTCTTATTCCAACAATCTGTAACCCGCTCACAACTGCCCCTCCAGCTGCCTTTCCCCCCTCCCTTCAGCTTCCCCCTATGATTGGAGCCCTTGAAATATGTGTTAACTACTTAATGCTACACAATCTCTTCCACCTTGTAGTTAGCTATGATACCCCGAGGGCAAGTTTACACTTAAAATGCTGCTTCAGCCTAGCTGCTCTGGTGCAGCTGCACCACTATAGCCTAGCACTTCAATGAAAGTCATTCTAAGGCTTTGTTTGCACTTACCAGATTAAAGCCCTGCTGTGGCTCTCCCAGTGCTTTGATAAAATCAATGAGGGGCATAGTAGCCCCCAGAGCTGGGAGCCTGTCTACACTGGTGCTTTACAACGGGGAGCGTCTGTGTGATGTTTTCATGCTGAGTAAGAAAGTTTCAGCGCAGCCCCATGCCAGTGAAGATCAGCCCAAAGCCCTAAGATGATGGGACAGGGCTCTCCCATCACCATAGTTAAACCACCTCTCTGCGGCTAGACTGCAGGCTTCTTTCCAAATAAACTTTTTGCGGAAGAGATCTTCCGAAAAAACTTCTTCTGAAAGAGAGCGTCCGGACAACAAAAGTGCATCAAAAAAGCCATCTGCTTTTTCAAAAGAGAGCGTCCAGACTGAAGGAACACTCTCTCACATATAAGCTGTGATTACTATGGATGGAATGGCCGCCAGGGCACCTGTGCTTTTTCCTCTTTTCGCCTCTTCCCTGTCTGCACACACCTTTTTGCTAAAGAGCTTTCACAAAAAGGCTTCCTCCTAGAATGAGGATTACCAGTGCTGGAAAACCCCTCTGTTCTTTCGATTTTCTTGCAGAAAAAATGCATTTGCAGTGTGGACATTCCTCAAGTTTTGTTGGAAAAACAGCTGTGTTTCCAACAAAACTCTGTAGTGTAGACATACCCTGAGAGGTGATAGCTATGTTGGTGGGAGAAGCCCTCTTGCAGACATAGCACCATCTATACAGGAGCTAGGTCAGTATAATTGCATTGCTCATGGGGTGTGGATTTTCCACACTGCTAAGCACCGTAGTTATATTGACATAGGTGTGTGGTGTAAACCAGACCTAAGTATGTTTGCCAGACTCAAAAGAGCTCTGTAAAAGCTTGTCTCTCTCACCAATCAATGTTTGTCCAATAAAAGGTATTATTTCACGCACCTTGGGTGTGTCTAGACTACATGCCTCCTTCGACGGAGGCATGTAGATTAGCCAGATCGGAAGAGGGAAATGAAGCCGCGATTAAAATAATCGCGGCTTCATTTAAATTTAAATAGCTGCCCCGATCTGCCGATCAGCTGTTTGTCGGCAGATCGGGGGAGTCTGGACGCGATGCCCCGACAAAGAAGCCTTTCTTCATCGACACAGGTAAGCCTCGTGAAATCAGGCTTACCTGTGTCGATGAAGAAAGGCTTCTTTGTCGGGGCATCGCGTCCAGACTCCCCCGATCTGCCGACAAACAGCTGATCGGCAGATCGGGGCAGCCATTTAAATTTAAATGAAGCCGCGATTATTTTAATCGCGGCTTCATTTCCCTCTTCCGATCTGGCTAATCTACATGCCTCCGTCGAAGGAGGCATGTAGTCTAGACACACCCCTTGTCTCTCTACTCATCAGCTGACATTTCATTGTTGCATGCTCAGCCCAGAGTCCCTCGCAGCCTTATCTATTATTTTTTGCAGTGTGAAATTTACACTTTGAGCAGGATGTGTGATTCCCAGCTTGATGAGGAGCCCAGCAGATGATCTGGCAGTAAGGTAGACAGGTGCCAAGAGGAAATACAGGTAGATTTTAGAATCTGTCTGCATTCCTTCGGAACTTCAGCAAAATTGCACAAACTGCAAAATGTTTCCATTTTATCAAATGGGCAAATTTTGACAAAACAATGTGTCCTCTGAAACTTTCTGTCTTGCTGTAGTCAAGAGGACCTCACATCCGTGTCTCATCTGAAAGATAACATCATCCCCAAACACCAGCATGGAGCTTTGGTTGAGCAATGATTTAGTGGAAAGTCAGGCCAGGTCTACACTAGGGGATACGTTTGAATCAAGATATGCAACTCCAGCTGTGTTAATTGCATAGCTGGAATCGACGTAACTTGATTCAAACTTTCACGTTGTCTCCACAGCCGGAAGTCAATGGGAGAAATGCTCCTGTCGACTTCCCTTATTCCTCACAAGGTAGGAGTACCAGCGCCGATGGAGGTGCCCTCAACATTTGATTTAGTGGGTCCTTACTAGACCTGCTAAATCGAATGCCAGAGGATTGATCTCTGGAGCATTGATCAAGGGATAAGTAGAGATGTTGTCTCAGTTTATCACTCTATTCTATTACCTGCACAGGCTCCTATGAGGCCTGGATTTCCCTGCAGGTCTTCCATCTACATATTACCAAGTCTGAGCCAGTCTAGCTTATGAGAGTGAATAGGATTACAATGTGTGATAGTATTGTAGATGGAAGCCCGTTACACTGCAGTTCTGGGGTAGAGCTGTAAGTTGGTAATGCTGTAAAAGGTTTGTTTCCGGAGACCCAGAAGTCAGCGCGATAGCAGCACACAGTTCTGTGGCTGCACTATTGGGCTTTTTGTAGTATGAATCAGGAAGTCAGATACAGGCAAATACTCTCAGGCAAGAGGCTGCAGATGTAACCCTGCGGTAGCAAACGACTGATGCCTTACTAGATTACAAGATGACTCACTGAAGACTAATGGGACATCTGGACAGTCTAGAGACTGGGGCATTGTAACCACCCAAAGACTTATGTTTGTAAGTCTAGAAGGGACTGTTTGATTCCTTCTGCCATCTCCCTCTCATATATAGGTCCCCAATCCTGGAATTCTGCGTGCTGCTCCTTACTCCCCACTGCACACACACACAGACCAATGCCAGGATGAACATGTAAAGCCCTGAATTAACTCTTCAAATCACACATGGACCAGCTCTTTCACTCCCTCCCGCAGTGGAACCAGAAGGAAAGGAAATTCACCAGACACCTCCACACACACTGGTTTAGGGCTTCACAAATTGTAAGGCTGGAACACACATCTTGTCAATATTAAATATATTTACCCCTCACACTCATGCCATCTTGTCACACAGATACACACACCTGTCTGCCCCATGTACATGCCTCACACTATAGCCACAGCCTCTCACCATACAGATACACTCTTCTCCTCCATTCCCACCTTCTTACCCAGGTATAATAAACATCTCCACTGGTACAAATGTGCCTTAATCCTCATCCACGCTTATTGCCCACACATGACACTTCTCTACATGCCCACGGTCCTCTCCCTCAGCAGTAGGAATGAAACACCACAGGAAACTGAGACATAATGTAAAGCACAACTTGATGTGACTAATTACTTGACAGTGGGCATAAAAGAGGGATTATCTGGTACCTCGAGGGGCTGTCACTGAATCCTAATCTTATCTTTTCCTCCCCCTTCCCCTTCTACTGCCATCTGAAGTAATGAACTAGTTATAAATATCTAATTAGCTAATTATATGCTGGCCTACATGGAGCGTCTTGCGTGATGGAATTCCCTGGACCCCTGGTGGGGGAAGTCTCAGTGGAGGAGTGGGGAGGGGTGTGTGTGTGTCTGTATGTGAAAGAGAGAGGAGTGGGGGGAGGCAGAGGGAAAAGGAGCTTGTTTAATGCGCCAAATGATTTCTAGAATTTCAGCCTCCTTGGAGACCAGAGGAAATGTAATTAATTTAGCAGTGGAGGGAGGCTGGCCTTACCCTGTCAGTCCGTCCCTTGGCACCGTGAGGCAAAGAGTCAGATGAAAACAACACAGCCAAAATTCTTCATACAATAATTTCAACACAAAATTGACAGCCCTGAATGGCCTGTTTTGCCAGAGACCAGGTATAGCCTAGGCAGTAGCCGTGAAAGCTTCCTTTGTACAGCACCATCCCCCAGCGCACCTCAGCCCTGTCTTGGAGGGCTCACTAGAGAGGAGAAGGGAATTTGGCCTCCATGAGCTCTGTGTAGCTTGAAAGTTCCTCTCTTTCACCAACAGAAGTTGGTCCCATAAAAAATATCACCTCACCCACCTTATCTGTGTGAGGAAGCTGTGACTGCAAAGGCCAACCCATGCCAGTTTGATGAGGGATTTGTGTTTGGGTGATGCACATTCATCCCACTAGGAATTGGCTTCCAGCTCATTTCTCACAGGTGACCATGCAGCCAGACAGCTGCTATGACCCAGGAGGTCCATGCCAGCCAACCCTAGAGTTGTTGATTCGCATGGATTTTAGGGTGGTGTATTCACCCCATCGCCCTTCTGTGGCAAAGGAAGAAGATGCAATAGCATGTCAAATGGTGATTGTGCCAAAAACCTTGTAGGAAGACAGGCCTGGCAGAGACCTCCTGGGCCATGGAGTCCAGTCTCCTGCTATCGCTGGCAACCCCATCACAAGCTTTATCATCATCCTTCCTTCCTGGGGCTATAACATGCGGCCTGGGGTAAAGGATGCTGAACAGAAATGGCTTTGTCCCCTGCCTGTCATTTGGAAGTCGGGCTGGGGGGCAGTGACCATATACCCAGCCTGAATTGGACAATAATGAATTTCCAGTCTGCCTCCATTTTATTTTCATGTAATTTTCTCTCTCCATCTTTTCCTTTTTTTTCTCTTCCCCTCTTCTACTGTTCTCTCTTTCTGCATCTCCCTTTCTCTCCTTCCATCTCAATCTCTCCTCCTCCTCCCCCCCCTGCAGGCATGCGGATCCTGGTGAATTTGCTCTTGGACACCCTGCCCATGCTGGGGAATGTTCTGCTTCTCTGCTTCTTTGTCTTCTTCATCTTTGGCATCATCGGAGTGCAGCTGTGGGCTGGTCTGCTCAGGAACCGCTGTTTCATGGAGGAGAACTTCACAATGTGAGTGCACGGGAGATGGCTACCTCCTCTGTCCTATCTGCTGGGGGATTCCTTCCTTCCCCTCCCTACTCTTTACTTCCTTCTCTCTTCTCTCTGTCCCTGAAAATTTCCAGAGGCAGTGCCCAGGGTGCTAAAACTTCTAGCCCTTCTCTCCTGTCTACTCTTTCCCCCAGCCAGAAAGGTTCCAGTTTCCTTACATGCACACACTCTCAGAGCTACCTCTGTCTGCAGAAAGGACCTGTCAGTGTAGTAGGGCTACAGCAGCATTCCTCTTCTGTGCCAGCCAGAGCAACCAAAAAATCTTCATTTTTGGGATCCCACTGCTGCCTCCCCCATCCCCCTGGGTTTCACTAAATCCGATTAAACAGTCCCAGTGAAAAGCATCTCATCTCAACAGGCAAGAGCCCCAATCTCCCATTGCAGTCACTACCACCCATGCACAAGGGATGTAGGACCCTGATACTGAGCTGCATTCTGCATACATCAGAGGGGAAAAAGGGCAATGATGCCTGTACGCCGTCTTTGTAGCTGCCAGGCTCTCAGGTGAGCTGGGACTGGTCCTGCCCACAGCCTCAAGAGGTCATTCCAGTGCCATGAACGAGCCAGACTAGCTAGTGGGTTAGAGGACAGAGCTTATAGTGAAAGACCCAAGGCGCTCCATGTCCTTAGCTTAACAAAGAGTAAGTTAAGGGTAACTTGATTATGGCCTGTTGGTACCTGCATGGGGAACAAATATTTGATAACAGGCTCTTCAGTCTGGCAGATAAGCATATGTGGACTGTCAGACAGGATCTCTGTGCTGCACGGTGCATGCTTGAACGTGATCTGGGTGCTCTACCTGAACAAGTGAAGGCTGGCCCAGTGATTAGGAGACTGGTTTAGAATGTGAGAGACCTGGCTTTCCCCTGGACTTCCTGTGTGACCTTGGGCAAGTTACTTAGTCTCTCTGTGCCTCAGTTCCCCCTCTGTAAAATATGGATAATGGTACTTCCCTATCTTAAAGGAGTATGATGAGGATAAATAAATGGGTGGAGGGAGATTGTGAGGCGCTTTGAGATCTGCCTATGGAAAATGTCATATGCAAATAGGCATGATTAGCATTGTTGTTATCTATGGTCAGACAGAGCAGGTAGAGCTCCGTTCATTTCCTTCAATAACATACTGAACCAGGAAAAGCACTGTGGGTGACCCATGCTCCATTTACCTTGCGTGGAGGGAGCAGAGCACCAGTTCCAAACAGCGTGATCCCTCCAACAGAACTGTCCCTACCGACAGGCAAAACACACAGCTGCTTCTTTCATGTGCACCAGCACAAATGAAGAGTAATACTAATGAGATAATGGAATTACAGAAATGCAGAACTATTGTAAATGTAAGGTGAATCAGGCCCCCAGTCTGCACAACCATCGGACATTAGTTAATCTTTGGCTGACCATGGTTGGCTATGTCTACAGAGACTCAATGTATTAATTATAGTAATATGCCTTTATAGATTAGTGTCTATTAGTTACAGAATTAGTAACTTTTCTTTTTTCTTTGAACACATTTCCATTGGCCATAATATTTAATGCAAAAAACCCCTCAAAACCCACCTATATTAATGCAACATCGAGGTGTGTTTTGTAGGTCTGAGAAGACTGGAAATGCACGAGTAAAGGTTGAATT